>NC_138554.1:131980630-132580630 GCF_964273705.1 Natrix helvetica | reverse complement strand
GAACTGAGAAGAAATTTCCTGACAGAACAATTAATCAGTGGAACAGAAGTTGCCTCCAAGAATTATGAATGCCCCAACACTGGAAGTCTTTAAGAAAATGTTGGATAGCCATTTGTCTGAAATGGTAGGGTTTCCTGTCTAGGCAGGAGGTTGGACTAGAAGACCTCCAAGGTCCCTTCCAACTCTACTATTGTATTGTATTGTAATCTTACATATTTAAAAGGAGTCTAGTTTTGTTCATTCTAGTGGAAAATTATTTATGTCAGTGCTTCTCAACCATAGCATTGCTGGTTGGAAGGGAATTCTGGGAGTTGAAATCCACCCGTCTTAAAGTTGCTAAGGCTGAAAAACAATGGTTTATGTTAACATTCTTCTGTTTCACCCTATTTTTTTCTCTTTCCTTTCTGTTAAATGCTTCCTCTTCTCTTCAGCTCTTCTTTGTTTCTTGTTATTTAGAGTATTCTGCTTTGTCAGCATTACTATCTTCTTTTAATTTAAGTAGTGGATTCTGTGGGAATAACTTGGGTAATAAAATGCTTCAGTCAGGAAAAACTTTTTTCAACATTCTGTCTTTTGGTCATTTGATGGCCTTGCTAATTACTTTTAATAGGTTTTGATGTCCTCTCCGTTCATATTCAGGCCAGTGTGCTTGGCAAGAGAGCACAATATCACTTTTCCCTTTAGAATTCCTTGTGCAATTGGAAGAGCCTAAGGTTAGACACGAGCATCTTGGCTAATCTAGAGATCCTGTTATAAAGCATGTCTGTTAGGAAGGAGGAGGTGGATGTAATTTGTGAAGACAAGATGGATAAAAAAAAATCCCTGTGTGATTGAACAATACTCTTACTGACACCTTGTGAAAATCAATGAGCTAGGTTTGGGGGGGGGGGAAACCGCTTATCATTATCTAATTTATGTAATTGTATCCATTTAAACAAGCTATTAACGTGGCATGTTAAGGTGGTTTTACTGACATAAACAGACTTAATTTGACTCAGAATTTAGCTTTAACATTCTCTGCTCTTTTCATTTGAATGCATCTCTTACTTGATAGTTAGGGATGTGTTACTTATTAAGGTGGAGCATGCATTTATGTCTACTTTTTCTAAGCTGTGGTAGGCAGTTTGTGGCCTCATTGGGCCCTTTCTGCCACTTTGCTTATGACCCCTTTGCACTCCAAGGCTGCACTGCTAAAATGGATGGTTTTTCATCCAAACCCGTACAACATGTGGAGTTTGGGAAGATGGGGGTGGGGGCTAGGTGTATAATAGTAATTTGTCTTTCACAACTGCCTCATTCTTTTTTCCATGCTTAAACTCCCTGATGAACTAAAAGCAAATCAACTGTTCCTCCTCTGGTGATACCAGATGGCATCCAGAAGATCAGGCTGCTTAGTTGCAACTCCTGAACCCTCAAAGGTTGCTCACTGTTGTGCCAAGTCATGTTGTGGATCTGCTAACACCTTCCTTTCTTTCTCACCCCTGATAGCATATGTGAAACCATTGCAAATCCATAGTTGATTGCTGGTAGAACCGTGGTGAATTTGGTTGTTGTTGTTGTTAGTTGCGAAGTCATGTCTGACCCATCGCGACCCCATGGACAATGTTCCTCCAGGCCTTCCTATCCTCTACCATCCCGCGGAATCTATTTAAGCTCACGCCTACTGCTTCGGTGTCTCTATCCAGCCACCTCATTCTCTGTCGTCCCCTTCTTCTTTTGCCCTCAGTCTTTCCCAGAATTAGGTTCTTTTCCAGGGAGTCCTTCCTTCTAGTGGTTAAGGCACCAGGCTAGAAACTGGGAGACTGTGAGTTTTAGTCCTACCTCAGGTGTGAAATAAGATGACTTTGTGCCAGTCATTTTCTCTCAGCACCAACCCACCTCCCTGAATTTTGTTGTGGGGAAAATACAAGGAGGAAGGAACGTTGGATATGTTCACCACCTTGAATTATTTGTAAAAAATAATTATAAATACATTCAGCACAAATGAGAAGAAATCTTGGGAAAATCCGTTAAAGAAACTTCATCTCATAAAATTTTCCTAATAATCTATCCAAGATTCTATAGTTAAGGTAAAGGTTCCCCCCGCACATATGTGCTAGTCATTCCCTACTCTAGGGGGCGATGCTCATCGCCGTTTTAAAGCTGAAAAGCCAGCACTATCCGAAGACATCTCTGTGGTCATGTGGCTGGTGTGACTAAATGCCGAAGGTGAACAGAACACTGTTATCTTCCCACCAAAGGTGGTTCCTATTGTTTCTACTTGCATTTTTACATGCTTTCAAACTGCTAGGTTGGCAGAAGCTGGGACAAATAACAGGAGTTCACTCCGTTACGTGGCACTTGGGATTCGAACCGTCGAACTGCCGACCTTTCCGATCGACAAGCTCAGCGTCTTAGCCATTGAACCACTGCGTCCCTTTCTATAGTTATAACAGACAAACATTACAAATACCTTGCTGAAATTGATGTGTTTTTTTGATCTTGCGAAATGCATAAAACTTGAAACAGTCCCATTATGGTTTATTCCAGGTGTGATTTTGAGACACAGGTGGGAGACATTATGAGCACTTGGGTCATGTTGCTTTAACAAACGTACACCTTTCCTTCTACCAGGTCTCCAACTCACTATCCCAATATTACTTGAATATCTGAACCGTACCAGTAGCACTGAAAATCATATCGCAGACTGCAAAATATCTCCTTGGTGCTAACAATGCTTTATGAATCAAAAAGATAAAGTACTTTTGAAAAAGAAATCTGAATCCTGAATCAGCTAGCACTGATGATGTTACCTAGTTCGGTAACGAAACATCTGCAAGAAAACCAAGAAGCTTAGACAGCACCGAGGGCCTCACAAAAACCTAGATGGAAAACCAAAAATAAAAATGTCCTTATTTTTTAATTACCTTAAAAACATGGGAATAAAAAAATGCAAGCTACGCCAGAGTTTCATCCAATACTCTACTGGTAATATTTCTTTTCAATGTTTGCAAAGGGAGTGGAATTTTTTTTTTTTAAGTTCCCACAATCAAGTGATTTTGTTTTCATTTTGGTATAATGCCAATCAGCACAGAAGATGAAGGACTGATTGTGATGATTACGGAACAAGAAGTCAGGTGTTGGAGAATAGGGGGAGGAAGGAGTAATAGATGCGGTCTCTCTACATCAGGGCTGTCAAACTCACGGGCCGTGGGAAGGATGTGTCACGCGCTGGCCACGCCCACACCCAATTTAGCGAAGGGAGGAAAAGTCACAATACATCACGTGACACCGCCATGGCGACACGAGTTTGACACCTCTGCTCTACATCTTCCAATCATGCACTGCTGCTTTGAGTTTTTCTATATTCTGGCTGGTGTCAGCTTTGATAATGTCCAGCCACTGTGGTCTTGTTTTGTTTTGTTTTTTTACTGCTAACTCTTCCAAGCATAATTGCTTTCTCCAGTGAATTCCCCTGCATGGCCAAAATAAGTGAGGCACAATAAACTTTTAGAGTCACAGAGACAGGTCTTCTCCAGGATGATTGCTCCCATTATGGTCTTTCAGATCTTTCAACAGTATATTGTCAACACTATAATTGAATCCATCTACTTCACTGCTGCTCTTCTTTTCTTTCCTTCTCAACATTTTAGATGTTTCGGGAAAAGTAGGTCTTTGATAATGCCTCTGAAGTGTGATAATTTGAGCCTGGTCATTTGTGCCGTGAGTGAGAGAAAAAAAGGGTGATGCAATTGCAAAAAATGCTAAATGCAGACTGTAAACTATTATATGAATATAAATTTAGACCAACTCATTTAGTGTTTATTGTGAACCATTCAGACTCTGTGCAACAGCAAGCTTGTTTGGCTCCAGAATGTACATACATGCATCTCTTGAGCATTCACATTTATTTGTTTGTTTGATTGTTTAGTTAGTTAGTTACCGTATTTTTCAGAGTATAAGACGCACCGGAATATAAGACGCACCAAGGTTTTGAAGAGGCAAATAAGAAAAAAACCAGGTTTTGCACTCTGCAAACCTCCCAAAAACGTTTTTTCGTGAAAACGGGCCCGTTTCCCCCCCTCCAAAAGGCATGAATAGCCTTTAGGGGGCTTGTAAAGTGCTCCGGGGGGGGGGGGCAAAAACAGTCTGTTTTTTGCAAAAATGAGCCCATTTTCCATTAAAAAAAGGCATGGATAGCCTTTAGGAAGCTTATAGAAATTGAGGAAAATTGGGAAAATTAAGCAAAAAATGGGCTTTTTTTTTTTTGCTCATTTCTACCCTCTCCAGCCCCCAGGAGCTCTCTCAAAGCTTCCTACAAGCTATGCACGGCCATTTTTGGTGAAGGGGGCAGGGTTTCAGGGAGGCAAAAATACTGTATTCGGTGTATAAGACGCACCCAGATTTTTAGCCTTTTTTTTTTTTGAGGGAAAAAGGTGCGTCTTATACTCCCAAACATACGGTAGTTAGCTTGTCAGTTTGTTCACTAAATTGATTTTCTGTCTATCTTGTTTTGGGGCCAATCTAGATAGTTTACAGCAATAAGAAGGAAGAGATGGGGGGGAAAGTGTAAAGAGAACAGAAGTAAAATATTAGAAATAAATAAACTGTTTATTTACTTATTCATTTAGGTGTATAGCTACAAAAGAAACATTGAATATCCTTTACGTTAGTATGTAACTTTCCATAGAACTGCTGCTGTAGTGAAGATATAGAAATGGATGTGGAATATTGGAAATTAATATTTCTTCTTTATCCGGCAGAAATAAAAGAGCTACAGTTTCTCTTATGAGTGGAACATATTAGTTTTTCTTGCTTCTCCAGAAATGAAAGCTTAATTATGAGGATATGAAAAATCTGTTAATGTTTGTTAATACAAGTTATCCCAGATTTAAGGCTGTAAGAACCCAGAATTACAGTCATAAGTTTCATTAAATCATTCTCCACCAGCACTATGCTCAATTCTATGATCTTTTTGTGACAGTCGTTCAGCAAATAGCAATAGCACTTGGACTTATATATCGCTTCCCTTTCTAAGTGGTTTACAGAGTCAGCTTATTGCCCCCAACAATCTGTGTCCTCCTTTTACTGACTTCGGAAGGATGGAAGACTTAGTCAACCTTGAATGGTGTGGTTGTTAATCAAATGCTGTAATCATTAAGTAAATGAACCAGTTGTTAAGTCAATCCAATCTATTCAATGGGCATTTTTTGCTGGAAATCTGGAAACACTGTAAAATCGTAAGTCACGGGGCACTGGAACGCTGCAAACAGCTTTAAAAGGAAGCTGGTTACCAAATGTCCAAAATGTGAACCCGTAACCATGGTGGAAGCGGTGCTGCCATCAGAACCTCAAAATCAACTCTTAAGTATCTTTTGACGGTCTGTTTTAATGTTTAACCGTTGCTAAGTGGCTTGTCATTAAGTAAGGACTACCTGTATTTGCTTATAATATGCTACAGAGGCTGAATCTTTATAAATAATTGTTTCCTATATATCCCACTAGAATTAAAAAAAAAAATTGTTGGGAAACGTTGCCCGAACCAACTGTGCTTGTCCGTACAATTTGCATTGTCATTTTATTTTTTTTCAAATACATAGAAACTAGTTTTTAAAAAAGATTTTAATGCAACTTATGATAAAAATTGCTTTCAGACTACCACAAACAATGCTTTATAATGCCCTGGTCCTTTCTTCTGAAAAATACAAAGATTGTTTTTATTAGGAATTGCAGCACTTCCAATATCTCAAGCTGTAGAGTTGGAACTACCGCAGTGTCCTAAGCTATCTCTGGACTCTATTATTCATTTGTTGTTTGCACCATCTATCACTCCAGTGCTTTTTAAAGTAAAATCTTTGTCTAAAATTTGTGAGAAGGAAATCCACAGAAACAAGGATAAATAGAGGAAGAAAAAATATAGCTGACTTTCATTTATATCTACTTAGACATATTCCATTGGGCCATGAGTACTAAAGGTAAAGATTCCCCTCACACCAATGTGTTAGTCGTTCCAGACTCTAGGGGGCGGTGCTCATCTCTGTTTCAAAGTCAAAGAGCCAGCGTTGTCCGAAGACGTCTCCGTTACCATGTGGCCGGTATGACTAAACGTTGAAGGCGCGTGGAGTGCTGTTACCTTTCCACTAAAGTGGTCCATATTTTTTTACTTGCATTTTTACGTGCTTTCGAACTGCTAGGTTGGCAGAAGCTGGGACAAGTAACGGGAGCTCATTCCGTTATGTGGGGTTAAGGATTCAAACCGCTGAACTGCCGACCTTTCTGATCAACAAGCTTAGCGTCTTAGCTACTGAGCCACTGCATTCCTTTTATGAGTACTAAAGAATTGCGCTAAAGTTTCCAAGATGGGAAAAAAAGCTACTTGCTATTGGGTCCAATATTTTCAGTATTGGAAAAAGATCTCATTATTATGCATATCAGCCCCCATGAGTGAGACCAGACCAAGAAATCAGCTTCCCAGGAAGGCAAAAATTACCCTTGTTGTGTTGACTGAAATAACAGAATCTTGCAAGTCTAATTGTGCTAAATTTACTTTATTTGTTTTATAAATTATTTTATTTTCATTTTATAAAGAAATAAATAAATTGAAATGTTAAATTTCATCCCCATGTATGTCAGTGAAGGTGTCTGCCGCTTCTGAATATGTTAACTGAGTAAGTGTTAGTATTGCTTTATACTACATTAATGAGACCACATTTGGAATATTGCATCCAGTTTTTGTCACTCACCGATATTGAGATTCTAGAAAGACTGCAGAGAAGGCAACAATGATTAGTGGGTTGGAGGCTAAAACACAAGATGAATGGTTGTGGGAACTGGGTATGTCTACTCTTAACAAAGAAAAGGATTTTGCTAACATGAGAGCATCATCCAATATTTGAGGGGCTGTCACGTATTTGGGGGGTTGACTTATTCTCCAAAGCAGCTGAGAACAGGACAAGAAGTAATGGGCACAAGATTATCAAACAGAGAGCCAACCTAGGACTAAGGAGAAATTTGCTGACAGTAAGAAGAGCTTATCAGTGGAATGGCTCAGCTTCAGTGATGATACTCCATCACTGGAGGTTTTTAAGAAGAGACTGGACTGGAGTGTTGGGGTTCCATTTTTTTTACTACCAGTTTGCTCGTACACACGCTCACGAGTGGACGGAGCCTCCCGCCGCCACTACTACCGGTTTGCCCGATCCAGTCCGAACTGGAAGCAACCCACCTGTGGGTCTCCTGCTTGAGCAAGAGGTTATACTAGAAGACTTCCAAGGTCCCTTGCAAATGTAATTCTGTAATTCTGCAATATTGTCTTGTTTTGCAGAGCTTAAACATGTTTCGGCTTCATTTGCCTGACTAATGGCTCTTGCATGCCAATAATCATTGATTTGTGACTGGTTGTTCAGCAACCATTTGAAGTTACAACAGACCCCCCCCCCCCCCGCCCAAGATATTTACAATCAGGTTCCAAAATTCTGATCAAAGCCACCCCCCACCCCCACCCCAATTTGATCACGTTTTAGGCATTTGGCAACTTGTCTGCATTTACAGCCAATTGCAGCATCCCGTGATCACAGGTGTGTGGTTTACTATATATATATATATTTGCCAAAAATTATGTTTACGTCTGGTTTTTAGCATTTAATCATGGTGATTCGCTTAACGATCTCCACAAAGAAGACAATGAAATCAGGTCAGTCGTCTGGTTTTTAGCATTTAATCATGGTGATTCGCTTAACGATCTCCACAAAGAAGACAATGAAATCAGGTCAGTCGTATGAATATCCACTTTGTGACCTTCACAAATCATGACTGATAGGCAGGCTCCATTACCATTGTGTTTTAAGGCTACCTTGTATTTCCCTCAAGTTTCTTTTTGTTCTATAACTGAGCCTTGTAGGAGCCTGAGATAATGATTCAGTTACATATAGAAGATCCAGCAGTACCACCCTGGCGAGTCTCTGTTGCAAAACAAGGACGGCCTTATATTGATTTTTGCTTAGTCTAGTCACAGGCTGTGAGTAAAGCTGTGTCCTGACATGATTGCAAAAGCATCTGAACACAGTTTGTCCTGCTGTGTCTCATAAGAATACGGTATGTATTTTTGCTTAGGTAGAACTGAAACTTCAGAAGAAAATCTATGATAGACAGTATAGTTTGTTCCTCTGTATTTAGAGGTTTATAATACTGCTGTTAACCACTCAAAACTGTGGAGACACACATTTACCACAACATGGAAGAAAGGAATGGGGCATTTGCTATCTTGATTTTTAAAAAAACTTTCTTCCCATGAATGACCCTTCTTCCCACTGAGGACAAAAAGGAAGTTACTGTTTGTCAGGGAATTGCGCAGCAGGTGTCCCAAAGGAAGTCAGAACGTTGACCTTTATATTATACTAGCTGATAACCTGGCGTTGCCCGGGTATTTATTTATCCTAATCCATACATTTTTCCTCAAAAATAATCCCAGACCAAACGTAATTTCTAATGTTGGATTTTCCCCCTTACCAGAGGGAGTAGCCCAGGTTTGAATCCCAGTAAGGATATGGCTAGCTGATGAGAGCTAAATAGCTTGAAATAGATCTATATTAGTCTCTCTTTATTTATTTATCAGCACAAATACAACACAAATATAAAAAGGCAACATTAAAAATATGGTTTTCTGCCTGGATGGTGTCCTGCAGTGAACCGATAGATAGAAAGGGGGAGTAGTGATTTCCCTCCCATATTTGGGTATACCAGGGGTTGTAACACAAATACGTGTGTGTGTGTGTGTATGTATATATATATAACATCAATACAGTATATATGGCAAACTAGATAGTTGGGCAAATAGGAGCATCACCAGATAAATCACAGAACACACAGAAGACAAAGGCAGGGGGGAGTCAGGGAAACTCCCCCTCCACACCCACAACAACCAATCCCAGCGCAGATTGCCTCACGCAAGAGCCAGCCCTCTTCAATCAATCAACCACAACTGTCTGTTCTAGCTCACTGCATGACTCCCATTTGCTCCAGCTCCTAAATTTAAATATCATAACACTGTTTATGCTCCTCCATAAGATTTTCCTGGAAAATGAACACATAAAGTAAAATTCTGTAACATCATTTTCCTATATTCAGGACAGCCATTGTTAGCCATTTGGTTTCTAGTTTTTAAGAGCCAGGAAGCTGCAGGCAGTCAGGGCAAAAGATGGTTAAGGGTTAACTCATAATTATTGTAAATTAAAGCAATATATAAATTCTATATTGTTTTTACATTCCGACTATAACCCATAAATATTACTTAGTAATTTGTTTCTTCTAACTTGGTATGCCTGAGTTTGCAAATGAAGCCTGTTTAATGTGAGTCATATTTAAAATTTCCCATAAGAACTCAAAAGAGAATTGATTTTGGGGGAGGGTTAAATGGATTATCAAAATGTTCTCTCCCTTTAAATTACCAGCATGTATTAGATGACAGTAATTGTTTTTGGAGCAATGGAAATTAGCAAATAGAGTACAGCCAACTAGCCTGGTTAGTGAGAAATTCAGCACAATTTAAGAAATATATTTATGGTAACATGCTTAGTTTGAAAAGATTGCTCTTGCTAAAGTATTTCTGAAATAGAAATTAACATGTGTAAAAAAAAAATAGAAGTTGCCATTTTTAATCTGTCATAAGATTCCTAAAATTGTAACTCTTCCAATCTTGAATTTGAGTTTGTTTGTTTTTAAATATTATTGTGAACTTATTTCTATGCTGCATACAGTAAGGGGAAAAAATCAATATAATGAACAGAGCAGATATATTGCGAAAGAAAAAAAAACTTTTACATATGCCACATTGAACTTCTGGTGGGTAAATGGTGTAAACTTAAACAATAAAATAAAATAAAAAATCTATTGGCTAAGACTCAATTTGGTCTAGTGCAGTGGTTGCCAATGTGGGCCCCACGCCCCACGGGGGCAGTTTGATTTTTAATGGAGGCAATTTGAACTTTGTTTAAACCAAGTTAAATGCCTTTTAGGCTTCCTCTGTGTGAGTAGAGTTCACTTTGTGAGTAAAGTAAGAATTATATGTCACCGGGGAGGGGGGGAATCAGGATTTTAGAGATGCTGAGGGGTGGCATGGCCAAAAAAAGGTTGGAAACAGTGGTGGTTGCTCTGATTGATGTCTGTCCATGCACGCGCCTGATGTTTACTGCACACGCATGCGAAATCCGCTGCCCCAGCGACACCCAGCTGCTTGTCAGGGTGCACACAGGCTCCCCGTGCTGTGCGCGCATGCGCAGTGTGGCTTTTGGCATAAATACAGCTATAAAGCACAGGCTGGTGGGTCAAATGAGCCACCGTACCGGTACGCTCTCGGCTGCTCCAGGCCACTACCGGTACAGCTGGTTGGGAACTACTGGTCTAGTGGTTAAGACACCACGCTAGAAAGCGGGGGACTGAATTTAAGTTCCATCTTAACCAGCTGGGTGACTTTGGGCCATTCCCTCTTTCTCTCAGTCCAACCTACCTCACAGGGTTGCTGTTGTGGGGAAAGTGGGAGGAGAAAGGTATGTTTGATTTGTTTGCCTCCTTGAGTTATTTGTATTAATAATAAACGTGGGATACAAATTAAATAGGCTAAATTCATGCATGCCAAGTTCAGGAGTTTCTAATGCCACATCTCCCTCAACCAGTATTTTGCAACCTCACCTGTGGGAAGTTGAAGTCCACACATCTTAAAGCGGCTGAGGTTGAGAAACATTGCCTAAACTAATCAATAGATTTATTAAAGTAATATTAGAGTAATAGATAAATACATTCTGGAGGCTTATTCCTAAAATTTGTGACTCCCCTTCAGATTTCCTTATGATCTCCAGTTCATGACAATACAACTGGAGAATCTCTGGATTAAGCCATAAATCATGATTATTAACCACAGTGCACAGATTCATCCTTTTCTTGGATTAAACACAGCCCAAATAACACAGCATCAATACTGTTGTGGCCAGCAGTTGCCTGTGTAAATTTCAGCATAAGACACATGGACAATGTCTTCATCATCCTTAGCTCTGAATCCCTGCCCAGTAAATTCCCTGTACTATATTTGACACTTAATCGTGATCTTTTCTAGCCTTTCTGCTTCTATTCTTTTGAATCATCAAATCAAACACATAATTTGAAATTAATACAGGCTATTTCTACCCAAAAAGGGACGTTGTGGCTCAGTGGCTAAGACTTGTTGATCAGAAAGGTCAGCAGTTTGGTGGTTCGAATCCCTAGCACTGCATAATGGAGTGAGCTCCCGTTATTTGTCCCAGCTTCTGCCAACCTAGCAGTTCGAAAGCACGTAAAAACACAAGTAGAAAAATAGGCACCACCTTTGGTGGGAAGGTAACAGTGTTTCGTGTGCCTTCGGCATTTAGTCGTGCCAGCCACATGACCACGGAGATGTCTTCGGACAGCGCTGGCTCTTTAGGTTTGAAACGGAGATGAGCGCCACCCATTAGAGTCGGTAACGACTCGCACATATATGCGCGGGGAATGTTTACCTTTACCTTTATTTCTACCCAAAAGGTTGCATGTGAGAATTAGTCTTGACATGTGAGACAAACAGTAAGATTCCTAGGATATATGGGGATGGGGGGATATGAGCATTCGAATTATGGATTGTTTTAATTACCTTAAATAAATGATTCGTCTTGCACAGGAGTTGTATTCTAATTCTAATTAATTAATCTTTTAAGAGAATGCATGTCTATCTTCTAGTGAAGGATGTGGCTAGGGATGCAAATGAGTGCCTACCCAAATGGCTGAATATTTAAGTTTTGTTTCTTTCACATTAATTATGATTATGCAGACCAACATGGGAAGCTTATGAACGCAATGGAGTGGGCCTGTCCGTAAGTACAACTGCAGCTCTAATGATTGTATGTAGTGGAAGTGTTTAAGCAGTGGATTATTCCTGATTGGTTTTCAAAGCAAGTTCAATACCATGGAAAACTCAAATGAGTGCCAGCCTACCATTAGGCAGAATAAGGCAATGGCTCACAAGTAGATATCTGCAGGAGTTTGGGAAAAAATATATATTTTCTTAATGGGGAAAGATGCACTAAAGCAGAAACAAATAGGCAATAGTAATGAAACAACAGCATGAACGTTACGCTTTTGTAGTATGAAAGTTGCCCACAGGTAATCACTACTACAATAGGTAAAGGTAAAGGTTCCCCTCGCGCATATGTGCTAGTGGTTCCCGACTCTAGGGAGCAGTGCTCATCTTTGTTTCAAAGCCAAAGAGCCAGCGTATCTGAAGATGTCAACATAGTCATCTGGCTTGCATGACTAAACACCAAAGGCACATGGAATACTGTTACCTTCCCTCCAAAGGTAGTTCCTATTTTTCTATTTTCATTTTTTACGTGCTTTCGAACTGCTCGGTTGGTAGAAGCTGGGACAAGTAACGGGAGCTCATTCCATTACGCAGCACTAGGGATTTGAACCGCCAAACTGCTGACCTTTCTGATCAACATGCTCAGCATCTTAGCCACTGGGCCACCCCTACTACTATACTACTACTGCTACTACTACTACTACTACTACAATAGGGAGCAGAATTTTCATTGCTAACCAAACCACTCCAGTGGTTAAGTGTGCCGCGCCCAATTTTATGACATTTTTTTACCATGGATATTAAACAAATCACTGCAATTGTTAAGTGAATCATGTAGTTGTTAAACAAATCCAACATCCCCCATTGACTTTGTTGGAAGTCGGCTGGGAATGTCACAAATGACATGATCCCAAGATGCTGCAACCATTATAAATTCATATCAGTTGCCAAGCTCCTGAATTTTGATTGCGTGAGCATATTTGATTATGTTCTATGGTCATAAGTGCAAGAATAAATCGTAATTCACCTCTTTTCAGTACTGTTGTACTTTAGAATAGTCACTCCACAAATGGTTGTAAGTTGAGGACTACCTGTATATAAAGAAATCCCTGGTTTGGAAGCCAGTAGGTGTTTTATTGGGTTCAGTGAAATGCATTAGTATTTTATGGATAGTTCTGATCAGCTTTAATACAAATAAAAGCTTTTTATTTTGTTTCAGCCAGTTTTTGCCTTGAAATAGCAAGTGTGAGATGGGCGCCTTTCACCCTAACCCATGCTTAATAGTGAGAGGAGCTTCTGAATTTTAGCAGTACTTGAATTTTGGCAGCAATCATTCCTGTAACTGTGTATAAGTGCAAAGAGCTTTTCAATCATGTATAATAAATTAAGCTTTTTCTAGGATTTCTAGTCAATTATGTCTTCTTCAATTTCCAGGCAATGTATTCGATTAATAGTAGTTGAACATGATAACAAATGGAAAAACCCACTGTATGGGTTAGTGTTGGTTTTGCTAGTTATTAAAAGTGCACTCTTTAATTGGTGTTTATAAGTTACAATTGGTGTAACTCTTTAATTGGTGTTTTGTTGTTATTAAGACAGAGGAAGAAAATTGCCACAACCAATGTTTCTATACTGAGTTTGGAATTAAAATTGAGAACCAAAGAATGATTTTTCGGATTTGCTGAAAAACTTTTGTTCTAGAAGCTAAATAAAATAAATGGGATTCTCTCCCCCCCCCCAAAGTTTAATCTGCAATTCTCTAAAGATGTGCATAAAGCAGAAAGGATGTTTAGTTTCAGGTTCAAAGCAAACATCGCATCCAGAATGTTCCATCAAGACCAGGGGTGAAATCCAGCAGGTTCTGACGGTTCTGGAGATCCAGTAGTGGAAATGTTGAGTAATTTGGAGAACCGGTAGCGGAAATTTTGAATAGTTCGGAGAACCGGCAAATGCCACCTCTGGCTGGCCCCAGAGTTGGGAGGGAAAGGGGATTTTGCAGTATCCTTCCCCTGGAGTGGGGTGGAAATGGGGATTTTGCAGTATCCTTCTCCTGGAGTGGGGAGGGAATAGAGATTTTGCAGTATCCTTCCCCTGGAGTGGAGAGGGAATGGGGATTTTGCAGTATCCTTCCCCTGGAGTGGGGTGGAAATGGGGATTTTGCAGTATCCTTCTCCTGGAGTGGGGAGGGAATAGAGATTTTGCAGTATCCTTCCCCTGGAGTGGGGCGGGAATGGAGATTTTGCAGTATCCTTCCCCTGGAGTGGGGCGGGAATGGAGATTTTGCAGTATCCTTCCCCTGGAGTGGGGAGGGAATGGAGATTTTGCAGTATCCTTCCCCTGGAGTGGGGCGGGAATGGAGATTTTGCAGTATCCTTCCCCTGGAGTGGGGAGGGAATGGAGATTTTGCAGTATCCTTCCCCTGGAGTGGGGAGGGAATAGGGATTTTGCAGTATCCTTCTCCTGGAGTGGGGAGGGAATAGAGATTTTGCAGTATCCTTCCCCTGGAGTGGGGAGGGAATAGAGATTTTGCAGTATCCTTCCTCTGGAGTGGGGAGGGAATGGAGATTTTGCAGTATCCTTCCCCTGGAGTGGGGAGGGAATGGGGATTTTGCAGTATCCTTCTCCTGGAGTGGGGAGGGAATAGAGATTTTGCAGTATCCTTCCCCTGGAGTGGGGAGGGAATAGAGATTTTGCAGTATCCTTCCCCTGGAGTGGGGAGGGAATGGAGATTTTGCGGTATCCTTCCCCTGCCACGCCCACCAAGCCATGCCCACCAAGCCGCACCATGCCCACCAAGCCCTGCCCACAGAACTGGTAGTAAAAAAATTGCATTTCACCACTGATCAAGACATACTTAAGTTTCTGTTCCTCCTACTAGATCTGGCCGATTGGACATTGCTCTTGGTCCCCCGTCACATGATGGGCTGCAGGAAATATGCCACTCTTGCCATAGTCCAGTCTTATGGAATAATCTCTCCACTGAGATGTGGAAAACCCTGATGCTGATGGACTTCCAGTTGACTGAAGATTGGGTTGCTTTGCCTACATCAGTCCCAAAGGTGCTTTTCAAAAGATAACTAGACTTTCTTGATTTTTTCCCCCTTGAAAACGTTTTGTTTCTCATCCAAGAAGCTTCTTCAGTTCTGAAAAACTTCTTGGATGAGAAGCAAAATGTTTTCAAGGGAAAAAACTAGGGAAGTCCACTTGTGTTTTTAAAAGCACCTATATGAGTTGGATTATTGAGAATCGCCATAGACACCTCCTGCCTTAAATGTTCAGGGGATGTCGAGTGTGGTTTTGTTACATGTTGATAATGTGAGTTTTAGGAGTCTCAACCCAGTTTCCTTCTGTACTTCATTTATATAGCTTACTTTATTTTTATTTCTGTTCTGTTCCTCTGGATAGATGAGCAGCTCTCTAAACTGGCTGAACAAATAAAATTTCAGTGTGTGCATTCAATTTTTCTCCAATCATCCTTTCCAGAGATTTGTTAATTAGATTGTGAATTGCATGTTTAATCTCTTAAATGTATATATATCAAACCGGAATGCAGGCAAAATGCATGCTGTATATGAGTTTATTTCCGATAGGCCAGTGTTCAGATAATACATTTCAAACAACCAAGCCAAACACATTATTTAAGGCAATATTGCTTTATAAATTTCATGGTGTCAGTATTTTTTTATATCAGAATTTAAAGCCCTAATTTTTCAATTGCTTCCTTGGAACTGCAGGATGCAGCAAAGGAAGGAACTGCACAAGCAATCTATCTTTATAAACCTTTTTTTCTTCTGAAGGTATCATCATTAAACTGAAGATGGAAGTGTTCCTACTGAACTGAGTCTTAGCATTATTGGAACTGGGTTTTTTTTTTTAAAAAAAAAAAGCCTATGACTTACTGATAGCCAACATTTTATTGCAGACTGTGGGCGGATTTAGTAGAAAACCCCATTTTAAAAAAAAATACACTTGTTTATAACTTATTTATTAAGTCTGTTTTTAATCTGGTGCCAGAATGCTGTACAAGAATAATTGGTAGCTTCTAATTTTGCTTTTATAAGTGTGGCTATCAATTAAAGAAATCTTCATTATAGAGGAAAAAGGGTGGGAGGTTGACAAGCATTAATAGCATCATTATGCTCAGAAAGCTTCCCCCCCCCCCAAATGTATTAATGTATTTTATTGCAACCAGCAGTGATTATTTTCAGTGGAGCTCTGAAGAAATAATTCAAATATATTTTTGGAGATCCTGCGGGAAATCATGAAACTTATCATATCCAAGTATTAAATTTAGGCATGTTTTTTTATAGGTAAGAAATCTTTTCTTTGATATATGCTAAATGCATATTTTGATGAAGCTTGAAGCAATATATGTAAAAAAGAATGAAAGAATATCTTCCTCCTATAAAAAAAGAAGCTTTATGCTGTAATTCCAGAGTTTATAGCTTCCGCTCATGAAAATAGGTTACCTGACCTTGAATCCAAAATATTACGGTAGTAAATGGAAACGATGCAGCCAGATTCGTTTAGTAGCTATTCCACAGTGATAGATAAAAGAAATATGAGTCATACTTTCACTTGTCCACTTTGTTGGAGTCAACTGATAGTTGGAAAGTTACTGATATTACATGGTAGGTGGGAAATAGATAAATGTACAAATCGTTTTGGAAACATCTGAAGCAGATTGTTCAAGATGGAAAACTGAAGGCTGTAAACTTTTCTCAGAAGGCCTCTGGGCTTCAAATCTTGGTTTTACACACTGGCTTTGGAACAGTGGCTTGGTCATTCCTAATGTTTAACTTTACATCATCCTCTAACCACCTATGTCCGTGATGGCACGTATGCAAAAAGTGCCATATCTGCGGGCACGCGAGCTGTTGCCCTAGGATCAGTTCCACTGTGCTTGGGCGCGCTGGCTAGCTGGCTTTTGGCCTTCCAGAGGGCTGGGGGAGGCCGTTTTTGTCCTCCCCAGACTTCACGAAAGCTTCCAGAGCCAGGGGAGGGCAAAAAACGGATGCAATGGGCCTATTGGCTATTTGGAAACGATCCATTTCTGGCTTCCGAGGGGAGCGGGGGGGCATTTGGGGTTTCCCCGTACTTCAGGAATGCCTCCGGAGCCTGCTAGGCCCCAAACTGGGCAGGGGTGAGGTCATGTGAACATGCACGGGTGGGGGTAGCGGGGGGGCGTAGGGGGGTATTCAATTATGGGTGTGGGCACACGTGTGTGCGCTATCGCGCACACACACACACCTGCTTTCGGCACGCAAGCCAAAAATGGTTAGCCATCACTGACCTTTGTTAACTGAAGTGATTCACCTAACAACTGCGGCAAAAAAGGTCATAAAATGGAGCAAAACTCACTTAACAACTGTCTTTGCTTACCAAACGAAATTTTGGGGTCAATTGTGGTCATAGGTTGAGGACTACTTGTACTTTCCTCTGCATGACATCCTTCTCCTAATTGACTCCTCTATTCCCTCCTCTATTTTCCTCTTGGTTAGAGGCACCAAAATGACCGAGATGGTACAAGGTCTCCTATTGAAGCTCGGGGTTGGACTAGATGACCCCTGAGTTTCCTTCCAGCTCTAGGGTTCTATGTTCTGTGTAATGAGATGTGAAAATAATAAAAGTGAAGATAACCATATTTTAAAAACAAACCCTTTCAGCTGGACAGTGTCAGTGACAATGTGGAAGATGATAACTACAGGAGTGCCCAGATCACAGTAAAATAGCAGCGGGCAAATTAATTATAGAGAAAAAGAGAAGCCAAACTCCAGACATTTCACTAGGTGGCATGCTAAACGTCAAAATCTTCTCTGCGGAATCTCCAGAGATATAATGGAGAGGCTTCAAAAATTGTATCTTCCTCAATGAAGGTGGATGTTAAACACTGCATTTCATAAATTCAAGTTTTTTTCTTTAAAAAGTGACTTGGCACAACCCAGCAAACAAACAAACAAAACCACCTAATGCACACTTTAGGTTAACTACTTTTATTTATTTATTTTTTTAAAAATGAATTTTTGCTTTTGGGCCTGGACCTTATGCAGCTTCTGAGAGGTTCTGCCAGTTGATGTTAGATTTTTGGGGAAATGGACTTGGTGTTCCCTATCCAGCCTCTTTTCACTGATTTCCCCTGCATTTTGCCCTTTGCTTTCAAAAGACCACTCCTTTCCAGCAGAGGGTGGCTAGAATAATCTGATTCTATACATAACTAAGAGTGGTGGGTTCCTACCGGTTCGGCGAAACTGGTAGTAGTTTGGCAACCTGGGTCACTGGAACCGTCAGTGACCCAGGCTTGCCAAGCCCCCGAACCGGTTCTCCTGGTGGCGCTGTAGATGCCGCCATCTTGTTTTTCGCTTCTGTGCACGTGCAGAGCAATTTTATTGCATTTTTGGTCAAATGCACATTTTTGGTGTGATGCGCAGGCGAAGTAAGCACACACGTGCAAAATTAATGTAATATTGGCAGCAACCCACCCCTGATGACCAAATATATGACTTCTCATTCACAAGGAAGTAGAATTCCCATCAGAGCCTACAGGCTACATTCACGACACATTGTACACTTTGCTGTATACTGATTATCCTGGGTCTCGTCGATTTGATATGGATGCTTGAACAGAATACTTAGGGGGGGAAACTTCAGTGCTGCTAGAACAATTTTAATTTTTGCTTGAACTAATCAACTGGATGACTATAAAGGGAAAAATTACATCCCAGAAATATTAACATCTAGAGACTGAGATAGAAGAGTAGACCATATACATTATCAACATTTAACAGAACAACGGAGTTGGAAGGGACCTTGGGGGTCTTCTAGTCCAACCCCCTGCTCAAGCAAGGGACTCTATACAATTTCAGACAACTTTAGATGTCTGTCTGGACTACCTCAAAGGGCTGATAATATGAGAGAGACGGGGATAGGGCTCGCACACCGTCTGCAGCTTTTTCTGGTGATTAAAAAGTTGAAATATGAAAGCAATCTTTATAGCATCATATCATTTTATAGCACTGTTATGCAGGTTAGAGGAAGGATTCAGCCCTTTGACTCTTCCTCACCTAGTAGATGGGTCATAAGAGATAAACAAAATCAAGCTTGATTAATAGAGAGAAGATAACCATATTTTAAAAATAACCAAACAAACCCTTTCAGACTTAAATACTAAGTTGACATTCAGTGTGGAAGAAGATAACTACAGGGATGCCCACATTACAATAGAACAGCAGTTTGCAAATTAATTAAAGGTAAAAATCCCCCCCACACACACATACACATACCAACACACAGACATACATACACACAAGTGAGTCCTGATAGTATAAGTCTTGTTATTCCTCAGACTTTGTCAGGTGCGAATATCCAGATCTTCATGTGAAGAGTTCAATTAGATATCTTTTGTGCTCATGCCTATTTCACAGGACTCTTCCCAGATTTGCAGTTTGTAAGTATAAGTATAAGTATAATCTTTATTGTCATTGTACTGAAATACAACGAAATTGGTTTTAACCTCACTGATGCAAAATTATAACAGAAATGAAAAAAGAAAGAAAAAGAAAAGAAACTAGTGTGTGATTGTGGTTGTATTTAAAAGTCGCCCAGCCCAAGGATAGAAACTATCTTTAAACCTGTTTGTTTGGCTGGCTATACTTTGATGTCTTCTGCCTGATGGTAGAAGTGCAAAGAGACACTGACCAGGGTGTGAATCATCTCTGAGTATCTTCCTTACTCTGCTAAAGCAGCGAGATCTGGCAATGTCATCCAGTGGTGTCAGAGGGCAACCAATGGTTTCTTGTGCCGAATTGATCACTCTCTGTAGTGCCTTCCTGTCCGCAGCTGTTAAACCAGGATACCATACTGTAATGCAGTATGTAAGGACACTTTCTATGGTGGACTGATAGAAAAAGTTCATCAGAGTTCCACCTGATTTTCTTGCAGGACTCTAAGGAAATGAAGTCTCTGATGGGCCGTTCCAATCACCAGAGACGTGTTGTTTTTCCAGGTGACATCTTGACTAATCAGCACTCCCAAGAATTTAAAAGAGGAAACCCTCTCCACACAGCTCCACTTGATATACCTGTACCTGTAGCAGATTAGATAAGGCTCAATGACCATGCCTTTTGTGCCTACATAAAGATTCCAAATTAATTCCCTACTTAACTCCCTCCCCCACTTGGCCAGTGTCTCTCCAACAGATTGATTGATTGAATTAATTGATTGAATTCTTTATTAGCCAAGTGTGATTGGACATACAAGGAATTTTTCTCTGGTGCATAAGCTCTCAGTGTACATGCAAGCAATAAGTGATAAATAATGATCATAGTCATTGTAAAAATAAATTCATTATAAATCATAAGATACAATACTTAGTCATTGTCATAGGATACTAAATCAGCAATCAACATAAATCATACTAGAATACTAATATAAATCATAAGATACAAGCAACAAAGTTATAGTCAAAAGAAGATGATATGTAATAGGAAAGATGAGAAGATTAATAGAATACAGCCTTACTGGATTGTTTGACAAGGTTGTGGGAATTATTTATTTATCAGAGTAATGGCATGTGGGGGGGGAACTATCCTTGTATCTAATTGTTCTGGCGTGCAATGCCTATAGAGTCATTTTGAGAGTAGAAATTGAAACAGTTTATGTCCAGAATGTGAGGGGGTCTGTAGATATTTTCACAGCCCTCCTTTCTTTAGTGCTTTAAGATTTCTCTGCAGTCTTTGTACAACATTGAAAGTCAGCTGGAGAGGCATAAAGATGTAGAATGCAGAGGATTTTTGGATATTTTATATTTTTCTCCTCCGTGTCTTACATTTTTAAATAATAAGATAATATTCTTACAACCTGGCGTTATATATGAGATAACCATATGTTTAACATCATTATGATTGCCCTATCAAGTGTTTTTAGCCAACAATAAAACAATTACACATATAAACATTTTCTCTTTATTGATGTCAAGTTTGATTCTGCAGTAATTTTCACCCACAAAGAAAGCCAAATTTCAAACTATATAAATGTCTTTTCTACAAGAAATTATAAATATTCATTGGGATGTACAAGAAATGGTGTGTTAGAAAATATTAAAATGCAGAGGTCCTTCTAGAAGACAACCTATGGAGAATTACAGAAATAAGATGGAGACATGCAACATTTACGATGTTTAGAATCTTATGAAAACTTCAGCAAAATTGATTTCATTAAGCATTGGAAGATTTTTTTTTGTTTTTGAGCTTTTGCCAATTAATAATTCTTGAACTACTATTTTAATGTGTTATAGATTCAGTTTAAGATGAAGGCATTTGAGATTTTTTAAAAAAGTTTTGCATTTAGATAAATTCTAAAACCGTTTGAATTTAATTTCTTTTATTATTAGTTATTTCTGTTTTCTGTTTTTCTGTTGCATTTAAGAATTATATACTATTACTTGCAACAAATCAGCAAAACCTAGAGGCAAACATAGTCATAACCAAAAGCCAACATCAACTGTGGATATAATTTACTTGGACTTCACTAAGGCATTTTATAAAGTAGACCATAACATAAAAATGTGGGTTAGACAGCATCCCCACCAGATGGATTCGTAACTGGCTGACCAACCGCACTCAACGTGTAGACCTCAATGGAACTGCATCTACATGGAGGGAAGTATGCAGTGGAGTACCCCAAGGCTCTGTTTTAGGCCCAGTACTCTTCAACGTCTTCATCAATGATTTGGATGAGGGAATAAATGGGGAACTCATCAAATTTGCAGATGACACCAAGCTGGCAGGAATAGCCAACACTCCAGAAGATAGGCCTAAGATACAGAAGGATCTTGACAAACTTGAACATTGGGCACTATCTAATAAAATGAAATTCAATGGTGAAAAGAGTAAGGTTCTACATTTAGGCAAGAAAAATGGAATGCACAGTATAGGTGGTACCTTGCTCAATAGTAGTAACTGTGAGAGGGATCTTGGAGTCCTAGTAGACAACCATTTAAATATGAGCCAGCAGTGTGCAGCAGCTGCCAAAAAAGCCAACACAGTTCTAGGCTGCATCAACAGAGGGATAGAATCAAGATCATGTAAAGTGTTAATAACACTTTATAATGCCTTGGTAAGGCCACACTTGAAATACTGCATTCAGTTTTGGTCGCCACGATGTAGAAAAGATGTGGAGACTCTAGAAAGAGTGCAGAGAAGAGCAACAAAGATGATTAGGGGACTGGAAACTAAAACATATGAAGAACTGTTGCAAGAACTGGGTATGTCTAGTTTACTGAAAAGAAGGACTAGGGGAGACATGATAGAAGTGTTCCAATATTTCAAGGGCTGTCCTAAAGAAGGGGCGGGTCAAACTATTCTTCAAGGCACCTGAGTGTGGAACAAGAAGCAATGGGTGGAAACTAATCAAGGAGAGAAGCAACTTAGAACTGAGAAGAACTTTCCTGAAGGTTAGAACAATGAATCAGTGGAACAGCTTGCCTCCAGAAGTTGTGAATGCTCCAACACTGGAAGTTTTAAAGAAGAGATAGGGTAACCATTTGTCTTAAATGGTATAGGGTTTCCTGCCTGAGCAACGGGCTGGGCTAGAAGACCTCCAAGGTCCCTTCCAACTCTGTTATTCTGTTTATATATTTTTTTTCTTTTGAATTTGTAACAGAAGAGATTTAGCTGAAATTAAATAACAGTCATTCAGTTAGTAATTAAGGGAATTAATAAGTAAGTAGACCTCTATTTAAAAATCTGCACTCTGCTATGAGGATAACATTATGTTTTGGATGACATAGGTTCTTCATTGTAATAAACTGTAATTAGTAGATACAAAGTTCGTTTGGACAAACATAGCATAAACAAACATTCAGGCAATTTAATATTTGGGGACCTCATGTATCAATTCACAGATATTAAAGGCATCAAGAATTAAACTAGCCAATTAACTCAAAACATTATGTTTAAAACAACATCTTGTTTAAAGGATGTGTCCTGCTTCCAGGTGTTCCTGTAGTATCTATGTTTCATTAGCCCCATGTGATTCTTGGCTTTTTTATTACCTGATGCTGACATTACACAGATGCTGTTGAAGCAGATTCTTCACATTTATTGCCTGTTTCCTGAGTAATTGCATAATGGAATTTAGTTAAGGTGTGAATAAGGTACAAAAGGGTTGATGGACTGAAGAGTGAATTCAGGATCGAGGAGTGAATTAATTCAGGAAAATTCCTTGGGTGTAGTCACATTGAATACACACATTAATACAACTGAATGCGTCCAGAGGTATTTCACAAGAAGAGTACTCCATTCCTCTGCTCACAGTAGAATCCCTTACGCCACCAGGCTCAAAATTTTGAGCTTGGACAATCTGGAACAATGCCGCCTACGGTCTGACCTAAGCATAGTGCTCAAAATTATCTGTTACAATGTCTTACCTGTTAATGACTACTTCAGCTTCAACCTCAATAATACAAGGGCAAACCATCGATACAAACTCAAGGTAAATCTCTCCAAACTTGATTGCAGAAAATGTGACTTCAGCAACAGAGTGGTCAACACCTGGAATGCTCTACCTGACTCCGTTGTTACATCTTCTAACCCCTACAGCTTCAACCTCAAACTGTCTACCGTGGACCTCACCCCATTCCTAAAAGGTCCGTAAAGGGGTGTGCATAAGTGCCCCAGTGTGCCTACTGTCCCTGTCCTACTGTCCCCATTTATTTGTACTAATTTCCTTTGTTCAGATCCATGCTTATACTTACACCTGCTATCTTGTACATGTTTGATAAACTAACTAACTAAATAAAATAAAACATTCTCTGGAGAGAAGCCCATTCAAACCCAGGTTGCTAGTTTAAGAGCTCATTTTTCCTCACGTTGCTGCTCATGTAAATGAAAATTGGAAGAATAAGTGCTTTGGAAATCTAGGAGAAGGCAGATATAAATGTAACCCATAAATAAATCAAATATTTGGAATTTACATTGTCAGACATGTAATTTAAGCCTCAAAGTATGAATTGCTTTTTTTCTTTTTTTCCCCTCTCTAGTGGAGTAATATTCAAAATAGTTATCTTACCATTTATGGGAAGACTTCTATATAAACCATTTCACTCTGCAGTTTAATATTTTATCCTGCACACATAAATATTCCCTAACACATACTTTCTCATATAAATTGGGCCTTTCTAATGCTTTCCCCTGATCATTTATTATGGCTCTGAGCAATGCATTTCAATTGGTTTTACAAACATTTTTATGAAGATAACATGAAGAGCAAAGTCTAAACAATTGGATTGTAGCTTTTAGTACCTCAATTATTTTCTTCTATAAAGATCTAATATCCTGTAGAACACATATGCAGCAGTTTTAGGTTTACAGCTTGGCCATTAAAGTCCAAGGAAATTGGTGAGGAGACGAGTGAATCCATTTTAAACAGCCGGAATACTGTTACAGGTAATTTTTGACTTATGACCCCTTTGTTTAACGATAGTTCAGAATTACAGTGGTCCTGAAAAACATGATTCGCAACCATCCCATTGTCTCTGTAGGTCATGTGATCAAAATTCAGGTGCTTGGCAACTGGCATGTATTTATGATTTTCTAAGTTCTGGTCCCAATTATGGTTATAAGTCAATTGCTACCTGTAATTTGATCTTCAACCTTACAAGTACACTGACACATTTCCAAAGATGAAAGGAGTATAGACTTGTAGAATCAGATGGCGGCATTTAGTTGTGAAACCCCAACAATCGATGCCTCTCCACAACTGTTTCTTTCTTAATTAATCTATCCAGTTATTCACATATATCCTTCTGAATTGTGGTGAGTGAAAGATATTTCTCACCCCCCCTCAAAATACAATATTC
The DNA here is from genome assembly GCF_964273705.1 of Natrix helvetica. NCBI lineage: Eukaryota > Metazoa > Chordata > Lepidosauria > Squamata > Natricidae > Natrix > Natrix helvetica. The sequence goes on along the minus strand of NC_138554.1, from coordinate 132,555,932 downwards.
TGCAAAGCAAAATCATGAATAGTATTGTTTCTTCTGAATGCATTTGAATAATTCTTAGCCTTAGAAAATATGTATATTTGGCATCACATATTATAGTTTTCAGGGATGCGGTGGCTAAGAGGCTGAGCTTGTCGATCAGAAAGGTCAGCAGTTCGAAACCCTAGCGCCGCGTAACGGAGTGAGCGCCCATTACTTGTCCCAGTTTCTGCCAACCTAGCAATACAATACAATAGCAGAGTTGGAAGGGACCTTGGAGGTCTTCTAGTCCAACCCCCTGCCTAAGCAGGAAACCCTATACCATTTCAGACAAATGGCTATCCAACATCTTAAAGACTTCCAGTGTTGGGGCATTCACAACTTCTGGAGGCAAGTTGTTCCACTGATTAATTGTTCTAACAGTCAGGAAATTTCTCCTCAGTTCTAAGTTGCTTCTCTCCTTGATTAGTTTCCACCCATTGCTTCTTTTTCTACCCTCAGGTGCCTTGGAGAATAGTTTGACTCCCTTTTCTTTGTGGCAACCCTTGAGATATTGGAACACTGCTATCATGCCTCCCCTAGTCCTTTTCATCATACTAGACATACCCAGTTCCTGCAACCGTTCTTCATATGTTTTAGTCTCCAGTCCCCTAATCATCTTTATTGCTCTTCTCTGCACTCTTTCTAGAGTCTCCACATCTTTTCTACATCATGGCGGCCAAAACTGAATGCAGTATTCCAAGTGTGGCCTTACCAAGGCATTATAAAGTGGTATTAACACTTCACGTGATCTTGATTCTATCCCTCTGTTTATGCAGCCTAGAACTGTGTTGGCTTTTTTGGCAGCTGCTGCACACTGCTTGCTCCTATTTAAATGGTTGTCCACTAGGACTCCAAGATCCCTCTCACATTTTTTACTATTGAGGAAGGTACACCCAAGGGTGGGTTCCTGCCAGTTCTAACCTCTTCTATAGAAGAGGTTCCACAAATCTACAGTGCCATTTAGAACCGGTTCCAGCTCCCTCCCCCCGCCCGTCCTCACATCATCAAGATGAAGAGCAAGAGGAGGAATTCTGGGAGTTGAAGTCCACAAGTCTTAAAGCTGTCAAGTTTGAACACCCCTGGGTTTTTTTTCTAAAGGCTTAGGGATGCAAGGGTCTTGTAACTTGACAGCTTTAAGACTTGCATGCTTCAAATGCCAGAGTTTCTGAGCCAACATTTTGGTTGCTAAGCAAGAGCGTTGTTAAGTGAGTTTCACCACTTTTTACAAGTTGGTCACGCCCACCCAGTCACATGGCTGGCAAGCCACTCCCACCCGGTCACAAGCCACTCCCACAAAGCAGACCACACCTACAGAATTGGTTCTAAAAAAAATTGAAACCCACCACTGGTACCACCTATACTGAACCTGTGCATTTCATTTTTCTTGCCTAAATGTAGAATCTTACTCTTTTCACCATTGAATTTCATTTTACTAGATGGTGCCCAATGTTCAAGTTTGTCAAGATCCTTCTGTATCTTAAGCCTGTCTTCTGGAATGTTGGCTATTCCTGCCAGCTTGGGGTCATCTACAAATTTGATGAGTTCCTCATTTATTCCCTCATCCAAATCATTGATGAAGATGTTGAAGAGTACTGGGCCTAAAACAGAGCCTTGGGGTACTCCACTGCATACTTCCCTCCATGTAGATGCAGTTCCATTGAGGACTACATGTTGAGTGTGGTTGGTCAGCCAGTTACGAATCCATCTGGTGGTGATGCTGTCCAATCCACATTCTTCTACTTTATCTAGTAGTAGGTTACGGTCTACCTTATCAAATGCCTTACTGAAGTCCAAGTAAACTATATCGACGGCATTCCTCTGGTCCACTAATTTTGTCACTTTGTCAAAGAACGCAATAAGATTAGTCTGGCATGATCTGTTTTTGACAAACCCATGTTGGCTTTTGGTTATTACTTTGTTCACTTCTAGGTGTTCGCTAATTTGTTGCTTGGTTATCTTATTCAATTCCTGGTATTGAGGTCAGGCTGATAGGTCTGTAGTTTCCTGGATCTATTTTTTTTTCCTTTTTTGAAGATGGGAACCACATCAGCTCTTTTGCAGTCCTCTGGCAGTTCCCTGGTGCTCCAGGATCTCTGAAAGATATAATTCAGTGGTTCTGAGATCTCATCTGCCAGTTCCTTCAGAACCCTGGGGTGTAATCCTGGTGATTTGAACCCCTCTAGGGTAGACAGATGCTCACTTACCATTTTCTTCCCTATTTCAATTTGTGTTCGAAAGCACGTAAAAATGCAAGTAGAAAAATAGGGACCACCTTTGGTGGGAAGATAACAGTGTTCCGTGTGCCTTTGGCATTTAGTCATGCCAGCCACATGACCACGGAGACGTCTTTGGACAGAGCTGGCTCTTAGGCTTTGAAACGGAGATGAGCACTGCCCCCTAGAGTCAAGAATAACTAGCACATTTGGGCGAGGGGAATCTTTACCTTTATTACAGTTTACATTCACGCTGAATTTAGTTCCTAAAATAACTTGTTTGGAAAGATTTTAGTAGTTTTGTAAACGTTTTCAACTAAAAAACCTAGCTTGCATAAGACTTGACAGGACTCTGTACTTTAATTTCAGATTCTCCTCCACCCACCCACCCATTTTAAAAATTAGGTGAGTTATAAAATTGATTTCTCATTATTTTCAGTATTTCAATAGCAGTTGCTACCTTTTTGTTTCAAAAGAGCAGAACAGTTTTGAAATCTGCCTAAACCTTTGAAATAGCTGTGAGGCCTACATATTGAGATGTGCTTCTGTTATTGTTCTCTATAATTTTTGCTGTGTCTGACATATTACTGGGAGGACAGCCGATTTAATTTCTATACCATCTGTGGCTTCTTCCTTTTGGCACCCTGCATTGGTCTGCAAGTGCTCAGAATTAAAATAGAAATGGCTTTTCACAGTATCTTTTAAATCCAATGATTTTTATTATTTTTTTGCTAAGGATTAAAAGACACAGTGGCAAATGAGTTGGCGGAATTCTGGGCCATTCCACTCCACTTACTTCATCGCCAAATGCATAATGTAGTGCAGTGTTTTTTTCCAAACTTGGCACCTTTAAGCTGTGCGGACTTCAACTCCCAGAATTCCCCAACCAGCAAATTTTAAAATCATTATGTACAGCTGGGGAATTCTGAGAACTGATGGCCACACAGCTTAAAGGCGCCATGTTTCAAAAAAAACCTGATGTAGCACAAAGTTGTTGCTAGAATAGGAAGATTCAATCCCTGAGTGAGAGAAAACAAAGGGTATTTGTGTTTTTCCAACACAAACTTGATTCCTTTCCCATACAAGCATGTACAAAACTACAGTCCAAATACCTTGTTTTTTACATGGCATGAGGCCAGTCTTCCTCCGATTTCATCTACCTGTCCCACCTGGAAAGTATGCTGCAGACCCCATCAATTAAAGGATTCTGACTGGTGGGGTCCAGGAAGAGACCCTTGTCTGCTTTTGCCCCTGCCGTATGCAATAGTCTTCCCGGGGACGGACGGACAGGCCCCCACTCTCCTGGCCTTCCAAAAAGAAGTCAAAACATGAGTCTACAGTTTCCAGATGAGCACACAGCTGTGAGATGGGCTGATACCAAGAGTCCCCCCCCTTACCGTTAAAATTAATTTTAACACTGTTTAATCATCACTGCTTCTTTCTAATTTTTAATTGCTATAGATCGTGAGCTTGTCGATCAGAAAGGTCAGCAGTTGGCGGTTTGAATCCCTAGCGCCGTGTAATGGAGTGAGCTCCTGTTACTTGTCCCAGCTTCTGCCAACCTGGCAGTTTGAAAGCATGTAAAAATGCAAGTAGAAAAATCGGGAACACCTTTAGTGGAAAGTTAACAGTGTCCTGTGCACCTTTGTGCCGGCCACATGATCACGGAGACGTCTTCAGACAGTGCTGGCTCTCCAGCTTTGAAACGGAGATGAACACTGCCCCCTAGAGTCGGGAATGACTAGCACATATGGGCAAAGGAAACCTTTACCTTATATTAACATTTTATTTGTATAGTAATATTTTACTGTTATCACCTAGTGTTCTTCTCTGAGGTAGATGAGGGTTCAAAAACGTGTATATAAATATATAAAATATACCTAAATAAATTTATCCCTCTTCCCTTCAGTGAATGCTTCTGGGCAGCTGTGTATCCTGTGAGCTCCTTGCAAAATCCTAACTTCGGGGAGAATGTAATTAATGAAATTCTGATCTGATATGGTGTGAGAGACGGTGGGAAAGAGAGCTGGGACTGAGGCGTTTGAGTGTTTACCTCAGAAGAGTCAGTCCATTCCAGTTGCTAAGAACAAAAAGCTGCAGAGAAACTTCTCTTTAACTCTCTATAGGGAGTTAGTTGAATTCTGGGGAAATTGCTCTTAGTCTTCAACGTTCTGTATTAGCATCAAATTAGCATTAGCGTTTAATTAGCATTAAAGATCCATTACTAAAATCCGTGTTGTTCTTGCTTCCTTGAGCTTGCCAGCATATAGCCTCATTCTGGGAATTTTAGTCTCCACATTTCTGAAGTATAACACATCGGGGAGGACGGTTTATTAGTCGATCCTTAGATTGTCCGTATTTTGAGAATGCAGTAGAAACTCCCTGGTCAATAGAAAAGAGCCAGATCTGGAAGGCTGTCATCATTACAGATAGCAATAGCTATAGTATTTAGACTTACGCACCAGTTTTAATGGCCCCATCGGAGCCGGGGTGCGAGGAGGAGATTGGGAGCCTGGGCCAACAGAGGAAGTGGGCGCAGCAGCCTACATGGCCTATGAGGAACGACCTGGGGATGAGGACGAGGCAGTCCTGGGTCCCTCAGACACCGGAAGATTAGGCAGGGAGGAAGAGAGGCCTCAGGAAGACCAAGAAAAGGGTGAGGGGAGGAGATGGAAAGGACAGGCAACAGAACAGAGGAGCCGCAGAATTCCTGAGACAAGCAGATGCTTCCCCTGGCCAATCCCTGAGTGCGAAGAATGGGAAAGAGGCAGTGTCAGCGCAGGGTGACCCAACTACTTGGGAGGAGGGCACCCCGCCCCTCCTCACAAGGGTCACATGGAGAATAGCATTTAAGGAGTCACCATGGGGAGAGGCTTTTGTCGGGAACAAGTATTGTATTTTGCAGCAACACACTCCATGGCTCCTAGAAAAACTTTGCACCAGAATTCTAGCTGTTGTTGACTGAGGTTTGATCCTTTGGCTTGACATTGGTGGACTTATACTGTTGGGAAGTTGCATGAGGTGTGTGCAGACGCATGAGTTCAAGCCTTGCTCTTGGACTGTAGGTGTGCCCTGTGGGCAGAGACATTGGAGAACAGACAATTGCTGGATTCTGGGGATTTGGGGGGGATGGTGGTTGAATAAAGGCTGACAGGCTTTCGCGGAGCATGTGTTGTTTACGCACCAAACTTGGGTCATAACACAACCCCATAGCCCTTTACAGCACTCTCTGATGGTTTGCAGTGTAAACAGTTTGCCCCTAACAATCTGGGTCCTCATTTTACCAACTTTGGAAGATGGAAGTCTGAATCAACCTTGAGGCCCATCGGGATCGAATTCCAGGGAATGGGCAGAGATAGTCCTCAACTTTGCAACCATAATAGAGTCTTCCGATTACAGTTCTAAGTTGTGACAATCATAAAGCAGGTCATCACAGGATGGACTCAATTTTACAGCCTTTTATGCTAAGTAAATGCCATGGTTGCTAAGCAACCCCATTGTTTATTATGGGGCATTTTTCCTGAAAACCAGAAGTAAATGCCAGTTTTTGACATAAAATGACATAATTCGAGGTCATACAACGCTTCAAATAGCCATGAATGTGGGCCAAGTTGTTGAGTGATCTAAGTGATCTAAATCATGTGACTATGGGAGTGGGGGCACCATCACAACTTTGGAACCAGGTGATAAATACTTTTTGGGGAATTTCTTGTAACTTTAAATTGTTGCTAAGCGACCATGTTGAGGACTCCGTGTGTATTCTCTTCAGAGGTGGTATTCAGCAGGTTCTGACCAGTTCTGGAGAACCAGTAGCGGAAATTTTGAGTAGTTTGGAGAACTAGTAAATACCACCTCTGGCTGGCCCTGCCCCCATCTATTCTCTGCCTCCCGAGTCCCAGTTGATCGGGAGGAAATGGGGATTTTGCAGTAACCTTCCCCTGGAATGCGTTGAGAAAAGGGATTTTACAGTATCATTCCCCTCCACGCCCACCAAGGCAAACCCACAGAACTGGTAATAAAAATTTTTGAATCCCACAACTGATTCTCTTGGGGGGGGGGGGGGAAACTTGGTCTTGGAATCTGTTTTATCTCTAGCATAAACCACTTCAACCCCTTAAACTGGCAGTGAATGAGATTTACATTAACACCCTGTTTGTTGATGTGTATACAGGTATAAGTGCATACATGGAAGTTTGTGCAACTAATGTCTGCAAATATGAATTGTGAGAAGGGCTGATGTACAAAATGAATAGAGCAAATATGAAACGGGTTGGATGCTGAAAAAATAATAGAACCTGATAAAGGAATAGAATGAGAATACACATAGCTCAGGTTTGAACTGTGGGATCCTTGTTGCTCTCTGAGCTTATAATTTACTTCCAGACATTTCAACTGGATAACATCATCAGTGTGAATGAATAGGAGGTTTATACAGTAGTTTCCCTATCAATGTTGTTGGGGGTATGATTTTTCTCCTTGATAGGTCCTTGATTAAGATAGTGTTTTCTGCTTGACTATTTGTCTGGTGTTCACGCCTGTTTATCTGGGTGTTGGCTGCTGTCAGGATGCATTCTGGATTTTTTTTGTTTATTTCTTAATTTCTTATTGTCTCTTTTGAATGATGTGCACATACGGTTTATTTATTTGTTTTTATTGATGACTGATTTGTCTGAATGCCAAGCTTCCCGGAATTCCTGTGCATTTTTAGATTTGGCTTGGTCGAAGATATTAACAGTTTCTCAGTTGAAACTGTGATTTAAGTCTTTCCATGTGAGATTAAGGAGATTTTATTGCATCTTCTGATTGCTAATTGCTCATAGATGAATTCTGTTAGTCTTCTACTTGTGTCCCGCATAGTGGCTGTGCAGTCCTTAACACTGTATGTTGTAGAAGATGACTTTGTTTTTTTCTTCTTGAACTACCGGATCTTTTGATTTACATAAAATGCTTTGGAAGGTTTTGGATGCTGTGATGATTTGTGTGTTTGTAATAGCCTATTGATTGTTTCTCATATGGGATAGTGTTAGTCTTGTCATTACTTACGTTGGTTATATTGATATACGATAGTGTTCTTTTCAGAACTTGTCCGATATTGTGTTGGTTGTTGTTGTTAGTTGCACAGTCATGTCCGACCTATCACGACCCCATGGACAACATTCCTCCAGGCCTTCCTGTTCCCTACCATCCTCTGGAGTCCATTCAAGCTTACGCAGACTGCTTCGGTGACTCCATCCAGCCACCTCATTCTCTGTCGTCCCCTCCTTCTTTTGCCCTCCGTCTTTCCCAGCATTAGGCTCTTCTCCAGTGAGTCCTTCCTTCTCAGTAGGTGTCCAAAGTACTTGAGTTTCCTCTTCAGGATCTGACCTTCTAAAGAGCAGTCAGGGTTGATCTCCTCTAGGACTGACCACTTCGATCGCCTTGCAGTCCAAGGGACTCGCAGGAGTCTTCTCCAGCACCCTAGTTCAAAGGCCTCCATTCTTTGGCGCTCAGCCTTCCTTATGGTCCAACTTTCACAGCCATACATTGCAACATTGTGTTGGTCATATTGTAGTTATATTGGGTGGCAAGCATTTTTTAAAAAGTAAATTTGTATGAGTACTCATTTGTTGGAAAATGTTGTTGGAAGACGTACAGATTCCTTTTTCTGTGTTCTGGGTTTGTGCACTGTGTTTTTACTTGTCTAAATAATATTCTTACCCAGTTCCTCTTGTGGGAGGTTGAGTTGTTACTTTGGAAATGGGTTAGTGTGGGTTGTTTTTCATTAGACATGCGTTTGTAATTTGTCATTTCCTTGGCTGATGAGGACATCCAGGAAGGGCTAGTGTGTTGTTTTCTTCTTTTGTGAATTTTATTCCTTTTCAGATGTTGTTGATTGTTTCATTTATCTTATGTAACAAAGGTGGCAGCTACATAATGGATCCATACATTTGATTGTATGTATGGAAATGCTATAATTGCTCGGGAGCCCGTTTTCGCTGGCAGGGACACCGTGGGCCGGTCCTTTACTTTTTCCAGGGTAGCCCTGCAGGCCAGATCTAAGCACCCCATGAGCCGGATCTGGCCCTCGGGCCTCGCGTTTGATACCCTTGAGCTAGATAGTGAAAAACACAAGAAGTCTCTAAATGCTGAATTGCGCATCACTGTATATATGTTAACCTATTGTTGGCACAAAGCAGTGTAAAGTACAGGTATAACTAAACTATGATTGAACCTTGAGTTAACAAAAGACCTAAGGCAACTTTAAGCATGCCGCTGGCTAAAGAGGAAAATATTCTTGTGTTAAAAAGAAAGAAAAAAGTGTTTTGTTAAATTTTGTTTTTGCTGGGGAATTAAAGAGCAGCTGGCCAATTTCTGGTGACTTTATCAGGCAAAGCAGGATATTAACTTGAAAAATCCCTTAGAAAAAATCCCTTTGCAGTCCCAAAGCTTCAGTCACCTCTAAATATTGACTTTTGTGGGAAACCTCAGCTTGACAAAACATGTACGATAGTAAGTCAAATAGAAAAACTGGAAAACAAAGACAGTAGGTCAGTTTATTTGATTGCTATAGAATAGATACATTTAGGATTGTATTTCCATTTACAGTATCTACATCAGAGAAAGTTGTTTTTCTCAAGACATTAAAAATACTTTTATTTTATTAGCTGTAGAGTTTTTTTAATAGGCAAAAGAGGGGAAAAGCCACATTGAAATGTAGCTACTATAGGATATACCTGAAGATCCCTCTTCCCTCCCTCCGTGTGTGTGTGTGTGTGTGTGTGTTTGACAGAGGAAGAGAAAAAATATTTATATACAGTATTTGCACCTGCAACATTGCAGAAATAGAAAGGTCTGAAATGAGTAACTAACTAATTAACTTATTCTGGTTTTTTTTAATTGCACTGTGGATCTTATCTTGTTTGAAATTATCCTGGGTATATGCTAGTAACTAGGTTTTTGTGTGCTTAATAATAAAATGATTCTCAGGATAGTTTGCCATAGCATCATCATTTTTTAAAAAAACCAGTACTATAGGAACCAATTTATGTGAAATAAGTAGAACGGCTGATTAAAAATATCTGCTTAGCACCAAAGATATGGCATCCAAATGAACCACATTGAAAAACTTGGTGTATAAGGATTTTTTCATTACAATTACTGTGTTTTGCAATTGAACTCTATCTCATTTGGGCCAAGAGGATATACTGTTCCTTGAATGTGATTTAGCATCTCAGAATTACTGATGTGCAGTTTCATATTCTTAATTATTGCTCAGGGAATGCTTAGCTCTAACTTAGCAAATTGCCAGGGCTTGAGAACTATTAATAGGTCATTTGTGTGTTAATTCCAAAACTCTCATCTCTTTAGTATGAGGAGAAGGTGGTGCTTTCATTGTGTTAATCAGTTATTGATGGATGGATGGATTATATGTTGTCTGGTTGATGACAACCCTTAGTGATCTCATAAATAGACTTTCTCCATGACAATCAATCTATCCCTAACCTGATTCTTTGGTTTTCTAGTGGTGCTACCTATCACTGCTGCAACTGAGCTGATCCATCTTCCTACTGATTGTCCTCTTCTTCTTTCTCCTTCCATCTTTCGCAGCATGAGAGCTAGAACATCATGTGTCCAAAGTAGGATAACTTGAGCCTCGTCATTTATGCCTCCAATGAGAACTCTGGGTTGATTAGTTTGATGATCAATTGGTTTGCTTTTTTGGCTGTCAATGCTACTCTCAGGAGTTTTCTCCAACACCAAAGTTCAAAGGCATCAATACTCTTTCTATCCTGTCTCTTCAAAGTCCAAGTTTCTTTTCCATAGAGAATCACACGTATGATGTAAATTATTCTGATCTTCGAAGAGATAGACCCGTTGTGACATTGTGAATATGTTTTCCAATCTTTTGTGGGTACTCTGTCAAAGCTGGTCTGTGTTAGACCTAAAGGAGCTTTACGTATAACTCTTGCAACAACACGTAAATTTAAGTAATTACAGATAGGTCACCATAGTTTACGTTACTTTATTCTGGTTTTTAGGAGAACTAATGTTTATTTTAAAGACAGTATGCTAGAGGGTCTCAGATTTCTGGATTGCAGAAATCCAGGTGACCAGTAGATGACAGGCAAATCCATTTTGTTCTGATTTTGTGCTTTTCTTTGCAGCCCAGGTCTGACAACAGACATATGTGTTGGAGGATTCCTGTAAAAATGTTTAGGGGTTTTTTGATCACAGAGCCTTTAGTTCTGAATCAAGTAAAAGAAAGCAAAGTGATAGTTACCTGCTTAGAAACTGAGCATATTCATTAACAAACAAAACTTTCCTTTTTAGCTTTTGAACCCCTTCATTATTGCACAGAGGGACTATTACACTGCAGAACTGCAGAGTGGCATTGTGGTGTCAAGATGATTGATGGTACTCTCATAAGGAAGGGGTGGGTGGGAAATTCTCTTTCACCCGTTAGTGAATTAGCAAAAATCTCTTTTCCCCACACTACACACCATCAACTAATTAAATCCTGCGGTCAGCAATATGATATTGGTACATAAGCTCAGTTTAGCTGGCAAATCCTTTTAATTCAGAACTTTTACACATTTATCGGAAGTGTGATTGGTGCTAAGAGCCTAAGCATGTATTTCTCTGGGACGCAGCATCATGTAATTTAATCTTGTTAAAAGGAAATCCACTAACCATCTGTTAAATTATCAGCAATGGGAAGGAAAGGGGTTTATGTCATTATGAAAAAGTGAAATATGAAACGGAGTGGATTTGTTTGTAGACAGTGCTTTATTTCTGATGTAAGTGTTCTGTATTTGTTGGGTTACTGATGGATGGATGAGATTTATACAGAAACTTAGCTTGCTTGGATGTTACTCTGGGCAGCGGGCATAATTAAAACTAAACTACCAAAATACTTTATCCTTTAAGACAATTAGGAAACCATTAAAAATAACAAAAGACAGAGAAGAATACAATCAAACTTATACCAGCCATTTAATGGGTCCAGTAGATAAGATGCTGAGCTTGTCGATCAGAAAGGTCAGAAGTTTGTTGGTTCGAATCCCTAGCTCTGCATAACGGAGTGAGCTCCTGTTACTTGTCCAAGTTTCTACCAACCTAGTAGTTTGAAAGCGTGTAAAAATGCAAGTAGAAAAATAGGAACCACCTTTGGTGGGAAGGTAACAGCGTTCCGTGTGCCTTCAGCATTTAATCATGCCGGCCACATGACCATGGAGACGTCTTCGGACAATGCTGGCTCTTCGGCTTTAAAATGGAGATGAGCACTGCCCCCTAGAGCACATAAGTGCGAAGGGAACCTTTACATTTACTTAATGTAAGGATGTCCATAACCCCTCCAAATGTGCTACCGAGCTGCTCATATAATTGGGAAGGTTCTGGGCTTGTGGCATTCAACTGATCACTGCTTTCCTGTAATTTAACTCCATTACAGATAGTCCTCAATTTGCAACCGTTCATTTAATGACTGTTCAAAGTTACAACTTCACTGAAAAAAGGACTTATGACCCTTTTTCACACTTATGACCATTGTAGCATTCCCATGGTCACATGATTTATACTTGGATGCTTGACAACTAACTCACATTTGTGACAGTTGCAGTATCCCGGAGTCATGTGATCGCCTTTTGCGACCTGACAAGCAAAATCAACGGCGAAACCAGATTCACTTAACAACCGTGTTGTTAATTGAACAACAGCAGTGATTCACTTAACAAATGTGGGCACGAAAAGTTGTAAAATGGGGCTAAACTCAACCAATTTTTCACTTAACAGCATACACTTTGGGCTCAATTGTGGTCATAAGTTGAGGACTACCTGTATCTGGTGTTTGATTCCTTCGGTCTGAGTCTTTCATTATCAGTAATTAATTAAGCTTTTTAGATTTTGATTCATTTCTTTATCGTGTGTACATACATGTGTGTAACCCATGTATTTGGAGTAAGCATGCTTCCTTCTGTAGGAAGTTAGCACCTACCCCTCTCCTAGTAAAATGAGATATTTTAGGAAATATTAAAAGGGCAGAATATTTCTCTAAAAAGAGAAGTAGAAACTAGAGAGACAGAAACTCTGCCCCCCCACCTTTGTCAATGGGCCATTAAGGCCTGAGCCAGACTATTCTACATTACAAAGATCTACCCACTTCAGGCAGATCCATTTCATTGCCCTTCATAGCACCACCCACCAAGTTTCAATCAAACTTAGCACGCAGACAACCTACAAATTTGACTATGACCTCTGACAACAACCAATCAGGATACTCTTCCAGTCTCCCAGGAAGTTCAAAGCCCAGAGAGGGCATAAAACCCAGGGACTCTCAGCCTCTCTTCCCTTTTTTCCCCCAGGATCTCAAACCGTGTGGTCCTGTCCACCATTAAACCATCTTTCCAAACAGCCTCCATGTTTCCAGTGGCTTTTTCCCCACTTGGAACTGAACCCAGAATAATATTTCTTCCAACATTTCTAAGCTGATACCCACCAGTAATGATTCTTATTCATTCTTCCTTGGGTCTTCAAATAGTTCGGTTGCTTTTCTCTCTCCTCTCATCTTTCACTCCCATCTATTCCTGCCAACTTGCAAAATAATCTTTACCTTTCACTAATTAAACCCGTACCTGCATACTTCCCTGCATGTATTCATCAACTCCACTCCATGAGATCAAACATTTTAATTCAGACCTATTACATCTTCCCCCTTCTCTCTCAATTACAGACTAAGAAGTCTTTAAAGAAGGAAAAGAAGCCTGTATAAACACATACTTCTTCTTACATCTTCTTTTCATACATCTTCTTTTCCCTTTGTTGATTAATACTCTTCTTCCAAACATTAATTAATTAATTAATTAATCCATTCATTCAATTTCTATAGCTGCCCATTTCAATTCAATTGACTCTGGGCAGTGAACAGTGTCACAATATTACACAGTAACTGCCGTACTGCAAACTTAGAAGCACAGACTAAACTGTATTTATTAAAAGTAAATAGTATGGTCATAATATGTTCTTTGCCCAGCCATAATCATAATTAAATCACTACTTTCTTTCATGGTGAGATCATTTAAATTGGTTTCTCGTTATATTGGCCTCAGCTACCCATCATGGCTTTCATCAATGAGGACTATCACATTACCCTTTTTAGTAAGATAGAGAAGATGCAACTAACTTACCAGTAATAGTGATGTACACATGACATGTGCAGCATTCACTGCTAATTCTATGGAAAGTACCATTTTGGTTTTGATTTGAACCAGTGGGCATAACCCAAACCAACTTAGTTTTACCCCAAGCATGCATGCACTATTGAATGCCAATATGAGGTTGTAAGTGTGCATGAGAGTACATGACTTGGCAGAAACATGGTAACAAGGTCAGCCAATGAATAGATATGGCAACTGGGTCAGCCAATGAGGGCTATTTGGAAACTGAAACAGTATTTGCTGCGTGAGAAACAAGGAGACAGCAAGGAGCTTGGGCGTGGCTTAGTTCAACTGTTCTGTACTAAAGCTCTGAGTCTGTGCTGAGCTCTAAACTAGTCTGCTGCACTAAACTGAAACTGTTCTCTCCTCTGCCTGTATTTAGCTTGTCTTTACTACCACGTTGGAAAACCTGCTTTTGGTATTGTATATTTTCCTGTTATCATAGAGACAGCAGCCAGACTGTGTATGCTCCGTCCATTAACCAATCGGACTGAGTCTACACTTATGATGTCATCAGGCCCTTGTGGCTCCTCCCCAGTTTCAGACTCAGTCCAACCTGGACTGGCTCTGAGAATTGATCTCTCCTCCAAATTATTTAATTGTATCTTTAATTGGTGAATTTTTCCAAAAAAATGTTTTTGTTCCTTTAAATTGGTTCCTTAAACAATCCTTTATTCTACAATTTGGAGGGGAATTCGAAACTGATCTCTGGCTGCCTCTCCTCAGCCATCTGATTGCCTGTGGCCATGAATTCGCTCAGGAAGCCTACCTTGCAATCAGATTGGCCAGCTCACGAGCTATGGCTCCACGGCTGTTTCCTCATGGCACTCCTTGATTCTGGGCACTCGGAGGGATGCGTGACCAGCCATTTCATGCGCAGCAGTTCCAGGCAAGTCTGGTGGCCATTCCCAGATCGCCTGGCCACTCTTAGTATCGGTGGCCGTTTTGCAGGTCGGAAAAGACCGTGAAGATAGCGTCAGCTATGAGACTCAGAAAAGCCTCGGAGAAAAAAAGTCAGCCGTTTTGGATGCTTTAAAAAAGGCGCAAATTCTACAGCAGCCGTTTGGAGTGCCCAGCAACGCAGGATCACCCCAGGTGGATCAGATCAGGAGCACCTGGCCAGCAAATGGGTGAGACCGTTGCCTATTTTATTGGGGTGTTTTTATGTTTGGGGAAATGGCTGATCCAGCTATGGATACGTATGCAGGATTAGAGGAGGCAGGGCCATCAGGGGCAAAGAGCAGCAGGAAGAGGCAAGCCAAAGAGGCCCCTTCCTCAGGAGTAAACCCCAAGGTCTCTAAAGTGACTACCAGGGCAGAAGAGCGCAGGCAGAAGGCCCTTGAGAAAGAATTTCAGAGGGCCCCAAAATAACAACATATTCTAACTGCCCAGCCCTCCCTCCCTCCCTCCGAGGATCACCAAGTGGCGTCCCCAGCTCCACCTGTCTTGCCTCTCATGGGCCTTGCCCTCTCCTGGCCTATTCAGAAGGGGAATTGTATTACACTCTCTCAAATGGTGGCAGTCCCCGGCCATTTTGCAAGGGATCTTGTTCAGAGAGCTGTGCCGTCTCACACTTATGACGGATGCAAGTCTGACAGGATGGGGGGCACACATGCAGGACCTAGTGGCTCAAGGTCAATGGTCCCTCAAAGAGACCCAAAACAGCATAAATTAGCTAGAATTGGGAGCGGTTCACCTCGCCCTCAGACACTTCCACCACAGAGTTCAGGCCCAACACATATTAGTCCTGACGGACAATACCACGACAAAGGCACACGTAAACAGACAGAGGGGAACTCATTCCTGGTCCCTGATGCAGGAGTCCAACCTGTTGTGCCAGTGGGCGGAATCTCACCTGTCATCTCTAAGGGCAGAACACATCTCAGGGGTCTCCAATGTCCAAGCAGACTGGGTGAACTGGACAACAATAGATCACGCGGAGTGGGAAATCCATCCAAACCTCTTCCATCAACTGACACTATGGTTCGGCCTCCCAGTCCTACACCTGTTTGCGACGGCAGACAACAATCAGGTACCCAGGTATTACTCGAGGTTCATGGACCCCATGGTAGAAGGAGTAGACGCTCTCAGATGCTAGTGGCCCAGGGGTCCCCTGTACACATTTCCTCCCCTTCCCCTCATTCAGAGGGTAATTCAAAAAATACTGGAGCAGGAGGCAGAACTGTTGCTGCTAGCGCCGAATTGTCCACGCCGGCCTTGGTATGCCGACCTAGTGACTCTATCAATCTCCATCCCATGGCACATCCCACGGTCTCTCCTGTCTCTACACCAAGGGTCAGTTGTCATCCCGACCCCCAGTGACTGCAATTAACCGCATGGCGATTGAGCGGCAAGCCTTAACAGCCGATAACATCTCCCTCGACATCATTGCTACCATTCAGACATCACCCAGAAGCTCTACTAACCGCATTTATGACGCCACGTAGCAGACTTGCTCTGTGGTGTTCCAACCAGACTGTTTACTCACTTAGGGCATCCATTCCGCAGATATTGGACTTCCTGCAGAGGGGGCTTGATCAGGGACTGACTCCTAACACACTATGCCGACAGGTGGCCGCCCTGGCCTCTGTTCTGGATGGCCTGGCATCTGAACATCTACCGTCTTATCCCTTGATCTGGAGATTTCTCCGTGGAGCGTCCAACCTGAGTCCCCCTGCCATACATAGATATCCGACTTTGGACTTACCTTGTGTCCTAGAGGTTTTGACCTCTGCGCCCTTTGAAGCTATGAGATCCGCTTCTTTGAAACTTGTCCTTTAAAATGCTGTTTTTGGTGGCTGTAACTCAGCCAGATATATTTCTAATTTGGCTGCTCTTTCAGTCAGGCATGACTTGTGCGTGTTCCATCCAGACCGAGTTGTCTTAAGACTGGACCCGACATTCATACCGAAGGTCGATAGCGGTTTCCACCGAGATCAGGAGTTGACCTTACCTGATTTCTGTCCCTCTCCCCGTCATGAAACCTCAGCAGTTTCCGCGCCACCTGGAAGAAGCTGATTATCTAGACCCGCGCCAGTCCGGCTTCCGACCCGGTCACAGCACGGAGACAGCCTTGGTCGCGTTGGTGGATGATCTCTGGAGGGCAAAGGATGGGGGTTGTTCCTCCATCCTTGTCCTATTAGACCTCTCGGTGGCCTTCGATACCATCGACCATGGTATCCTATTGCGCCGTCTGGAGGGGTTAGGGGTCGGGGGCACCGTATTACGATGGTTCCGCTCCTACCTCTCTGGCCGGACGCAATGTGTGTTGGCAGGAGAGGAGAGGTCGACCGCGAGGCCCCTTATCTGTGGGGTCCCACAGGGGTCGATCCTCTCGCCTCTCCTGTTCAACATATATATGAAGCCACTGGGCGAGATCATCCGTGGTTTTGGGGTGGGATATCATCTGTACGCTGATGACACTCAGCTGTACATTTCCACCCCAAACCACCCCAACGAGGCTGTTGAAGTGATGTCCCGGTGTCTGGAAGCCGTACGGGTCTGGATGGATGACAACAGGCTCAGGCTCAACCCCTCCAAGACAGAGTGGCTGTGGCTTCCGGCTTCCCGGTTCAACCAGCATATGCCATCGCTGACCATCGGAGATGATCAATTAGCCCCGGTGGAAGGGGCGCGCAATTTGGGCGTCCTCCTTGATGCCCGGCTGTCTATGGAAGATCATGTGGCAGCCGTGGCGAGGGGGGCGTTCCACCAGGTTCGCCTGGTGCGCCAATTGCAGCCCCTTTTGGACCGGGAGGCCTTGCGTACAGTCACTCACGCGCTGGTGACGTCTCGCCTGGACTACTGTAATGCTCTCTACATGGGGCTCCCCTTGAGGTGCACCCGGAGACTGCAGTTGGTCCAGAATGCAGCCGCGCGGGTAATTATGGGGAGATCGAGGTTCTCCCATATAACACCTATCCTGCGCGAGCTGCACTGGCTTCCTGTGGCCTACCGGGTGCGCTTCAAGGTACTGGTTACCACCTTCAAAGCGCTCCATGGCACAGGGCCTAGTTACCTGCGGGATCGCGTCCTGCCCCATACATCCCTGCGACCCGTCCACTCACACAGAGAGGGACTACTCCGGGTGCCGTCCTCCAGAGAGTGCCAGAGGGCAGCGCCCAGAAGTAGGGCCTTCTCTGTAGTGGGCCCCACCCTTTGGAATGACCTCCCCCCAGACATCAGGACTACAACCGACCTTCGCTCCTTCCGTATGAAGCTGAAAACCTACCTGTTTCGACTAGCTGACCTGGCATAATTCTACAACCTCTCCAGCCCTGGGCATTTTTAATTGGTAATTTTAGTTTTTAAGGGTTAATTTCACTGGGGTTTTAACTTTTTTAGGTATTGTAACTTATTTATTTATTCTTACCTCCTCTGTACGCTATATAATACTTTTGTACGTCGCCCCGAGTCCCTGTGGGGAGAGGGGGCGACTAATAAGTTCAAGTAATAAATAAATAAATAAATAAATGAGAGGGAGCGCAAGTGGCACACTCTTGACGTACGTCGTGCCCTCAAGATCTACATCGACTGCACCGCCTCATTCCGCCACTCGGAAGCTCTCTTCATCTCCTTTCGCCAGGCCTCCTTGGGTACCAAGGCTTCATCGTCTAGTCTGGGGCGTTGGATAAGAGCCTGTATTAAACTGTTTTATGAACTTCAATCCATACAGGTCCCTGCAAACATTACAGCTCACTCTACACACAGCGCTGCGACATCTGCGGCTTGGTCCACCCAAGCCACCTTGGAAGAAGTCTGCCGGGCGGCCACCTGGGCGTCTCCCACAGTCTTCATACATCATTACAAGTTGGACAAGTATGCGTTGGCTGACGCGGCTTTTGGGCGCAGGGTGCTACAACAAGTGCTTGTGCCCTAATGGACCTTTTTTACAATTTCCCACCCTAGCGGACAGCCCAGTCTTTGGTACGTCCCAGTCTGGCTGCTGTCTCTATGATAATGGGAAAATGGGTGTTGGTTCTTACCTGATACACTCATTTTCTGGTTGAGTAGAGACAGCAGCCAGCCCCGCCCTGGTATGGGTCACGCGAGGGACTTCCTTGTGCGGAGGAGATAGATTCAGTGACTCTGGACTTTCACTTTTTGTTCACAATTCTCACTTGAGTCTACAGTTTTCCTTCATCTGAAACTGGGGAGGAGTCCCAAGGGCCTGATGACATCATAAGTGTAGACTCAGTACGATTGGTTACTGGATGGAGCATACCCAGTCTGGCTGCTGTTTCTACTCTACCAGAAAATGAGCGTATCAGGTAAGAACCAATGCCCATTTACTTCATGTGTTATGTTATATATAAAGAGAAGTTAATGAATCCTGCTGAATCAGTTACCTATGCATGCTTTTGATGTGATTGCTGCAACAAACTCTGACAGAGATTTTTGCCAATAAAAGAGAATGTATATGGGGTCCTTGGTGCTTCTGATCTTGATTGGTTGCTTGCATATATTTCATTACCTAACTAGGTAACATCATCAGTGCGAGGGAGTGTGGGGTTTTGCTCCCTGTTTATATACAGTTGCCTCCATGCCAGTGTTGGTCTTTGATTTAGAGTACTGTCTCCTGCTTGATTGCAATCTTTTATCATTGTAACTATCAAGCAGAAAAGCAATCAAGCAGAAAACAGATAGTCCTTGACATATGACCAGCGTTGGAACCAGAAGTGCTAACACCGGACTTCCAATTTGTTTTGTCACATTTTTCATTGCTATTGGAATTTTAAACAGTTGCTAAATGAACAGTTATAAGTCTATCTTAACTCTAATCAAGGATCAAGGAAAGAAATCACACCATGACCAACATTGGCAGGGAAACTACTGGATATAAATAGAGAGCAACCCCACACTTAGCACTGATGATGTTACCTAATTGGGTAATGAAATGTCTGCAAACAAACAACTAAGCTCAGGGAGTACCAAGACTCCATAGCAGTGGTGGGTTCCTACCGGTTTAGACAGGTTCGGCTGAACCGGAAGTAGCTTGGCGGCGTGGGTCACTGGAACAGGCACAGACCTGCCACCCGCTACCCCCCCCCCCCCGAACTGGCTCTCCCGGCAGCAGCATAGGCACCACCATCTTGTTTTTGGCTTCTGTGTATGTACAAAGTAATTTGCATTGTATTGCACATGCGTGCGCATCAAGTGCACATGCACGGCGCATCCTTGAGCGGCTGCCAGAATCCACCACTGCTCCATAGACATTATTTCTTGTAAGTTAAAATATCTTGCTCAGATTCCACCCACTAAAGTTGCTCTCTTTTTTCTACAAAAAAAGTACATCTTTCCATTTTGTGCCAAAAATTGAGACATAAATATATCCTTTTCAAAACTGAATAACTATCACTTTATTCAAATTTTATAGAACCAAACATTATCTGTCCTTAGTGTGAAGAATATCAATGTTTATTTAATTAGATGGTACTCTTCCATTTTCCCTAATATAAATTGGTTCAAGTAATGATATTCGTGATTTATAAACTGTGAAAAATATACCAACTTGGTGTCAGGCACAGATAACCAGGAGCATTCCTGGAGTTCAAAGCAGAAAATAGTTTATTACTGCTGCCTCTAATTAAAAAAACATAGTCAAAAAACAGTCAAAGCTACATTGGCGTAGATAAGGGTCAAGAGAATTCACAGGGAGCTGGACTTGGGTCTTGTAGCAGCTTTTTTCAATGCTATTGAAACTTCGAATGAACTGTTGTAAGGCGAGGATTACCTGTACTTGCAATCTTGGAAAACTGCTGATAGGTTGTGCTGTGTTGAATTACACTGAGTTTTGTGATCAGTTTGCCACCGATGACCTCCAAAATTTCTTTCAACCATATGAGTATATGAAAATGCCAACTATTATTCCAATGTTACTGTGTTTCCCCGAAAATAAGACAGGGTCTTATTTTCTTTTGCCCCCTGAAATAAGCACTTGGCCTTATTTTCGGGGAGGTCTTATTATTATTATTTTTTGCCAAAAACTTTTTTATTTATTTTTAATTTTCAAAACAAACATAAAAATCCTCCTTCTTTGCATCCTGTAAAAAGTGTATCAGTTGGTTACAAATGGTTTTTGTGCATCTCTTCTACCGTCATCAACTATAATTCATATTAACTCTAGTATCTTAACTCAAATGTTTATACATATTACCATCATCATACCTCCACTTTTATTTGACTATAATTGTTTAAACGTCCTTCATCATGAAATATAGCAAAATTTAATTCATAACCACATATTGGCATTTCATTTACTTATTTATAAAATCCTCCATTAACATTAAATCCTTATATCCTATTCTAGCTAAACCTCCATAATATTTAATAACAAAGTTTTCAAATCCTCCTTTCCAAATCGCTGTTTACAATTTGCATCCAATTTCCTTATATTATACCCATACATATATATATAGATTATTATTATTATCCTTTCTTTATTTGGCTATATTCTATGTCACAATATTTTCCCCCTAATAATCAAAACTTAACTATGTCTAATTTAGTTCTCTTTTTTATTATTATTATTATTATTAACCTTTATATATAATCTCGGGTATCATTCAATATTCAAATCCAATTATTGCTTATCATAACGCTGCACATTGTATACAGTATTATCATTATCAAATTTTTATTTGAGTATACCTATTGTGACTAAGTTTCACTAGGTTTAGCTAGTAGTTTTAAATTATACTCTTCCATCTATCAACCTGTATCTTTCCAATAACATGTATGTATTTTATAACGCATTTTAGTGACTGTACACCGCCCCGAGTCCCTTTCGGGAGAGGGGGCGGTCTATAAATACGAATAATAAATAAAAATAAATAAATAAATAAATAAAACAATCTTATGTCCTTTGCCATTTGTGGTATCAATCTTCTAAGCTTTTTCTTAATCAGCTTTGTATGGACTAGTCCTAGCAACTCCTTGCTTGTAAGATCTCTCATATAATCCTGATGCCCTCTTTCTGCTTCTTTATTCCACTTGTCTTTAGTTGTCAGCAGTGTTATCCATATTGTCGTTAATAAAGTTTCATAGTCCATAAATTCTTTACTTTCTTCTTCTTCTTCTATGTCTTGCCCTTTGAAATAGGTTTCCTCTCCATTAATTTCCTCTTTCAGTATTCCATTCTTTGCATTTTCAAAAACAAACCAATTAAAAAAAACAAACCAATAAATGTCAGCAAGTTTAATCGCTTTATATTCATTTTCCACTTCAATTCTTTGGATTTTAATCCCCTCATTTTGCATTTGGTGAACATCATCAAATTTTCACGTCTTTCTGTTAACTGTTCCAAAAGATCCAGTTTTTGTTCAATCCTCTCATGTGTATTTGTTAATTTTAGTAATTCTGAAAATATTGTCTGCAGGTTTACAATCTCTCCATTTCCCTGACACTCCGCCATCTTAAACAAAGAGCTCTTGCTTGGAAGGTTTTTTAAAGTTAAAACATGGATTCACAAAAGCCATTCCCCCCCCCCCCTTCTCTGGTTGAAAACATGCTTCAAAGGGACATTTGGCTTACCCCTATCGCTCTGTAATGAGCCGTCAAAACAAACCGTGAAGAAAGGGAAAAGTTCCGCTTGAATACAAAGCTCCAATCAACAAAACCTCCCGGCACGTAGCACTTGTAAAATATTTCTTTTCTTATATCTGTTTTATATTTCAAATTAGAAAAAGAGGTCCAGTCTTTAAATGAATTAAATAATAATAATACTCACAGCGATGAAAGAGGAAAGCTTTGGTTTATAAATCACTGAGAGTCACAGAAAAAAAAGATAAAAACAGAAGACTTAATCCGTCCATTTTAAAAAGCTTATAAAGGTTTCATCCATGAAGATAGCATATAAAAAAATGGGATAACCACTGTTCAGAACCGTTGCAAGATTAATTTCGCCGCTTGATTCTTCTATTCTTCAATTTAAATAAATTTTTAAGTTTTTATAGGCAGTCTCTCTTTTAAAACAATGAAGATTCCTCACCAGCTGGAAACACGTTCACTTTCCATTCCTTCCGTTTTGGGGCCAACGTCATCAGCCTTGGCTGGAATTTTTGTCACTGGCTTGAAGAAATTTATCTTGCTTCTTTCGGGGATTTTGCGATATCCCCGAGTTCAGAAAGACATATTCTTCCTGTTCGCTGTCTCTATGGGACAGTTTAGATCCGTTTGGACACCTCCCACCCCGTGGCAAAAGTGTCGATTGCGATCTCAGAGCATTGAGATCGCACATCATGTCGTCACGACTTCAGCCCCACCCTAAAGGGAAGTCTTATTATTTTTGAGGTGCAGGAGGTGGTGAGCGTAGTCACCTCATGGCTGCTGCTGTGTTGCAATATTTTCGGGGAGGGCTTATTTTCAGGGGAGGGCTTATTTTAGCGCATGCGCTCAAAAGCCCAATTGGGCTTATTATCCGGGGAGGGCTTATTTTCGGGGAAACAAGGTATGACTAAAGTCTGAACTTGGTGATCCATGTTCAGTGATTTTTTAGACCAGGGGCATCAAACTCTAGGCCCACGGGCCGGATCTTGCCTCCAGGGTGCTTAGATCTGGCCCACGAAGCCGCCCTGGAAATAGTAAAGGACCGGCGGCCTTTCCCAACTCCGTTTTTCCTGTCAGAGCACTCAGGCCACAACAGGTGCCTCCGAGACAAGTGACATCAAGCAGGCCATGCTCCTTGCCCACCCAGGGTCAAACACAACCCTGATGCGGCCCTCAATGAAATCAAGAAATCAACCCCTATTTTAGTATATCACTTTGCTTTCTATCTTTTTTCATTGTAGAATCAACATTGGTAGTTCTTCACTTAACAACAGTTTATTTGGAAGGTTGACTCAGCATCCTTCTGATATTGGTAAAATGAGGACCCAGATTGTTGGGGCCAATATGACGACTCTGTATAACCTCTTAGAGAGGACTATAAAGCACTAGGAAGCGGTATGTAAGTCTAAGTGCTATTGCTATTACTATTTAGTGATCAAAGTTACATCGGCATTGGAAAAGAGTAATTTCATGAACATTTTTCATGCTCACAACTGTTGTAGCATCCCCATGGTCATGTGATCAAAATTTGGATGCTTGCCAACTGACTCATATTTATGACGGTTGTTGTGTGACCACCGGGGGTGGGTTCTGGCCACTGGTTTGCTCAGGTGTATGCTTTGCGTGCGTACTTGACTTTAATTGCCTGCATGCTTGACTTTAATTGCTCGATGCAATTACAATTGTTCTGTGCATGAGCAGAACTGAAAAACAAGATGGCGGCACCGGCGCCCGGGGAATTGGTTCGGGAGTGTGGCAGGCCTGCGTCACTGCCGGTCCCAGTGACCCAGGCCGCCAAACCACTACCGGTTCAGCAAACAATATTGATTGGGGATTCGCTTAACAACTGCATGACTAACTTAAGAACTGCATTGATTCGTTTAAGAACTGTGGCAAGAAAGGTCATAAAATGAGGCAAAACTCACTATGTTCCGCTTAGCAACAAAAATGTTGGGCACAATTGTAATAGGTTGAGGTCTGTAGTTCCTCATGTTGCTTGGTTCCTTTAATGTGAAAAGATGATAAACTTAAAACAGTATAAAAACACTTTTAGGTAGGCGGAGGCAGTTGAAGATGTTCTTAGGAAGTGCCCATGATGACCATAGTGAACTTCAATCACAAATATTTTAATTGTTTAATTAAAAGTCAAATTAGCCTTTTCATCTATCAGTCAGTCTGTCTAAATCTCTGCCTGCCTGCCTGCGTGGATTTTTATAATCCAAAGGAACAAAGTTTGAAGATTATTCCATGACCGGTTTTCTTCTGGGGGGAGGCTTCACAATAACTGAAGCAGAAGAATTAGAGTCTGTACTAGCTTTGCACCATAGCGTGTTGAATCTTAACTCTCAAGACTCTTTTTTTTCCATTATGTATTTTAAATGATCTGTGATTATATACCGTATTTTTCGGACTATAAGACGCACCAAGATTTTGAACAGGTAAATTTAAAACAAAAAGGTTTTGCCCTCCCCGGCCCTCAGGAGTACTCTGCAGGCCTCCCAAACCCTCTGTAGCCCTCGTTTTTTTGTGAAAAGGGAGAATGCAGAGAGTTTGAGAGGTCGGCAAAGTGCTCCTGGGGGCCAGGGAGGGCAAAAATGAGCAAAAAATGGCCTGTTTTTCACAAAAATGGGCCCATTCTTTTGCAAACAACATGGCGTGTAAATAGTTTGGAAAGTCTGCAGAGTGCTCTTGGGGGCTTGGGAGGGCAAAACCAGCCATGTTTTTGTGAAAAATGTGCCCATTTTTCACAAAAACATGGCTCTTTCTGCCCTCTCAAGCCCCCAAGAGCACTTTATTGGTTTGGTTTGGTTTGGTTTGGTTTGGTTTGGTTTGGTTTGGTTTATTTGGATTTATATGCCGCCCTTCTCCAAAAGGAATCAGGGCGGCGTACAAAATTAAAAAACACACATCCCAAAAGTTAAAAAAGGTTAAATCCATATCCAAAAAACCAAACTGAATTTAAAAAAAACCAATACATTTAAAATAAGTTAAAATTAAAATTAACAGGCCAGGCCGGCTTGCTGGAAAAGCCAACTTTTTAGGGCGCGTCGGAAGGACCGGAGGTCAGGGATTATGCGAAGCTTTGGGGGGAGCTCATTCCAGAGGGAAGGCACTGCCTGGCCAACGGCAGCCTGAGGAGGCCAACTCTGTGGGATCGTACTGGACAGTGGGAGGCTACTGGTGGCAGTAGGTGGTCTCGCAGGTACCCTGGGCCTAAGCCATGGAGTGCTTTAAAGGTCATAATTAATACCTTGAATCGCACCCGGAAAACAACCGGCAACCAGTGCAGGCCGCCTAAAAGGGGTGTAACATGGGAGCACCTAGGTACACCTAGGTATGACAACCCGCGCGGCCGCATTCTGGACCAGCTGAAGCCTCCGGGTGCTCTTCAAGGGCAGCCCCATGTAGAGAGCATTGCAGTAGTCCAGGCGAGAAAGGACGAGGGCATGAGTGACTGTGCCCAGAGTATCCCGATCCAGGAAGGGGCGCAACTGACGTACCAGGCGAACCTGGTAAAAGGCCCCCCTGGTCACGGCCGTCAGGTGTTCTTCTAAACTAAGCTGCGTATCCAGGAGGACTCCCAGATTGCGAGCCTTCTCTGAGGGGGCTAAAATTTATCCCCCTATTGTCAAAGATGGAACAAGATGTACAAATTGGGATGACGGAAACCACAGCCACTCAGTCTTGGAGGGATTGAGCTTGAGCCTGTTCCTCCCCATCCAGATCCGCACAGCCTCCAGGCATCGGGGCATCACGTCGAGGGCATCGTTTGGGTGGTTTGGGGTAGAGATGAAAAGTTGGGTATCATCAGCATATTGAT
This sequence comes from Natrix helvetica, assembly GCF_964273705.1. NCBI lineage: Eukaryota > Metazoa > Chordata > Lepidosauria > Squamata > Natricidae > Natrix > Natrix helvetica. The sequence continues at coordinate 132,530,142 of NC_138554.1, read as the reverse complement.
GATACCGTACCCCAAAACCACGGATGATCTCGCCCAGCGGTTTCATGTATATGTTGAACAGGAGGGGTGAGAGAACCGACCCCTGGGGCACCCCACAAGTGACGCGCCTGGGGGTCGATCTCTGCCCTCCAGTCAACACAAACTGCGACCGATCTGACAGGTAGGAGGAGAACCTGCGTAAAACGGTGCCCCCCACTCCCAACCCCCCGAGTCGTCGCAGTAGGATACCATGGTCGATGGTATCGAAAGCTGCCGAGAGGTCTAATAGGACCAGGACAGAGGAACAGCCCATGTCCCGGGCCCGCCAGAGATCATCGCCCAACGCGACCAATACCGTCTCCATGCTGTACCCGGGCCTGAAACCCGACTGAAACGGATCCAGGTAGACAGCTTCATCCAGGTACTGGGGAAGCTGACGTGCTACCACACTCTCGACAACCTTTGCTACAAAGCGAAGGTTGGAGACCGGATGATAGTTGGCTAAAGAAGCTGGGTCCAGGGAAGGCTTCTTAAGGAGGGGCCTCACCACCGCCTCCTTCAAGGCGGTGGGAAAGAACCCCTCTCTCAATGAAGCATTGGTAATCGCCTGGAGCCAGCCTCGTGTCACCTCCCGGGAAGCCGAAACTAACCAAGAGGGACACGGGTCCAGCACACAAGTGGCAGCACTGAGTCTCCCCATAAAGCCTCCCCTTTACAGGCCTTCCAAACCCTCTGCAAGTCCATTTTTGCAAAAAACGGGATGCAAGGGTAGGGTTTCATGAGGCCAAAATGATGTATTCAGTGTATAAGACTCACTCAGATTTTCGCCCTCTTTTGGGGGGGGGGGGAAGCTGTACCTTATACTCTGAAAAATACGGTATACGGTGTGTGCTGGGGGGGGTGGATGTAGAATTTTTAAAAATGTGTACTAGTGTGTCTACAGAGAAAAGTGACAATAAAAGTTATCTCATCTCACCCAATCCTTTCCTACTCCACCTCACATCACCCTATCCTGTCCTGTCTTGCCTTGCCCTTCCCCATCCCGTCTCATCTCATTCCATTTCCCTACTATTGGTCCAATCCTGAAACAAGTTTGAGACAGTGGTGGGATTCAATTTTTTTTTACTACTGGTTCTGTGGGCGTGGCTTGGTGGGCGTGGCAGGGGAAGGATACTGCAAAATCCCCATTCCCTCCTGATCAGCTGGGACTCGGGAGGCAGAGAATAGATGGGGGCGGGGCCAGTCAGAGGTGGTATTTTACAATTCTCCAAACTACTCAGAATTTCCTCTACCGGTTCTCCAGAACTAATCAGAACCTGTTGAATGGCACCACTGGTTTGAGACTGCTACTTATGTTGATGCCTAGAGGTATTGCACTACAATTTCCATCATCCACAATTAGCGTGGTATGTTTGCTGCAGGAGTATGGAGATTAATTAACACATTTGGAGGACAGGAGATTAGAAAAAGCTATTAGAGGAAATAATAAGCTCAGCATTTGAAGTAGGAGCGATTATATATTTTTAAACTTCCTGAATTAGAGGGTGTCTGTCACCAATACTAAAGCATTGTTATCCCTTTTTTTCCCTGCCCGGCGGAGGCTCACTACCATAATAAATATAAAAATAGTTTTTTTCCAAAGGCTGGTCCATAGGCACACAGGTTTGACAGTTTTGTTTCAGATGATTTAAAGAAATGTCAAATATGATGGAAAAACTTCTATTCCAGGTTTAGGTTTTTCGATTTCTCTAATATAAACAATGATGATGATGATGATGCAGGGTAGCCCTAATAAATAAAATAGTTTGAAAACTTCCTTTTAAAAATACAGTAGGGCTCTCTGGAATCATTAAGTAGAAAGGCTGAAGTAATCTCCATATTTCTTGCTGCAATGTCACCAACTCTTTTCCAGCTCTTGTGCCTCGGAGAGATTTGTATCCAGTAAAATGGATAAGGTGAGGCTGTGTTTTGCCTTGACAACCGAGGTGGAATAATGTGGCTTTATTTCTCTGATAGATTATACTTTGAATACTGCTTCATTTTGTTGACTTGCCTTTCGGGATGGGAATGAAAGGTTGCAGATTGATTGAGCAATGGAACAGCCTCTGACATATCCAAGCCCCAAAAAAGATACAGTTGGATCTGACTGAGTCCAATTCTTCATTTATGTATACTTTGTAGGCAGAATATTGCCAGACTAAAGCTATAACTTTCTAACCTAATAGAGATTTTAGGGTGTGGCTCTCCTCTTTCTCCCTTTCCCATCCAATTTGGGATTGTGTAGTCTCTTCTTTTGGGCTTCTCTGTGGAATATACTGCTATCAGGCACAAGTAACCAAGAAAAACAAAAAGAGTTAGAGTAAATACCATATTTTTCAGTGTACAAGATGCACCTTTTTCCCTCAAAAAATAGGCTGAAAATCTGGGTGCATCTTATACACTGAATACAGCATTTTTCCCCTCCCTAAACCCCACCCTCTTTTCAAAAGGTTTCCATGCATAGTCTTTAGGAGGCTTCCAGAGTCCTCCTGGGAGCTATGGAGGGCAAAAATGAGCGAAAACGGGCCAGTTTTTGCTCGTTTTTGCCCGCCCCTCCCAGCTCCTAGAACCACTCTATAAGCCTCCTAAAGGCTATGCATGCCCTTCTTTTTTTGATAAAAAATGCAAAAAATGGGCCGTTTTTGGGAGGTCTGCAGAGTGCAAAAACTTTTTTTTTATTTGCCTCTTCAAAAACTTGTACTCCGAAAAATCCAGTATTTTATTGTGGCTTGCCTACAGAGTAGACTCTGCCAGAGTAAAACCCAGTCTAATAACTATTAGATCATATAACCTGTAAAAAGGTTAGGGAGAGTTCACCCTGACTGTCTTCCTGCATACAAAGAATTCAGGATTGATTTGCCTCTTAGCTTCTTGTCCTGCTAATTTCTCCCAGCTTATCATTGTCTGTTTCCTAGGGAGGTGAGCAAACCAAGTATTATACAATCCCCATCATTTTCATTTAGAGAAAAAACAACATTCTTGGAATGGAGAATCAAGCAAATATTGGAGGCTGGTGTTTTCTTTCGCTGCATGCCAGCTCCCCTTCTTTTTTTAATTAAAGGAGATTTTTTTTAAAATATAAAATGTCAGAAAGTAACAGAACCTGGCATATACTAAGAAGGTGTCCATAGCCGCATTGGCATCCTTAGGCACAAGACTAAGGTACAAATGTAAAGGTGCCAATCAATTATTGCAGTTTGCATTGAAATAATAAACTTGGCAGAACAATGCGTAATTTAGGGTGGTGTGAAGTGGTAGCTCTCTACTAAGACACCCCTTCTTGATAAAAGATCTCATGCCAGTATGAAGCTGGCAAAAAGTGCAGAGAAGAGCAACTAACATGGTTAAAGTTCTGGAGACTAAAACACATGAACAACGATTGCAGGAACTAGGTATGGCTAGTCTAGAGAAAAGAAGGACTAGGGGTGACATGATAGTAGTGTACCAATATTTGAGGGGCTGCCACAGAGAGGAGGGAGTCAAGCTATTTTTCAAAGCACCCAAAGAAACAATGGATGGAAACTAATCAAGGAGAGAAGCAACCTGGAATTAAGGAGAAACTCCCTAACAGTGAGGACAATTAACCAGTGGGACAGCTTGCCTTGTGGGTACCTCGCCACTGGAGGGTTTTAAGAAGAGACTGGGCAACCACTTGTCCGAAATGGTATAGGATCTCCTGCTTGAGCAGGGAGTTGAACAGTGGTGGGTTCCGGATCCCGTTGCAACCGGTACAGTGCAATGGGGCTGCACTTCCACCATATGCACATGCACAGCACGCATGCGCATGTGTACTTACTGCCTGCGATGCTCTGCGATGGCTCCGCAACATTCCAGCTGCTCGGCGGAGTGTCGCGCAGGCGCCGTATGCTCCCTGCACATGCGCAAAAGCCCCGATTGGCTCAAATACAGGTAAGGAGGGCAGGTGGGCCCTCTGGAGCACCGTACCGGAACGGTACCTGGTGCTCCCAGTAGAAACCGGTGCGCCCGTACCGGAGCGTACCGGTCGTATACCACCACTGGAGTTGAACTAGAAAACCCTTTCAATTCTATTCTGATTGATTGAATGAAAATAGTCAAGTAGGACTAAACTGAGTTGACCACAAACTAGACTTCTATCCATGCAAAGATTCCACATTTCCTTTAAGGCAGTGGTTCTCAACCTTCCCAATACCACGACCCTTTAATACAGTCCTTCATGTTGTGGTGACCCCCAACCATAAAATTATTTTACGTTTTCTGTATTTTTTTCGAAAATATGTGTTTTTTGATAGTCTTAGGTGACCCCTGTGAAAGGGTCGTTCGACCCCCCCAAAGGGGTCCCAACCCAAAAGTTGAGGACCACTGCTTTAAGGGGTGTTGAAACTGAAATGGTGAAGTGCTGTGATTGGTAGTGGGTACAAATAACCTTGTAGCATTTGGAGCAAAGCAAAGAAACACAGCCAGATAGAAAGGGGCTTAGCCCACAAAGGAAGATGTGTGGAACTGCCACAAAGGCAGTTCAGAAGGCATCTTCTCTGGTCTCTTGAGTTGCAAAGGACACAGGAGAAAAAGTGTGTTCTCAGTCGTAAAAAAATTGCAAGACTATTGCAAAAATTAATCTAGCTCATCTAGCTGTGATTCTGATCTGGTCTCCCTCACAAGACTGTCAAATGCCTTTTAAAAACTCTGCACACCTTTATACAGCTAGTCCTCGACTTACCTCAGTTCATTTAGTGACCATTCAAAGTTAAATAGGCACTGAAAAAAGTGTGTTATTTTCACACGGCTGTGGTGGCATCTTCACATAATCAAAAATTCAGTTGCTTGGAAACTGACCCACAGTTATGACAGTTACAGTGTCCCACAGTCACATAATCCCCTTTTCCGACCTTCTGACAAGCAAAGTCAATGTGGGAGCCAGATTCACTTAACAACCACGCTACTAATTTAACAAAGTGATGATTCGCTTAACAACTGTGACAAGAAAGATCAAATAATGGGGTAAAACTCACTTAACAAATGTCTCACTTAGCAACAGAAATTTGCAGCTCAATTGTGGACGTGAGTCGAGGACTACCTGTAATCACATCTGACCGGTGAATTCACAAACCTACTTACTACACAAAGAATCCGCACAGCTACTACGTTCTTTCCGGTGAATCTTTTCTGTTTACATCTATTGTCACAATGCATTTTAGTAAAATATACTAATGTCTTGTGGGTTACAGTTTTCCTGCTCTATATTTATGCCTGCGGAGTTTTAATAACTTCTTGTGGTGGAAATAAATATTTAATTCTCATGCAGTGAGGGCAGTTTTTTTTTTTAAACTTCCTTTATGCATAGAGAAGAAGCTTTCTGAGATGGTACACTCCTTTCTGAATAAACCCTCGACAACCAGGCGCCTGATGGAACCGGATAGGTTCCAGACGGAGCTTGGGCCACCACCTGTAACCCTGACCCGTCCCCGGGTAGAGGACCTGGTGGTCGCGTGGAACAATGCGACTACCGGGGCCTTGAACCGGGTGGCGCCTTTGCGGCCTCTCCGGCGGCAACGATCCACCCTGGCCCCTTGGTTTACCGAGGAGCTAAGGGTGATGAAATGCCACAAGAGACGCCTAGAGAGTCGTTGGAGATCCTCCCGTTCCGAATTTGATCGAACACAGGCACGAGCCCATTTAAGGACGTACCTTGTGGCATTGAGAGTGACCAAACGCCAATACTGCGCCACTCTCATTGCATCTGCGGAGAACCACCCTGCTGCCCTGTTTCGGGTGTCCCGCTCCCTCTTATTTCAGAGGCCGCGGGAGGCCTCTCTACAGGGCAGAGCAGAGGAATTTGGGAAATATCTGCAGGATAAAATCGCTCAAATCCGGAGGGATTGGGTCCCTGTCAGTGGTCCAACGGAGACGTCCGTGGCGAGTCTTGTGGATTCGACCTGGGAGGAGTTTGACTTGGTTGCCATCGAGGATTTGGACAGAATGCGTGGACGACTGCGACCCACCACATGTTTATTGGACCCGTGCCCCTCCTGGCTTGTACTGGCATCCTGGGAGGTTACACGAGACTGGCTCCTGGGCCTAGTGAACGCTTCGTTGGGCGAGGGGTCTCTCCCGGCCGCCTTGAAAGAGGCGGTGGTGAGGCCCTTGCTCAAGAAGCCTTCCCTGGACCCTTTGGAGCTGGCCAATTATCGTCCTGTCTCCAACCTTCCCTTTCTGGTGAAGGTTGTAGAGAGTGTGGTGGCTTACCAGTTTCCACGACATCTGGAGGAAAATGATTATCTAGACCCATGCCAGTCCGGCTTCCGCCCCGGTCACAGCACGGAGACGGCCTTGGTCGTGTTGGTGGATGATCTCTGGAGGGCCAGAGATAGAGGTTGCTCCTCTATCCTGGTCCTATTAGACCTCTCGGCGGCTTTTGATACCATCGACCATGGTATCCTGCTGCGCCGGCTGGAGGGGTTAGGGGTCCGGGGCACCGTTCTGCGGTGGTTCGGCTCCTACCTTTCTGGCCGGACGCAGCGTGTGTTGGCAGGGGAGGAGAGGTCGACCCTACGCCCCCTTACTTGTGGGGTGCCACAGGGGTCGGTCCTCTCGCCACTCCTGTTCAACACATATATGAAGCCGCTGGGTGAGATCATCCGTGGTTTCGGGGTGGGATACCATCTGTACGCTGATGATACTCAGCTGTACTTTCCCACCCCGAACCACCCCAACGAGGCCGTCGAAGTGATGTCCCGGTGTGTGGAAGCCGTACGGGTCTGGATGGATGACAACCGACTCAAACTCAACCCCTCCAAGACGGAGTGGCTGTGGGTACCGGCTCCCCGGTTCAGCCAATTAATTCCATCATTGGCCATCGGGGGCATTCAACTCGCCCCCGTGGAGCGGGCGCGCAATTTGGGCGTCCTCCTGGATGCCCGGCTGTCCATGGAGGACCATGTGACAGCCGTGGCAAGGGGGGCGTTCCACCAGGTTCGCCTGGTGCGCCAATTGCGCCCCCTACTGGACCGGGATGCCTTACGCACGGTCACTCATGCGCTGGTGACGTCTCGCTTGGACTACTGTAACGCTCTCTACATGGGGCTTCCCTTGAAATGCACCCGGAGGCTACAGTTGGTCCAGAACGCAGCCGCGCGGGTAATTATGGGGAGTACTAGGTACTCCCATGTGACACCGTTCCTGCGCGAGCTGCACTGGCTTCCTGTGGTCTATCGGGTGCGTTTCAAGGTTTTGATAACGATCTTCAAAGCGCTCCATGGCTCAGGACCTAGTTACCTGCGGGATCGTATTCTGCACCATACATCCCTGCGACCAATTCGCTCGCACAGAGAGGGTCTCCTCCAGGTGCCGTCCACCAGGCAGTGCCGGGGGGCGGCGCCTAGGAGTAGAGCCTTCTCTGTGGCGGGCCCAGCCCTGTGGAATGACCTCCCCCCGGATATTAGGAATACCTCTGACCTCCGCTCCTTTCGTGTAAAGCTCAAGACCCACCTATTTCAAGTAGCTGGCCTGGCTCAACTCTGATCTAATTTTATCGCTCCTGACGGGTTTTTTATCTGGGATATTTTAATTGCATCCAATTTACTTAGGGGTTTTTAAACTTTGTGTTTTTATCTACCAATTCACCTCCTCCTAGTATATGTTTTGTATATGTCTCGGTATATGTTTTTGGTATATGTATGTTTGTCTGTATATTTATTTCCTATGTTTTGTTGTACGCCGCCCCGAGTCCTTCGGGAGAGGGTGCGGCTAAGAAATAAATATATTATTATTATTATTATTATTATTATTATTATTATTATTATTATTATTATTATTATTATTATTATTATTAACCAGACCATTGTTATTAATGTAGATCTAGACCTTTTATGAGTGTCAAAATATATCCTTAATGTATTTTGTACGCTTGAAAATTGATGATTCCCCTAAGAATTAAGTGACTCTGGTAACCTTATTTCTAATGCCAAGCCTCATATATAATATTTTAGGAACTAATAATACAAATGGAATTGGCTTCAAACTATGTAAGCAGCACTCGGAGACCATTTGAAATCAGTTGGGGTCATTTAATATCCCACTGATTTCAAATGCAGTTAAAGAGAAAATAGGGAAAACATTATATGCCGAAAGATAATTATTTTATATACAAGATTTAAACAAGGAGTGCAGTGGCTCAGTGGCTAAGACGGCGAGCTTGTCGATGAAAAAGGTCGGAAGTTTGGCGGTTTGAATCCCTAGCGACGCATAACGGAGTGAGCTCACATTACTTGTCCCAGCTTCTGCCAACCTAGCAGTTCAAAAGCACATAAAAATGCAAGTAGAAAACTATTTATTAAAACTTTATTTTAAAAAAATGCAAGTAGAAAAATAGGAACCACCTTTGGTGGGAAGAAAACAGCGTTCCGTGTGCCTTCGGCGTTTAGCCATGTTGGCCACATTACCAGGGAGACGTCTTCGGACAACGCTGGCTCTTCGGTTTTGAAACGGAGATGAGCACCGCCCCCTAGAGTTGGGAAAAACTAGCACATATGTGCGAGGGGAACCTTTATCTTTACCTTACAAGATTTAAAAAAATTAAGATAGGCTTAGAAAGATGGTACATAATTCTGGAAGGATGTTCACAGTTTGTCGGATTTTCATAATAAACCATTTCAATAGATTGAAAAAACCTGCTGCAGTTTGTTTTTCCTGATCATATTCAGAAAACAAATAGCCGTCCTGCTATTCCTGAATCATGTAAATAAGTATTTCTCAATCTTGGCAGCTTTTACGATGTGTGGAATTCAATTCCCAGAAACAACCCCCCTCCCCGCCAGCCTGTAAAGCTGCCTGGAGAGTTCTGGGAGTGGAAGTCCACATATATTAAAGTTGCCAAGATTAAGAAACATGGAGGTAGGTAATTACTAACGAGGGAAGTGTTTATTCTGGATATTTTCTCTCAGGTCTCCATGTCATATTATGCCATGATTTTCAACCATTTAAGGTTGCAATGTAAGAGACTGGCTTGCACAACTGAGTGTTCTCTCATAGACTTCAGGAAAGTAGGAAGAGAATATTTCCTTCAAGTTTCTCTCAGAGGTGGGCTGCTGGGGGTTCGGGAGAACCTTAGCTAAGATTCTGTGAAGTTCGGAGAACCCCCCAAATCCCACTCCTGGCTGGCCCTGCCCAACTCTCCCCCCCTCCCAGGAGTCCCCATGTGGCCCTTTTTGGATACAGGTAAATGCAGGTCACGCACGGAGGCTTTGGGAGGGCAAAGAACAGTTCAGGAAGGCCAGAAATGGGTTTGTTTTTGGCCTCCAGAGGGCGTCTGGAGCCTCGATGGGCGTTTCACCCTCCCGGAGGCTCGAAGAAAGTCTCCGGAGCCCAGGGAGGGCAAAGACACCCCCTCTCACGGTGCTGCAGGAGGCCAACTAAGCCATGGCCACCATGGCCACGCCCACCCAGAAACCGGGCGGTGATTCCTGTAGATCGCATAGAGTTATGGTTTTTGGGGACCCATTAACAGAGGGATTCAGTCAAGATCACAGGTACTAATCCACTGTATAAAGCCCTAGTAAGACCACACCTAGAATATTGTATCCAGTTTTGGTCACCACACTATAAAAAAAAGATGTTGAGATTCTAGAAAGAGTGCAGAGAAGAGCAATAAAGATGATTAGGGGACTGGAAGCTAAACATATGATGAACAGTTGCAGGAACTGGGCATAGTGAAGAGACGGATCAGGGGAGACATGATAGCATTGTTCCAATATTTGAGGGGCCGCCACAGAAAAGAGGAGGGGGATCAACCTATTTTCCAAAGCACCCATAGGCCAGACAAGGAACAATGGATGGAAACTGATCAAGGAGAGATTCAACCTAGAAATAAGGAGAAATTTTCTGATAGAGCAATCAACTAATGGAACAGCTTGCCTTCGGATGTTGTGGGAACTTCATTACCGGAAACTTTCAAGAAGAGACTGGACTGCCATCTGTCAGAAATGGTATAGGGACTCCTGCTTGGATTGGGGGTTGGACTAGATGACCTACAAGGTCCCTTCCAACTGTGTTATTCTGTATTATGAGAACAATAGGGAGGCGATTCACCTCTGACTTTTTTCTGGGTTGATTTTCTCCTGGTTATCATAATTTGGACTGTATGGTAGTCCGTTGACTATAATCTGCTACACTTTTTTTTTGCTGGAAATTGGAATTTACTTCCAATTTCTGGCAAACCGCACATTGTGGACAGTGGGTTCGCCTAACAATTGTGGTGAATCACTTACATGATTGCTGCCACAAAATATCATAAAATTGAGTTGGTCATGTAATGACTTGCTTAACGACAGGCATGGCTTAAAATTATAATTCCGCACTCAACTACAGTTGTAACTCTAGGATCACCTGAACCAGGGGTGAAATTTAGCAGGTTCTGGAGAACCGCCCTGGAAATTTTGAGTAGTTCGTAGAACCGGCAAACACCCCTGGTTGGCCCCAGAGTGGTGTGGGAATGGAGATTTTGCAGTATCCTTCCCCTGCCACGCCCACCAAGCCACGCCTACAAAACCGGTAGTAAAGAAATTTGAATTTCACCACAGTTTGTCACAGTGAGTTGTCCCCTTCCAATCTGGCAGTAGTTTACTGTTATTCTGCCCACGTCTTGATTGAATGAAGCATTGCATCCAGCTGAAAAGGTCTATACACCGACTTCTGTACCTTGGAGCAGAAAGAGTTTTGTACTGCCCAATTATAGGAACAATTCCTTGTAATTTTTAGCCAGGGCAAATAAATACAGTAAGGGCTAGCTATATGTTCATTGTGAGGTATAGAGGAATGACTTAAATACGGGGGACTCAGAATTAACAAAATCTGCCCAGCTGGTGACATTGAGTCAGACTGGTAAGATTGCAAACTGGTGAGATTGAGTCAGACTAATGAATGGGGCTATGCAAGATATACATTTGATTAATAAATACTTTAATAAATAAATGTCTTTTTCTCTGAGCTGCTGGGCACACCTCCAAACAAGAATCTGAGCTATAATTTCCTTTTATTTATATCTTTATTTTCTAAGAATGTTTATGGGTGGGTTTTTTTTTTAAAAAAACAACACATAATGTTGCAGGCTTGTGTTTTGCTTTGCAATATTTAGCTCCCTATTTAATGTTGTGGTTGTTTTAATTAAATTTGAAACTTTCCAGAAGTTTTTTAAAGAAATCAAATAGAATCAGCACTTTCATTTTTAACAGCTTTGGCTGGCAGATCCTGTTCTGAAGGCAACCAGGATTCTGGCTTATCGTGCTTGATAATTTATTTTTGTTGTGGGGATATTTCTCTTTTAAAAATAAGGTGAAATTCTGAATGTGACATGCTACTTAATTTTCTGCTTACATTTTTAAAGCAATGCTGGAAGGCAGAACAGTTGCCCAGATCAAGTCCAAGAGATGGATAATAGTTTAGACTGCAATCCACAGTGTGTTTCTTTCAATACTTTGGTGAAAGTCTCTTAGGCACACAAGTTCATAAGATCAAGATGTGAAGGAACGCTAGTTGGCAGTGATTGACAAGGATAGTTGCAAATACTGCCACAAGTTGACGTCTGCTTTTATTTAAAGTTGGCCGAAACAGTTCAAGGTTCAGACATTTCTTTTAAGAAGCCGAAGTTGGATGTCTGTATTTGGGATTCGTAAACCAATAAGCCATAATCCTTAAGGATTTGCATGTTTAATTCACAACACTGAAAGATCAGTATTTTCTGTTTTGCTTTCCTTTTAATATTTCATTCATTTTTTCTTCTAGGGAATTCAAAGTTGCTAACAGTAAAGAAATTAAAAATGCATAATTTGAACTATGCATACCCAATTTTGCATAGACTGGCCCTTCGCCCAACCAGAGTTCTTAAAACAATCTTATGTTAATAAATGACTGTTTAATACACACGTCCTATAAGCATTTAAGACCATAGCATTCATTACACCAACATTGTTCCTCATTGGAGGCTAGAACTCACAGTCTCCCGGTTCTAGCCTGATACCTTAACCATTAGGCCAAACCAGAAATGGTATTCAGCAGGTTCTGGAGAATCAGTAGCGGAAATTTTGAGTAGTTCACAGAACCGGTAAATAACACCCCTGACTGGCCCCGCCCTCATCTATTCTCTGCCTCCTCTGGAGGAAATGGGGATTTTCCCTGCCATGCCCACAAAGCCACGCCCATCAAGCCATGCCTTGCCCATCAAGCCACGCCCACAGAACCGGTAGTAAAAAAAATTGACTCCCACCACTGGGCCAAAATGATTCTTGATAAAAGATGTATAGGTAGTCCTCATTTAACGACCATAGTTGAAACCATCAGCACAGTTGCTAAGGGAAACTGATTTTACTGACGATCTTACTTCAGCTTTCCTTTCCTTTATAGACCTGCAAAACTCATAAATGTGAAGAGGGGCTGCAAAGTTACTTTTTCATCAATATCATAACTGCAGTCATTAAATGAGACAGTCACTGAATGAGGACTAACTATAGTCCAAAGCAAAATTGGGATGCAGTGATCTTTGCTGTTTCTTCTTCTTCTATGGGCTGAACTTTAAAACCTCTTCATTGCTTTTTGCTCATTGAGAGAGAGATCAAGAGATCTGTGTGGTTTTATTGTATTTGAGCCCTTTTTTCTAGTATTATAGAACTTTCCTCATTTCTTTACTACTGACTCTTTTACATTTGCAAATGAGACACAATGCAGATGTTAAACAATTGGGGAAAGTATTATACCTAAACATATTATCTTGGGTCAGGCTTCCTTTGGCCCAGAACCGGTTCTAAGAAACCGGTAGTGGAAATTTTGAGTAGTTGGAAGAACCAACAAATGCCACCTCTGGATGCTGCCTCCCGAGTCCCAGTTGATTGGTTGGGTCTTCTTTTGTTGCCCTGCATCGGGGAACGAAGAACAGAGCTGGAAAGCAGGTTAGTGGAGTGCGGAGGGAATGAGGATTTTGCAGCAACCTTCCCCTGGAGTGGGGTGAGAATGGAGATTTTGCAGTATACTTCCCCCAGGGAGTGGGGAGGGAATGGGGATTTTGCAGTATCTGTCGCCTACCGTGCCCACCAAGCCACACCCACCAAGCCCCACCACACCACACCCACAACCAGTGGTAAAAAAAATTGAATCCCACCATTACTTTGGCCTTTCCCTTTCCAAATGAAACAATTAAAACATTATAATTTGCCTATGCGTGTGCTCACTCTGTCTCTTGTTAAATAAACATACACCGTTGCTATGCAGGAGATCTATGCATAGTAATGTGTAAAGCTTGAGATTGTTTGGTACAACTAGTAGCTGTCCTACCAGATTGGTAGGAATTGCTATCAGTTCAAGTTTCCTTTTGCATTTTTGCAAACCAAAACAGACATAAGTATTTGGATCATAATGCAGTGTCTTTGTGGAAACATAAAGGTGCTGTGAGAAACCATATAGTTTCCTATACATTTTTAAATATAGAATTTTCTTCAGGTGAGGTTTTGACTCCCAGGGAATTTTTAGCTGCAGCCATCTCATTTTCTTGGCAATATCATGAGTGGCACAAAGAGCCATGGAAAGATACATGATCAGCATCACAAGACAAGATAGAGAGACATGCACATGGATTAGAGTACAAACAAAACAGTGTACAACATCATCAAATGAGTAAAAGAATTGGGCTGGTCACACAGCAAGAAGAACTGATGGCAGGTGGACCAAGGCAGTCATAGAATGGATCCCACTTGATAAAAAGCATCCACAAAAGAGATCTAAAATAAGATAGATCGATAACATCAGCAAGTATTACGGGCCCAACTCGCAAAAGAAAACCGAAAGCCATATTGGTTGGAAATGCACGGAAGAGACCTTCATCCTGCAGTGGATGGACAATGGCTAAAGTGATTATGATGATCATAGAGGTGTTTAGCTCTTGCCTTCAGCTGTGATGTCTTTTGACCTTTTTTAGTAGTAAATTTACTCTGACGTACATTTCTAAGGACTACAGACTGCTACCCATGCACAAACTATTATCATGTGCTGGTAGATAATATCACAGTCCAGAAAACAACAGAATAATATTTTGTCGCCATGATATGATGGGCTACAATTTATGAGGCGGTCAGTGGCTAAGAAGCTGAGCTTGTCGATCAGAAAGTTTGGCGTTTCGAATCCCTAGCACTGTGTAATGGAGTGAGCTCCCGTTACTTGTCCCAGCTTCTAACCTAGCAGTGCGAAAGCACGTAAAAAATGCAAGTAGAAAAACAGGAACCACCTTTGGTGGGAAGATAACAGCGTTCTGTGCACCTTCAGCATTTAGTCATGCCGGCCACATGACCATGGAGATGTCTTCGGACAGCGCTGGCTCTTTGGCTTTGAAACAGAGATGAGCACCGTCTCCTAGAGTCAGCACGTATGTGCGAGGGGAATGTTGACCTTACTAAATGTAAGTACCTTTAAGGTGCTTCATAACTCTCTTGCAAGCCAGCATAGATGCTTCTTTGGAAAAGATTGCCAAACTGGGTTTCTCCAGATGCATTAGGCCAGAAGTCCCCAATCTTTGGGCACCAGGGACCAGTTCCATGGAGAGAGGTTTTTCTGCGGAACAGAGGGGGTGTGGTTTCATTTGTTGCCTGCATCCTGCAGATGGGGCTTGACTTTTTTACACAGCCTGGTGCCAGGTCCATGGACTGGGGGTTGGGGTCCCCTACATTAGACCACTGCCCCAAATTCCTTGCGAGTTTAGCCAGCATATCTTGCAAACACCAGGATGGGCAATGTTTATGTCGTGTGAAATACCCTACTGTGCAAGGGTTTTTAAGCGCATTATCCTGTAGATAAAATGGGAAACTGATCTAAATGGCCCTCTGTGCACCTTTCCAATCCAGTAATGTCGTGTTCAATCAGTTGCTCAAAAATACATCTGAGTAACTCAGACTCTAAAAGAGAACTGAATAGGAAAGCATTTTTTTTGTTTCTTTCCCTTGATGTTGGATCATACATGGGAGAGACCTTAATTGAATTTTTAAGGATGGCTCTCCACTCCCCCTCGCTTCCTTCAATAGGTAAAGTGTGCGGTTCTATTACAAGAAGTCTTTCTCCCTTCTCAGCAGTTTTCTTAAATCTATTAGCTTGTCGGAAAGACCAGAGATGTTGTAGCCTCTCTCTTCTCCCCTCCCCTCCCCTCCCATCTTCCTTGGAGCATTGATTTGTTGTCTTATTTAAATACGGGTTCTGTATTCAGGTACAATAGGTAAGTGCAACATAAATAAAATGGCATTCCAGCACAGCCAGAGGGACTGACACTTCCCGGGAGTTGCAATCATTAACGTTGGGCTAAGACAACACCATAAATACCGTCGGGGTTTTATCACAACCAAAGGCTACAAGCTGCATTCAGAGCCGGTGGGCTTGGGGAAGGGTGGAGGGAGGGGGAGATGAGGAGAAGAGAAGGGGGTGGGTTATAAAATATCTGCCTGGCTGGGCATTGGGAGAATTTGCAGCACTTAAGTTGGGGTGAAGCAAGCAGTTGTGCTCTGAAGTAGTGTGGAGCGTGTCCTTGTGCAAAAAAAAAAAATCCATTCACACACAGGCTGGAGAGACCATCCATTGGGCTGATGCTATTGGAAATCAGTGGGAGTGGGATTACTATCCTTTTCCCTCTGAACATCTGGAAGACGCATCCTTGCATTGTATGACTGAAGGTGTCTCTGATCGGCGAGTGAGAACCCGATCTTGGATTTCTGGGGCATGGTTTCCTCATGGAAGGAAGGGGAAAGTACCCTGAATGGAAGAAAGGGTTGAGGTTTTTTGCCCGGTGGGAAGACAGAAGGATGGTTTTATTTTGAGAGCGGCTAACTGGGATCCTCGCTAGCCTTTTGCCACGATGTCAATGATGATTTCAGCCCACCAAAAAGTAACCACCACTTCCACCTTCTCGTCAGCGGCTTCTGCCATCAGCAAACTGGTAGGTGGTAGCTCCCGAGCTACCTTGCATGCTTTCTTTTAGTTATTACAAGGCAACTTAAAAAAACGATGAGCATAGAACAAAAAAAGTCCTGTTCATGCAGCTTTTTAAGACTGGGAATCTCTGTATTGTTCCTGGGTGGGTATTTTCCTTGGATGGTGACAGAAGTGCATGGTGTATGTTACACACAGGGGCAAAACTTTGGTGAAGGCGTTTGGCAATGTGGTGCAACTGCATTGATTTGAGACTACCTTGATTGTAAGGGGGAGCGGATTTTGCTCAAGGCAAGAGGGTTTAAAATTTAGCTGCGCCTTCCCACACCATGTTGGAGAGAGGGGAGAATCCAGTGCTCTAGGTTCAGCCTGGAATGAGGACACACATTAATTACTATTCTACCCACCCACCCACCCCCCAAAAATGCATTGGCAGTTCCTTTCTTCCCACTTGCTTTTTTGCACCCTCCCCGGTGTGTTTCCTCTTGCCTGAGGGTTTGAAACGAAGAGTCAGCTGCAAGTTTGCACATGATGTATGGAGATACGCTAAGCAAATGCAGGAGGGAGATGAATTACCCGATTCATTTAAACCAGCAGCAGGCACAACCTCTTTCTCCCGTCATGAAAGCTCTGGGTCAGCATTTTGCTGATATGGAAGGCAGATAAGAAACGTTAGGGAGAAAAATGTCATACCTAGCCTTTCACCTGCACGTGTGCGGGCATTGCGCGCGCGCACACACACACAAAAGACACACACACACACACAAGCAGAGCAAAGACGCTTACACAAAGACGCGCGCGTGTGTGTGTGTGTGTGTGTGTATCCCAATTTCCAGAGGCTAATTGGCGTGGAATGGCTTGCTGCTTGCACAGCGGTTTCAGAGAGGGGTGTAGATGGCTCTCTTCGCAGCCTCTGCTCTTTGCAAACCCCCCCCCCCCGCCAACAATTAAGCTGATGGAGTCTGGAATGAATTACCATCTTCGCTTCCTTCCTAATACACACACACACACAACACACACACCGATAATCCCTTTTGTGCCTCCGATGTCTCGCAAGGAGAAGTGCCAAGGCTGTGAGGGACGGATTGAGAGACCTGCTGGTGTCCAGGACCACCGTGTCCCTAGAAAGGGGGGTGGATTCCATTGCAGCCCCCACTGCAGTGGGTTGCCCTTTCGGCCAAGCTTCGCGTTTCGTCCCCAACCCTATTCTTTAACCCTTAAGAGACCGCATCTATATTGATTGCAGATCCACTTAATTAATATTGATTGCTCCTTTAGAGGGAGGTTGAAGACACCTTCATCTCCCCCCCCCCCCCGGCTATCCCTCTTTATGGTGGAAAGTCATCCCCCCCTCCCCTTCCTCTTTCTCCTCCCCATTTCAGCATGGGATTTTCCCAATTCACTCTGAACTGGAGTTCAGCACAAAGGAACGCCTTGCCTTGCCTGCTACAGGGGGAAATCATTCCTTTTGCTTACCTGCTGATTCTAGGACAGGATCCTTCAGGGGCCAGTTTTTCAAAATACTTCAGCTGTCAGAGTAATTCACGGCCATTAAATTTGAAATTAAATTGAGGCAAGGGGAAAAGAGGGGAGGGGGAAAAAACCCTGCTTGCTTCACTGCAGTACAGCTTTAAACCAATATCCACCGCTGCCCACCAGATATTTTAATATTCTTGCAAGTATTTCTTTTTTCTTTTTCTTATGAAAAGGAGGGAGGGGGGGAAATTAATTCATACCTACCACATTTCTTTCCCCGCAGCACACAACTGGTAGAAGGCTGAAGATTTCCAAATCTTCTTATGACCTGAAAGATTCATGACTTCCCCCAACCCAAAATATGGGGTTTTAAACATTTGATAACCACTGGATGGTAGCAGACTTCAATTCCAAGTAGCAAAGAGAGCATTAGCCAAATTAATTTCTATGTAATGTGCTAAGATGCTTCAGAATTTATGGTGGGAGTGTGGGATTTCCAATTCCGTCCCTCTCTCACTTTGCAGGAGGGGTGTGAGGGGTGAGGGGGAGGCATAGAGAAGAATTGATTGTTTGAAACTGCCTGTGGACAGTTTCTAAATTAGGCAGTCTTTTTTCTTCTGCCTCTGAGGGCAGAGAAAATTAATTTAGCCCTAAACATTCATAGAACTCCCAAACCAGCAAACAGTGCTATGTGCATAGTACTTTAAAACTACAACCCTATTCAGGTAGTCCTCAACATAAGACCGGGATTTCCACGGTAAGGCATAGCAGGTCGTAAATTGAGTTGGACCCAATTTTACAACAGTCATTAGGGTGGTCATTCAGCAAATCACCATGGTTGCTAAGCAGATCACTGTGGTCATTAGGCAAATCATGTGGTTGTTAAGTAAATCCACATTCCTAAGCCAGGGTTTTTGCAAAAGGTTGCAAGCAGCGATCACATGACCACAGGACACTCCTGCTGTTGGCTGTAACGGTGAAACAACCGTCAAGCACCCAAATTGCAATCACATCAGTGGTAGGTTCCGGATCACGTTGCAACCAGTACGATGCAACGGGGCCAGGCATCCACCACATGAACGCGCGCATGCGTTCTTACCACCCGCAACATTCCACAACGCCTCCGCAATGTTCCAGCTCGGTGGAGCGCCGCGTAAGCACAATATGCTCCATGCGCGTGCACGGAAGCCCCCAAAAACCTCAAATACCGGTAAGGAGCGTGAGCAGGTGGGTGGGCCCCCTGGAGCACCATACCGGAACGGTACCAGGTGCTCCCAGCAGCACTGGTACGCCCATAGCGGGACGTACTGGTCCTAACCCGTCACTGAATCACATGACCGTAAGTCTGGTACAACAGTCGTAAATGTGAGTACAGGTTGCAGATCCCTTTTTCCAAGGCTGTTGTAACTTTGAATCACTATTAAATGGATGGTTATGAGTCAGCGATGGCAAATCTTTTCGGCACTGAGTGTCAAAAAGGGAGCGTGTGCGCTCAGGTGCGCTCATCTGGGATGCAACCCAGAAGAGGAGCTGCCCTGTGGGCATGCGCGTGCCGGAAAATGGACTTCTGGTTTTCGGCATGCGCACAGGCCAACTAGTTGTCTACTTACTGGTGTGCATATGTGCGTGATGATCAGCTGGCTGTCGCACATGCTCATGCCAGAAAACGGAAGACCACCTGTTCCAATTTCCTGCACCGGCGCATGCACAAAGGCAAGCTGATCATCATGCATGCATAGGTGCCAGATACTTGGAAAAGGAACCGGCGAGGCCGTGCATGCTAGGCAACATGGCTCCATGTGCCACTTTGGGCACATGTGCCATAAGTTCACAACTTACGTTTGTAAGAATTGCCTGTATACATAGAATCACAAAGTTGGAATGTACCTTATACATCATCTAGACCAGAGTTCCCCAAACTTTCCAGGTTTTTCCAACTGGTTTTACACAAGTGGCGGGCACCCTTGTGTGCAGCTCTATTTGTTCAAGTGGCCTGGTTCCGAAGGGCTCAAGGTCCTAGTGAGCCATGGTGAGCCATGGGCTGCGGGATTGGGGACCCCTGATCTAGTCCAACCCCTGCTCAGCGCAGGACCAATGGCAGCTTCTATGAAAAATGATCTCTGATAGATGATCTTACAGATTCTGATGAATGACTTCCAACCAGGGAGTATGGGGTATGACAAGGATTGTATGGAGCAATGATGTTCCATTAGTTGGGCCAGGGGTGAAATTCAGCCGGTTCTGACGGGTTCTGGAGAACCGGTAGCGGAAATTTTGAGTAGTTCGGAGAACTGGCAAATACCACCTCTGGCTGGCCCCAGAGTGGGATGGAAATGGGGATTTTGCAATATCCTTCCCCCAGGAGTGCGGAGGGAATGGGGCAGTAATGGTATCCTATTATCTTCACTAGCGGTTCGGTAGTGGGAGTGCATTTACAGAAGGTCTGTGATGACGTCTGGGTGGGTGGGTGAAGCCTCGCGCCACCTCCACTACCGGTTCGCCTAAACCGGTGCGAACTGGCAGCATACCATCTCTGGAATGGGGATTTTGCAGTAGCCTTCCCCTGCCATGCCCACCAAGCCCCACCCACAGAACTGGTAGTAAAAAAAAATGTGTTTTCCAGTAGAGTGGAGGGAGGGGTCACTGAAGGGTTATTACAGCCTGATTGGTCCATTTGACTGAGAGAAAACTTCTTAGCCTTCGGCTTCTCCCGTTGGCTCCCAGTTTCCTCTCAGTCAACAAGGTCCAAAGACTCAAATTTGGTTCCCAGAGTGATTGTGAGTACTAAATTTAAAAAAATTAATTGGTTCAATTGGACACTTTAAATCAAACAAATTACTTCATAAAATAGAGCTGGCCCAATAGGACAAGCTATCGCAGTCCTAAATAGGCAGGGAAAGCAGCGCGGAGCAAAGCTCTTCCCACCTTACTCCCTGCGGGCTCTTTTCCCCCCCGACTGATTCCTGGTGACTCGGGCGTGCCGGGGGGCTTGCAGCTCATATATCCTCCCCCGAGACGATCTGCTTGCCTTGAAGCCGCAGCGCCGGCGGCCCTTTGCCGCGCGTGAAGACCGGCAGCCATTAAACGAGACCGCGCCGTCTCTACCGAGTCGGCGGTGCCCTCGGCGGCGGCGCGTGAACGAGACCGGAGCGCCAGCGGCTCTTGCCGGGCGTGAAGACCGGCGGAAGTAGCTCAAGGGCCGAGATTACTTGTCTTTTTAAACGGCGAGCCCTACAAGGTGCGGGGGAGGCAAGCGGCAGACTCGGGCGCCATTTTAAACGGCCGCTCGAGAAGAAGACCAGCAAGCCTCAGCGGCGGCCATTTTGGACACGTGTTGGGCCTAGCCCTTCCACCCTCTACCGAGCCTCCGCCATTATTCAAAGCTCAAGTTGAGAGTTTCTCCCAGCAAGAGGCTTCTAGCTGCGACTGCTTCTTCTTCTATAGTCATCAGAGCACGTGAGTGGGGCGATGGCAGCGAGATCTGAGGCGGCTCAAACCGCAACTCCCCAGGCCCAGGAAGATAAGTCAGGCCCCACTGCCCCAGCCAGGCCTCGTGTTTCTAGGCCTTCTGCGGAGGATCGCCCCTCCAGAGCCCTACAAAGGGATGAGCTTAGGCGTTCCAGGGCAATCGAGAAAGCGATTGAGAGGGCAGAAAAGAAGAAGGTCAGGGATCCCAGACCTAGATCTAGATCCCCCAGACCTGAGGCTCATAGTCATTCCCCTTCTGTCAACAGGGGGTTCAGCCCTTCTTCTCCCTCTTCCTCTTCATCCAGATCTGTTAGGAGTAAAGAACGGGGGGCTTCTCCCCCTCCCCCAACTTCCCCTGGGACAGGGGGCTTGGATAGAAATGATCCTTTAGAGGGCCCCTCTGCAGGCCCCTCCCGGGGTAGGAGATCCCACAGGGATTCAATTCCTCATGACTATGATTCTGATTATGACGAGGAGGATCTAGAACACCTCCCTGAAAATCTAAAAAGATTAATTTCTGCAGCCATTTCCAGGGGAATAGCTCAAAGAGACAGACCTTCCCGGCATAATAGGATTACTCCGTTCAGCAGGGCCAGGTCTAGGAATTCTTCCCCCTCCCTCATGAGCGAGGTCTCTTCTAGGGGGGAGGCCAGTCGTCAAGACGACTGGGGTTTCTCTGAGGAAGAGGATGCGGCCTCTGATCAGCCCACCTCTTCTAACTTATTCATTCAGGCCATGTTTAAACCCCTACTGAAGAAGGCTAGGAGAACCACCAAGGTGGGCACAGGGGACCCCACAGTGCCCCCGCCCAGGGATCCAGACATGGTGATGTTCTCAAACACGGCCACCAACAAGGAGGAGATCCCTGCTCCTCCTCTGTTCTTGGAGGTGGCCACCAGTCAGTGGGCCCGACCTTCGAATTTTTCCCCTCCTGGCAGCAATGATAGGCGGGCTTATAATATGGAGAAGGCCTTTTTACAGGCAATTCAACTTCCGGCTATAGACCAACCCATAGCTGCCCTGGTCTCATCCTCCCCGGTGGTCTCCGGGGATGCTGCGGACAAACTTAAGCCGGAGGATAAGAGGGCGGAGCTTACCCTGCGGAAAAATTATAAGGCTTCCGCTTGGGCAATGCGGGCGGCGGCTGCCGCCTCGTATTTTAATCGCACAACAGTGATGTGGCTCCGCCAACTCCAGGATCGTATCCCGATCCAGGATGATCGAATACATCAAGACCTGACCAAAATTATGGCGGCCTGCCAGTATTCGGCCGACGCGACCTTGGATGCCATGCGTTTTGGCTCCAGCGCCTTGGCCACCTCTGTGGCCTCACGCCGGCTCCTTTGGCTTAGAAATTGGCAGATCGATAATAAAGCCAAATGGGATTTGATAGCTGCCCCCTTCACGGGTCCAAATTTGTTTGGGTCTGCCCTAGACCCAATTCTAGTGGAGAATAAGGACAAGAAAAAGGTAATGCCTACCTCCACTAAGAAATCCGAGACACGCAGTCACCCATATCGCAGGCCTCCTTTCAGAAACTATGACAGGGACCAGGAGTCCCGTTTCCAACAGTACAGGCAGGATAGGCCATCCAATAGACAAGGCTTCCAAGACCGCTCCAGATACCAGTCTCAGTCCAAGCGGCCCTTTCGCGGGGGGGGGGGCGCCCCTTCCGCAGAGGGAAATGACTCAAATCCGAGTCATCCCATAGGCGGCCGCCTGGCGTTATACGCGGACAAGTGGGACCAGATTACAACAGACGGTTGGGTCCGGGCGACCATTCGCCACGGCCTAAGGTTAGAGTTCCTCTCCTATCCCCCGAGGCGCTTCAAAGTTTTCTCCCCATCCCGGGATCCGGAACGCCGTCATCTCATGGACCTCGCCGTCTCACACCTTCTGGAAATCAGAGCGGTGGAGGTCGTTCCGGAAACGGAGAGGGGGCGGGGCTACTATTCAAATCTATTTGTAGTTCCGAAGGCCTCGGGGGGTTGGAGGGCGATTCTCGACCTGAAGCGCCTGAATCAGTATCTAGTTTACAGGCGCTTCAAGATGGCCTCCCTAAAATCAATCTTGCAGGGCATTCGAAAGGGGGATTACATGGCCTCGGTAGACCTGACGGAGGCCTACCTACACATCCCCATCCTTCGGTCTCACCGTCAATTTCTGAGATTTTCCCACAAAGGCAGACACTATCAGTACCGGGCCCTGCCATTCGGCCTGGCCTCGGCCCCTCGGACGTTCACCAAAGTCCTGGCGGCACTGGCCGCTTACCTGAGATCCATCCCAGTCAGGCTCCAGTGTTACCTGGACGACGTCTTAGTGCAAGCAGGGTCTCTTCCCAGGGCCAAGGCAGACCTCCAGCTGACCATCCAATGGCTCCAGACACTAGGCTTCTCAGTGAATTTCCCCAAGAGCCATCTATCCCCATCCAGACAGATTCTGCATCTAGGGACAGTGATAGATTCCCAGTCGGGGTGGGTCCGCCTGTCCCCAGACCGCTTAGACAGTCTGACGCAGTTGATCAGGTCAATCAGGACAAAAAGGTCCGTTTCCACCCTGACATTATCACGACTCCTGGGGAAGATGGTATCCTGCATAGGGATAGTTCCCTGGGCCCGCCTGCATCTGCGTCCCCTTCAGTGGGCCTTAATACCAGCCCAAAGGAGAATGTTGAGCAACTCTCTACGACCGCTTCGCTTAACGTCGGAAGTGAGACGCTCGCTCAAGTGGTGGATGTCCCCAGCATTGCGACAGGGGGCCTCTATTTGGGAGCCGGAGAGAGTACAAGTCACGACGGACGCGAGCCTTTACGGCTGGGGGGCCGTGATGGGGTCCGACATGGCCCAGGGACGTTGGACTGCCTCGGACCTCAGACACAATATAAATTGGCTCGAACTCAAGGCCGCGAGACTGGCCCTCCGGACTTTCAACCGCCAGCTACAGGGGCGACATGTCCTACTACTTACGGACAATGTAGCGACGAAAGCTCATGTAAACCGGCAAGGCGGGACTCATTCCCGAGCCCTCTGGCGGGAGGCACAGACATTAGGCCTATGGGCGGAGAGACACTTGGCCTCCATTGCGGCAGAACATATTGCGGGGACGTCCAATCACCAGGCAGACTGGTTGAGCCGGGCGACTCTGGACAACGGCGAGTGGCAGCTAGATCCAGAGTTGTTTCGAAAGATCTGCCTCAGGTTCGGCACCCCCCTTGTGGACCTGTTTGCCTCCCCCAGCAACACGCAGCTGCCGAGATTTTTCACCAGATTCAAGACCCCAGCTGCAGAAGGAGCGGATGCTCTCAGGACCCGGTGGCCTCCGGGTCTCCTCTACGCCTTCCCTCCCCTTCCCCTCATTCCCAGAACCATTCGGAAGGTAGTCACAGAGAGGGCTTCCGTCATTCTGTTAGCCCCATATTGGCCGAGGAGACCATGGTTTGCGGACCTGGTCCAGCTCTCGGTTGTAGATCCCTGGAGAATCTCACCGGAAGAGGTAGTCTTGTATCAGGGGGTCTTAGTTCACCCAGAGCCGCAGTGGCTGCATCTGACCGCGTGGCTCTTGAGAGGGGATTGCTGAAACGGAGGAAGCTGTCATCGGGGGTCATAGCCACCTTAGAGGCAGCTAGGAAACCGTCCACAGTGAGGATCTATAACGCCACCTGGTCGGCCTTCGCAAAGTGGTGTAGCCCCAGGGGGGTGGATCCAGCCAAGGCCACGGTTCCAGACGTTCTAGAATTTCTTCAAAAAGGATTAGAGGATGGGTTGTCCCATAATACCCTCAGGCGACAGGTAGCGGCCCTAGCCACTATATTGGGAGGGGAGGGTCCCTCTACCCTCTCTCGCTCTCCGTTGGTGAAGAGGTTCCTTAAAGGGGCGGCCAACATCCGTCCGCCTCCGGTCCATAGGTTCCCTACATGGGACCTTACCATCGTCCTGAAGGCACTGACGGGGTCTCCCTTTGAACCGCTCAGGTCGGTCCACATGCGCCTCCTATCACTGAAGGTAGTATTTTTAGTGGCCATTACATCGGCCAGGCGTATCTCTGAGCTGGGGGCCCTTTCTGTTAGAAGCGACCTTTGCATGATTCACCAGGACAGGGTGGTATTGCGTTTAGATCCTTCGTTCATACCGAAGGTCAATACTCTGTTTCATAAGGCCCAGGAAATTGTCCTACCAAATTTTTGCCCCAATCCAACAAGGGAGAGAGAACAGGCGTGGCATCGGTTGGATGTACGCAGGGCCCTCCGTATTTATCTGAAACGGACGGGGGGCATTCGTAAGACCGAGGCGTTGTTTGTCTCGTTTCACCCAGGTTCCCTAGGCAAAAAGGTCTCGTCTTCAACTATTGGGAGGTGGATCAGGTTGGCCATCGTTGAGGCCTATGGAGCCTCAGGTAAATCTCCCCTGTCGGGGATTACGGCTCACTCTACTCGTAGTGCGGCCTCCTCAGCGGCCTGGGCCACAAGGGCGCCCTTCGAGGACATCTGTCGCGCGGCCACCTGGGCCTCCCCTACTCCTTTCATAAGACACTACCGCCTGGACGCTTATGCCTCGGCTGAGGCATCCTTTGGGCGGAGGGTTCTCCAGCGGGTGGTGGCCGATCCTCCCCCTGAGACCCAGTCTCCCCTCCCTGGGACGTAGCGTGGGTATGTCCCTTCAGTGACCCCTCCCTCCACTCTACTGGAAAAAGAACGTTGGTCTTACCTGAACGTTTTTTTCGGGAGAGTGGAGGGAGGGGTCACTCTCCCACCCTAGTTAGATAGACAGGGTCTGGGAGGGGTAGGATCGGGTGGCCCGGGGCGGCTTTCCCTTGTCTTCTTACATCATGCAGACGCTGACCTGACATCGCGGAAACTGGGAGCCAACGGGAGAAGCCGAAGGCTAAGAAGTTTTCTCTCAGTCAAATGGACCAATCAGGCTGTAATAACCCTTCAGTGACCCCTCCCTCCACTCTCCCGAAAAAAACGTTCAGGTAAGACCAACGTTCTTTTCACTACTGAGTGGGTCTCTGATCCTTCAATGATTTTTTTTAGCAGCTTCATTATATGGTTGCTGTCAGGCCCAAAACCAAGAATAACATCATTCTTCCAAGCTGAATTCTTTATCGTTTCACACCTGTAGACAAAATCTTGCCCGACTGAAGGCTCTACATTTGCAGCTATTAGGGAGGGCTGTATTCACCCTCTTTCTCCAACGCAGATTTGATTTTATAACCTTCTTTGCCGTGCTTGTTAATTGAATCATCATGGTCATTCAGCAAATCACATGGTCATTAAGTGAATACACCTACTTTTTTTTTTGACTTTGCTTGATGTTTGCCCCCTCGGAAGGTTGCAGCAATGGGATGCTGCAATCTTCATAAATCCATATTTGTTGCCAACTACACATATTTTGATCCTAGGACTGCAGAGACCCCGAAACAATAATAAGTTTGGGAATTAGATTTAGCAGATTAACAGAGATGGAAAATTCTGAATGGTTGTTAAATGAATGGCCACAAGTCAAGGACTCCAAACACTTTTCCAGGGTGTTAGTGTGCATATACATTATTTTTTATGAAAACTGCAACAACATGCCCTTCCTGCTGCATCTATTTTTTATAAGCTATAGAACTTCAGTACTCTGTTCCAATTATTTATTATTTTATTTATTTAAACAATTTATAAGTCTGCCGAGCTCAGCAGTGGGCAGTGTAAAAAGCCAACTACAATTTATCATTTGCCAAAGCAACAATACATCAACCAACCAATCAACTGATGGAGCTGATGTCCTTGCCCAAATGCCTGGGAGAACAGCCAGGTTTTAAATGCCTATCGGCTTAAGAAGGAGCTAGTCTTGGAAGCTGCCATTCAACAGGTGCTGAATAGACATGATTCCTGGGACCAGTAAGATGGCATTACTAGGATCCTCTTTGGTTGCTGGTTCCCATGGATGTTGCATGTGGAAATGCAGCCATAGAGTTCTGCCTGCACCCTCCTCTTCCTCCGCTCTCCTTGTAATCAAAGACCGCTCTTTGGATCTGTCGCTCACATCTTCTGCTCCCTCACTCATCACCTGTTCTGATCTAAGGTTCGCCAACAGCACAAAGCCAAGTCCTCGTCCCGATAACCCCCCCCCCTTTTTTTTTTTCATTTACAATGAATTCCTCTCCAGCAAAGTCCCAGCCCACAATCTTTCAAAATAGTTCATAATTAGCTACCTTTATCAGGCTTGGAGAGTGGCCAGGCCGATATCTTTCAGACACCGCAATACTTGGCAAGAATGCAGAAATGAACTAATTGTCTCCTGCAAACACCCCTCCCCTTTTGCTCCTCTTTTATTCCCTATTGTAGGGGCCATTCACCGTCCACCTGTGGCCTTTCTCCCAAGTCGGCCCTTGTTCCTTAGCTGTCCCCTTCATCTGGCAACTCTGCGCATGCGCACACTGGGAACAGGCTCCAGTGGTTCTTCTGCCTCACTGATATCTAACTCCGAAGGCAACTGATAACTGTCAGACAGCACTGGCCTCATCTCTGCTTCCAACACAGAGCCTTCATCAGGGCCTTCCCCAGATTCCAGGACTGGCCCATCTTCCTCCCCAACCTCCTCACTGTCCGAGTCTGCTGCCAGCCCTGCTGGCTGCTGGTGGGCCACAACATCAGCAACCTAGTAAATTCAGTGACTTGCTAGACCACATGACCATCCCAGCAGATTGTGAGAAACCCCAAACCTGTCCCATTTATCCCCCCACTTTCTGAACTGTGGGACCACTAGTCTCTTCTAGAGCTTCTTTTGAGGAACTGGCAATGGCCATTATTCTACTGGGAGGGGAAACGGGGAGGACATCCTTTCAGTTATGCTTGGGAGACACACCTCTGAGTTTTCCCACCATCAGGAAATGTTTAGACCAGAGGCCCAATCAGATCTTCTCTGCAAAAGCCCACATACATATTGCAATTCCACTTGGCGTTCTTAGACAACTATTTGCCCAGGATGGAATAAAATCTGTCTTGGGTAGAGGGTTGGACTAGAGCAGTGGTTCTCAACCTGTGGGTCAGGACTCCTTTGGGGGTCGAACAACCCTTTCACGGGGGTCGCCCAAGACCATCGGAAAACACATATTTTCGTTGGTCTTAGGGACTGACACACCAATTTTATGCTTGGGGATCACCACAACATGAGGAACTGTATTAAAGGTTCGCCGTATTGGGAAGGTTGAGAACCACTGGACTGGAGTATCTCCATGGTCCCTTCCAACCAGTTGTGAAATTCAATTTTTTTCCCTACCGGTTCTGTGGGCGTGGTTTGGAGGGCATGGCAGGGGAAGGATACTGCAAAATCCCCATTCCAGAGGTGGTATGCTGCTGGTTTGCAACGGTTCGGGCGAACCGGTAGTGGTGTCTGCGTGAGGCTCCGCCCACCCACCCAGACGTCATCACGGACCTTCTGCGCATGCACTCCCACTACCGAACCAGTAGCGTAGATAATAAGTTACCATTACTGCCCCATTCCCTCCCCACTCCTGGGAGAAGGATAATGCAAAATCTTCACTCCCAACCTACTATGGGGGCCAGCCAGAGGTGGCATTGACGAATCTCTGAACTACTCAAAATTTCCGCTACCAGTTCTCCAGAATCTGTCAGAACCGGCTGAATTTCACCCCTGCTTCCAACCCTATGATATAAAGGGTGGGAAGCAGGTTATCAGGTTCTATGGTTCTAATTTTCATGTCCACCTTCCCAGATCTGGTGGAATGAGCAGAAACAAACATCAACATCACCCTACCAAATTCATCTTGGATTACAATGGTGCTTTCAATAACCATTAATATTTTTTTTGTATTCTGTCATTCAGTAGAAATGCCCTCAGATTAATTTACGGTTGTCCCATTTTTTTAAAAAAAAATACTTTTTCAAAGCTAAATTTTAGCTTTGAAAATAAAAATAAAAAACGCATGGGAGGAAGATAAAGAGTTTTGCATAGAGAAGTAGCTTGAAAAATGATCAAATATTAAGATGACTGATAATTTGAGAGAAAGCATGGATTTTGCTTGATTGCTGGGCAAAAAACAACAACTACTAACTAATGGTATTAGGGTGGGATCCAATGCAAAAAAAAAAAGGCCCTTTTGCTTGAATTCAACTTCGAAACCTCAGAAAGTGAGAGACACCAAAGAAAATTCTAAAATAATAGTCTCAATTCATGGAGCAAGTTCATTGTAACAGATTGTGCCTGTCAGAGAAATTGATGGAAAGCTAAAAGAAAATAAATTAGGTGCGCAGATGGAAAGAGAACAGAATTCCAGATATGCATGAAGTCATCAGTTCTGAAGGTAAAAAGAAACCGTGTTTGTTTATTTATGAATATATATGTCATGGCAAGTATTAGTTTATGTATATAAGTAGTTTTTTCCCCCTCTTTTCTTTAACAATTCTATATGCAGTTATTAGTGGAATTCTTGGTGCTGTCTAAGCTTGGTTGTTTGCAGACATTTATTACCCAACTAGATAATAACATCAGTTCTAGAAAGGAGTGAGTTTTGCTCCCCATAACTTATTCTATTCATTTTAATTATTCATTATCATTTTATTTATTACGTTTATGCTTCCTCCAAGGAGCTAATATTGACATACTGATGCTCATCATCAGAGCCTTTAGAACATAAGTCAAATTGAGAGGGTATGATGATGATGGTGATTTATTTATTTATATTTTGCCTTTAATATTTTTATAAATAACTCATGGTGCTATTTATAGTATAACATGCTTAATACTTCTTCCTCCCCCTAATTTGCCCACAACAACAACCCCACAGGGATAGGTTGGATTGAGAGAAAGGGACTGGCCAAAAGTCATCCAACTATCTTTCATGCCTAATGTGGAACTAGAATTCACAGTCTCCTGGTTTTTAGCCTAGTGCTTTAACCACTAGACCAGTGTTGGTGAACCTTTTCGGCATCGAGTGATCAGGTGGTCGGTGCATATGTGCGTGCCGGAAACCGAAAGATCATCTTCCCGGCACGAGCATGCACACCGGGTGGCTGCTCTTCCGATTTCCAGCACTCCCATGCACATGAAGAACAGCTGGCCGGCACGTCGAAACCCGGAAGAGCAACGGGCAACGGGTCACATGCCTAGAGAGGTGGGTCTGTGTGCTACTTCCAGTACGTGTGCCATAGGCTCGCGATCACAGCACGGACCATACTGCTCATAATGATTTGTGATCCCCCAATGTAGCTGAGAAGAATTTAAATATAAGTCCTCCAGGCCAAGTAACCTTAATCTCAAGCCTAGGTAATATTTTCAAAACTTAGTTTGTAATGAGTTGTTAATCAGCATACCACACCTTTTCTAAGTAGAAGTGTAAAAAGATAAGATAAACCACAAAGCATCAGGGTATAATCGTTTAGAGCAGTTTTTCTCAACCTTAGCGACTCTTAAGATGTGTGGACTTCAACTCCAAGAATTCATTGGAACTTCTAGGAGTTGAAGCCCACGCAAGGTTGACTCACTCAGCCTCCCCTCCTTCTGAGGTGGGTAAAATGAGGTCCCAGATTGTTGGGGGCAAGAGGCTGACTCTGTAAACTGCTTAGAGAGGGGTGTAAAGCGGCATATAAGTTTTAAGTGCTATTGCTATCTAGAATTGCTAAACACTGATTTAGAAGAATTTGTTAGCCTCATTAGTCATGCTGGCTAGTTTGATAGATCTGGAGTCCATAAATTTTAAATGTCACATTTCCATTTCAATTTCAGACATTTCAAACTTCTTCTTTTATATGCATTATCAGGAAGGTAAGGGTCTCCTTTATTACAAGTTCAGAAGTAACTGAAGAAATATCTGGAGAAAATGACACTAGCAGAGTCATTTAAGCTAGAAGTCAATAGGGCTTTAAAGTCACCCACTTCTAAAGTCTGGTTGCAAGTTGAATTATTGAAGGACCTTGAAAGGAAAGTTCATTTAACAGTCAGTAGGATAATTCCTGGAACTGGTTAGTTAGAAACTAAAAATACAACTTTTCCTTCTTAACTGTTTTGCCCCAAACAGTAACAATATAAAACTCCCCTCTGGAAAGCAGCAGGAAAATCAGTGGACTTCTAACCACTCTTGGTCTTGTTTTCCTGGTCATGTGGGGAAGGAGATGGACAACTAAGAACTATGAAAAATGGATGGATGGATGGATGGATAAATGGGTGGGTGGATGGATGGATGGACGGACAGACAGACAGACAGACAGACAGTGGTAGGTAGGTAGATATTGGTAGGTAGGTGGGCGGGTAGGTAGGTAGATATGAGATAGATAAATAAATAAATAGATAGTGGTAAATAGGTTGATACTGATAGGTAGGTAGGTGGGTGGGTAGAGGGATAGAGAGATAGATATGAGAGAGAGAGAGACAGAGAGAGAGAGAGACAGAGAGAGAGAGAGAGGGAGGGAGGGAGGATAGATATCAATAGGTAGATAGGTGCATGGATGGGAGTTTGGCTGGCTGGATGGATGAATGAATGGTTGTAAGTCGACTACTTGTATTTATCTTGTATATTTTTGCGAAATTTCAGTTGGCAGTATTGCTGTTTCACTAAAGTTAATGAGTAGGGATACTTTAATATAATTTAATAACAGATTTAATTAATTCTGAGGTGATGTGATCCCTATCCTTTTCTTCTCCTTATTGCCATTATCTAGTAATGTGGAACAGTTGAAAGATATATCTAATTAGTAATTGGTGGTACTAAATAGAAAATATGTGATACTAAATAGGATTTTAAACCATTATTTTAATGAGAATAGATTACAATGTTTTATGATATTAGATCAGGTACATAATGGAGTACACAATTATTAAAACTTTTTAAAGATAATAAATTATAGTCACTCTATAGCCATTCTTGCTTCCTGCACTGTTGAGATATTTTGTGTAGTCATAAGATATTTATTGATCTCAGAAGATAATGATTATTCATTTAGTTTTCTTATCTAGTGTAATCAACTATGTAGAATTGATCTAAAACAAGTTAGGTGTTATGACAAGGAAAGTATATGGATTTGCTTGATGAAAAAGCTTGGCGAATAAATATTATTATTTATTAAATTTATATGCTGCCAATCTCATGGTTCAAGGTGACTTCGAATGTTAATAATTCTCTACATGATTATATATATATTATCACAACTTTCATTTGTATTCATTACTTCTGTTAAACATCTATCAAAGATATAGGCATACATTTCTAAAGGTGGAGATTTTAGGATCTGTTTTTTCCCTCAACTAATGTAAGGTTTGGTCACAAAATAATGACATTTATTGGATGTTGAGAATTGATTATGAGTCTCTTGCTTACAATTGGAAACAACACAATTTCCATTCCTTATAAAAATATTTAGAAAAAGATATCCCAAAAGCAAATTGTACTGTTAGATAAAGTGTAGCATCTTGCTGGATGGGAAGAGAAAATGATGATCGTATTGATTTAGGAAAAATGTTTGTGTAAGATGTAGAGGTATCAGACAATGTCTTCTGGAAAAAAAGTTTATCCCACTAGAGTCCTTTGAAGAAAAATTCAAAAAGTTGGGGTGATCAATCTACCGAGAGCTCAAGTTAGAAAACAGGTTTATTTAAAAAAATCATTGCAAAAGTTATTTACCATAAAATAATAACCTTTGATTTTTTTTCTAAATCATAACATTCTAAATTACAGGTTTATATAGAAATTACAAGTAATCACTCAAAAAACATGACTTTATTGTCTAGTACATATGCACTGAAATATCCATACATTATTTTTAATATTTACTCCTACCCTATTTCACATTGCAGTAGTAATTTTTAAAGAACTGGCCTCCAAACTTAATGTATTATTCTGAAAGCATGAACAAGTCTTTAAGGCGGTTTAAAAAAAAAGATAGATTGATTGGTTGATTGAAAAGATAGAAGTAAATCAAAAGAAGTTCAAGAGCATTACAAGAGCTTCATATAAGGCCAAGAGTTGTTTTCTGATAGTGGTCACCCCGTAGACACCTCCAAAAAACCAAAAAATAGGAGCTGAGTCCTTTAACTGGATTGAACCAAATATTTATATAACACCAGACGGTTTATCCTTTGTTGTTCTTATTTAATTCTAGGCTTACACTCTATAGCAGGGGTGTCAAACTTAAGACCCGTGGGCTGGATGTGGTCTGCGGGGTGTTTAGAAGGACTGGCCCATGCGGCCCTTTTGAGCTCCGTTTTCACTGGCAGAAGGTTGCAGGAGGTTGTCGCAGCCGAAAACAGAGCTCAGGAGCCTGTTTTCGCTGGCACACTTGGGCCATCACAGGCAAACCCAACAAGAGTGATGTTGAGCGGGCCATGCCCACTTGGCCAAGCCATGCCCCCAAGGTCAAACACAACCCTGATGTGGCCCTCAATGAAATCCACCAAGCTGGCAGGAATAGCCAACACTCCAGAAGATAGGCTTAAGATACAGAAGGATCTTGACAAACTTGAACATTGGGCACTATCTAATAAAATGAAGTTCAATGGTGAAAAGAGTAAGGTTCTACAGTTAGGCAACAAAAACGGAATGTACAGATACAGTATAGATGATACCTTGCTCAGTAGTAGTAACTGTGAGAGGGATCTTGGAGTCCTTTGGCCCCATACATCCCTGCGACCAATTCGCTCGCACAGAGAGGGACTTCTCCAGGTGCCGTCCACTAAACAGTGTCGGGGGGCGACGCCTAGGAGCAGAGCCTTCTCTGTGATGGGCCCAGCCCTGTGGAATGACCTCCCCCTTGACATCAGGATTACCTCCGATCTCCGCTCCTTCTGTGTAAAGCTCAAGACCCACCTTTTCCAATTAGCTGGCCTGGCTCAACCATAGTTTTATCCCATTGCTCCTGATAGCCTTTTTTAAATTTGAAATTTTAACTGAGGGTATTTTAATTGTTAATTTTAATTCTATTATTATTATTGTATGCATTTGACGATTGTTACTTCCTCCATGTATATGTACGTGCATGTGTTTATGTGTATGCGTGTATGTATTGTATGTATATGTATATTTGTATGGGTTTTTATTGTACGCCGCCCCGAGTCTTTTTGGAGAGGGAGCGGCTAACAAATTAAATTTATTCTATTCTATTCTATTCTATTCTATTCTAGTGGACAACCATTTAAATATGAGCCAGCAATGTACAGCAGCTGCCAAAAAAACAACACAGTTTTAGGCTACATAAACAGAGGGAGAGAATCAAAATCCCGCGAAGTGTTAATACCACTTTATAATGCCTTGGTAAGGCCACACTTGGAATACTGCATCCAGTTTTGGTCGCCACGATGTAGAAAAGATGTGGAGACTCTAGAAAGAGTGCAGAGAAGAGCAACAAAGATGATTAGGGGACTGGAGACTAAAACACATGAAGAACAGTTGCAGGAACAGGGTATGTCTAGTTTAATAGAAAGAAGGACCAGGGAGACATGATAGCAGTGTTCCAATATCTCAGGGGTTGCCAGAAAGAAGAGGGAGTAAAACTATTCTCCAAGGCACCTGAGGGTAGAACAAGAAGCAATGGGTGGAAACTAATCAAGGAGAGAAGCAACTTAGAACTGAGGAGAAACTTCCTGACAGTTAGAACAATGAATCAGTGGAACAGAAGTTGCCTCCAGAAGTTGTGAATGCCCCAACACTGGAAGTCTTTAAGAAGATGTTGGATAGCCATTTGTCTGAAACGGTATAGGGTTTCCTGCCTAGGCAGGGGGTTGACTAGAAGACCTCCAAGGTCCCTTTCAATTCTGCTTTGAATTGTATTATTGGATTGAGTTTGACACCCCTGCTCTTTAGGGTTGTGTATTCAGGCCCTAAGAGGGGCTTCAGAGTGCAAACATAGCATCTGTCTGCAGCTCTTTTAAAGCAGGAACATATTTTCCCAAACTTCTGTGACAACTATGGAGGTAACCCACATGACTTTAAAAAAAAGATAGTTTCTTTAAATATTTAGAGACAAATATTATATGTTTGTCTACATCAGGGGTGAACTTCAGCAGGTTCTGACAGGTTCTGGAGAACCAGTAGCGGAAATTTTGAGTAGTTCAGACAACCAGCAAATACCACCTCTGGCTGGCCCCAGAGTGGGGAGGGAATGGAGATTTTGCGATATCGTTCCCCTGGGATGGGGAGGGAATGAAGATTTTGCGATATCCTTCCCCTGGGATGGGGAGGGAATGGAGATTTTGCGATATCCTTTCCCTGGGATGGGGAGGGAATGGAGATTTTGCGATATCCTTCCCCTGGGATGGGGAGGGAATGGAGATTTTGCGATATCCTTCCCCTGGGATGGGGAGGGAATGGAGATTTTGCGATATCCTTTCCCTGGGATGGGGAGGGAATGGAGATTTTGCGATATCCTTCCCCTGGGATGGGGAGGGAATGGAGATTTTGCGATATCCTTTCCCTGGGATGGGGAGGGAATGGAGATTTTGCGATATCCTTCCCCTGGGATGGGGAGGGAATGGAGATTTTGCGATATCCTTTCCCTGGGGTGGGGAGGGAATGGAGATTTTGCGATATCCTTCCCCTGGGATGGGGAGGGAATGAAGATTTTGCGATATCCTTCCCCTGGGATGGGGAGGGAATGGAGATTTTGCGATATCCTTCCCCTGGGATGGGGAGGGAATGGAGATTTTGCGATATCCTTCCCCTGGGATGGGGAGGGAATGGAGATTTTGCGATATCCTTCCCCTGGGATGGGGAGGGAATGAAGATTTTGCGATATCCTTCCCCTGGGATGGGGAGGGAATGGAGATTTTGCGATATCCTTCCCCTGGGATGGGGAGGGAATGGAGATTTTGCGATATCCTTCCCCTGGGATGGGGAGGGAATGGAGATTTTGCGATATCCTTCCCCTGGGATGGGGAGGGAATGGAGATTTTGCGATATCCTTCCCCTGGGATGGGGAGGGAATGGAGATTTTGCGATATCCTTCCCCTGGGATGGGGAGGGAATGGAGATTTTGCGATATCCTTCCCCTGGGATGGGGAGGGAATGGAGATTTTGCGATATCCTTTCCCTGGGGTGGGGAGGGAATGGAGATTTTGCGATATCCCTCCCCTGGGATGGGGAGGGAATGGAGATTTTGTGATATCCTTCCCCTGGGATGGGGAGGGAATGGAGATTTTGCGACATCCTTTCCCTGGACTGGGGAGGGAATGGAGATTTTGTGATATCCTTCCCCTGGGGTGGGGAGGGAATGGAGATTTTGCGATATCCTTCCCCTGGGATGGGGAGGGAATGAAGATTTTGCGATATCCTTCCCCTGGGATGGGGAGGGAATGAAGATTTTGCGATATCCTTCCCCTGGGATGGGGAGGGAATGGAGATTTTGCGATATCCTTCCCCTGGGGTGGGGAGGGAATGGAGATTTTGCGATATCCTTCCCCTGGGATGGGGAGGGAATGGAGATTTTGCGATATCCTTTCCCTGAGGTGGGGAGGGAATGGAGATTTTGCGATATCCTTCCCCTGGGATGGGGAGGGAATGAAGATTTTGCGATATCCTTCCCCTGGGATGGGGAAGGAATGGAGATTTTGCGATATCCTTTCCCTGGGGTGGAGAGGGAATGGAGATTTTGTGATATCCTTTCCCTGGGATGGGGAGGGAATGGAGATTTTGTGATATCCTTCCCCTGGGATGGGGAGGGAATGAAGATTTTGCGATATCCTTCCCCTGGGATGGGGAGGGAATGGAGATTTTGCGATATCCTTTCCCTGGGGTGGAGAGGGAATGGTGATTTTGCAATATCCTTCCCCTGGAGTGGGGAGGGAATGGAGATTTTGCAATATCCTTCCCCTAGAGTGGGGAGGGAATGGAGATTTTGCAGTATCTTACCCCTGGAGTGGGGAAGGAATGGAGATTTTGCAATATCCTTTCCCTGCCATGCCCACCGAGACATGCCCACAGAACAGGTAATTTAAAAAAATTGAAATTCACCACTGATCAACATGCTCCAAAATAACTTGTGAAATCAACTAAAAAATACTGCATGACCTATTCCTCCTACAAGGTCCAGAAATGTAGCCTTACAATAGAGCAGAATTAGTTCATCTTCTCATTTTTGCTCTCTGATTCACCTGGAAGGCCTGGCATCTGTCTTATAAGTCTGAAAGTACAAATTTCCCGCTGTCACTTATCTGATTGATCCTTTAAGCCCTGTCCTTCCTAAATTTATTTCTCTGACTGTTAAGCCACCATAGTTTCTCTTGTTTTCTTACATTGTTTCCTAGGAAACATCTCTTCCCCTTCCTCCCCTCCAAGGTCATCCATACATTCCATCTCAGGTAGTCCTCAACTTATGTTGTTTTATTATTTTATTATTTCATCAAAATATAAAATACAGAAGTACACACAAAAATCAAAATAATGGGAAAGTAAGGGAGGAAAGGGGAAAGAGATAAATTGATAGGGTTGAGGGGGGGAAAGAAAAGCATATATTTTTGACACCTTTTGGTACAGTAGATAGTAACATGAAATCTCATTTTTAAAATATATAATAGTATATAGTACACTAGCCATTTCTTTAATAACAAGTTTATCTAAGCAGCAAAATCCAAAATCAAAGTTTTTGATCATTCTTTCCTCCTTGAGCACAAAGTCCAGAAACGGTTTCCAAGCAGAAACAAAAGTAAATGTGCTTTTTTTCTTTAACCAAAGCAGTTAGTTTGGCAATCTCTGCTATTTCCATCAACTTTTGCAGCCATTTGTCTATTATGGGAATCAAAGTTCCATTTTTGTGCATAAAGTAATAATACAAAAATCCAATAATACGAGTCCCTTCGGGGAGAGGGTGCGGTCTAGAAATCAAATCAAATAAATAAATAAATAAAATAAGTAACCTTGCTTCCATTAACATAGATGGTCTTCGACATACAACCACAATTGGGAGCATCTAAATCGGGTTTCTCCCATTGACTTGGTTCGTCAGATGGCCACAAATAGCGATCATGTCACCCAGGGGTGGTGTACACTTACCTTCCGTACCGGTTCGCAAATGTGAGCGTGCGCGCATGTGCAGATCCTTCCCCGCATGCGCTTTTGGCAAAAAAAAGGGGGCTAGATGAGCTGCCATAAAGCTGGGCGTGGGTGGGCGGAGCCTCCCGTGATTTCCGCTACCAGTTCGAGCGATCCATTCCGAACCAGTAGAATACCACCTCTGATGTGACCACACTCCAACTGTCATAAATACATGCTCGTTGCCAAGTGTCCTTGATCACATGGTTGTGGGAAAGCTGCATAAAATGCAAGGACAATGTAAAATACTTCTTTCAGGGAGGGCCATTGTAACTTTGAACTGTTGCTAAATGGGTGGTTTTAAACTGAGCACTATCTGTACAGATTTGGCATTATTGTCCTGGCTATAGCAAATTGCTAATCAGGCTGATTTTTAAAGGATGTTTCAGAATATGTTTTGCCATGCTTTATAATTTCACTGCAGTTATAACGAGCCTACATCTCTCAGGGAGATTGCACGTGCATATTTATTTTAACTTGTTTAATTAAGAAATTAATCTAATAACTATTAGATGACTACTTAGGTTGTCCTCTACAAACATCTGTGTAGTGCGTTCTTCACTTCTTCCACATACGGCATCTTTCCAAGTTGTGAACAATTTTCCTTTTGCTTTATAACAAGACACCTGCAGATTCTGCATTGCTGCTTTCTGTGCATCAGTGAAGTTCATATTTGTGAATCACACCATTTTGTTGTGGAAGAAATATTTGGCCAATTACTTTTATTCTCAAAATCCAGGCTTGCCAGATACGCAGTGAGTAATGAACCAATCCGAAGGAACAAGCATATTTTGTTCCTGCTGAAACTGGTGAAAGATGATTTAGCTTTGTCTTATATAATTCCCACCGTGTAGAAATCTGTCATGTGTGATGCACTTCAGCCAATTCTTCAGGAATGAATTCTCAAAATGTATGGCCATGTCATTCTTCATTTAGATTTTCCATTTCACATCCTATTGCAAATAAAATGCACGCCAAAACATGTAATAAAATTGTGCCTTTTGTTAACCAAACCTTAAATTTCTCGTCTTTGAAGAAAAAGCTGGGGTCATATTAGCTACTATTATTTATTATGTATAGGTAGTCCTCAACTTAGATCATTTGTTTGGTGACCATTCAAAGTGAAATGCTACCGGTTTGGACAGGTTTGCCCAAATTGGTAGTAGAAATGCTACCCGTTCGCCCGAACCAGTAGTAAAAAAAAATGCTACCGGTTCAGGCAAACCGGTTTTTCCAACAATCAGTTGTTTCACGTGATTTATATCAGCTAGAAAGCAGGATTTCTTGCTTTCTAGCTAATCTAAATCACGTGGCACAGCGGATTCCCCACCACCACCACTACCACCCTTACCTTTGCAGGCGCCCTCTGCACATACACGGAAGTGGCACATGCGAGCAAATTGGTAACGTGTGCGAATGTGCGCACGCACTCATATTGCTACTGAACCGGTAGCAAAGGTAAGTGAATTTCACCCCTGCACTAGTGACTTGTAACCACTCCCCACACTTAAAACTATTACACTATCCACATGGACATATGATCAAAATCTGTGTGTTTCGCAAACAGTGTATATTTATGGTGGTTGCAGTGACTTAACAACTGCAGTGATCTGCTTAACAATCATAGTGAAAAAGTCATAAAATTGGACATGACTCATTTAACAACCATCTTACTTAGCAACTAAAATTCTGGTCTCAGTTGTGGTTGTAAGTAAAGAACTACCTATATTTCCATTAATATCTCCCTTTTCCCTGATAATTCAGAGCAGCCCACAGGACCCCTAAAGTGATTGAACAACTCCAAACTTAAATTGTATTATCATATTAACGGCTTAACATGGATCATCAAGTGAATTGTATCTCCTTATCGCCTAGCCACATCTACAGAAAGAACATGACTTTCTGGTGGACTGTACAAATATCTCTAAATACAAATTTAGACTTATATACCACTTCACAGCATTCTCTAAACGGTTTACAGAGTCAGGATCTTGTCCCCAACAATCTTTGTCCTCATTTTACCCACCTCAGAAGGATGGAAGGTTGAGTTAATTTTGAACCTTTGAGAAGCGAACTGCCGAACTGCACTCTAACCACTGCACCACCACTGCTCTTTGATATAAATTGTCGGAAGGGGGGGGGGGCAATTGATATGAAATAATGGAAGAATAAGCACGGAAAGTTTGGGATAAATAAAAAGTAAAAATTAGCCTGTTTTATGTATTTTGGTAGGCAAAAGCATTAATATTTATTTTCCTGAGGAATAAAGCATAAAGAAATTTGCTCAGTGGAGAGCTAATTGTGCAGTTCAGAGCATAGGCTGGGCTGTATTTATAAATAGATAATAAAGTAGGACTCAAAACCTGAAATTAAATATTTTAGGATTAAATGATTGAAGAATTTCAACATCTGTATTGTATATTTAACAGAAGGAATATCAATTGAAGGAGAATATTGTACCATATACTATAGTTACAGAAAATTAGTATGAAGTGTTTTATCGTCGATATATTACTCCAGTCCCGTTGACTACATCATTTTCTAAAAATTGTTGGATGTGTAATACTGAAGTTGGATATTTCTTTCATATCTGATGACAATGCCCTAAAGCTCAACAATTCTGGTAAATAATTGTCTAGGACAGTGGTGGGCAACCTTTTTTTTCAACTGAGCCAAATCTCGCCAAAACCACGATTGAAATTTATTTTGAGAGCCACATTTTTAAAACCGAAAATACATAGGATGGTACACTGTTTTTAGTTTCAATAAACTCTGGCATTTGAAGCACGCAAGTCTTAAAGCTGTCAAGTTACAAGATCCTTGCATCCCTAACCCTTTAGGAAAAAAACCCCAGGGGTCTTCAAAGTTGACAGCTTGAAGACTTGTGGACTTCAACTCCCAGAATTCCTCCTCCAGTCATGTTGGCTCAGGAACTCTGGCATTGAAGCATGCAAGTCTTAAAGCTGTCAAGTTGCAAGACCCTTGCACCCCTAACCCTTTAGAAAAAAACCCCAGGGGTCTTCAAACCTGACAGCTTGAAGACTTGTGGACTTCAACTCCCAGAATTCTGAGAATTGAAGTCCACCAAGGGCATCAATCATATTAGCCCAGGGATCTGCAAAATTGGCTCTTAAGACTGGTGGACTTCAACTCCCAGAATTCTGAGAGTTGAAGTCCACCAAGGGCATCAATCATATTAGCCCAGGGATCTGCAAAATTGGCTCTTAAGACTGGTGGACTTCAACTCCCAGAATTCTGAGAGTTGAAGTCCACCAAGGGCATCAATCATATTAGCCCAGGGATCTGCAAAATTGGCTCTTAAGACTGGTGGACTTCAACTCCCAGAATTCTGAGAGTTGAAGTTCACCAAGGGCATCAATCATATTAGCCCAGGGTCTGCAAAAT
The DNA here is from genome assembly GCF_964273705.1 of Natrix helvetica. Classification (NCBI taxonomy): domain Eukaryota; kingdom Metazoa; phylum Chordata; class Lepidosauria; order Squamata; family Natricidae; genus Natrix; species Natrix helvetica. The sequence continues at coordinate 132,488,826 of NC_138554.1, read as the reverse complement.
TGGCTCTTAAGACTGGTGGACTTCAACTCCCAGAATTCTGAGAATTGAAGTCCACCAGTCTTAAAACAGCCAACTTTGCAGACCTCTGTGTTAGCCCAAAGCCTGGCGCTGGGCGGGCCTTGCTCCCCCATTGGTGGAGCCCCAAGAAGTGAGGAGGGAGAAAAAGAGAGGAGGCCAAGGAGCTTCCCCCCCGCCCCCTCCCAGCAAAAATCTAACCGGGGAGCCGGGCGGGCAGTAGCAAATTAGCCGATCATGCCGTGTGGGCAGTAGCAAATTAACCGATCACACGGCGTGAACGGCTAATTTGCTACTGCCCGCCCGGCTCCCCAGTTAGATTTTTGCTGGGAGGGGGCGAGGGGGAAACTCCTTAGCCTCCGTTTCTTTTTCTGCCTCCTCATTTCTCGTCCCCGCCCGACTTCAGGATCCTCCCTAATCATTGTGGGTCGAAAAGAAAAAAGGGAAAGGGGTGCTTGTTTTGAAGTGCCCGAGAGGAGGGAGGGGAGCGGGCACCCAGCACACAGAAGAGCCGCATTAAAGTGTGTAAAGAGCCGCATGTGGCTCGCGAGCCGCGGCTTGCCGACCACTGGTCTAGGATGAAAGAAATCTTAAAAGTTGAGTATCCTTGTTCAGTGTGTGTTATTCTTATTAAGGTTTACAAAATTATATATTCCCACAAAAATATTAAACTGGTTTTCCATATGCTAATTGCTACAAGGATATTTTATACAAAGACACATACAAGAGCTGCCCAAAGCAAGAGAAACATTCAGTTTAAAAATAAACTTAAAAAGAGCCAAGTTATGTTTAATAAATTAACCAAAGAAAGAAAAATACCTTGAGAAGTACTAGATGTAGTAGACCACTACATATACCTTGGCCAAAGGATTTCAATGGAAGGTGATACAATAAAGGAAATTGAACAGCATGTTAAACATAGTTGGCAGTTATTCTGCAAACTAAACATAATGTAATTATCAAGAACAACCTCCCCTATGCCTGAAGAGAAATGTTTTCGATCATTGTATACTACCTATGCCAGTGAAACATGGACACTAACCTCACAATCGATACAAACGCTACGAGTGGCACAAAGAGCCATGGAAAGATACATGCTTGGCATCACAAGACAAGATAGAAAGACCCACACATGGATTAGAGAACAAGCAAACGTATAGAACCCTGGTGGTGCAGTGGTTAGAGCGCAGTACTGCAGGCAACTTCAGCTGACTGCCGGCTCCCAGCAGTTCAGCAGATCAAATCTCACCAGGCTCAAGGTTGACTCAGCCTTCCATCCTTCCGAGGTGGGTAAAATGCTGACCCAGATTATTGGGGGCAAGAGAAAAAGCTTATGACCATGTTGGTTGGAAACATGCAGAAGAGGCCTTCACCCTGCAATGGATAGACTGGTGGTGGTGGTGGTGGTGATGATGATGATGATGATGATGATGATGATGATGATGATGATGATAAAGAATGTTTGATCCCCTCATAAGAAAATGGCTCACAATTTGGGGAAGTGTTTTGATGTCTGTAGTAACTTTGTATCTTAAAAATAAACCTAACATAATTTAATTTAATTGGAAGGCATCTTTACATTACATATAATATATGGGGCAATATATTTGTTTAATATTTATTATATTTAATATTTATTAAATATATATAATACATTTGGGCTTCTTTTATGTGGAACTCTTCATATCTCAGTTTTATAGTTCTAGTAGCATAATTTATTGTAGTTTACTATTTCATTTTATAATTCACAGTGTGCTATCCACTGTTCTTAATATTTATAATCTGTATAAGGTTATATAGACATTCAATCACTTGTTGAATCTAATCACTAAGTGTTAAATCTCGGATCAACATTCTTTTCCTCTTAATCTATTTATGAACCTGAGAAAACAAAACCATGACTACTATTAATATTTTGGTCTCCTCTTTTGTTCTACTAATCTTCCTGTTTAGTCCTACTAATTTTTTAAGTTCAATTTAAAAAAATACACATCTTTGTCTCATTTCCCACCTTATTCTTAACCGTTCTGTTTCTCTGAATTCAGTTTTTACAGTGCCTCCTTTTTAATTCCAAAGCTTCATTGAGTGGTCAGCTTCAATTCAATTCTCAGTTGCCCTATTCATTTAGACCAGGGGTGTCAAATTCGATTTCATTGAGGGCCGCATCAGGGTTGTGTTTGACCTTGGGGGCTGGGAGTGGCCGTGGCCAACTCAATGTCACTCAAGTCCAGCGGGGGGGCTTGGTGGCCCGAGCACTCTGCTACTGAAAACGGCTCCTAAGCTCGATTGCAGGAGGCCATGGCAGCTGAAAATGGAGCTCGGGAGTCCATTTTCGCTGGCAAAAGCACAGCAGGCTGGTCCTTTCCTGTTTCCAGAGTGACCCCGTGGACCAGATCTAAGAACCCCGTGGGCCAAATGTAAGAACCCCGCGAACCAAATGTAAGAACCCCGCGGGCCAGATTTAAGAACCTTGCGGGCCAGATCTAAGAACCCCACGGGCCAGATCCGGCCCCTGGGCCTTGAGTTTGACACCCCTGACTTAGACTGAACCTCAAGGTATGAATTAAGGAATGAATTTGACTGCAGTGATTTCATTTCTGTTTTCCAGCATTCACCATAGTAAGCAAAAGAGTATAATATATGGATTCTGCTAGACAACTTATCACTGGAAGCAATTATGAGTTAATTAGTAATACATTTCCACTGAAATGTAATATTAATTAGAATATTTTCAGTATTTTCTTGAATCCGAAACAGGATCCATTTTTACTGAACTCACACCGCTTCCTATGATTACGTCTCTCTTGGAACCTCTCAAACATACATGTTACAAGGGCATTAATTTACCCCATTAACACTTGTGAGGTGTGAATAGAGCCCACAATGTTCAGTAAAACACTTCAAATTATGTCCATTATCTACTTTCAAATTATCTCAGACTTCGTCTTCACAAAGCCTGTATAATTACAATTGAATCTTAAAGCCAAAATGACTTCTTTTAACCATTTATACGGGTGTGTGTAAATGTACAAAATGATTCATCTACTCAGTAATCTATTATAGACGTTTTTCTATAATATACTTTATTACTGAGCTGGAGTGGCGCAGTGGTTAGAGTGCAGTACTGCAGGCTACTTCTGCTGTCTGCCGGCTGCCAGCAGTTTGACAGATCAAATCTCACCAGATTCAAGGTTAACTCAGCCTTTCATCCTTCCAAGGTCAATAAAATGAGGACCCAGATTGTTTGGGAACAATAGGCTGAATGTAAACCACTTTACAGTGGGCTGTGAAGCAGTATATAAGTCTAAGTGCTATTGCTATTATTATCAATATTTCAATTTGGAATGATAGTGGCTTAGCAAATTCAGTGGGGAATTTTTTTTTTTGCATGGATCCTTTTTTCTTGTTATTTCTTCAAGTAAACAATGACCTACTTTTTAAAAAATATATTTTCTGTACCAGAACCAAAGACATGTTTGGGATGGTTTAACCCAGTAGTGAGAGAATCAATGATAATCTTATTCTATCTACTTGCTCCCAAAGTCTCTTTCTGTCTGTACGCATTTAGAGAAGGCTTCAAAGTCTTTTAACCACCACCTGATTTCCCAAGGAATCCTTAATATAGTGTTTTTGCAAAGGAAATTGGAATAAAATCCCAGAAGTCAGCAGTTTTTTAAACTGTAAAACGGCTTCTGATTGAGTTGCTTGAAGTATGGGGTTTCTCCTCCATGTTTCTGCTGTGCTGTGCATAATAAAGCAAAGGACTCTGTTGCAGAACAGAATCTGTATAGTAGTATTCAGTCAGTCAGTCAAAATGATACGAAAACATAATGCATACATCTAAGAGGAGTCCTGTTGCTTATTGCCACATGCATTAGATCCATGATGGCCTATAGCACGCGTGCCTGAAGTGGCATATGGAGCTCTTATGGTTTCTGGCACTCCCCCGCTCGTGCTTCAGTTTCGGCACAGTGCCAAAAAGTTTCACCAAAACTGCTCTATAAAAACTAGGAGTTGTAAAAGAATCTCAATTCCTAAAAAACACATTTTTTTCTTTATAACACAAGCATTTATGGATTTTTCCTGAATATTATTGTTTTATCAGAACAGAACAAGAAGCAATGTGTGGAAACTAATCAAGGAGAGAAGCAACTTAGAACTGAGGAGAAATTTCCTGACAGGTAGAGCAATTAATCAGTGGAACAGAAGTTGCCTCCAGAAGTTGTGAATGCCCCAACACTGGAAGTCTTTAAGAAGATGTTGAATAGCCATTTGTCTGAAACGGTATAGGGTTTCCTGCCAAGGAAGGGTGTTGGACTAGAAGACCTCCAAGGTCCCTTCCATCTCTGCTATTGTATTATTGTATCAGAAGAAGTTTGTAGGAACAATCTTAATCACATACGTTACCTCTCCTAGAATATTACCATTTTGAATATTACCTACAAATACTTCATATAAATGGTTAAAAAAATCATTTTATTCCTTTGGCTTGAAAGGTCAATTGCAATTATATAAGCTTTGGGAAGATGAAATCTGAATTGAATTAATGGACACAACTCAGTTCCTCAACCCTAATTTATGTTTCTCAGGTGCTGTGTTTGAGGTCTTTTCATAACCTTTTTACCTCAGTAAATGCTCAGGAATGTTCATTTCCCTCTTTGCTTTTTCTCAGGTGTATTATTATATATACGATTGTGCATTAATTTTTGTACATTAGTCCCATCGTGGCATGGGGCTGGGTTATTTGAAGGAGCACATCTCCACAATTACATTTGCTTACCCCATCAAATCTGTTGACATGCCCCAGGTAAGGGAACTGTCCTTGGGGGGCCCTAAGAGATGGTCCTTCTTTGCCATGGCAACTACCTTATGGAATATTCTGCCACCCCTCTGAAGGGAGGCATCTCCATCCTGATTTGTTTTTACATGCTTTCGAACTGCTCGGTTGACAGAAGCTGGGACAAGTAACGGGAGCTCACTCCGTTACGAGGCGCTAGGGATTAAAACTGCCAAACTGCCAACCTTTCTGAGCAACAAGCTCAACATCTTAGCCACTGAGCCACCATGTCCCTCTAATTATTAGAGTCTAATAGAACCATAATGTACTTTAAATTCAGTTTCAAAAGGTGCTTTGGAATAGATAGGGGCGTAAATATATTCATTTTTTTCTTTCAAATTGTAACAGGAGCAAAACAAATAAGCTAGCACAGACTTTCACAAGTACAGTGAAAAGCAGCATTCTGTTTTTCAGAGGAGGGCTTCCCTTTACAGAAAATTTGAAGCTAAGCTGCTGCATTTATTCACAGATACAACGAAAAACTAATAATCCTTTCTACTGTATAGGATGGGACCAAGTTAATATGTACAGGTTATTGCATGTCTGTGATTTTTTAAAAAAATATCACAACAATTTTTCCAAGCTCTCTCCATCACAGGAATTTTATAAATGGTTTTCAGGCTTTGGGGAGAAAGCTGGGCATCTTTTCCAGCAATTCTATAATGCTTCTATCTGCTGAGAATATCAGGGGGAAGCCAGAAGTGTCAAATACAGTTCTATGAGAAGAATTTGCGTGGTGGAATATGGAATATATGTGGTGGAGGAGTTTTAATAAGTTTGGTTTGGAAAGAGTTTCTCCATACAAAAGAGACTTTCTAAAAGAGACACGATTTTATTTTCTTTTGACCCCTGAAATAAGCGCTTGGCCTTATTTTGGGGGAGGTATTTTTTTTAAACAAAGTTTTATTGGTTTTTAAAAGAAATAAAAAGGAAAGGGGTAGTGGAATAGATTTACAAATTTTGGCAGTCACAATATGTAGGAGGTGCCCCTTCCTCCCGTGCTCATAATTTCCATTTATACATAAACAAGTTTAATACTAAATAGTAATATTTTGTCAGCATATAAATTCAAATAATAATTTCAATCAATTTATGTCAAGCAGATTTTCTTGCTCATTATTGTGATCTGAGCTTTCTTGGTATTGCCCCTTCTCCCCCCGCCAGGAGAGCTCCGGCCCCTCCCGTGTCCTGTAAATCTGGTGTATCATCGGATTTATCTAGGAGTACTTTATTTTTTTCCATAAAGGCCTGAGCCTCTATAGTTGTGTTGATTCTAACTCTTGTATCCTCCCAGAATATTAACATGCCTTCAGGCATTAACCATCTGAACCACACCCCTTTCTGGTATAACTTCTTCGCTAATTGCGAATAATTTTTTCTTTTCTCTCTTACTTTCTTAGGGATCTGTTTCAGAATGGTTATTTCTCTATCTTGATATTTCAAAGCTTGCCCCCTTTGTGCACTCAGAATCTCATCTCTTGTAGTCTTTCTAAGAAATTTAATGTGTACCTCCCTTGGGACATTGTGTATTCTAGCGTATGCTGAGTTTACTCTATAACCAGGTCCAAGTCCCACCCCATCTGTTGTTTTTCTTTTTGAATATATTCAGCCAAAAGGTTTGTCATGATGTCCCTTAAATCTTCATCATCCGCCTCAACCACATTTTGAAATCTAAGGAAAAAGGACATTCTTTCAAATTCCGTTTTTATCTGGTGGTTCTCAAGCTCTTGGTTTTCCTTCTGCACCCCTTTCACCTCCCCGGGGGAGGCATTTTTGAGGTGCGGGAGGAGGCGAGCAGTGTCACCTCACGGCTGCTGCTGTGTTGCAATATTTTCGGGAAGGGCTTATTTTCGGGTATCTCTCTCTCTCTCTCTCTCTCTCTCTCTCTCTCTCTCTCTCTCTCTCTGTGTGTGTGTGTGTGTGTGTGTATCTGTCTATCCATCTGTCTGTCTGTCTATCCATTATCTATCTATTTATCATCTATCCATCCATCCATCCATCCATCCATCCATCTATCTATATCTATCTGTTCATTTGAGTTACAAATAACTCAAAGGAACAAATATATCCAACCCATCTTCCTCCTGACTTCATGATCAAAATTCAGATGCTTGGCAACCGTCTTGCATTTGTGGCAGGTGCACTGTCCTGGAGTCATGTGATCTCCTTTTGTGACCTTCCAATAAGCAAAGCTGATGGGTAAGTCAAATTCACATAACAACTTAAGTTGTTACTAGCAACAACTGCGATGATTCACTTAATAACCTTGGCAAGAAAAATTGCAAAATGGATCAAAATGTAACAACTGTCTTGCTTAGCAATGGAAATTTGGGACTCAATTATGGTCGTAAGACAACCTGTGTTTGGCTCTGAAGCATAAAGCACGCCTTGGATCCAAGTTATGCATATTTGTTGATTGCTCCCTAAGGAAGCTGTGTTAGGGATGCGGTGGCTCAGTGGCTAAGACGCTGAGCTTGTCGATCAGAGGTTGAGTAGTTCGAATCCCTAGTGCTGCATAATGGAGTGAGCTCCCGTTACTTGTCCCAGCTTCTGCCAACCTAGCAGTTCGAAAGCATGTAAAAAAATGCAAGTAGAAAAATAGGAACCACCTTTGGTGGGAAGGTAACAGCGTTCCATGTGCCTTCGGCATTTAATCATGCCAGCCACATGACCATGGTGACGTCTTCAGACAGAGCTTGCTTTTCGGCTTAGAAACAGATGAGCACTGCCCCCTAGAGTCGGGAACAATTAGCACATATGTGCGAGGGGAACCTTTACCTTTAAGGAAGCGGTGCCTTTTTTTAGGGTCATGTACATATTTTTGTAACCTTTGGAAGTTATGCTTTTGTGACTTTTATTGTGTTAACAATATATCAAATACAAATAAAAAAGGAAATTAAGGGAAGGAAGGAAGGAAGGAAGGAAGGAAGGAAGGAAGGAAGGAAGGAAGGAAGGAAGGAAGGAAGGGGGAAAGTAAATATGAGGTATAAGGGAAGAAAGAAAAAAGCATTGACTTCCGACTCTTTTTGGCACAGTACAAGGTAGCAACATTACAACCTCAACTTTTTACTTTTACACATTAATATATAACCAGCCATTTCTATAACAACAAATCTATCTAATTGGCAAAACCAAAGTCAACGTTTCATTTTTTTTTCATCACAAGCACAAAGTCCAGAAGTCATATCCAAATAAAAAAGATAATTAAATATATTATTCTCTTTGAATAAAACAATCCATTTAACCATTTCTGCTTTATCTTCCTTGCTGTAGAAATAATGCATATTTCTATTTGCACTTAATCTTTATAAACAATCACCATTTATATTAACAAAACTCACAGTATTCTTTTGGATTTTTTAACTTTAAAAGGAAAAATACTTTTTTCCCCATCCATTTTAAAACACTAAACTTTTCTTTAAAAACATTCCTAAAATCAAAACATTCTAATACATCTTTTTAAAACTTTCTCTTAACATGCATACTTTAAAGTTTACTTTCAGAACAAAGAGGTTCCTAACTCTAATTAACTCATTTAATTTAGATCACTTCCTCCAAGCTACCCTCACAGAATAATTTTTCTTCTTGCATATATCCTTTTTAAAACTCTAAAATTTTCTTGTTAATACATGTTTTTCTTGAATTTTCTCTTAACATACAGCACGTACTTATGCTTTTGTGACAACACCTCCTTAGCTAAATATTGTGTCCTTCTTCTTTAAGAAGTTGCCAACACATACATCAAGGGAATCCATGTTAGTTCTGAAGCACAGTTCAAGCTTTGGAGTAAATATAATTTCAACCTGTAGATCAATATACAAATTGAATCCATCAATCACAAGATGTCATCTGTAGATTACAAATCTTAATTCTTCCCTCTTAGTTTCTATTTTGGTGCTTATGTACTACTCTGGCTGTAAGCCACGTCTCTAAAATTTATCCCAATTCAGCATTAAGTTTCTCTTCAAAGTCCTTCCAACTACTTGATAAATATATTAGCTGCACCTAGAATTTGGGGGCTCTACCAATTTATCTCCTTTCCATCTCATTTTCATTTCCTTACTTGTCCATTCTGGTATTTCTGAATTTGATCATGGATTCTCTCTTTTGTCTCCTGCTTAAGCTGGCCAGGACACAATTCCACTTTGGAATGGATCTAAGGAAGCCTCACAAGACATAATTTTAGAAATGGTTCCCAATCCTTGCCTACATTCATTTTCTTTCCAAATCTGTGACAGTTTATATAGATGTTGTTATCTTGCTTGGATAGGGCACAAAGAGCTATTTCAGGATTGCCCTGCTTTATAAGAAGTATACTTTTTCAAAGAAAGCTTTACTTTTCTGTCCAGTTTGGCTATTTTTACAAAGTGAATTTGAAGATCTTGGATGAAACACTGAAAAAAGTTTCTTTAAAAATATTAGAGATCCTTCTTCAGCTCTGAATTGAATATGTTGCCATTCATTATCTATCAGATTTATATAAGAAGGAGTTATTGTACTATTTCCCAAATATTGGTTATTGGTTGCTGATTTAATCCAAGCCAATAGATAAATAAAATCAGTTTATTGTAATTTTCTCTTAATAAAACCATCTTCAGAGCATTAGTGGAAACAAAAATCGATTTGTCATAAATGGGGGACTACCTTAATAGACTGGCTTATTTTAAAGAGAAGCTAAAAACTAAAGTTAGAAGGAATAAAGTGATCTGGCTCACTGGATTAGACTTCTTAAAGTTGCCAATTTGAAAAACTGTTCTTTAAATGAAATCATTGAATCAGTCCATGAATCAAGAAATTCTTTCTGTGCCAAATTTAGCCTGTTTCAGATTCCTGTAACTCAGCTTTTAATGCAGTCCTCAACTTACCACCACAATTGAGTCCAAAATATCTCTTTAAGATAAGATAACCTTTATTGTTATTTTTTTCCTGTGGGCACACTTGGCACACATTAAAAATAAAATTCTGTTGTCTGATTTCAAAAGTGTACACATACATAACACACATATAGAAATGCTATATACATCCTTACGTATATACCTACACCCTAACACATAAAAACATATATTATACAGTGGTGAAACTCATTTTTTTTTACTACCAGTTCTGTGGGGGTGGCTTGGTGGGCGTGGCAAGGGAAGGATACTGCAAAATCCCCATTCCCTCCCCATTCCTGGGGGAAGGATACTGCAAAATTCCCATTCCCACCCCTCTCCAGGGTAAGGATACTGCAAAATCTCCATTCCCATCCCACTCTTGGGCAGTTAGAGGTGGTATTTGCCGGTTATCCGAATTACTCAAAACCTGTTGAATTTCACCCCTGATATTATATGTTGCTAAGTGAAACATTTATTAAGTGAGTTTTGCTCCATTTTACAAACTTTCTTGACAAATTTGTTAAGTGAATCACTGCAATTACTAAATTAGTAACGTGGTTGTTAAGTGAAATTGGTTTCCCCATTGACTTTGCTTGTGAGAAGGTTGCAAAAGCTGATCACATGACCCCGGGACACTGCAACCGTCATAAATATGAGTCAGTTGCATCTCAATTTTGGTTATGTGACCCTGGGGGGATGCTGCAATGGATGTAAGTGTGAAGGTGTGCGAAGGTGCACAGAATGCTGTTACCTTCCCACCAAAGTATTCCCTATTTTTCTACTTGCATTTTTATGTGCTTTCGAACTGCTAGGTTGGCAGAAGCTGGGACAAGTAATGGGAGCTCACTCCACTACGTGGTGCTAGGGATTCGAACCGCCGAACTGCTGACTTTTCTGATCAACAAGCTCAGCGTCTCAGCCACTGAGCCACCACATCCCATTTCTATAACCATAATAAACATTTAATTTTATTTTTCTGTCCTCCTTGTTCCCAGCATCTTAATCTCTGAGTTTGGTTCAGCTTTAATTCATTCCAGAGCTTAGAAAACTTAGAGGTATACTGGACTTCAGGATGAAAAGTGGTACAATTCAATATGCTGTATATATAATTTTAAATATACATTTTAGATCCGTGTGAATAAGACGTAATGTTTTAAATTCTATACATGGGAACTTTTATTTTTTGCTGTTTGTGGCTCCCCACTCTTAAATGAGTTGTTAAAAAAACTTAATTAAATTTCAGATCTGAGCATTAATTATGAATAAAAGGAAGTTATGGGATTAGCAGAGGGCAGTCTTTTTGTTTATGAATTATAAATGGTTTATAAATTAAGCCTGGAAGCATCAAAATTGCTGATGAGAAGGAATGAGAAGATATCTAATTTATTTTTCTTCAGTGTTCTGTGTGGGTGGAATTTTCAGACTTTTCCACAACGCAAAACAATGATGTTTACTAAGAGTAATGAATTTGTGTTGTTCTGCCTTCCATTCTCTTTTTAGATAAAACCTTTTTGTTCATTCTAGCCTATTTCCCCAGTTTGTAAATTGTGTAGGTAAGCACAATTATTTTTTAAATTTTCTCAACTGAAATCAATATAAAAAATCAAAAAAAGGCTGCAGATTTCAAAATGTTGGGGAGCACAAGACTGGCCAATATGCAGGTCACATAATGGCTGCAGAATCCCAACATAGAATGATGTAGCATTTTTTTTTAATTTAAAATTTTGTTTTTAGTTTTTTAAAAAATGGGAAAAGTGATTGTGCACGATCCGTCAAAATTTGGTATTTAGAAAGACAGATGGGTAAGTAGAATACAACCAGTTCAACAAATTGCACTGCAATCCCAAATCAATAAAACAGTGGGATTGTTCCGTTTCCCTGATCCAAAGTTGTAGAATTTACCTCTAAAATAATTCATTATTGAGGATGGTGTGAGAGATGAAGTCTGCAGAGGGAGAGGTAGCGTTTTGTACAATAGATAATCCTTCACTTACAACCCCAATTAGGAACAGATTTTCTGTTGCTAAGCAAGACATTTGAGACATGCCTAAATTTATAAACATTTTGCCAGCTTCGTTAAGTGAATCATGGCAGTTGTTAAGTGGAACATGTGGTCATTAAGTGTATCTGTCTTCCCCTTTCCTTGTCAGAAATCAGTTGGCAAGATCGGAAATGGCAGTCATGTGACCTTGGGCTGTTGCAACCATGATAAATATATGGCAGTCAAATTTTGATTACACATCTATGGGAATCAGAAGTGGTACTCAGACGCTTTGGACTGGTTCTGGCGTACCGGTAGGGGAAATTTTAAGTAGTGCGGAGAACTGGCAAATACCTCCTCTGGCTGGCCGTGCCCTTCCGCTCCCGCTATTCCCTGTCCTATATACCCTTTTTTTTAGCTCAGCTGATTTGCGTGGTAGAGCGGATTGCCACACCACAGCTGAGCTAAATAACAGCTCAGCTCCACAGCGCTGACACCGAGGGTAATCTTTTGAGCACTGCGTACACACTCAAAGCGCACTCTCATAGAACCGGTAGGAAAAGATTTGGGATCCCACCACTCATACGAAAGCTGTGAAGTCAAGGGTCAGTTGTAAATCACTTTTTTTCACCGTGGTTATACTTTTGAATGGTTGCTAAACAGCTGTCTGTAAGTTGAGGACTACATGACCATTTGACAACACTTTCCCAGGAAGAAGGGAGCACATTCCAAGGAATGAGTAAAGACAAGCGGTAGCTCACCTTGGAACTGGATAGGAAACGGAGGAAGAGCAGTAGGGTAACCTCTCCCTAAATGTTCTGGATTTACATACATTAGGCTGAGAATACAAGTAGTTCTCATCTTATTTTGGGCTCTACTGAGGCCCAACTGAGCCCAAAATTTCCATTGATAAGTAAGATAGTTGTTTTGCCCCATTCTGCCACTTTCCTTGCCACCGTTGTTAAATGAACCACTGCAGTTGTTAAGTTAGTAACACATTTGTTAAGTGAATCTGACTTCCCCGTTGACTTTACTTGTCAGACGGTTGCCAAGTATCCAAATTTTGATCATGTGATCATGAGGATACGGAGTGAAAAATGGTCATAAGTCACCTTTTTTCCCCAGTGCCATTATAACTTTGAATGGTCACTCAATGAATGGTTGTAAGTCGAAGACTACCTGTACACTGTACTTTTACTACACATTAAATCCTCTTCTCTGTTTTGCAGTTATTGTCTTTAATACTTAATTGTAAGTATTTTGCCTTTCCTGTAAGTCAGTTCCTTGTCTGTCTTCGAATACCATCTGGAGAGAAACTTCAATGAACATTCTCTCTGCCTTTTTTTAGTCTAATCATTTTAGTTTAATCTGATTGGACAGTCACTTGTATGAAATGGTATAAGGCCGTGATGGAGAACCTATGGCACGCATGTCGCTTGGCACATGCGGTGTTCCCCTTTTCTGGGTTTCTGATGCAAATGCGACGATCAGCTGGCTCCTTGTACATGCAGCACTACTGGAAACTGGAAGAGCTGCCATTCTGTTTTCTGCTGTGAGCATGCCGCAAGCCAGCTGATCGTCGCTTTCACATGCGCGGCAGTAACTGGAAGACTACCTGGCCGCTATGCATGCATGCACCAGAAACCGGAAGTTCATTTTCCGGTGTGCAAATGCCCCCTGGTTAGCTCCTCTTCCAGACAGGTTGCGGGCCAGACGATCGCACACTCATTGGTGTAGGGTTTCCTAGCAGAGAGTTGAACTATAAGATCTCCAAGGTCCCTTCTAACTCTCTTATTCTGTTATTCTGCCTCAGCTGCCCAGAAGTTCTTCCATTGTTATATTTCTTCAGTTCATTTTGCTGATTTCTGTCTTTTATGCAGGAATCCCTCTTCCGGAAATGGTCATGTGTTTTATTTCATTGTCTCATTAATGCTGTTTCTCTGCAGCATCTTGGATAACATGTGCGAGCCACATTACTTATTATTAAAAATGAAAGCCAGTTTCTTGAAAATCCATTACTTTTTTTTAATTCCTACCCATCCACAAGTATTGGAAATCTGATGCCTTATTTATAAGCATTGGCACATCTAGTAAAAAAATTCTGGTCATAATTAAGGGACAAACAAATGATTATATCCGGGAGATGCTGACGAGTTCATTTTAAGTTCTGTGGCAGAAATAGCACATTGTGTCTGATCTTGGCACACTTTTCCCAACTTTTAGTTAGAAGAGAGAAAATACCACATACTAAGAAAACAATACATCTCCTTTATGCTTTCATAGTGTATAAGTAGCTTCCTCTTTCAGAAAAGAAGGAAGAATGTAAGGAATTGAAGAATAAAGAGTCATAAAGCACTAGAAATTTAATGGATAGATTTTTATAAAATTGGAGTGATTTGGTTCAGTTAGTTCTTGCAAATCCTGGTGACTAATGGAGAAATCTGCCTGCCAAAAATCTGTAGTGAATTTGTCAACTAGTTTTGATGGCTGCATTTTGATTTTTAAAGTAGCATCTTGAGTGATTTGCAATCCTGGCCAATCCTGATGAACTCTAGCTATTTTGTGTGCAAAAGAATTAGTTGGATGTGAACAAAAGTGTATAGGTGTAAATAGGCTGTGAGAATACCTTTGAGAGACAGAAGGAAGAGCTCCATCCAGGGGTCTCCAAATTTGATGACTTTAAGACTTGCGGACTTCAACTCCCATAATTCCTCGGCCTGGCTATGGAATTCAGGCAGTTGAAGTCCACAAGTCTTCATTAGCATTCATGAATTTACCATAGTTTCCTTGTCTGAACTACCACAAAGGGTAACAATGGGCTCGAAAGAACATAGAACAGGGCTGTCAAACTTCTGGCCCACAAGCTGGATACATCACATGCTGGCCATGCCCATGCCTGGTTTAGTGAAGGGGGGGGGAAGTCCTGATATATAACCTGACATCGTTGTGATGACATGAGTTTGACACCCCTGACATAGAATATAGAACATGGCTTGGTGGGCGTGGTGTGGCTTAGTGGGTGTGGCAGGGGAAGGATACTGTAAAATCTCCATTCCCTCCCCTCTCCAGGGGAAGGTTACTGCAAAATCCCCATTCCCTCCCGATCAGCTGGGACTTGGGAGGTAAAGAATAGATGGGGGCAGGGCCAGTCAGAGGTGGTATTTACTGGTTCTCTGAACTACTCAAAATTTCCACTACCAATTCTCCAGAACTGGTCAGAACTTGCTGAATACAACCTCTGCCCTAATCCCATGATCAACATTTGGACATTTGGCAACTGGCATGTATTTACAATGGTTGCAGTATCCTGGGGTCATGTGATTGTTACTTGTGACCTTCCCAGCTGGCTTCTGACATTTAGTGTAAAGGAGGAAATCCAATTCACTTAATGACTGTATGATTCACTTAACAATTGCAATGATTTGTTTAATATTTATGTCAAGGACTATACAACCTAGAAGGTCCACTGAATAGGAGACTTAAAAAGCCAATTAATAACAACAATTTTATGCATGCAGACACCCAGTGAGGCTACTGTCTGTCTCCTTGGCCTAGATTGTGATCAAATTAGTTAAAGGTTTCAAACATGACCACAAAATAAAGTAATGTAGTTTACGTGAGAGAAAACTACAAGATATTCTTCGAGAACTTTTTTAAAATATTAGAACTATTTTGTTTTATACATACAAGATCTGTTAAATTTCAAAGCTAGACTCTGTATACAGTTGGAGAAAATCATCCATTTCAAATATCTGTTTTGAATTTGTATTTCTAGGGCAGTCTTGACCTATAAAAATTGATGGGAGTTTAGTCCCTGATGCAATAATACAATACAATACAATAGTAGAGTTGGAAGGGACCATGGAGGTCTTCTAATCCAACCCCTGCCTAGGCAGGAAACCCTATACCGTTTCAGACAAATGGCTATCCAACATCTTCTTAAAGACTTCCAGTGTTGGGGCATTCACAACTTCTGGAGGCAACTCCTGTTCCACTGATTAATTGTTCTGTCAGGAAATTTCTCCTCAGTTCTAAGTTGCTTCTCTCCTTGATTAGTTTCCACCCATTGCTTCTTGTTCTACCCTCAGGTGCCTTGGAGAATAGTTTGATTCCCTCTTCTTTGTGGCAACCTTCTTTGTGATAAAGCTTATAGATTTTTTTTCTTAATCTATGCATTTTTCTGATTTTAACTTGGATGTATTTTCTTAACATAATTCACACTGTACTATTCTAACAAACAGTAAATTAAATATCATTCAAGAAGCAACTTGACTTTTTGATTTTAATTTGAAGACGTTTCACTTTGGGACAACCGTGACCTGGATGAATGGATAAATTAATTATTTTTCCAACATAAGAATGACATAGGGTACTTTTCCTGTTCTTTAGATATAAAACACAGACAGTCCTTGACTTCTGACCAATTGCTTAGCGACCATTTGAAGTTATGATGGATTCTGAAAAAGGTACTTATGACCAGTGATGGTATTCAGCTGATTCGGGCTGATTCAGGCGAACTGGTTGTTAAATTACTGGCTGGCCATGCCCCTCCATGCCCCTCCCCTTCCAGGAGTCTCCATGCTCCCTGTTTTGGCTCCCAGGTAAGTGCAGGGAGGCATACTAGGCCCAAAACGGGATGCGGGGGGTGCAGCATGCCCCTCCCCCAAAGCCCATTTCTGCTCCCAGGGGGTACAGAAGGTCAAGTGCTGCCTGTCACTCCACCTGGCCATGCCCACCATGGCCATGCCCACCCAGCCAGTCATTAGGGCAGAGAACCAGTTGTTAAATTATTTGAATCCCACTACTGCTTATGACTCAGATTCCAAGTTCCAATGATCACCCCAACTCTCCCCCTCCAGTCATGTGACTGCATTTTGGGAGATTGGCAACCAGCCTGCATTTACCTCCCTTTGCAA
The DNA here is from genome assembly GCF_964273705.1 of Natrix helvetica. Lineage (NCBI taxonomy): Eukaryota > Metazoa > Chordata > Lepidosauria > Squamata > Natricidae > Natrix > Natrix helvetica. The sequence goes on along the minus strand of NC_138554.1, from coordinate 132,472,203 downwards.
TGTCCAGTGGTCCAGTGGCTGCAATTTATAATGTTTTCATCGGAAATTGGCATTTACTTCATGTTCATGGAGAAAAATGGTTTTGCTTAATGACAACGGCATTCACTTAACAACAAACACACAAAAAAAGCTCGTAAAATTTGGCACATGACAATCTGCTTAAAAACAATCGCAATGTCCAGTTGTAATTGTGGGTTCAATGAGTGCCCTAAGTCGAAGATTACCTTTAAGCTTTTAGATATGGTATAGGCAGTGTTGCTCTATATATGATATAGGACAGTGATGGCGATTAGATATGATATAGGGCAATGATAGTTTCAGTTCTGAAAAGGGAGTGCCTGCATCAGTGGTGGGTTTCAATTTTTTTTAGAAAACCTCTTCTGTAGGTGTGGCCCTTTGTGGGAGTGGCTTGCCAGCCATGTGACTGGATGGGAGTGGCTTGCCAGCCATGTGACTGGGTGAGAGTGGTTTGGCAGTCATGTGGCTGGGTAGGCGTGGCCAACTTGTAAAATGTGGTGAAACTCACTTAACAACGCTCTCGCTTAGCAACCAAAATGTTGGCTCAGAAACTCTGGCATTGAAGCACACAAGTCTTAAAGCTGTCAAATTACAAGACGCTTGCACCCATAACCCTTTAGAACAAAACCCCAGGGGTGTTCAAAATTGACAGCTTTAAGACTTGTGGACTTTAACTCCCAGAATTCCTCCTACAGTCATGTTGGCTCAGGAACTCTGGCATTGAAGTGTGCAAGTCTTAAAGCTGTCAAGTGGCAATACCCTTGCACCCCTAACCCTTTAGAAAAAAAAACCCCAGGGGTGTTCAAACTTGACAGTTTTAAGACTTGTGGACTTCAACTCCCAGAATTCCTCCTCTCGCTCTTCATCTTGATGATGTGTGGATGGGTGGGGGGAGGGAGCTGGAACCGGTTCTAAACGGCACTGTAGATTTATGGAATCTCTTCTATAGAAGAGGTTAGAACTGGCAGGATCCCACCCCTGGCTTGCACGCTTGTCAGGGCCACAACCCAGAAGAGGAGCTGCAGAGGGATCATGCGCGTGGCAAAAAATTAACTTCCGGTTTCCGCCACACGTAGGCATGCATGCCAGGCAGTTAGTCTTCCAACCAGCTAACTGGCACGCATGCATGCGCAACATTCAGCTGGCCTGCGTGCATGCTCATGCTGGAAAATGGAAGACCAATTCTTCCAGTTTCCAGCACTGCTGCACTCACAAAGGACAGCTGATTGTTGTGTGTGCATGTGTGCCAGAACCCCGGAAGGGGTATGCATGATGCTGCGCATGCCAGGCAACATGGCTCCTATGTGCCACTTCGGGTATATGTGCCACAGGTTTGCCATCATTGATGTAGGGTTTCCTGCCTGAGCAAGGTGGTTGGACTAGAAGACCTCCACGGTCCCTTCTAATTCTGTTACTCTGTGCTGTAATCGGAATACAAAAATACTGCATGTACTGTCATCTTTCAAGTGTCGACTTGTGGAATTTTGAGAATTGCTCTTCAGCATATTTGGAGGATACCGATTTATGGAAATTTGGTTTCCACAAAGCCAACCCATTCAGTTTAACAGCAGTGGTGCATGCCAGTCATCAGAATGTAGGAAAATTTCTCAGTTTAATTACTGAATCTCTCAAAAAGCTGTTTAACATGTGGACATCAAATTGATCTTGGCCACATTAGTTGCCAGAATAACTAATGCCATTCCTTCTTTCACAATGGGAACACTGATGTTTTAAGAGCTAACAAATGCTTAACATGTCACTCCATAATGATTTACACAGCACTTAACTGGTCGTCCTTGAGCAAATGTCCTTTTATTTTTATAGTTTCTTTAGCATTTAAACTCTATGGCACAGCCAACGGGTTGTTGGAAACTGTCAAGCTCTCTGAATTTTGAATCTAGAGATGCTTTAATAGTTTTGTTTACACTTATGGCTTCTCTAAAACATTTATGGCTACTTTTGCATTAAAATATCCAGCATGGTTCATAAAAAGAAAATGCTCATATCACGTCGTTATGTATACTCCTCACTGGCTCCTTATTTGAGTGGAGATAACAGAAGAAAAGAGTTGGAACGGATCTTGGAAGTTTTCTATGTAGTCTAACCCCCTGCTGACAGGACACACTTGTCCAATCTCTTCTTAAAAGCTTCCAGTGTTGGAGCATTCACAACTTCTGGAGGCAAGTCATTCCACTGATTAATTATTCTAACTGTCAGGAAATTTCTCCTCAGTTCTAGGTTGCTTCACTCCTTGATTAATTTCCATCCATTGCTGCTGTCTTCAGGTCCTTTGGGGAATAGGATGACCCCCCTCTTCTTTGCGGCAGCCCCTTAGATATTGGAACACTGCTAACATGTAACCAATATGCCTTCTTTTCATTAAACTAGACATACCCAATTCTTTATATGTTTTAGCCTCCAGTCCCCTAATTCTCTTTGTTGCTCTTCTCTACGCTCTTTCTAGAGAGAGTCACAACATCTTTTGTATATTGTGATGACCAAAACTTGATGCAGTATTCCAAGTGTTGTCTTACCAAGGCATTATAAAGTGGTAGTAACACTTCACGCTATAGCAAATCTAGACAGCATACTAAAATGCAGGGACATCCCCCTGCGAACAAAACTGCATATAGTCAAGGCTATGGTTTGCCCAGTTGCAACGTATGGCTGTGAAGGTTGGACCATAAGAAAGGCTGAGCGTCAAAGAATTTGAACTATGGGGCTGGAGAAGATTCCTGCGAGTCCCTTGGACTGCAAGGCAATCAAACCGGTCAGTCTTAGAGGAGATCAACCCTGACTGCTCTTTAGAAGGCCACATCCTGAAGATGAAACTCAAATACTTTGGCCACCTAATGAGAAGGAAGGACTCACTGGAGAAGAGCCTCATGCTGGGAAAGATTGAGGGCAAAAGAAGAAGGGGACAGCAGAGAAGGAGGTGGCTGGATGGAGTCACCAAAGCAGTCGGCGTGAGCTTAAATGGACTCCAGAGGATGGTAGAGGACAGCAAGGCCTGGAGGAATGTTGTCCACGGGGTCACAATGGGTCAGACACAACTTCACAACTAACAACAACAACAACACTTCATGTGATCTCCATTCTATTTCTCTGTTGTTTTAAAAGAATTTTATAGGTTTTTAAAATTTATGGGGAAAGGGTAGGTGGATATACAAAAAAAATATTTGGCAGCTCCATTGTGCTAGAGGTAGGACTCTCTCCAATTCTCTCCAAACTTTTTACAGAAAAAAAAACAAAAGATAAAAGATAAGCAGAAACAGCATCTTATTACACATTGTATCAACCATGTGTTCAATCATCTCTTTTGCCACTTTCTAATGTATCAACAATTAGAATGATATTCCAGATATATTTATTTTTGTGACCTGAGTCTTTCCATTATTGTTCCCTCCCCCCTGTCCCCAGGGGGAGCCACAGCCCCTCCCTCCCTCATGTCTTGTGTGTTGTTGCCTTTTTCACTACTTCTTATATTTCCGTCCTCTAGGAGGGCACTATGTTTTTTAATGAAGGCCTCTGCCTCCACAACTGTGTTAATTCTAATTCTGTTTCCCTCCCAGAAGATCAGCATTCCTTCTGGCAATAACCATCTAAACCAAATTCCCTTATTATATAATTTCTTTGATAAGGAGGAATACTTCCTCCTATTATCTCTCTTTTTTTTGGGGGGGGGGGGAATTTGCTTAAGAATGGCAATTTCTTTATCTTTATAGTTTAGTGGTGTCCCCTCATCTGAGCCCCTAGAATCTCATCCCTCGTGGTCTTCCTAAGAAATTTAACATGTACTTCCCTTGGAACATTATGTGTTCTGGCATATACTGAATTAATCCTATAAATCAGATCCATATCCCACCACAACTGTTCTTTATCTCTTTTAATATATTCTGCTAAAATTGTACTCATAATATCCTTAAGATCCTCATCTTCTGTCTCCGGTAGGTTCTGGAATCTGAGAAAGAAGGACATTCTTTCAAGTTCTATCTTTGCCATAAAATTTTCCAATTCTATATTCCCCTTCTGGGCTGCCTTAACCTCCTTCCCCAGCCCAACTGCGCCCTCCTCCAGTACACCAATTCTCTGTTTATTTTCTGTTATTTGTTGCTGCACACTTTTAAGCTCTTCTCTAAAATCTGCTACCTCCTTTTTCAACTCATTTTGTCCCTGCATAAGAGCCTGAAACATTTGAGTAACAGATAAATCTTTTGAATTCTCTCCAGTCCTTTCTTGTGAAAATGATGAATTTTTTGTATATTGAATCGTTGGACTGGATGTAGAAGAGGTTGGTGCCGAGGCTGCCTTGCCTGTAGGTGGTTTTCTGGGCCCCATTGTCTAAGTTCAGAAAGAGTATAAATCTTTTGTAAAAAAAATGGTGTCTGTGAAGTGCGCAGCCGAGTGAGTCCGAGAAGACAGGCAAATCCAAAAGTGAAAATTAACCCTCTGTCACAGTTCCAAGCCAAGAAGTCACTCAAAAAAAAGAAAGAAATCAAATAATCCAAATCCAGAAAGACCACGTAACAGGAGAGGCTCCAAGAATCCTTCAGGGGGGATAATATAAAGCCAGACTTTCTTCAAAGGTAGTTTCAAAAGGCAGACTTCATTTATAAGTGCGAAGAATAAGACGGAAGCAGGCCATCTTGGCTCCCACTTGGAATCAGGAGCAGAACATTAAAAACTTTCATAAAGCTTTCAAAACAACTCAGCAATCAGCTCTTGCAGTTATAATATAAATCTTCTCACATAGTTAGTTCAAGTGGCTAATTCAACTTTTTGCTCTCTATCTCCATTCCAAGATTGAGAGACAGTCCAAATGCCGCTTTGCCTGAGAGGGGTAGAAGAAAATAAGCAACCCCCCTCCAATCTTCCTACTTCAAACAGATTGAATCCACAACTTACAAAAAAGCTGCTACTCATCAGTTAAAAGAAATTAAGGAGATTGGAGCAAACCTCTCACCTCCAGCACTTCAGCCGCTGCATGTAGTTAACTCTTTCCTTCCGGAATCCATTCAGCAAAGGTGCTGCTATGCACGCCCTACGCTCCCCAGCTCCTGAGGCGAAACTGGAGACCCCCCCATGGCTGCCGCCTATCCGGGGGGTTCCAGCAAGCCGCCCTAGGGCAGGTGGTCCCTCCAACACCGCCTGTGCTCCTAAAAGGAGCCCACCGGAGAACCAAACAGCGGACCAAAGTCCGTCGCCTTCAGAAACCGGAAGTGATCTCCGATTCTATTTCTCTGTTATTGCAGCGTAGATATTGTCTCAAAAAGTCAGAAGAGGGCAATTGTGGTAGCTTTCCCACTGCAAACACTGTTAGCCAGGGCTCAGTTTAAGTTATTGACATTTTTCTTTAGAACACCCCGTCACACATACACGCCAAAGGTTTGTCTGCTATTATTTGTCTCTGCAATCATGTGATTTTATTTATATTAATTTCAGAGCAGTCTACTTATTGGAAAAAGACCCTAATGTTGGGAAAGTTTGAAGAGAAAAAGAGAAGGAGATGGCAGAGGATGAGATGGTTAGATAGTGTCATTGATGCAATGAAAATGAATTTGGGCAAACTTTGGGAGACTGTAGGGGTCAGGACGGCCGGGTGTGCAGTGGTCCTTGGAGTCACAAAGAGTTGAACATGATTTAGCAACTTAACAATAAAAGTGCAATCTTCTTCTGTTTCCTCCTTCAAGTCTACGACTTCCAGAATCCAGGTTTTATGGATCTAGCATCACAATTACGAAGTCAATGTCTTCTTTTCCTTTATTTTTGTGAAAATTTCATGATTTAAAAAAGAATTTCATTTTTTTTCAGTTGACAAGCTAATGTAGGGTCTGGTTATCCTCCGTTCCCCCCCCCTCTTAATGAGGATATAGAGAAATGGTTGTATCACAAGGCATTGTTTGAAATATGGCTTATTAAAGTCCCCCACCACCACACAAGTTTTAAATTTTGTTTACTGGTTTGTGAACTTTTTTTCTTGTAATTACTATGGCCGTGATGGTGAACCTATGGCACGTGGGCCACAGGTGGCACGTGGGGCCATTTGTTAGGGCATGCGAGGTGCTGCCCTGTAAGCTGCAGCGCACATGCGTGCACTGGCCAGCTGGCTTCAGCCTTCATTTTTGGCCATTTTTCGCCCTCCGGGGGCTTCAAAGAAATCTCCTAAATGGCCCTACAGGCAAACTGGAAATCCATTCCCGAACTTCCAGATTTCCCGTAGGGCCGTTTATCGCCCTCTGGAGGGATAAGGGGGACAGGGGGGTGAGGCTGTTTCTGCCCTTTCCAGGCTCCTAGAAAGCCTCTGGAGCCTTGAGAGGGTGAAAACGGGTCCATCGTGTGCCAAAAGTGGAGGGGGGGTTGCACGCACATGCGCTCAGGGGGGCACACGGATACAGTTATGGGTGTCGGCACGCCCGCACACAACCCCCCTGCACTCCCCCCACTTTTGGCACATGATGAAAAAAGTTTAGTCATCGCTGTACTATGGTCTTCTGATTTGTGTTATTCCTTTTTTGCATTCTTACATTAAAATGCAACTAAGAAAATATGATAAATAAGTAGGAATTATGTGGAGAGATTTTTCACACTTCCTTTTTTTTATTTTTACTTTTTGTATGGTGTTCAAGGTCCTTGCCAGATTTTGCAGAGTTAGGACACGGAATCAACATGGGGATGGGATTCTACTGGTTCAGAACCCGTTCAGGCGAACCGGTAGCTCCGACTATCAGCTGGGAGCAAACCGGTTCGCTCCGACTTTCAGCTCGGCCCGCCAGCCTGCCCCTGCGCTATACTCACCTATATTCCCTTTTCTGAAGCCCAGCTGACAGGCGCAGCAGAGTGGATTGCTGCGGCTCCGCTGTTTTCTTCTCCAGCAGTAATACGGAAGGTGATTTATCTGTAAATCGTACACGCACCCTCAGTGCACGTCAGGCATGGGCGAAGCGAACTGGTTGTTAAACCGGTAGGATTCCACTCCTGATCAGACCATAATCAGATGTGAGTCAAAGCTAGGATATCTTATGAATAGAGCAGATGAAATTAGAAGAGACAACCAAGATGAAGGAAAAATACTGTGCTCAAGTAGTAGAGCAAACAAATTTCAGCAGATGTTCTGATTCAGTCGTGTCTCATGTATAGTTAGTCTTTAGCCATTTGAAGTTCCAACACACCGTGAAAAAAATGAGCCGAGTCCCGACAGCTGACAAATTCTCCTCCATGGTCACGTGACAGCATTTTGGGCACTAAGCAACTGCACTTATGGCCATCTGAAGTATCACATGATCGCAAATTATAACATTTTTGCTGAAAATCAGCAATTACTTCTGCTTTCCGGGAGGGGGGGGATGCCCCATAGTAAACAATATGTTCAGTTAACAACTGTGACGGTTGTTTAATAAGACTGCCACATTTGTTTTATGACTGCCACATTCACTTAACAACCACAGCAAAAAATGCCTGCAGAATTGGAACATGTGGTGACCCATTCCACATCTGTCACAACTTTTGGCCGAAATTGGGGGCCCAATTAGGGTCATAAGTTGAGGACTATCTGTAGAGAAACAATATAGAAACTCTCTTGAGCCATGGTGGTGCACGTGGTTAAAAGGCAGTACTGCAGGGCTAACTCACTGTTCACTCCAGGAGTTCGATTCTGACTGGCTTAAGGCTGACTCAGCCTTCCATCCATACGAGGCAGAGGTGAGTTGCTGCCGGTTCGGCCCGGATTGACCAAGCCAGTAGTGGTGGCGGCAGGAGGCTCTGCCCCCTCACCCGGACACTTCTGTGCATGGGCAGAAGCATCGCATGCGTGCTCAGGAGCATATCCGAACTGGTAGTAACAAAATTGGCAACCACCACTGATCTGAGATTGGTAAAATGGGGGACCCAGATTGTTGGGAAGGGGCAACATGCTGACTCTGTAAACCACTTAGAGTGGGCTATAAAGCACTGTGAAGCAGTATGTAATATAAGTGCTTGTTCTGACCCCCCCCTCTTCATACATCAAAACACGCCAAGACAAAGATACTGCACGATGATTTATTAACACACATACTAGACCATGGCAGCAATCCAGCACAGACGAGACCTTGGCAGCAATCCAGCACAGACGAGACCTTGGCAGCAATCCAGCACAGACTAGACCTTGGCAGCAATCCAGCCTGCCAAGAGGACAAGACCCGATAGCTTCTCCAGCTCTGGTAAATATGTTGATTCCTGCAAACAGCTTGCGGAAAGTCCCTCCTTAAATACAGTCTTGAGAGGAGCCTAATTACAACCACCTGAGTTCAATTATCTCCTGTAACTGCGTAGCTGTTCTTTACATCTATTAGCCCTTCGTTGCCGGGCATCCAGAACCACCTCCCTTGTCTCCTCCCCACTGCTCCAATGCATGACGTCAGGAGCACACTCCCTTGTCTCCTCCCCACTGCTCCAATGCATGACGTCAGGAGCACACTCCCTTGTCTCCTCCCCACTGCTCCAAGGCATGACTTCAGGAGCACACTCCCTTTGGCTTTCACTGCTGCTCCATGTCTCAGGTGCCTCCTGGTGGCCAACCAGCCTCTCTGATCCCTGCTTCGAGTCGGAACCCTGTCCAGGGTCCTCCACATCTTCCAGAGCCGACTCATAAGGCCCTTCACTGTTGGAGTCTGTTTGCAGCTCCAACAGCTCCTGCTGGCCCACAACAAGTGCTATTGTTTTTTCATTGACTGTGAGAACTCTCTCAGTGCTCCTCTCTATAAGAGTTCTTGGACCAATTCAAAACAGCTTTTACTTTGCATTTGTGGCTCAGTCTGGGAAGAAACACCATCCAATTCATTACTCTGGTCTATGACCGTAACACTGTAAAGATTTATTTGATTCCACCTAATCCACAATAACGGGAAAGGTAAAGCAAGGGGGATTTGGTGGTTCCTAAAGTATGAATCCGTTATCATCATGAAATTGCAGGATGACGCTTGTTATAAAAGGTTTCTTCTCGTGATTCATCTGTGCTCAGTTAGTGAATGAAACAGGAGTTGTAAGATCCTGTTTGTATCTATCCGTAAAGAGAATCTCTGTAGCTCGGAGTTGAACTCAGTGGTGGGTTCCAAATATTTAACAACCTGCTGGGTGGGTGTGGCTGGGTGGGTCATGTGACTGAGTGGGCATGGCCAACTCTACATTACTTGTGTGGGTGATACCTGTATGGGACAGGCATGGTTGGGGAGGGAATCCAGGGGAATCCTTGCAACTACCGGTTTGACGAACCAGATGCAAAATTAGCATCCGGTTTGCCCAAAGTGGCTGAATCCCACCCCTGGTTAAACTGTGGGACTCTTAGTGCACTCTGAGCTTGCTTGTTTTCCTGCAGACATTTTATTGCCCAACTAGGGAACATCCCCAGTACAAGGCTGTGCTAGCTTAGCATTGGTGATGTTATCTAGTCGGATGATGAAACATCTGCAAGAAAATAACAAAAGTTCAGAGGGCACCAGGGTTCATACCAGCCAGAACCCACGGTCTATACCTCCAACTGAATCAGGGAGCTTCATAGCATTTTAGGTTGAAGAATAAACATGGCATGCATAGGTTCACATGTCAGATGGACAGCCAAGCCTGTTCTTCAAGTGGGTCATTCCATGTCAAGTGATTTCAGAAAAGTGCCCCACTCGACCATCACAGATTTCGATGAAATTCTGTGTGAACATGCACGCATTTCCCCACTGAACATTGGTAAAGTGTTTCGTGTGCTGATGCAATACTTGCGGAGGTATAGTCATTCGTTTGCCATTTGATAATTTGCTGCGAATTATCTAGATGGAGATCGCTCATGAGAATGGGTTTTTTTTTTTGTTGTTGTTTAATAGAGCACAAAAAGTTGCCCACGTTTTGTTTGTTCTCTCAACAAAATATTGCCAGAAATATTACGTCTCGAAGCTGCTGGAACCTCAGAGTTATACTGTAGAAGGCTGCGGGTATGGGTGGCGGGGGGTGTCAAACAAATGACTATATCTCCGCAAGTATTGCATTGCCACCAGTAAGACTTTACCAATGTCCATTGGGGACATGTGTGCACGTTCACACCAACTTTCATCGAAATCCGTGATGGTCGAGCAGGGACTCCCAGACCACTTGACATGAAAGGACCCAAGTGTGAAGCTGAAAGCAAGGAACCACAACGCTGATTTTGGAATGTTGAGTCCATCTTCTAGGCAACCTTTACAAAGTTCTACAGTGAGCACTGACAATCAAAACATTCTGCTTTCTAAGGACACCTGTAGGATCTCAGTGAGGCTCCAAGTACTTGTTAGAACTCACGGAATGCTTGAAGCCGATGCTTTGCTTTCTAGCATGATAACTTACAGGGCTTCCTTTGCTACCCAATTGATAGAGAGCACCTTACCTGTAGGCCATATTTGTGCATTTAGGTTCACCTGCTATAGCTACACATTCTAATTATTATTATCTATCATCTATCTATCTATCTATCTATCTATCTATCTATCTATCTATCTATCTATCTATCTATCTATCTATCTATCTATCATCTCTATATCTATATCTATATCTATATCATCTATCTATCATATAGATAGATAGATAGATAGATGATAGATAGATAGATAGATAGATATAGATATAGATATAGATATAGATATAGATATAGATATAGATATAGATATAGATATAGATAGATATATAGATATAGATATATATAATGTGTGTGTGTGTTCCAGCATAACTCTGGAACGCCTCGAGCAATTTCAACCAAATTTGGTACACAGGTGACTTGCTCAGTGGAGACATACTGCGGGGGTAAGTAGTAAGGGACGTGGTGGGTGAAACGCTGAGATTGTTGATCAGAAAGTTTGGCATTTCGAATCCCTAGCACTGCGCAATGGAGTGAGCTCCCATTGCTTGTCCCAGCTTCTGCTAACCTAGCAGTTCGAAAGCATGGAAAAATGCAAGTAGAAAAATAGGAACCATCTTTGGTGGGAAGGTAACAGTGTTCCGTGCGCCTTCCGCATTTAGTCATACTGACCACATGACCACGGAGACGTCTTCGGATAGTGCTGGCTCTTCAGCTTTAAAACGGCGATGAGCATCGCCCCCTAGAATCGGGAACGACTAGCACATATGTGCAAGGGGAACCTTTATCTTTACCTTAAGACACCCCTATCACCCCTAAGAGTGTGTGTGTGTGTGTGTGTGTGTGTGTGTAGTGTGTGTGCACGCACGCACCCTGGCATGCAGGTGGCACACAGAGCCCTCTCTGCCAGCACACAAGCCATCGCCCCAGCTGACATCCACTGTGCATGTGTGCGCGCCTGCGGCCATTCGGCTGATTTTCAGGTCTCAGCCGCATATGCGGGGGCTGCGCACACATGCAGAGGGGGTGCACACGTGTGGGGTTATGCATGCATGTGCAGGGAGAGTTTACGGGGGTGCGGCGCGATTCCCCGTTTTTGCTCCCAGGAGGCTTCAGAAAGGCCTACTAGGCCCAAAATGGTGCACAGGGGGGTCATGCACCTATGTATGGGGTGGGGTTCACGCGGGGGGCAAGGGGATCATGCGACACTATAGATATAATTCATTCCTTTTCCTGTCTAATACAGGATTAGGATAAATAAATATCTGGGAAACGTCGGGTTATCAGCTAGTTTTAAATATTAGGTGCCGCTCAGATTGTTCCAGGCATGTCATTGTAGCCACAGTGGCCTTATAGTGATGTTGAAGTTGCATTTTATCATTTTGTACTCTGCCTACTTATAGTAACAAGGAAAATAAAACTGTGACTCCTAGAATAGTAGTTCAATATCAGTGTTTTGTTCTTTATTAGTGTTGTACTTTAGATGTTCTCCCCTTGGGAATGTGAATAGAAAAATCCATTTTTGTTTCTGACAATGTTTCTTCTTATTGACTTCCCCTCTTGGTCCTATTTAGCCATTAGAGATTTTCTCTCAGACAGCAAATCATCTCGATATAAATTTAAGGAGCAGGGCGTGAGAAACGAGAAATTCTTTTGGTCATCCAAGTCCTCAATGCCCACTTTTATCTGGATATTCCTTGCTGGGGAAACAGACATCCAAAGACAATAACATGTGGGTCAAATAATCCCTTTTTCCTTTTTTGCAATTCTTTTTCATTTCCCTTCATTTGTGATGGCTCGTTTCCTTTCTTTCTTTCTCTCCCTCCTCCATTTTTCCCAAACATTTCTTGGGATAAGGACCTATGGTCTTGCTAGAAGTCTGAACTTGCTGAGGTTTCTTAAATTTATGCTAAATAAAAATAGTCCAAGAGCTGTTTGGTGGATTGTTAATCTGTGCAGCCATGGAACTTCATTCGTTTATTCATCCATCTATCCACAATGCCACCCATTCATTCATCCATCAGTAAATTCATTCATTCAGCTACCCATCCATCCATCCACCCACCCACCTAATCACTCAACTATCCACTTACCCATCCATCCACCCACACACCCACCCACTCAACCATATATACCCATCCATTCATCCAATCCACCTACCCATGTAACCATCAATCCACTCACCCATCCATCCATTCATCAAGCCATCCATCCACCTATCACCACCCACCGACCAATCTATACATCCATTTATTCAGCTGCCCATCCATTCTATCATCCATCCATCCATCTATCTTCCACCCACCTAGCTGTCGATCTATCCACCTATCCATTTATCCATCTACCCAGCCACCCATCCATCCATCCACCCATCCACCCACCCACCTATCTATCTATCCATCCACCCACCCACCCACCCACCTATCTATCCATTCATCCACCCATCCTCCCCCCATCCATCCATCCACCCTCCATCCATCTATTCATCCATCCACCCACCCAGCTATCTATCTATTCATCCAACTGTCCGTCCATCCATTCATCGATCCATCCATTCACCTATCCATCCAACTGTCCATCCATCCATTCATCGATCCATCCATTCACCTATCCATCCATTCCTCAATCCACCCATCCATCCATGCATTCATCGATCCATCCACCCACCTATCCACCCATCCTCCCCCCATCCATCCATCCACCCTCCATCCATCTATTCATCCATGCATCCACCCACCCACCCAGCTATCTATCCACTCATTCAACTGTCCGTCCATCCATTCATCGATCCATCCATTCACCTATCCATCCAACTGTCCATCCATCCATTCATCGATCCATCCATTCACCTATCCATCCATTCCTCAATCCACCCATCCATCCACACATTCATTCATCCATCCACCCACCTATCCACCCACCTATCCATCCATCCTCCCCTCCATCCATCTATCTATCCATCCATCCACCCTCCATCCATCTATTCATCCATCCACCCACCCAGCTATCTATCCATTCATCCAACTGTCCGTCCATCCATTCATCAATCCACCCATCCTCCCATCCATCCATCCATACACACACACAGACACACACACACACACACACACACACACTGCCTGTTTCCCAAGGACTGGATCTGATTCAACATCGCTTTCTTCTGTAACTATTGATGTGACAATTGCTTCTTTGTGGTAGGCATTTGGGCATACAATGTCTTTGTGTTTTTATAAAAGTGCATTCACCCACCTATTCAGTTAAGATGGTTGCAGATGTGTATTTCAGCGAGATAAGCGAAGGTGACTTACCTTGAGAGCACAGCTCCAATTTTCTTTCTTCTCTAAAACCTTTGTCTGGCTGGTGCATATTTATCTGAAGGCTTTTCTTACTATTGCTCAAATATACCATTATGCTACAATAGCTGGTAGTTCAAGGTATATCATTGAGGATCACAAATATTATTTTTCTTCATAGGATTCTGTTCAGGGAAAATATTTGTATGCAACTGCATTCATCTTTTTGACCATTTCCTGCCGGGAGCATGCCTGATGATTATGCTCTGTTTTTTTGTTTTTTGTTTGCAGATTCAAAAACCTCTTTGTCAGAGGAAAGGTTCATGGACAAAATAGCATGCAAGAATTCTCACAATGTATATTCGATTTACTTGAAAATACTTGTTTGCTGAAAGTGCGTTTATTAGGGGCACAGATTGAATGGATTAGATTACTGCGGTGGGAGTCTTCATTTGAAAGGCTAGGTTGAAAGGAGCATCTTGAGTTTATAGTAGTTGAGAATTACAGGAGCACCCTCCAGTGGCAATGCTGATTTGTATGCACACATTTTAGTTGCAGAATGAAATTGCTCTGATTTTTGGCATCTGTGCTTGATTTAAAAATAAAATATTTCAGGGAAAGGGAGGGAATGGAAGGCCTGTAATTTAGTGACGCTGCACAAACCCTTTCCCCCTTCCCTCCCCTTGTTAAACCCTGCTTATTCTACATGAAAAATACGAGGAGATACCTCTACTTTAGATTCAAAATAGTAGCTACCTTCCCGGGAAACTGTGCTCTCAATGGCAGATGACAAAATGGGGCTTCTCTCCATGGAAAAGAGGATTCTACAAGGGTTTCAAACTGACAAAAGAGGTGCATCTTGAACTATCCTCGAAAAAAAACTATGTAGGACATTTGGGAAATATCGGCTCGATTGGATAATCTGCAGCCTCTGCCTTATAAGATTGAGAAACAGCTAGCTATATTGACATTTTTTCCCTATAAGTTATTCCATAGGTCCGTGATAGCAAAGCTATGGTATGCCTGCCACAGGTGGCATGCAGAGCCCTCTCCGCAGGCATGCCAGCTGTCCTTTCAGCCCAGCTCCACCGCACCTGCAACTCCCACCGGCCAGCTCTGGTCTTCGGATTTCTGCCGTGCTTGTGCGGGGTGGGGGTGGGGCTATGTGGGGCACGCATGTGCACATGCATGGAGGACGGCACACATTCGTGGGGGGACGCTCACATTGCATTTTGGGGCCCTGTGTCTCATTTTGGCTTCCAGATTGGTGCAGGAGGCCTTCCAGGCCCAAAAATGGGGCGTGTGTGTGTGTGTGTGTGTGTGTGTGTGTGACTTTCAGCACACAATGACAAAAAGGTTAGAAACCCTTTTATATATAAAGGTTAATTAAAAAAAGAATTAAGTTAGATTCAGTTAAGTCTTGATTATTGGGGGGGAAATGATATGATACAGGATATAGTCAAATAAAGTAGGGATAATGATAACGTATGTATACGTATGGGTACAACATAAGGAAAGTGGATGTAAATTGTAAACAGTGATTTGGAAAGAAGGATTGGAAAACTTTGTTATTAAATATTATGCATGTTTAGCTAGAATAGGACATGAGAATTCAGTGTTATTGGAGGATTTTAGAAATAGTAAATGAAATGCCAGTATGTGGTTATGTATTAAATCTTGGTATATTTTAGGATGAAGGACGTTTAAACAATTGTAGTCAAATGAAAATGGAGGTATGATGATGGTAACATGTATAAATATCTGAGTTAAAATACTTGAGTTAATATGAATTATGCTTGATGACTGTGAAAGAAATGCACAAAAGCTTTTTATAACCAACTGATACACTTTCTACAGTATGTCAAGAAGGATGTGTTGTGTTTGTTTTGAAAAAAAAAACTTTTATAAAAAAAGGGTTAGCCATCACTGCCATAGGTCTTTCTAACTAACTAACTAACTAACTAACTAACTAACTAACTAAATATTTCTTTCTTTCTTCTTTCTTTCTTTCGTTCTCCTTCCTTCCTTCCTCTCTACCTACCTCATCCTTCCCTCCCTTCCCAATACTACCCATCTGTAAATTCATGACACTTATACAAATACAATACAATACAATACAATAGCAGAGTTGGAAGGGACCTTGGATGTCTTCTAGTCCAACCCCCTGCATAGGCAGGAAACCCTATACTGTTTCAGACAAATAGCTATCCAACATCTTCTTAAAGACTTCCAGTGTTGGGGCATTCACAACTTCTGGAGGCAACTTCTGTTCCACTGATTAATTGTTCTGTCAGGAAATTTCTCCTCAGTTCTAAGTTGCTTCTCTCCTTGATTAGTTTCTACCCATTGCTTCTTGTTCTGCCCTTAGGTGCTTTGGAGAATAGTTTGACTCTCTCTTCTTTGTGGCAACCCCTGAGATATTGGAACTTATTTGGGTTCCTAAATGTTGGAATCCATAGTATTTTATTAGACTGGCATATCATGGCCTTTGTCACTCTCTCTAGCAGGCAATGTGCTGGTTTGGGTACTGTGGCTAGAGTGACACTTTATACCCATTATTTGGTCTTTTATAGGGACAGTAGGAATCTGAAGGGCTGTAAATCATTCTTACAAAGCACTCAGAATCCTTTTAAGGACGACTTAATGTCTCCTGGGGGTGGGGGCAACCATTGGAAAGAGCATTCAGTTGTGCTGAAGGACTTGAAGGCCTCACAGATGGCTTAAACAGCGGTTTCCAGCTGTTTCCCTCCAGTCTGCAGGAGAGTCCAGTGGTTTGTGGTGTGATTATTGATTAGACTTTTGTGCTCAGATCAAATCTCTTTGGACCCTAGGAACACCCAGTTCTCTCAACATTAAGGTTGGGAAAATGTCAGAGTTTTGTTGTTCAAAAGGTCAAGATTTGAGAAATTCCTATGTCAAAGTGAGGAGGGATAATGACTCCTGATCAGTTTGAAAACAGAGGCACTGCTTTTATCTTATATCCGTGATGGGGAACCTATGGCCCCCATAGGTTCCCTATGAGGGCACGCAAGCCGTTGCCCCACCTCAGCTCCTCCACAGCCCATTTTTAGTCCCAGGAGGGTTCAGGGCTGCCTGCTAGAATGAAAATGGGTATTATTGGTGTGGGCGCGCGCATGGTATCACACATGCACAAAAAGGTTCACCATCACTGTCCTTTATCTTCAAAAATATTTTTTTAAAATCAATGTCCATGTATGATTAATGTGAACATCATCACGTAACCAGTGTAATCAAGCTAGTATTCTTTGCCTATTAATTCTCCCAGTTTCTGTAATTATACTCATTTTTGGACTGATCCAGAGGCAGCTAATTCATTTCTGCAGTTCCCTCCGATTTCAGTGGGAAATCCAGGTCATCTTTTGGCCTCTGCAGCTTTGATTTTCCCACGGTAACCGCATAATCTGTTTTTGGCATTCTTTTATTGACTTTCAATATCCCCCTGCAAGCTGCCATGCAAATGCTCAGGTTTTGAGTGTAATGGGTGAAATGATTCTAAGAATAGGGACACTTGAAGCCCAAAGTCAAATTTTATAGAAGTAGCTACTAAGAGTTCTTGCCTACAACTTTCAGAGGTATAAGCGGCCATTATTGCAAAAGCAATAATTAAGAAATCATTCTTGACAAATCTAATGGATTGGTCTCGAATACAGGCAGTCATTGACTTGCAACATTTCATTTAGTGAGAATTCAAAGTTGCATTGAAAAAAAAACTTATGACCATTTCTCACACTTACGACTGTTGCAGCAACCCCTTGGTCACGTGATCAAAATTTGGATGCTTGGAAACCGGTTTATATTTCTGATGGCTTCAGTGTCCCGGGTTCATGTGATTTCCCTTTTGTGAACTTCTGACAAGCAAAGTCAACAGGGAAGCCAGATTCACTTAACAACGAGGTTACAACTTATCGCATTTTTCAGATGCTAAGACCCACTGTAGTATAAAATGCACCATGATTTTGAAGAGGTAAATTAAAAAATATAGTTTTTGCATTCTGCATGCCTCCCAAACCCTCTGCACGCCTCATTTTTTGCAAAGAAAAGAGGGGGAGGGCATACAGAGCTTTGTAGAGTGCTCCTGGGGGGTTGAAGGAGACCAAAAAATGAGCAAAAAATGGCCCTCCGCACGTCCATTTTTACAAAGGGGGCAGGGTTTCGGGAGGCCAAAATGCTGTATTCGGTGTATAAGATGCACCCAGATTTTCACCCTCTTTTTTAGGGGGGAAAGGTGTGTCTTATACACTGAAAAATATGGTACTAACTGCAGTGATTCACTTAACAACCGTGGCAAGAAAAATGAGGCAAAATTCACAACAGCAGAAATTTTGGGCTCAATTGTGGTCATAAACCAAGAACTGGAGTACCTGCATTTTGAAGGAGACAGCATTAAGGCAGGACATAAAGCGAGATTTGGACATAAGAATGAACATGATACAGGGTCAGACTAGAAGATCTCCTGGGGACCCCGTCTATCCTTTCTATCTCGTTATACATCTTCTAGTCTTGAAGAAGAACAGGAAATTCAAATGTCAAACCACGAAAGCTAACACCTGCTGTAAGTAGGTCAAGTCAGTTGGAGGTCTCGCTTGCGAGTCAGACATAGAGCTTAAGCACATAAGTTAGTATGAAATTAGCGCTTCCTGCATGCCACCTGCGGCCTAGACAAGAAAGGGCAGCACGATATAATCTGCTTAGCTAATAGAAATGAGCTAACATATTTCCGTGTTTTGATGCTTTGAACATACTATAAGAATGTGTGTTTCAATTAGAACGCTGTTCAGATGTTAGAAATTGCTGTCACTGTCTGAACCATTGGGCCAAATAAAGCTTCTCTTGATCTCACAGTCTGGGTCTCCTGATTTTCTGCAACATTTATGGCCAGCCAGCCAGGAGACTTGGAGCGATATTTCGCTGAGGACGGCACGGACCGACCAGTGCCCAATTGAGGCCGTCTAGTCCTACCTTCAGGCGCCAACAGAGTGTTTCTCTGAAAGGAGACTCATGACCCCCTGGGGCACTTGGTGGACACTGATCGATCCAAGAATTACCATGAGATCAAGACAAGCCCATAAATAACTCCGGCTGAGAAAAGAAGATGCCTGCAGGCAAGTATTGTGGGAATTGCGGACCCACTCGGTTGAGAGTGGAAGAGGGGGCCCGCTCACCCCCTGAGTCCGGGATAGCGTCTCTTCCTAACGAAACCGTCGTATCCTAATGAGGCTCTAGAATTGTATGGGAGGTTAAGTCACCACATTTCCTGAAGGCGACCATGATATTCTGGCACCCCAGGTCGGTGACAGTGTTTTAGAAATAGAACATGGGTAGTGAAGGAAGCATTCCTCAAATGCCTCTTCAATACATGTTACTCTATACATCTTGATCTTTAAAAATATGCCAGCGCTTGCTGGGAGATCCAAAAAGTAGAAAAGAGAAGACACTGAACACCCCAGAGCAGAAAAGAAGAGAAAAAAAAAAGAGTTATAAGGTGTGTAGTCCTGGGTGGACAGGATACAACACTCTTAGAAAAACCCTGAGATATAGTCAGTTACCAGGATGGGTAACAAGCCTCAAGGAGGAAAGAAAAAAGAAGAAAAAAAAGAAAAGGAGAGTCTCAACGAAACATTTAGTTCCTGTGTTGTTTTAACTTGTTTGTCTTTGTTGATGTGTTTAAGTGTTTTTTATTTTTTTTAAAGAGAGAGAGAGAGAGAGTCTCTGACATCAATGCCCTCCACCTGTGTATCTTTGACATGAAATGGTTGACACTGAAGAGGTAGGAGACCCAGGGAGACAAAAGGTTGAATCAGATATTGGTTAGAAAGAACAAATGGTCCCATTAGGTGGGGCCAGGAGGAAGAAAACCAAAAAGGTTCCTGATGGGACAGATCAAGAGGACCACAAACCCGGTCCAAGGGAGCAGTTGAGACAAAATTCCAATTGCCCCTAAGGGAATTTTTATTGCCAGGAGTTGAGGGGGCGCTACGTAAGGTATGAGTATATGCTCCATTCTCAATGGCTGATTTATATAATTGGAAAAATCAAATTCCTGCTTATAGGAAAAATCCAGATGAGATGCATGTCCTTTTTGCATCCATTTTTCTGAACTCACCAGTCTACTTGGGCAGACATACAAAGCCTGATGGAAATTTTATTAATCCCAGAGAAAAGAAGGCTGGTGAAGGGAACCATGAATAAGCCTTTGCAGAAGGATCATGCAAAAGATCCGGACTGGACATGGTTACTGAAGGAACCAGATTGGGAACCTTAGTCCATTCAGCTGCAAGACTATTGGACCTTGGTTTTGTTAGGACTCAAACAAGAGTTAAGAACTTAGAGAAGGTCTTATCAAATTCAACAGAAACAGGATGAAAATCCATGGGAAATCCTAGAATGCATTTATCAAACCTTTAGGCAATATACCAAATTAGATCCTGAGGCTGAAGAAAATAAGAGAATGGGCAATATGATCTTCATTGGTCAGCCTGCAGATGACATTAGAGCCAATTACAGAGGACCAAGGGGCCCCCAGGAAAGGCACCTCTGAACTTGTGGAATTAGCATACAAAGCATATATTAAGTGGACTCAAATTTTAGAGAAGGAGGAACTTCAAAAGGCAAGAGGAAATACATTTTTCCTTGCCAAGGCTCTTAGACAGAAAGAGTGGGAGGCCAGAGGACCTGCCAGAAGTATTGTACGAGGAGGGATCAGTACTTAGAATCCCATGCCTGGTCAGAGGAAGAGCCCTCCAGTTGGCAAAAGGAAAGATGGTTAATGTCTACACAGTCAGAAAATATGTATTTAGAGTTTTACATGCTCATGGGGCTATTTGGAAAGAAAGTGCCTGTCTCTCCTGTGCATAAAACAACCTAAAGACAGGATGGAATGGATCCCAAATTTTTCCCTACTAGCCAAACTACTCTATGAATTTACAAAGGGGTGTGTGTGAAAAAGAACCCTTTGTTTGTGAGCAGGAACAAAAACGGGCGTTTGAGATCTTAAAGTCAAAATTGTCTCAGGCTCCTGTCATGGGGCTTCCCAACTTCGAGAAACCTTTTAATTTGTATGTAGACTCAAAGAATAATACAATGCCACTGCTCTTCTGATAGAGGAAGCTAATGAATTGACTTTTAGACAACCAACTAATTTATAAGTATCAAACTCCCTTCACTCATAATCCTCAGGTGACATTGAAACAGACAAATGCCCTAAATCCGGCCATCTTCTTGCCTAACTAGGGACCTCATGGGTGAGTCAAATGGTGGGAGAATTAAACAAGCAGAAGAAATCCAACAATATTGTGTGTCCCTTAGCCGACCGTTTCTGAGCACCTCTAATCATAATATAGGTAAAACACTGGAAAGGAGAAAGTATAGGTAAAACACTGGAAAGGAGAAAACTTGAAACCCAAGTGGAAGTGCCAGTATACTGTGGTCAGGTATTCTCCACTTGCAGTAAGAGTGTTGGAATCCAGGTCTTGGTTTCACTGGACTCGAGTTGCTGATGAGTATTGGGAGGCAGACCAGGATGGAGCCTGTCTTTTAGTGGTACGCTTGAGAAAGTGCCCCCTATAACTGTCCTACTAGCAACGGGTAGCCTATTATGGGGCAGAAGAGGCCTTACTGGCGTCACCCCTGGAAACTGACATCTTTGCGTATGGCTGAAGATTTGGAGGAGGAAGACAACTTTCCAATTGTTAGATGAAAAGTCGAGCATACATAGACATAACTGCATTATCTGTTGCTTTAGTGAGTGTGCTTGTCCTTATTGTGATTTGCTGTGTTGGATATTCATTCTACTGGAATCACCCCCTCCCCAGAAAAGCAGGTGCTGATCCAAAAATCATTGACTGTGACAGAGAGCAGTATGAAACCCCTGGAGATACTTACGTTTGAGGAAACCTGGGAGTGGGCTCTCTGTAGTGCTGTATTAGTCCTAGGACTGTGGACATTATATGTTACAAACAAGGGGTGGTTTTGTGGAACACCTAAGAGTGAAATTGCCCTTTCCCAAGTCACATATAACCCTAACCTTCTTTCCGACATGGTAATTTTGTAGATTAAGAAAATTGTGATTGTGTAGGTTCTGTGTAATGGATAATTATGAGCTTTTTGTGGCTTTGGCTGTTATTGGCAAAGGGCCTGTTGAGTGATAACACCCTAAACAGTAGTTCCCAGTGTTGTGAGAATGCCCAAGTGACCCCCCTTACCCTTGAGGGAGCATCTGGGGATGTTGAGAATCTCAAAGGGCAGGACCGGACCAGGGTGCTGAGCATGGGAGGTCTGGAGTTGCTGGAAAAAGAGGTATTGGGCCAGGCTCGCTCTCGCCAAAGATGCATTATAGATCGGTGGGGTCGGTAATATCCTGGACCTAAGCCAACCCCAAATCCTATAGACAAGTACCTGACAATCCCCTTAAAACATGGGGTAGAACAAAGGGAGAATGGGCCCCTGCAGCAATTGAAAAAGGGAAACTGTGTTAAAAATACTGGAACTGAGCCAAAGCCTAATTAATCAGACTGATCCTAACCTAGGTCAGAAGTGCTGGTTGTGCTTCTCTGCAACGCCTTCATCCTACAATGCTGTTCCAGTGATGCCAGACCTTTGGGCAAAGACCAGGGCTACAATGGTCCTTGAGATGGGTGGTAGATGGAGTACCAAGATTGCAGGAGCCAAATTGCAAGGTGACTTTTATAATGCACTCAAAAGACTGGGGATGAGCTGCCTCCCCATTGTTGGCCCTATAGCCGTTGGTGTGGAAATCCTAGGGTTGCCCTCCTTGTGTGTCAAGCAGTATCAGGAACCTGGCATTCCAGTAGGGTAACTGGCAGAAGAGCAATGTCCATCAGAAATGTACTTTGGCCCTAGAAAGACTCTCATGGATGTAAAATTAATCCACAGTATGTCTCCATCTGCCCACAGCCTCTTCCAACGGAATGCCACCTTCTCGCTTCCGCCCCTCCCTCATTAGTAATCGTTGGGAGGGGAAATTGACTGCTGAAAAAGGTGCCATTTCAGCCACCTTGATTCCCAATTTGGCTCTCGATTCAATCCACCACAGGATTTTGTGTTCATTTTCCCCCTGGAAACACCAGTTCCCACTATCTTTTTTGAAGGTCCAGTCCTCAGGGATAAGCAAGAGGACTCTAATCAAGAAGCTCCATTATAACCACTAACTGGTATGTTCCTGGCAGGAACCTTGCAGGCCTAGACTAATGAAAAGACCCTCCGAGCCCATGCCTTTTCCATGAACATAGGTATATGTGTGTGTAGGAGAGAGTGGAGTCATCTTCTTATGTGGGAAAAATGCATATTTATGCTTGCCTAGTAATTGGACGGGGACATGCACCCTGGTACATCTGTTTCCCAAGACGGGTGTTGTCAGTGGAAAACAAACAATGCCTGTCCCTCTCATGGGCCACATTCGGAAAAGAGTGCCACTCTTAATCCCATTATTAGTAGTTCTGAGGATAGGAACAGCAGTTGGTACTGGGATAGGTGGAATGGCACACTCCATGAGCCCAGTTTAAACAATTATTTGAGGAATTCCAAGAAAGCCTGAATCAAATTGCTGGGTCTTAAGTGGAGGTGCAAGACCAAATTGATTCTTTAGCAGCAGTGGTCTTACAGAACCGGCGTGCCATAGACCTCTTGACAGTTGAGAAAGATGGGCTGTGTGTATTCCTGGGTGAAAATTGCTGCTTCTACATAAATCAGGGGTGGTTAGAGAGGTTGCCCAACACTTGCCCTCTGGAATGCTGAAAGTCAGCTGGCCGGGGCACACATATGCGCTTTAGCTGATATGTCTCCGTGCCATCACGGTTCAGGTTGCTTTATTTACCATCCCTTCCGTCTGTTATAACACCACCTTATTTCCCCTTTCTTTTCTCCCTTCCTCCCTTCTCTACTTTCTTCCTTCCTCCTCTCCTTCTCCCTTCTTCTCTTACCTCTCCCCTACTCCTACTATTCCTCTTCCCCTTCCTACCCTCTCTCCTTCTCTTACTCTCCCTTCCACCATCCTCTCCTTACCTCTTCCTTCCTTCCCTCCTCTTCCTCTCGTTCTCTCCTCCTCTCTCCTTTTCTTTTTCTGTTGTTATAGGTGTCTCTTTCAAATCTCAGTTTATGTTTCCTTGGGATGGTATTTCCACAAACTCTGTCAGGGGAAGTTTCACCCTGAATTAATGAGGTGTGGATCGTCGGCTTTCCAAGCAGCATATTTCCGAATAAGCAGAAAATAAAACCCGAAAACATATTCTAATAAACAACTTTAATATAAAATAAAATAAAATACAAATCTTACTATCTAAATCTTACATTTTGGCAAGAGCTATGTTGCCCACCTCCTTCGGCAGGTGAACGGAAGATCAGAAGGAAAGTAAAGAATGTGTGACGTATTATGAGACATGCGCATTAATCATTGTCAGATAAGAAACAATTCAGTCTACTGTATAACTCAGAATATAAGCACAAGTTGACAAACCAACTAACGCAGTGACAAACCCAAATATAGTTTAGTATCATTTCTTATTCTCTTACCTTCGCTAATCTATCCTATGTCCCCCCCCCTTTATATCTCGCTCTTGAATATATACTTGTATATTTGGTACTTTCTTTTCTGTTTTCCCCCTATTCCCCCACTTTCTCGTTTAATAGTGTATCGTCTGGGTTCTGTATCTTCCCCTTACTTCCTTTTCTAGATTTCTTTCTCTAGCCAGTTCCTTGCCATGATTCTTGAAACTTTTCTGTGTTCTACTATTGATTAACACATAAGAGATTTGTAGTTAGACCACTTCCTGCTTTTGAAAGCAACAGCTGGCTTGGGAATCCTGGGAGTTGAAGTCCACATATCTTAAAAGTTATTGAGGTTGAGAAGCACTAGAAGATTTCATATGCCATTAGGAGGAAGTTTCTCTTATGCTCAAATATAAAGTGAAAGGAACCCAATCTGAATTTGGATTTTCACATAGAAAATGTTTACGTCACAAGCCTTTCTGACTGTGGTCCTACTTGTGAACTTTGTGAATGTATGCTAATCCAGATCAAGTTTTATGCGCTTTCTACAAAATTAAGCAGGAGATCTGCCAGCTGTTTCTTTAAGTAGACATATACCTGGCCTTAAATAATTCAAATTATTTTCCTGATTGCTGGAAATGCATATAAGAATGTACAGTAAAAGTCAGGAAGAAATTGTGAGGTTATTTGGGAGGCATTGTCCAACTTTTGTGTATGTGTGAATTATTGATCCTGCTCTTTTATATATAAAAATATAATTGTGTCTCACAAATTTAGCTGACATGTTTCTTCCTCAAAAAATGAATGTTCTGAAAATGGAAATCATTTTTAGATCCATCCTGTTTCTAGCTAGCTGAATACAATCTGTTCCTTCTGATATTAATTTTATGCAATAAACAAGTTGATATCTTACTGCCAAGTTCAGAATTAAATGGAAGTGTAAATTGGCCAGTAAAAGGACACCAAATTCTTTATCCTCGGTTTCCAATTCTTGCAGTTAGTCACTGTGTAAAATAATCATGAAAATTCATGAGGGAACTCCACCAAGCTTTATTTTCCTTCCTGCCATTCTGGCAAGTCTTGCACAAAAAAGATACCTTGCATTTCATTTGCAGTTGGTTAGGTTTAAATATATGAATCTTCCTCCTGTCACTTAAATGCAAGCAAGGCATTAAATTACAAGGGAGGGAAGAAGGAAGGAAGGAAGGAAGGAAGGAAGGAAGGAAGGAAGGAAGGAAGGAAGGAAAAGATTGTTATTGAAAAATATATGAGGTCCTAGAGAGGGAGAGAAGGAAGGAAGGAAGATGGGAGAGAGGAAGGAAGGAGAGAGAATATTGTTATTGAAAAAATATATGGGGTCCTAGGGAGGAAGAGAAGGGAGAGAGGGAAGGAAAGAAGATGGGAGGGAGGGAGGAAGGAAGGAAGGAAGGAAGGAAGGAAGGAAGGAAGGAAGGAAGGAAGGAGAGAGAATATTGTTATTGAAAAAATATATGGGGACTTAGGGAGGAAGGAAGAAAGGAAGGAAAGCATTCCATAAAGCAAGCTCTGATTTTAATACCTTTGTCAAAGGATTTGCAAGGGAGATGGAAAAGTGCAATGGGAGCATATCTATCCTGTTGCATAGATCTGGATTTAGATAAAAATGCACTTTAGGATTGCCCCCCCCTCCCTTTTGGGGGGGTATCTTTGAAGCACCCTTGACACCTCTTGATTACCTGGACTAGCAATTTTCTTCTCAAGGTTTTGCAAAAGCATTTTGCCATTGCCTCCTTCTAAGCTCTGAGAAAGAGGGACTGGCCCAAGGTTACTCATTTGATGCTGTGCCCAAGTTGGAACTAGAATTCACATCCTCCCACTCTAATGGCTTAACCATCGCACCAAACCGGTTCTTATTAGCCATGGAGAAGAAACTTTTTTAAATTGAAATACTAGCCTAACTTGATGAGAACATCCATTGCTCCAATGGTCGTGTTGGAAGAGTCTGCTTATCCCAAAATGCAATCATGACAAAGCAAATTCCAGCTGAGAAAACAAAGAGGCAAAACTCCATGCCCTCCTATAATGCCTTTCCACTCTGCCAGCCTGGCCCAATGTGGCACTATTGATCCATCCAATGTTCCTCTATCTCAACTGTAAGTGGCGTGGGATTCAACACTCATAATTGAAATCACACATCCTAAAGTAGCTAAGGCTGAGAAACACTGGACTAAGAAAGCAAAGGATGAGTCAGATTTTTCTTTTTCACTCTTTAGACGTTACTTTTGGAATGTGCTGCCTTCTTCATAATTATTTCTCTCTCTACAATGCCACTAACAAGGAACTCATGAAGCTTCGAAGTCAGGGTGCCTACAATTCAAGGGTGGGATCCAGTGGTGGGTTCATGTGCAGGCCCGGCGTCCTGCACATGAGTGCGTGCAGCGCGCCCATGCATCTTATCCTCCAGTGACGCCTCCGCGATGCTCCAGCTGCTCAGCGGAGCGTCACATAGGCAATGTACGCGCCGTGCACGGAAGCGCCGAAGAGTTTAAAAGACAGGTAAGGACGACGACAGGCAGGCAGGTGGGCCCTCTGGAACACCGTACCGGAACGGTATTTGGTGCTCTGGGCAGGCACCAATACGCCCGTACCAGGGCATACGGCCTGCAACCCATCACTGGTGGGATCCTACAGGTTTTTAAATTGGTTCACTGAGCGCGTGCTTTGCACACTGCGCATGTGCCCACTTCAAAGTCGGAATGAACCAGTTCACTCCCAGCTAATAGTTGGAGCTACCGGTTCGCCCATCGGTACAATCCCACCCCTGCCACAAGTCGTTCTCCTTCTACCCTTAGCTCTGGCAGGACTGATGAGTAGCACTCACAATAAAATAAATTTTTCGTTCCAAATGATTTTATGATTTCCCAAATTTATGGCTGCGATTGGAAGAATAGCAGGCTTTGTTCATCCAGACATCCTTTGAGTTTAAAGCCTTCAACTATCTCATTTGCTGGCTCTCACCCTTATTAAGTTAACCCCTCTGGGAAGATCTTCAAATTAAAATTCTGAGGCTGATTTGCTATTCAGGTTTTTTTTTTTTGTGTTAAAGATACTATTGAAAAAGCTCTTTGCAATTGTGCCAGGCAATAAAAAATTCCCTTAAATCCTGACCAAAAATCTAACACATCTAAATGACCTCAGATTTAAGATTGATTTTCTTCAAGGAGTAGGGATTATTCATTTTTTAAATATATTGACTTCCCTCTCAAGCATCCAGAACAGGAGAGTTAATGGCTGTAACCAAACATTTCCAAAGTCCAAGAGAAAAGGGAGAGAACTCAAAGAGATCCAAATTTTGGAGTACAAGTAGCTCTTGACTTAAGACCAGAATTGAAACCAGAACTTCCATCATTAAGTGAGGCAGTTGCTAAATGAGACACATCCAGGTTTACAACCTTTTTGCTTGGTCATTAAGTGACTCGTGAGTTGTTAAGTAAATTATTTGATGGTTAAATCAAATTATTTGATTGTGCTTGGTTGAAGCTGAGTGAGAAGGTTACCAATGGGAAACATGTGACCTTTGGATGCTACAACCCTTGTGAAGACGTGTTGGTTTCCAAGGGCACAGATTTGATCACATGATTATGGGGCCTCTCCAATGGTCGTAAGTGTGATGACTAGTTGTAAGTCAGGTTGTATATCACTGTTTTCAGTGATGTTATAACTTCAAAGAGTCATTAAACAAATGTCATAAACTGAGGACTATCTGTGGAACCATCTCAGTTGAAATGAATGTGGAAATGAATACTTCTGTCTAGGTAGAGTAAGTTTAAACTCTCAGCAATCCTAGAGCAGACCTTTATTTTCCACCATAAATCTTCTTTCTTCTTTTCTTTTCTTTATATATATATATGAATGGCTGTGCATGTGAATGTTCTAGCATAACTCTGGAACACTTCAACAATTTCAACTAAACTTGGTACACAGATGGCTTACTCTCTGGAGAAAAATACTGTGGGGTTACACATACCTTTCAGGGTGTGTGTTCTGTTAAGATGCAGTCTGTTGTGCCTTTAAATGGCTTCTACTGTACTGCCATAAACTGGCTTCTACCATACAGTGCAGTGGAGTTGCCATGGTAACAGCTTCACAGTATTCCACAAGGGGACTCCCTCTGGTAAGGGGGAAAATCCCACAGTAGAAATGCATTTGGTCCAGACATTTTCCCCCTATAAATAAATACCCACACAATGCCAGGTTATCAGCTAGTTTTATATAAAACATCTTTAAATATTATTGCATGGACCCTCTAAAGCAATGTTTCTCAACCTTGCCAACTTTATGATATTGTAGACTTCAACTCTAATAAACTTGCAGTTTATTAGACTGCAAAATTCTTGAAATCCACAGATATAAAAATTGCCTAATTTGAGAGAGTGCTCTAAAAAAAAGGAATGGGTCAGGTTACAAATATCCCCAAAAGAAATGCTTTTTAAGATGTCCTATTTATAATAATTGCACATTGAATCCTAAATGATAATTAAAGTATGAAAACAAATTGATTAAAACCACACTAGTAAAGTAAAGTAAAGAAATATAATCTAGTAATTAAAATCTACATCAGCAAAGAGATTATTTTAAAAATATAAAAACCTCTGAATAAAAATTAAAAAATAGATGTGTAAATTTGGGTCAAAAAGAAAACAACTTATCTAAGATAAAGAACAATAAACACATAGCTAATCCACATTTCATTTGGTTTTAAAACATGACAAAGCCTTAAACGGTATTTGTTTTTAATTTTTGAAATGCTAGGAGTTTTATTTCAAATGTGAATACATTAGTTTGTTTTTAGCATCTTGTAAGGCTTTATTGTTTCCTCCTCAAGAGACAAACAAGCTATTCTTCTAAGTAATCTTATTTTGTGTCTAATTTCCTTGCCTGATTGTAACTGCCACGAGAAACAGCATAAAAAAAACAAAGGGGGAAAAAAATAGCAAATAATAATTTACCGATTTGGAAAGTACCAGAAGGTAGGCCTATTTCTATTGGATGCAGTAGGAAAGGGTTATTCATACTTTACTATTCCACAGGTTATCTTGTATATTTCCCATTATGCTGTCCAGAAATAGACAATGCAATTATAGAATATAATGTTAGTACATCCGCTTATTAAAAAAAAATCAATCTCCTAAAGAAATATGAGTGCCCTATTGGAGAAAATGATGGCATCCAGTTTTAAGTCGATACGATATAGAAAAGATGCGGAGACTCTAGAAAGAGTGCAGAGAAGAGCAACAAAGATGATTAGGGGACTGGAGACTAAAACACATGAAGAACGGTTGCAGGAACTGGGTATGTTCAGCTTAAGAGAAAGAAGGACTAGGGGAGACATGATAGCAGTCTTCCGATATCTAAATGTTGGAGATGTGACTGTGTTAGTGCCACGTATTATCATATTTGGTGGACTTGTAAAAAAGTTAAATCATTTTGGATAAAAATATGGTGGGTTATTCGAAATATTTTGAAAAAGAGGATAAAGTTTACGCCCCAGTTGTTTTTGTTAGGTATAGTTTCAGATTGTACTGTTTTAGAGACTAATTTGATTTTGAACCTAACAACGGCAGCAAGATTGTTGGTGGCGCAGTATTGGAAGAAGGAAGAGTTGGCCACTATCCAAGAATGGACGTTAAAAGTAGTAAACTTAGCAGATATGGCCAAAATTTCAGCGTATCTGAAGGACCACTCAGATGAGAAGTATAAGCTGGACTGGAGAAGATGGATTGACTATATTCAAAACAAATACTGGACTAAAAAATTTCAGTTAGCTTATGAATGAAGGCATAAGGAATGCTACAATTTATTTAAAGTTAGTTTAATAAAGGGGAAATTAAAGCACAAGAATGGTAGCATGTTAAAATTAATTAGCTTATGTTAGCGTATGGTTGTTAAATGTTTATACCCTGTATTCTGCTCTGGGAGGTCGGGGGAAGGGAGGGAGGTAAGAGGGGTAGGGATGGGGGAGGAGGGAGGGAAAGGGGGGAAATAATTGTAAAACTTATTTTAAAAAATTAATAAAAAAAGATAATTAGGGGACTGGAGGCTAAAACATATAAAGAACAGTTGCAGGAATTGGGTCTGTCTGGTTCAGAGGTCAGCAACCCACGGCTCTAGAGCCAAATATGGCCCTTCCATCCCTCTGCTGTGGCTTCCTGTTGTCGGTCAGCTCCACAATTGATAGGGCTTTCAGTTAGGACGGGTAGAGGAAAAGGGATGCTGCTGCGCTAGGAGGAGACTCTATGGTGGGAGGAACTGGACTTCCAGGCGGCTCCAGAATTGAACGGGGGGGGGAGCTTCTTTGCGGCTCTGAGTGTTTAAGATTGGCGACCCCTGGTCTAGTTTCATGAAAAGAAGAACTAGGGGTAACATGATAGTAGCGTTCCAATACTTGAGGCATTGCCACAAAGAAGAGGGAGTCAAGCTATTCTCCAAGGCACCTGAATGTAGAAGAAGCAGCAATGGGTGGAAACTAATCAAGGAGGGAAGCAACCTAGAACTGAGGAGGTATTTCCTGACAGTGAGAACAATTAATCAGTGGAACAGAAGTTGCCTCCAGAAACAATGAATGCTCCAACATTGGAAGTTTTAAAGAGACTGGGCAACCATTTGTCTGAAATGATATAGGGCAGGGGTGTCCAAACTTGAGAACTTTAAGACTTGTGGACTTCAACTCCCAGAATTCCCCAGCCAGCCATGCTGGCTGGGGAATTCTGGGAGTTGAAGTCCACAAGTCTTAAAGTTCTCAAGTTTGGACACCTCTGATATAGGGCCATGATGGCGAACCTATGGGACGCCACAGGTGGCACATGGAGCCATATTTGCCTGCATGTGACCCGTCAGCTCTGGTGCACATATGTGTGCTGGCCAGCTGATTTTCAGCCTTCCGGAGGGGGCGTTTTTGCCCTCCCCTGTCTTCAGGAAAACCTCCAGAGCCTGGGGAGGGTGAAAAGGGATCCAACCGGCCAACCGGAAGTTCGGAAACAGTATGTTTCCAGTTTCCGGGGGGCCTCTGGGGGGCTGGGGCAGGCAATTTTCACCCTCCCCAGGCTTCTGGAAAGCCTCCAGAGCTTGGGGAGGGTGAAACACCCACCCCCTGCGGGGTGGTCATGCGCACATTCACCGGGTTGGGTGGGTACTTGCACATGTGCAGGTGGGTGGGGCACATTGAATTGTAGGTATGGGCATGCATGTGCCTGCGATAGCGCGCACGCACAAAATTTTGGCACGCCTTTAGAAAAAGGTTTGCCATCACTGATGTAGGTTTTCCTGCCTGAGCAGGGGGGGGGGGGTTGTGTTAGGGATGTAACCCTAGGCTTGGCTTGACAATGTATATAAGCTATGATTGTAACAAATGTATCTGTTACTTTAAATGCTTAAGAGATATAATTGGTTTGTTAACTCAAGCAGCCATAAGAGGGAGGCAGAATGGTTGTTAGATCTCTCTGTGTTTTGTTAGATGCTGATCGTGGATACTGTATCGTGAGTTACTGAGTCTTGCTACTGTTAGCTATATTTTGTGTGCTAGACTGCCTATTTGATAACTGAATTACTGAACCGTGTATGACTTGGACTGTTAACCGGACTCCGAATACCTCTATGTTGCTACATAGTAAACTACTATATTTTTATACTATTCAGTGTCTCTGTATGCTGGTTTGTGCATGTTATTCCATATCACTCTCATTACGCTTCTCTGCATACTCGCTCTTCTAACAGGGAGCTTAATTACTTAACACGTTGGACTAGAAGACCTCCAAAGTCCCTTCCAATTCTGTTATTAACAGAAACGCTGGTTCCTGTATGACACAGAAGAACCATGCCAGCTGCAATTCCTGTTGCCAAGCGCATCATAAGAGGCAAGGGTGGCCTCTTTAGCCTGCCCCATGGAGCCTTCTCCTTTCGGTTATTCTTTCTCTCGACTTTTCCAAAGCTTTGTCTGAAGTTCTGTGAGCTGACAGCCGATGGCAAGCAACAGCTGAGAGCTGCAATTCTTGAATTGCATTTGGCTCCTAGTGTTTTTTCTGAAACATCCAGTGCTTGGCAGGATCCGAGAAAAGAAATGAGAGGCAAATGGATCATTGCCCTGAATTAAGGTGGCAGGTCCCAATACCTAATTAAATGATTAACATCCGTCTAGTTCCAGATGAGCTCTCCATTTTCAGTACACGGGTGGACATTAAATAAGACATAAAATAGAAAGTACACTATGTAAGATCTCGGGAACTGGGGGGAGGGAGGGAGAAATAAAGATGACTGCAGCATATTTTTGACTTTCTTTTCAGTTCCCTGGGGTTCCAGCTGAAAGATTAATAATCAGGCTGATTTGTAAATCCATAAAAGTAAGAAAGAAATTAAGTTCTACTGGTTAGATTAGATGTTCCAATAAATCCCCAAGTAAGTAGGCACTAAAAAATCTACAGCAGGGGTGTCAGACTCAATTTCAGTGAGGGCCACATCAGGGTTGTATATGACCTCGGAGGGGCCAGGTTGGGCGTGACCCACTGTGACTCATTGAGGCTCTGTTTTCAACCGGGGCATCCTCTTGCAGCCCTCTGCCAATGAAAACAGCATATGATTCACTTAAGACTTGCAGTGATTCACTTAACAACTATGGGGGGAAAGGTCATAAAAAGAGGCGCAATTCACTTAACAACTGTTTTGCTTAACAACAGAAATGTTGGTCTCAAAGACTACCTGTAATGGCTGGGTCCACTAGAGCTCACATGCTCCACCCAAATCAGAAAATTATATTAGCATGATGTATGAATCAAAGCTTTTGGGTGATCCAATGATTATTTCTCCAACTTATTTTGACAATCCGATAAAGGATTGTTCCAAGTTATGGTACCAATTATTTTATTTTTTGCCTTATTGTAGTGTAATGCACAGATAGGAGTAGCAGTTCAATGCACATTTTGCATGTGACATAGCAACATTTAACTGCGCTTAAGAGTGATAGAGTGATGCTGTGGCTCAGTGGCTAAGACGCTGAGCTTGTTGATCAGAAAGGTCAGCAGTTCGGTGGTTCAAATCCCTACCACCGCATAACGGAATGAGCTCCCGTTACTTGTCCCAGCTTCTCAAAAGCATGTAAACATGCAAGTAGAAAAATAGGAACCACCTTTGGTGGGAAGGTAACAGCGTTCTGTGTGCTTCTGGCATTTAGTCTTGCCAGCCACATGACCATAGAGACATCTTTGGACAGCGCTGGCTCTTTGGCTTTGAAATAGAGATGAGCACCGCCCTCTAGAGTCGGGAACAACTAGCACATATATGCAAGGGGAACCTTTACATGCTATTCATCTGAAGTAAAACTGTGAATAAAAAATCGCTCAGAGTCATTTGAGAAAATTATGGGGTTATCCAGGCTGAATGACTACCAGCATAAACCATATAACAAGACGCATTTGGCTGTTTTCAATAACCCCTTTGCAGATGAGCAAAAACCTTGGACCAAATCGGATGCTTCTAAGACCTCTGCAGGAAGGGCATTGAGCCAGGATGCCTTCCTCTATTTAGGAACTGTGATTTGGTTTTCAGATCTGGCACATGTAAAGAAGTGCATCCGTAAGCAGCTTGTCCATGTCATTGGGGATCAAGTTCAACCCAAGGTTTTCTTTACGTTGATCTCTTAATACTGTGCAAACATTACAATTCAGCATTCCGGCCAGGCAGTCATTTAATTCCTCTCTGTTATTTGTGGCTGCTGAGACACTTTCTCCCTTATCGGTTCCTAAATCCATTTTTTAAAAACAAAAACAAAAGGCAGCATTTGCATTTCGGTAAGCTTATTCCCCGCTCTTCTTGATGGTTGATTCCGGCTTCCTAAAAGATCTCCTGTGTTCTGGTTTTTTTTGGTCCTCCCTGCAAAAATTTGCTATTAAAGGAAGAGAGAAAAGGTTTTATTTCAGATGTATTTGAGGTGTCTGTGTGTGTATCTCTCCAGCTTGGAGAAAATATGGTATAATCTGTGATGAGAAGTAAGTTGCTTCCTCTGTCAAACTCCCCATTTCAGTGATGAAATTCCAATTTTTTTTACTACCGGTTCTGTGGGCGTGGCTTGGTGGGGATGGCATGGTTTGTGGGCATGGCTTGGTGGGCATGACAGGGGAAGGTTATTGCAAAATCTTCATTCACACCCCATTCCAGGGGAAGGATACTGCAAAATCTCCTTTCCCTCCCCACTCCAGAAGGATATTGTAAAATCTCCATTCCTCCCCACTCCAGGGGAAGGATATTGTAAAATCTCCTTTCCCTTCCCACTCCAGGGGAAGGATATTGTAAAACTCCATTCCCTCCCCACTCCAGGGGAAGGATATTGTAAAATCTCCATTCCTCCCCACTCCAGAGGAAGGATATTGTAAAATCTCCATTCCCTCCCCACTCCAGGGGAAGGATATTGTAAAATCTCCTTTCCCTCCCCGCTCCAGGGGAAGGATATTGTAAAATCTCCATTCCTGCCCACTCCAGGGGAAGGATATTATAAAATCTCCTTTCCCTCCCCACTTCAGGAGAAGGATATTGTAAAATCTCCATTCCTCCCCACTCCAGGGGAAGGATATTGTAAAATCTCCATTCCTCCCCACTCCAGGGGAAGGATATTGTAAAATCTCCATTCCTCCCCACTCCAGGGGAAGGA
This sequence comes from Natrix helvetica, assembly GCF_964273705.1. Taxonomy (NCBI): domain Eukaryota; kingdom Metazoa; phylum Chordata; class Lepidosauria; order Squamata; family Natricidae; genus Natrix; species Natrix helvetica. Next base: position 132,437,342 of record NC_138554.1, on the reverse strand, counting down.
TATTGTAAAATCTCCTTTCCCTTCCCACTCCAGGGGAAGGATATTGTAAAATCTCCTTTCCCTTCCCACTCTAGGGGAAGGATATTGTAAAACTCCATTCCCTCCCCACTCCAGGGGAAGGATATTGTAAAATCTCCATTCCTCCCCACTCCAGGGGAAGGATATTGTAAAATCTCCTTTCTCTCCCCACTCCAGGAGAAGGATATTGTCCTCCCCACTCCAGAGGAAGGATATTGTAAAATCTCCTTTCCCTCCCCACTCCAGAGGAAGGATATTGTAAAATCTCCTTTCCCTCCCCACTCCAGGGGAAGGATATTGTAAAATCTCCATTCCCTCTCCACTTCAGGGGAAGGATATTGTAAAATCTCCATTCCCTCCCCACTCCAGGGGAAGGATACTGCAAAATCTCCCTTCCCTCCCCACTCCAGGGGAAGGATATTGTAAAATCTCCCTTCCCTCCCCACTCTGGGGCCAGCCAGAGGTTGTATTTGTCATTTCTCCGAACTACTCAAAATTTTCGCTACCGGTTCTCCAGAACCTGTCAGAACCTACTGGATTTCACCCCTGCCCTATTTCTATATTTTCTAGTGTATAGTTTAGTCCTTGACTTACAACAGTTTTTTAATGGCTGTGAAGTTACAACGGCAGCGAAAGAAACGACTTATGGCCAGTTTTCACACTTAAGAGCATCGCAACATCTCCGTGGTCACCTGATCAAAATTCAGATGCTTGGCAACTGGCATGTGCTTATTTATGACAGTTGCAGTATCCTGGGATCATGTGATCCCTCCTATTTGAAACCTTCCCAGTTGACTTCCCACAAGCAAAGTCAGCGGGGGGGAGAAGCCAAATTCATTTAACAACTGCATAGTTTACTCAACAACTGCTGTGATTTGCTTAATTACTCTGGCAAAAAACAGTTGCAAAATGCAGCAAAACTCACTTGCTAACTGCCTTGGGGGGAAAAAATATTGTGATCATAAGTCGAGGACTACCTGTAATACATTTTCAGTAAATTTGGACTTACAGGCATTTAATCTTTGCTTAAGGGCCTAAGCTGTGACTAAGAACACAGCTGTGTAGAAAATACACTATTTTGTTCACATGCTGATAAAGGAAAGCATTCTTACTAACACATGTGGCCTTGAGGGTATTTTTCCCATTATCATTTTATGGTCATCTTGAATATATTTTTTTCAGAGTTCTCCATTCCTGCCTATTTCTAGAGGGAGGAAAAACATCATATTTAATTCTGTTTTTTAAATTCTCTTCCCTTCCTTATTAATTTCCTAACTAAGCCTCCTGCTAATCTTGTATCTGTTTTCTCTCAAACAGATGATGGCACCATCATCTTTTTCTAATTTCCTGAAATTAGTTACGATATTTGTCCCATTACGTTTCTGTTCATTTAAAAAAATGAACACAAAAAGGCTTCTGAATCCATACACGCAGTCGAGTGGGAGGGAATGGAGATTTTGCAGTATCCTTCCCCTGGAGTAGGGAAAAAATGGAGATTTTGCAGTATCCTTTCCCTGGAGTAGGGAAGGAATGGAGATTTTGCAGTATCCTTCCCCTGGAGTGGGGAAGGAATGGAGATTTTGCAGTATCCTTCCCCTGGAGTAGGGAAAGAATGGAGATTTTGCAGTATCCTTTCCCTGGAGTAAGGAAGGAATGGAGATTTTGCAGTATCCTTCCCCTGGAGTGGGGAAGGAATGGAGATTTTGCAGTATCCTTTCCCTGGAGTAGGGAAAGAATGGAGATTTTGCAGTATCCTTTCCCTGGAGTAAGGAAGGAATGGAGATTTTGCAGTATCCTTCCCCTGGAGTGGGGAAGGAATGGAGATTTTGCAGTATCCTTTCCCTGGAGTGGGGAAGGAATGGAGATTTTGCAGTATCCTTTCCCTGGAGTAAGGAAGGAATGGAGATTTTGCAGTATCCTTCCCCTGGAGTGGGGAAGGAATGGAGATTTTGCAGTATCCTTCCCCTGGAGTAGGGAAAGAATGGAGATTTTGCAGTATCCTTCCCCTGGAGTAGGGAAAGAATGGAGATTTTGCAGTATCCTTGCCCTGGAGTGGGGAGGGAATGGGGATTTTGCAGTATCCTTGCCCTGGAGTGGGGAGGGAATGGAGATTTTGCAATATCCTTCCCCTGCCACACCCACCAAGCCACGCCCTCAGAACTGGTAGTAAATATTTTTGAATCCCACCACTGATTTGAACACTTGGCAACTGGCATGTATTTATGACGGTTTAGGTGCCCCTGAGTCACGCAATCACTTTTTATGACCTATCTGACAGATTCACTTAACAACCGTGTTACTGACATAATGACTGCATTGATTCAGTTAACAAACATGGGAAGAAAGTTGTAAAATGCGGTCCACTTATCCACTGTCTTGTTTAGCAATGGAAATCCTGGGTTTAATTGTGGTCATAATTTTGAGGACTGCGTGTATGGATCCAGAAGCCTTTTTGTGTTCATTTTTTAAAATGAACAGAAACGTAATGGGACAAATATCATAACTAATTTCAGGAAATTAGAAAAAGATGATGGTGCCATCATCTGTTTGAGAGAAAACAGATACAAGATTAGCAGGAGGAATAGTTAGGAAATTAATAAGGAAGGGAAGAGAATTAAAAAAACAGAATTAAATATGATGTTTTTCCTCCCTCTTAGAAATATGCAGGAATGGAGAACTCTGGAAAAAAAACATTCAAGATGACCATAACATGATAATGGGAAAAATACCCTCAAGGCCACATGTGTTAGCAAGAATGCTTTCCTTTATCAACATGTGAACAAAATAGTGTATTTTCTACACAGCTGTGTTCCCTCCTCACTCCAGGGGAAAGTTATTGTAAAATCCCCATTTCCTCCCGATCAGCTGAGACTCGGAAGGCAGAGAATAGCAGGGCCAATCAGAGGTGGCATTTACCGGTTCTCCGAACTACTCAAAATTTCTGCTACAGGTTCTCCAGAATTGGTCAAAACCTGCTGAGTACCACCTCTGATTCTAATTTTGATCACCTGACTATGGAGATGCTTCTAAGGGTCATAAGGGTGACTGATGTCACTTTTTTCAGTCGCATTGTAACTTCAAATGGTTACTAAATGAATGGTTGTAAGTTGAGGACTATCTGTATGCAGAATCATGAATCCAGGCTCTAGGGCACTGGTCTGCAAAAATTGGATTTGGTTAAATGTGGGACTCCTGTTTGAACTTCCTGTTAATAAATGTCAGTTGATGAGTTTTGAAGATCCCAAGGAAGTTTATTTTGGCTACTCTTGGCTACTGACAGGTGAGCCTCCTATAGGACGCCCTTTGCTACCTTTGGATCAGGACCGGCTTTTAATCTAAATATTTGGGTTTCTCCACAATTTTTTCCCAGATCAAGGGCATACTATATGTCCATTGCAGGATCATTGGTTCATGGTTCAAGAAAGAAAGTTTGTATTGCCAGGCAAATAAAGGGGAGGTAGGGAAGGAAGGAAAGATAAAGAGAGGGAGGGAGGGAAGGAAGGATAAAGGGAGGGAAGGAAGGAAAGGAAGGATAAAGAAAGGGAGGGAGGGAAGGAAGGATAAAGAAAAGGAGAGAGAGAAGGAAGGATAAAGGGAGGGAGGGAAGGAAAGAAGGATAAAGGGAGGGAAGTATAAAGAAAGGGAGGGATGGAGGATATTGTTACTGAAGAAAAATGTGGGGTCCTTGTTCCTCTCTGAGCTGGTTGTTTTCTTGAAGATGTTTCATAATACAGATAATATAGATAATACATTTAATGCTAGCAAAAGAACAGCCCAGCCCTAGCACTAGAAATGACTAGTTGAAATGTCTGCCAAAAACAAACCCCAGCCAACCTCAGAGGGCACCAAGGACCCCACAGTCCAGGCATCTGCTACAAGTATTCTCTTTTATTGGTATTTAAGAAATAATAATGGCAATAGCAGAAGGAAGGAAATGTGGGAGAAAATAAATCTCTCCCCATCAGAAGCCTTTTGTTAAAAGCTAAGGAAGGGTGGAGAGATAAAGCATAATTATTCCAACAAGGCCCTGCCTGAAATCTCAAGTCTCTACACCCCACTTTGCTATAGCTGAACATAGAGACAGATCTCTCTCTCTCTCTCTCTCTCTCTCTCTCTCTCTCACACACACACACACACACCCCTACCTAACTCTCTCTCGCACACCCCTCTCACCTCTCTTAAACACACACCTATCTCTTACACACACACCTCCCTCTCTCTTACACACACACACCTCACACCTCTCGCACCTTTCTCTTACACACAGATACACACAAACACACACACCTGTTACTATGGGAACCCAGAGATCTGCGAGGGGGGGTCTCGTAGTCTCCCCATCGCGAAGCCCTGACAGCCCCTCCCCCCACTCCCCTTTAGTGAAATGCCGCTGCCCAGGGCTAACCTCTGGCTGGCCCGAGCGGCGTAATCGCCGTTGGCTGCCTTCGAGCCGTCCGAAGTGCCAAGTCCGTCACCTGGGAAGAGCAGGGAAGGGGCGCCAGAAGACGTGGGCGGTGTGTGTGTGTGTGTGTTGAAATGGCTTTGATCTACTCTACTCCGTCACGCCGGTCTCCGGCCGACTCGCGGGGGTCTTAGCTCGTCTGGCGCTTTGTTGACGCCCGCCAAGTAATGCGCGCGTGTCTCCACGGAGGGGCGCTGGAGCACGTTTTAATGCAGCAAAATGAATGGAAGAAAGCGGGCGTAGCGCCGGCGGGGGTTAAAAGAAGCCCCGCGGCGGGAGGGGAAGGTCTGTGCAGGTGCGCGGTGGAAAGAGCGAGCAGGAGTGGCGCCGGCTGGAGGCGGCCCCTGCCCCTTGTCTACGCGGACTCCCGCAGGAAAGACCCTGCCACAGCCGCTCTCGCCTCTCCCATTCCCAGCACAGGCAGTGCAGGCAGACGAGCTGTATGTCCCTCCCACCACGCACCCACCCGCCGCTGCTTTCCAAGTTTCCCCGTTGAAGGAGCTAACCCAGCTGCCTGGAGCCTTCGGGGCTGAGCAGTCTGCGTACCCGTTTTTGCACCCGCCTCGCGAGCAGAGGACACTCGCCCTTCCTTCCTTCCCTGGCACGCGCGCGCACCCTCGCTCGCACTCTCCTCCTCCTCTCCCCCCCCAGCCCCCCCCCCACTCCTAGCCAACACACACACTGCTGGCATGCGACCTGGAAGGCGGCTGTGTGGCCCCGGAAAGGCGCCGGGCGAGGGAGCCAAGTCGCCTCCCTGCTCCGCGCCCCTCCTTTAACCGGGGGTTGGTGGGAGGTCAGGACCGCATCGATCTTCCTCCTGGAGAGGGAAGAGGGCGGCGAGTTTGACGCGCCGACGGCGGGGTTCCTGCACGTTCTCCTCCTAGCCTTCCTCAGTTCCGATGGCCGGGCGGCGAGTGCGCCGTTCTCGCCGGCTCCCTTGAGGCAGACCGAGTGGCGCGTCCGGAGCTGTCCAGCGCCAGGCAGAAGACGGTGGGGGGCTCCAGACGGCCGGTGAACTCCGTAGTCCCTTGGCCAGCTTGCCGCCCTGGATCGACCGAATGGCTTCCTTGTACCAGCGCTTCGGCGGGAAGATCAACACCTCTCGCTCTTTCCCCGTCACGCCCGAAGCCAGCCATCTCCTAGGCCCCCAGCGCTCCGAGGAAGACGGGGCCGCCGCCGCTGCCGCCGCCGCCGCCGCCTCGGCCCACGCGGTCGCTGGAGCAGCGAAGGCTTCGCGCCCGTCGCAGCCGCACAGCCCCAGACCTCGCTTCCAGTACCAGGCGAGGAGGAGCGACGGCGAGGAGGAGGATGTAAGCCAACCCCTGCCTGACTCGGGGGGCAGGACGCGGGTGGGAGAAAGATGGGCTCCGGTATTCCGCGCTTTCCGCCCCTCCGCTCGGACGGACGGAGAAGTCCTGGCCGCGCGACGGCCTGAAGCCTCTGAGCCAGGGGGAGAGTCTTTCTCGCTCTGTTCTTATATTCTCATCTCCCCCCCCCCCCGCCAGATTTGTTACGGGGATCTTGTGGAAGCTCATGAAAAACTCCCTCGGATTTAAGTGATGGATGCGGCTAGTGGTCCTTGGAAACCTCTGGTTTCAGGAAAAAGTTAAAGGGAGGAAGCAGATCTTCTGGGAAAGAGTCGCGTTGGAGCAGTTTGCATAGGATTCCAGAGAGTTGGATAGCTCACAAACAAATTTTTCTTCCCATCCCTTCCCTTCCTTTATCTTCTCAAAACTGATAGGAAGTGATCAAAAGTAGATTTTCAAGAGGCATATTAAGCTCCAAGAATGTGTTGGAGCATAAATTTGACCAACATGTGCTTTTGTTGGTTCCGATTCTTGCATCTCTCTCTCTCTCTCCGATCCCCACTCTCTTCCCCAGTCCCCACTTTCTTCCCTACTGCTCTACTTCCTTGGAGAAATTTCAAAGAGTTTGTATTTGCATATCTCCTTAGTAACGTGACTCATCCAGGACACTTACTGGTTCTGAGAAGGATGGTTGGCAGAAAAAGAAGTTGTAATAATCTGGGATTCATAACTCTTTGTTAAAGAAAGAGGGTCATTTTGGCTGATATATTATTAGTTTAGCCTGGAAGGGCGCCTTCTCCTTGAAGTTGGTTCTTGTGTTGTTGCTTTTTTATGTTTATGTGCACTTATGTTTGTGCAAATATAAGCAAAGCTTTGTTTAACTTTTGTTTAGCTTTGTGAATTCTTGGAATGTTTTCTACACAAGTAAAGGCATAATTTGTGTGTTTAGCTTACAATGGTTTCCATATCCAAATACTAAGGCCAATTCTGACTGGTTTTCTAGATCAGGCAAAGGTACCTGTACAAATGGTCACTAGCAATTCAGTGTTAATACTTTAGCTTGTGGTACTGTATCATTTCATAATTGGGTTTGTGTTACTGTAGTGATTGTGTGTATATGTGTGTGTGTGTGTTTATGTGCATGCATATGTGCTCACATCTATTTTTACGTATATAATCAAAATTAAAGAGGAGGATTTTCCAAGTTCATTGTGTACAGTATCTCCAAAGCAGATTTATTTTTAAATATTACTTCCTCTAAAGTTGCATCACAATAACAGCTTTGCTCAGACCTTGGTTATAAAAAAACAAAAGTAATTAGCATAAAATTAATAGGAGGAGAAGCAATTCCTTTTACTAAAAATCACTGTTGAGAAACTTATGTAAGGAAACAAGGGTGGTTTTTTTGCCTTTTCTTCCTTTTTTTTCTTTGCAAGAACATTTATCCTTAAATCCTTAAGATATAAACATCTTGCAAAGATATAAACATCTTGCAAAGTGCCCAGCAGTTCTGTTACATTCAGCACCTCGAGGTGAACTGTGCTTTATGTTTCATTATAATATTTAGTAGAAATAAATAAGATCTAAATCCAACTGACACAGAATCTTTAAAGTTAATTCACTTTTCCCTGGAATTGTTTTTGCTATTTTCGAGTGTATTCCAGACATTGCCCTCTAGGTGACAGTATAAGAAAGCAAACTTTACTTTTTCCTCCTTAATTTTTTTTTAACATTTAGCTAACAATTTATATTTTACCTGCACCCAATTTTGTATGTAGCAAAAACCTGCCTAGCAACTGGACATTTTGAACTTAGAATGTTTAATAGATAAATGTGGATTGCTTTAAATTGACTCAAAAGTTAAAGCCACACTTTTTTCCAGAATATTTATTAGTACTATATAATCATCTATGTATTTACATGAAATAACTTTCCTTTCTGTTCATATGTCAGTAAGCTTCTTGTAAGAAGATGTAGAATTCTCTGCCACTAGACAGTTTCTGGTTTCACCCTAAATCTGTAACGAAAAAACAAAATAAACAAAAACTTCCACTAATTAATTACTCGTGATTCTCACTTGCTTTCTTTAGGTAAGAGACCTGGTAGAATGGTATTTTCCCAGTGCAAAAATTATTATTGTCTAGGAATCAAATTTGAGAGCTGTGCAATCACGATTGAGACCCACACACACTTACAATGAAACTGCTTTCGTGAAACAGTAATATAATCCAAAATTTAGAGGTAATACAATCTGTAGTGTATGAGTGTATGCTTTGTTTAAGGAGAACTGTAGAAATGAGGTTCAGGCAGTAAAATGCTAGTTCCATTTCTGACATTAAGGAGAACTAGACTCTGCCTCTTATGCCTTTATTCCTTCTGTGACGATTCTTTACTGTGTTAATGTAGGAGCTGTCTCAGGTGCTGAATAGTCCCTTGCAGATTGGTCTCCTTTAAGCAAGGTTGGGCAATTAATTTTTTCCAAAGGGTCACATGAGAAACTGGGGTTATTGTAGGGGGCTGAAGCAATAGGCCTGTACACTCATTTACTTTCGATTTCTAATTTCCAATTGACCTCATGCATGGCCAGATAGGGACAGCCAAAGATCCAGATGTGGTCAGGGAATTACAGAATAACAGAGTTGGAATGAACCTTGGAGGTCTTTTTGTCCAGCCCCCTGTTCAAGCAGGAGATCCTATACAATTTCAGACAAATGGTTGTCCAATCTCTTCATAAAAACTTCCAGTGTTGAAGCATTTACAACTTCTGGAGGAAAGTCGTTCCACTGATTACCGTAATTGTTCTAATTGTCCAGAAATTTCTCCTTAGTTCTAGATTGCTTCTGTCCTTGGTTAGTTTTCATCCATTGCTTCTTGTCCTGCCTTCAGTTGCTTTGGGGGATAGGTTGACCTCCTCTTCTGTGTGGCAGCCCCTCAAATATTGGAAGACTGCTATCATGTCTCCCCTAGCCCTCCTTTTCATTAAACTAGACATACCCAGTTCCTGAAACTGTTCTTCATATGTTTTAGCTGAAGTCTGCCTTTTTAAGGCCACTGGAAAAAAATGTATTTTGCTTTAGAAAGCAGTATATTAAGGTGGAGGAACCAGTTAGTCATAAGACTCTCTCTAAGTGCAAGCATTCAAAATAAACCATCTTTGTCTAGCCTCTGTTTGAATCCATCCAATAAATGAAAAGACCTCCACCTGTCATGATATAGGGAGTCCTCAGCCAGAATTTTCATTGTTAACCAAGGCAATTATAAAATGAATTTCTGGAAAGGTTGCAGATGGTAATTACATGATCCTCAGGAAATTGTAGCCATTATAAATATAGCCTGTTTGCCCAGTGCTTGAATGTTGATCACATGATTTTCACGATGGTTTCTCTACCAAACTGCTTTTATATTGGAAAGCTATTTTTTAAAATATTCTTCTGGTAACTATTTTCTGGTGACCCAGAGTAACCCATTATTCTCTGTCCTGAACTCTGGAATGAGAGAATATAAGTTTTATGACTTTGGCTGCTTGTTGTTAATTAATAAAGAACACTCAGTTGATATGTCAAGGCAGGATTTTTGAAAATCCTATATGGCTCAAGGTTGAAGTGTGTAGATGAATGGGACTAGCCAGAGGGAGCAAACCCCACACTCACCAAAACTGATGATGTCACCTAGTCAGGTAATAAAACATCTGCAAACAAGCAACCAAACAAAGAGCACCTTTTTTACCTTAGTATTTTTTTAATGCAAAGGACAAGTCAGAATTATTCTTCCTTATTGCAAGCCCTGCTGGTAACAAGGTCACTAGCAAAGATGTAAGAGTATTGTGAATAAATGTGCCTTTCATCGCACAAATAGTTTTACAGGTTTTTAAGACATTGGAAGGGATGTGGTGGCTCAGTGGCTAACACACTGAGCTTGTCGATCAGAAAGTTCAGCAGTTCAAATCCCTAGTGCCGCATAATGGAGTGAGCTCCCGTTACTTGTCCCAGCTTCTACCAACCTAGCAGTTCGAAAGCAAGTAAAAATGCAAGTAGAAAAAATAGGAACCACCCTTGGAGGGGAGCGTTCCGTGTGCTTTTGGCATTTAGTCCTGCTGACCTCATGACCATGGAGACATCTTTAGACAGCACTGGCTCTTTGCCTTTGGACCAGAGATGAGCACCACCCCCTAGAGTCAGGAACAACTAGCACATATGTGTGAGGGGAACTTTACCTTTTAACACATTGGAGGACAGGGGACACAATGCAAAGATAACTGTGGCCACACAGAATGTAGAAAAGCATGCTTTTTAATATATTTCTACAGAGTTGAATACATAGTCACTGAAAATCCTTCTACTTTGGTTTATGATTGTGTTTGATGACTTCTGCACAACAGAAGAAAACGTAATGGACCAGATTTTGGAATGATTAAACTTCTAATATGAATTTCATATTAAAACACAAAACTAGGCAAAGGACTCTTCTTTTAAGGAATGGATTCTATATTTACATGATGTGTATATTCATGGTTAATATAACCATGATTAATTGAATTACATTCTTTTTCTGGATGTGTACAACACACTAAACAATTAATAGTACCACTAAGTTTGTGCAGTTATGCTTAGGCTAAAATTCAGTTGTCCAATTTGTGGATTAGTAATATGTTGTACAAACCCAGATTCATCATTCCCAGCTGTTGGAGATAGCTGCAATCAGAATATATCTTATCATCTGAAATACCCAACTCATCTTTAAAACATTTTGTCCATTCATTTCAAGCGTAGTTTAAAATAATTCCAGCATGTAAACAATGTTATGAAGCAATATAAATAACCTTTTGATTATGTTTTCTAAAAGCTAATATCTGATTTTTTCGCAGTTATTTGCTGAGCTATTCTTTATTATCACATATACAGAGAGACTATTGACCTAGTTTGTACAAAATTGGTTTAATCATGATTTCAATAAAGCATAATTGGCTAAATTTATATCCAAGGCACTAAATTATAAAAACTATTATTTCCAAAATAAATATATCTATACAGAATATTTCCCAGCTTCCTCCCCAACCCCACTTAGGATTTAGCCTAACATATAAAATCAATCAAAAGTATGCATTTAAAATTCTTGACTTTTGCCATTTTTATCTTTTTGCTTGACCTCCAGAAAGGTCAGATAAATTTATATTACTCAGCTCCACTTTTGTTTTCAAAAGAATCTGTCTTCATTGTTTTCCCCATTTCTCCTTGTAATCTGTGTGTGTGTGTGTGTGTGTGTGTGTGTGTGTGTTCCACCATAACTCTGGAATGCCTTGAGCAATTTCAAGGAAACTTGATACACAGATGACTTACTCCCTGGAAAAAAATACTGTGGGGGTAAGACATCCCTAACACTATTTGGAGTGTGTTTTCTGTTATGATTCAGTCTGTTGTGCCTTCAAATGGCTTCTACTGTACTGCCATAAAATGGCTTCTACTGTACAGTGCAGTGGAGTTGCCATGGTAACAGCTTCACAGTACTCCACAAGGGTGCTCCCTCTGGTAAGGGGGGAAATCCGACATTAAAAATTATGCTTGGTCTGGACATTTCCCCCCTATAAAGAAATACCCAGGCAATGCCAGATTATCGGCTAGTCATTCTATAAAAATTGACTGGGGCAGTAATTAACTCAAGTGCTGAATGGAAAAAATAAATTCAAATCTTATGTTTATTACATTTTAAAGTGTACCCTGAACTCATGATAGTGAATTAAAGATCCCTAAGAAGAAACCAAACCTGCAAATACTATAAAATACAATAAAATCCCCATAGCTAGGTAGGTCCTAAATGTTTCTGTGTTTTGATTTAGCAGAAGGCTGTAGATGTGGGGAATTAATTATCTCTGTTCAAGGAGAAAGGGAGATATATTTTGTAGCATTGGGACAATTGATATGAAGGTGACAGCTCCTTAGTTTATGGGATATTAGAAATGAGAGCATAAAAAAACCTCTAGAGAAACAGTGAAATACACAGAACACTAATCAAAAAAATTAGCCTGTCTGCCATCTTTGGCCTTATATAGTAGTTTCACTTCCTTATGAAGATTTCTTTTATTTCTTTTTAGTGTCTAAATGCTATAATTCAATATTATCCATGGCTTCTAAAGCATATCACTTTCAAAAATTGCTGGTCATCTAAATTTCACATATTACATTAATCTTCTCCTGTAGTTATAGAATTGTGTCTCCAGATGAATGGTTATGGATATAATTTGGTAAATATATAAAAGTAAGGAGCCAGTTTGGTGTAGCGGTTAAGGAGCTGGCCTAGAAATCAGGGGACTCTGAGTTCTAGTCCCGCCTTCGGAATGAAACCAGCTGGATGATTTGGGCCAATAAACAAAAGATTGTGAGTTTTAATCCCGCCTTAGTGGGAGAAATCTGACTTTAGGCCTGACAATTCTCTCTCAATCCAACTCACCTCGTACCGTATTTCCCCCAAAATAAGACAGGGTCTTATTTTCTTTTGACCTCCGAAATAAGCGCTTGGCCTTATTTTCCGGGAGGTCTTATTATTTTTGAGGTGCAGGAGGCGGTGAGCGTGGTCACCTCATGGCTGCTGCTGTACTGCAATATTTTTGAGGAGGGCTTATTTTTGGTGGAGGGCTTATTTTAGCGCATGTGTTCAAAAGATTGGGCTTAATATCTGGGGAGGATTTATTTTCGGGGAAATAGGGTAGGGTTATCATTCTAGGGAAAAAAGGAAGAGGAAGGAGTTTTAAATTTTGAGTTACTTAAAAAGTAATACAGGTAGAGTAAAAATAAATAAGATAGATAAAATAAATAAGAAAATAAATGCAGAGAATATAACGGGGAGATGTTTGTTTATAATTTTGGGATCACGTGTACTTTTCCTTTTGAGATTAATACTTTCCAGACTAGAATACCGACATTTATTTTACTTACCATTGCCTTTGAATATTTTCCTGGTTCGTCTCTCTCTTGCTTACTTTTCTTTACAGATGAGGTTATTGATGAGGGTAATTTCTGTAAGCAACTGCCAAAGGTGCTGAGTTTGATATACATGCAGATTGTCTATAACTTTGTTCCTTTTAATTACCATGAAACAATAATGCATTAATCAAGTTCATAAGAAAATCAGCTCTTCCCTCTAATGTAAAATACCAGTTCATAAGACAATAAAGCTACCGGGTTTCCCTGAAGCATTGCTAAGACTGGGTCTTATATTCATTTTTGTTCCAAAAGATGCATTAGAGGGCTTTTTTTCTGGTTAGGTCTTATTTTGGGAGAAATATGGTACTAAATGCATCCATCTGAATGACAGTCTTAACTGGTACTTATTTTGGGGGTAGGGTTTATATTACCAGCGTCTTGAAAAATCATGCTAGGATTTATTTTCAATTGAGTCTTATTTTCGGGGAAACTGGGTAATAATAACAATCATCCCTTTAACATTGCTGAGTTATTTTTTCTTAAGAAGGTTGCACATAAGAAATCAGTTTTATAGTGTTACTTAAATATCCAAGTCCTCCCTTATTCATCATCAGGATAATTCATCAGGATAATTTAAGTATAGTCCTTGGATAATAGCAGTTCATTGTGACAATTCAAAGTTACAACAGCACTAAAAATGTGACACGACAATTTTTTACAGTTACAAACTTTGCAGCATCCCCATGATCATGTGATCAAAATTCAAATGATTGACAACTGGCTCATACTTATGACAGTTTCAGTGTCCTGAAATCATGTGACACCCCTCCCCCCTCTTTTACAACCATCTGTCAAGCAAAGTCAATGGAAAAGCCAGATTCACTTAGCAACCAGGTTACTAACTTATCAACTGCATTGATTCACTTAACAAATGTGGCAAGAAAAGTCATAAACTTGGGTAAAACTCACTTAACAACAGAACTTTTAGGCTCAATTTTGGTTGTAAATTGAGGACTACCTGTACCATGTTTTTGGAACAGCATTTTTCAAAAAAGAACCAGCCATTTGGATGGAAAGCATTGATAATTATTGGGATTCTGTTTTGCACAAGAGGGACATTTAACTTTCCTTTTTGTGGATCAACCTTACCTCTTCACAGAACTGTTGATTAAATGGATAATGAAATGATAATGACTTGTGAGGGTACTTACAATACTGGTAACTTGTAAAATATCCTTCAGGGTAGACCACGTCAGGAAAGGTATACCATAATAACTGATAGAACTACCCTGTTCCCCCGAAAATAAAACCCAACAAAAAAATAAGTCCTAGCATGATTTTTCACGATGCTCGTAATATAGACCTTACCCCCAACATAAGCCCCAGTTAAGATTGTCAGCCAGATGGATGCATTTAGTACTGTATTTTCCCCAAAATAAGACCTAACCAGAAATAAGCCCTAATGCATCTTTTGGAGCAAAAATTAATATAAGACCCGGTCTTATTTTCGGGGAAACACGATAGTCTTGTCGGGACTGCAACAACATAATCTTGAAAGGGTTTTGTTTTTTTTCTCTATTTTATGCCAAAGAAAATTTCTTTTCCAAGCTTTCTCAAGTTCTTCCAATAGCTGCCAGATACAGGTAGTTTTCCTGTACACCGCTTGGAGAGTCCAAGCAATGGGTTAATTCAGTCTGCTTGCCCTTAGGACTGAGGAACTATTTTTCCTTAAGCCACACCTCCTCCTGGTGTGCTCAATCCCCCAGAATTCTTCCTCAGTCAGCCCGTTTGGACGTATTTAGTTAGAGCTCTGAGCTAAATTGATCTTTTTTTTTTGGCTTGGACTCTCTAATTGCGTTTAAAGTTTTTTCTCTAATATTCCCCAACCTCGTGAGACGTTTCTCTCTTCAATTCTGCGACTTTCTTCAATAGAATCTGCACTTGAAGGCCAGGAGGTAAGCTACAAGGTGGTGGGGGGTGCCCCTCAGCCGATCCTCTTGGGACGGCTTCGGAGGCCTGCCGCTTGTCGTTTAAAACGGCGCGGCTGCAGCGGCGAGGTTCCTAAGTCCCCAGGCCCCTCGTTTGTTATTTTCGTCGAAGTTTTTTCGCTCCCCGGCCTGCTAGAGGACCTCTGCCGCAGGGAGGAGTGGGCGATCGTCGCCATTGCGAGGCGCGTTCGCCCCTCGCTCTCCCTTAGCCCCACGCTGTTGCGGCGGCCATTTTTAGGCGCGAAAATAGCGCGCCCAGCCATGGCCGCCATTTTGCATCAGCCTCGTTGTCAGGAGGCCGCTGGAGGTGGCAGGGCCTAGCAAGGGTTTCTCGGGCTAGGATCGCCACCTTCGCCATTTGTCTATTTTTGCGAGCGGCGCTGGTTCCTGTGCCATTCCAACGGTCATCATACCGGCTCAGGGAGGAGGCCTAAGTAAGCGCAGGCCTGAAGATTTTTTCTATAGTCATTCTCCTCCCTGCTTCTCCTGCGGAGCCTTGCACCTCGGTGCAGGCCCCAATCCTACCCCTGGGCCTCCGACTGGTGTGAAACATGGGATGATTTCATAGTATTGTTTCGATTAATTGTATATATGGCAATTTTAACGATCATTTCGTTTTGTTTCCCATTACAGCACCCAGTCTATATCTATCCTTCTGCCTTATCATAGCCTTGCTCCATCTTGTGTGGTCATTGACTATGGACCTGCCCAGTCCTCCCGATTCCCAAGACGCTAGGCCGAGCCTCTCGCAGGCCCCTAGCAAGGGTTCCTCCTCTTCGGGGAGTGGGGGTGCGGGCAAGAGTGGTGGGGGTAGCTCTGGGAAACAGCGTTCCAGAACCCCTTCGGTAGCTGAGGCCAAGGATGCTGAAAGGCGCCAGCGGGCCCTTGACAAGCAATTCGAGAAGGCCAGACGCCAGGCAGACAGGGTGCAGTCCCTTTCAGGAGCCCCTCCCTCCCGGGAAGATCTCCAGTCGGTCCTCGCCGAGGAGGTGGAATCCCAGGACCTATCCCCTAATAGGTCATTTGCAGAGCCGGCTTCCCCGGTCCCTTCTTGGGCCTGTGAACAGGTTCCTCCCCCTGGGGATGCTAGCATAGACGATATGCAGGGTGAGGCTTCACCCCCCCTAGAAGAGGGCTTGGATCCCGATTCTGACTCTGAGGAGTTATCGCCCCGCATGCAGGAGCTAATGGCCCGCGCCATTGCCAAGGGCATCACGGAGGCCATGAAATTTAAAAGCCCTACCGCAGCGGCCCCTAGGGGTCCCAAGCCCGATCAGGCAGCTCCGCCCCCAAGCAAGCGTGCTCGCCATCCTTCCCTGGAATCCTCGGTGGTCAGCGAGGCCTCTGCCATTGAGGACCCTGACCCGGAGGTGCTAGGCCTCTCGGACGACGAGGACCTTCCCCCCGAAGCGCCTGCCTTTGCGGGTCTCTTCAAGCCCAGCCTTTTTAAATCGGTCCTTCACAAGGTCAAGGCTGCCACCAGGGTGGGGATCAAGCCCAAGCCGACCGCGCCGGCGGATGATGCCCCTCCGGCTAATCCCAATGCGGTCATGTTTGATGTGCCAGCGCCCCAGCAAGAGCTGGTTCCGGTCCCGGGGCTGTTCCTCGACTTAATCCAGCGCCAGTGGGCTCAGCCAGCCACGCAATCCTCTCCCAGTGGGGTAGATAGGAAGCTTTATACTATGGAGCCAGTGTTGGAGGACCTTCTGGCCCTTCCCACTGTCGACCCGCCCATCGCTGCGCTCACTTCCAACTCCTCGCTACCGGCCGACCTCCTGGAAGGCCTTAAGGCGGAGGACAAGAAGGCGGAAAAGGCGTGCCACAAGACCCATCTGGCGGCTGCCTGGGCCATCAGGGCCTCTTCTTCCGCTTCCTTTTTTAATAGGGCTTCTGTGATCTGGCTGCGCGAGCTCCTAAACAAGCTCCCGGCGGGAGACATCCGTCTCCACCAGGACGTGTCAAAAATAATCGCGGCCTCCCAGTATGCCGCTGACGCGTCCCTCAATGCCACCAAATTTGCCTCCAGGGCCCTCGGTTCTAACATAACTTCCCGTCGACTGATCTGGCTCCGACATTGGCAAGCGGACCAGAAAAACAAATGGAAACTGGCTTCCGCCCCCTTTAAGGGGTCCAAATTGTTTGGCGAGTCCCTGGATCCTCTCCTCATTGAGTCCAAGGACAAGAGGAAGATCCTACCTTCTCTAAATAAAAAGCAGGAACGTAAGGCCGCTCCCTACTCTAGGAGGCAGTCCTTTCGTGCCTCCGAGCCTTCCACCTCTGCCTCTTCCTTCTCTCCCTCTAATAGGTCCTTCGGCCAGCAGGGCGACAGGTCCCAAGACAGAGCGCCCTTTCGGGACAGAGGCAGGCAGCAGTTCGGCTTCCGCAAGTATAACCGCGGTGGGGCCTCCAACAGGCCGTTCCGTAAGTCAAAGTGACTGCCAGGGCTTGGCGCCCATCGGGGGTCGCCTCCAGCTGTTCGCCTCCCATTGGGCCCAGAACACCGAGGATGCTTGGGTTCTGCAGACAGTCAGGGAAGGCCTCTCCCTGGAATTCCTGTCCCTTCCCCCTCGGACCTTCATCCGGTGCCCTGTCCCGTCCTGCCCCCAAAAGAGGCAGCGTATGGACCAGGAAGTCCGTCATCTCCTGGACATCAGGGCCGTGGAACCAGTTCCCCAAGGCGAAGAGGGGAAGGGGTTTTACTCCATCCTCTTCCTGGTACCAAAGAACTCGGGGGGGTGGAGAGCCATCTTGGACCTCAAGAACCTCAACAGGCATATCGCCTACCGGAGGTTCAAGATGCAGTCTCTGCAGTCCATTCTGGCGGGGATTCGACAGGGAGATCTTCTCACATCTATAGATCTCAAAGAGGCATACCTCCACATCCCCATCCGTCCTCAGCACAGGAAGTTCCTGCGCTTCTATTATGCGGGTCGCCACTTCCAGTACAAAGCTCTTCCATTCGGCCTCTCGTCCGCTCCTCGGACGTTTACCAAAGTGCTGGCGGTAGTGGCGGCTCAGCTAAGACGCAGGCCCATAAGGCTCCAGTGCTACCTGGACGACATCCTGATCCAGTCGTCGTCCAGGCAGCAGGCCCTTCGGGATCTCCAAACCACTATGAGATCCCTCAGAAATCACGGCTTCACTCTAAACATAGAGAAGAGCCATCTCACTCCAACCAACAGACTTGTACACCTGGGGGCGGTGATAGATACCAACTTGTGCAGGGTTTTCCTTTCCCGAGACAGGTTGACCGGTCTAAGGTCCATGACCCACAAGGTGTTGAGCTTGAGACAGGCTCCAGTGGTCCTTCTGTCGCAGCTGCTGGGAAAAATGATCTCCTGCATTTCCATCGTGCCGTGGGCCCGCCTGCATTCCAGGTCTCTTCAGTGGCTGCTGCTGCCGCACCAGAGGGCATCCAGGAGCAACTCTACCAGGCCGATTCGAGTTCCCCCGGACGTGAAGAGGTCTCTCCGCTGGTGGGTGTCTCCGGCCATCCTCAAGGGCCACCTATTCAAGGAACCCGAGAGGTTGATCATCACCACAGACGCCAGCCTCTCCGGCTGGGGAGCCCACATGGGGTCCCTGGTTGTTCAAGGCAAGTGGTCCCAAGTGGAATCCAGCTACAGCATCAACCTGCTGGAACTGAGAGCTGCTCGCCTGGCCCTGCGACATTTCAGCCGGCCCATCCATCGTCAACATGTGCTTCTGATGACGGACAATGTGGCCACCAAGGCCCACATCAACCGTCAGGGCGGCACCAGATCCAGAGCACTGATGAGAGAGGCGGAGTCCCTGGGACGCTGGGCGGAGCGCCATCTGGAATCCCTTCGCTCCGACCATATCTCCGGAGTGGACAACACACAGGCCGACTGGCTGAGCAGGACGACCATAGATCCTGCGGAGTGGAAACTGGACCCTCGCCTGTTCCACCAGATGTCCGACAGATTCGGGACTCCGGCCGTAGACCTGTTTGCGTCAAGGGACAACAAGCAGCTCGACCGCTTCTACTCCCGGTTCTTCACCCCGGGGGCGGAGGGGACAGACGCACTGCGTTGCAAGTGGCCCCGCGAGCTACTGTATGCCTTCCCTCCCCTGCCTCTCCTTCCTCAATTCATCTCCAAAGTCATCGCAGAGGGAGCAGAGGTCCTTCTCGTGGCCCCGCATTGGCCCCGCAGGTCGTGGTTTGCCGACCTTGTCCACCTGTCGGTGTCTCCTCCGTGGCGCATTCCTCCGGACCAGATCTCCCTCAGCCAGGGGGCCGTGATTCATCCAGAGCCCCAGTGGCTCCAGTTGGCCGTCTGGCACTTGAGGGGGACCAACTAAAAGACCAAGGCCTGTCGGAGGAGGTAGTGAACACCATTCAGGCGGCTAGACGCCCTTCAACCACTAGGATTTATGATGCGTCCTGGGCCGCCTTCGCCAAGTGGTGTGAGGAGCTGCTCATCGAGCCGACGACCGCGCCTGTTCCCAGAGTGCTTGACTTCCTTCAAGCGGGACTCAACAAGGGCCTGGCCCCGAACACCCTTCGACGCCAAGTGGCGGCTTTGTCTACTGTCTGGTCGGGCGACCACCTTTTGCCTCTCAGCAAAATCCCGAAGGTGCGTCTTTTCCTCAAGGGCGCTTCTAACCTTCGCCCTCCCACCGTTCATCGCTATCCTACTTGGCAGCTGTCCGTGGTCCTGCGGGCCCTCTCTGGCCCTCCATTCGAGCCTTTACGCACTACTTCTCTTCGATTCCTGACGCTGAAGACGGCCTTCTTGATTGCCATCACGTCAGCTCGCCGGATTTCGGAGCTGGCGGCTCTCTCTGTTCGCCAGGATCTGTGCGTCATCCACCCTGACAGGGTCATTTTGAGGCTGGACCCGACCTTTACCCCCAAAGTAAACTCATGGTTCCATAGAGCGCAAGACATTGTGTTGCCAAATTTTTGTCCTCATCCGTCGCATCCCAGAGAGCGATCCTGGCACAATCTTGATGTCAGGAGGGCCCTGAAGGTCTACATCGCTCGTACTGCGGAATTCAGGAAATCAGAGGCTCTTTTCCTCTCCTTCCAGCCCGGTTCCCTAGGGAAGAAGGTCACTTCCTCCACAATTGGCAGGTGGCTTCGCGCTTGCATTGCGACTGCCTATGAAAGTCAATCCAAAGCCGTTCCGCGCGGCATCACTGCACACTCCACACGAAGTGCTGCTACTTCAGCGGCCTGGGCCACCCAGGCCTCGATCCTGGACATCTGCAGGGCCGCTACGTGGTCCTCTCCTTCTCCATTTGTGCGACACTATAAACTGGACATTTTCGCCTCGGCTGAGGCGTCTTTCGGCAGGCGTGTGCTCCAGGCGGTTGTGTCAGAGACCGAATCCCGGGAGCCTTCTTCTGCCCACCCAGATGGACAATAACTTTGGTATGTCCCATTGCTTGGACTCTCCAAGCGGTGTACAGGAAAATGACCATTGGCTTACCTGAAGGGTCCTTTTCTGTACACCGCGGGAGAGTCCAACCCACCCTGGCTCTCAAGGCCGGGATTCGGGTTCCTCGTGTCAACAGTACATCATCTTGGACGCTTCGCTCCGTCCGCACGAACTGACTCCTTCAAAGAATTCTGGGGGATTGAGCACACCAGGAGGAGGTGTGGCTTAAGGAAAAATAGTTCCTCAGTCCTAAGGGCAAGCAGACTGAATTAACCCATTGCTTGGACTCTCCCGCGGTGTACAGAAAAGGACCCTTCAGGTAAGCCAATGGTCATTCTCAACTTACAACCATTAATTTAGTGAATGTTTAAAGTTACGACAGCACTGAGAAAAACAATTTTTGAACTTATGGTTGTTGCCACATCCCCAGGGTCATGTGATCCGGTACTTGGCAACCAGCATTATTGACAATGGTTGCAATGTTTCAAGGTCACATGATCACCATTTGTGATGTTCCCAGCCAGAAGCAAAGTCAATGTGGGAAGCCAGATTCACTTAAACAACAGTACACCTATAGTATTCACTGAACAACCATGAAAAAATACTGTATTTTTTGGAGTATAAGACGTACCTTTTTTTTCCTCAAAAAAGAGGGGAGAAATCTTACACACATCTTATACACTGAAAACAGCATTTTGGCCTCCTGAAACCCTGCCCCCTTTGCAAAAGTGGCTATACATAGCCTTTAGGAGGCTTCCAGAGAGCTCCTGGGG
Source organism: Natrix helvetica (assembly GCF_964273705.1). Taxonomy (NCBI): domain Eukaryota; kingdom Metazoa; phylum Chordata; class Lepidosauria; order Squamata; family Natricidae; genus Natrix; species Natrix helvetica. The sequence continues at coordinate 132,416,472 of NC_138554.1, read as the reverse complement.
GTTGGGGAGGGCAAAAATGAGCAGGAGGGCAAACAAATTGGCCTTTTTTTTGCTCGCCCTCCCCCCTAGTCCTCAGAAAGACTCTATAAGCCTCCTAACGGCTATGCATGCCCTTTTTTTGATGAAAAAAGGGTCCACTTTTGCGAAAAATGGGCCGTTTTTGAGATGTCTGCAGAGTACAAAAACTTGTTTTTTTAATTTGCCTCTTCAAAATCTTGGTGCGTCTTACACTCCAAAAATATATTGTAAAAAAGGCTATAAAATGAGTGCAGCTCACTTAATAATTGCTTTACTTAGCAACTGAAATTCTGTGCTTGTAAGTTGGGGACTACTTAATAGCCACCTCTATACTCTTCTACAATAAGATATGGAATTATATATATATATCAGGATGTCACTTCATGCTCCTTCTACTTGTTGCATAATAATCAAAGCAGTGATCTCTAAATGGCTATTTTCCTTTTTTTTTTACAAGATAGCAAATGCAAGTAATTTCTGCCAAAATCAAATGAGGAGGTTTTGTACGTGGTCATGTTCCCTTGTACCCTCTATTTAACTAACTTAACTTGGACTTCAAAAGATGTTTTATAGTTGCCTTTTTCAGCGTCCCGAGATAGACAAGTTATGAATCACAGAAGTAATTGCCAATATTTTCGGTATTAATAATTCAGGCTGTGGGTTAGGCTGTTTAAATTAGCCTTTACAAGCCTTCGGGAATATATAGTGCAAGATCTGGAGAATAATTTATTTTTGAAAACTGCAAAGAAAATGATAATTGCTATTGCTTTGTAGTGAAATGTGCCAAAGCAAGGCCTGTTCCATTTGAGGTGGGGGGGACAGATTTCTGAAAAAAAACGAGCCTGCGAAATAAAATGGAATTGGATTGTTATGCAAAATGAATTATCCTGTAAGACAGAACTTCAAATAATTCCAACTGAATGTCCATATAAATGCAACCTTTTCGGCAAGTTGTTTGTTTTCTCTTTGTTGGCATTGTTATCTCTGCCACCTTAGTTTTTTTTATTATTTTCTTGTTTTAAATATTTTTAACAATTTGTAAACAGCTCATACAGGGGTCTTCAATTTACTACCACAATTGGGACTGGAACTTACGTTGCTAATTGAAACAGTCATAAAGTGAGTCATGTCTAATTTTGCAACCTTTTTTGCTGTAGTGATTAAGGAAATCACAAGGTCATTAAGCAAATCTGGTTCCCCTGTTCACTTTGCTTGCCAGAAGAGAAAGTCATAAATGATGATCATGTGAGCCTGAGATAGTGCAAGCATCATAAATACATGCCAGTTGCCAAGTAAATACATGCCAGTTGATTGCATGGCTGTGGAGGTACTTCCGGTTTGCTCGGAGGGTCATTTTAAGCGTTCCAAAGGCTTCAGGGACCGTCTGGAGGCTTTTCTGACGCCTTCGGAGCGCTCAAAACGACCCTCCGAGCAAACCGGAAGTCATTTCCGGTTTGCTCAGAGGGTCATTTTAAGTGTTCCGAAGGCTTCAGGGAAGCCTCCAGATGGTCCCTGAAGCCTCTGGAGGGCCTCTGGGGGGTTGGGGGAAGCTATTTTCGCCCTCCCCAGGCTCCTATAAAGCCTCTGGAGCCTGGGGAGGGCGAAAGAATGGCTTTTAAAAACGGTGAACTCAGCTGGCCAGCGCCCACATGCGCGCTGGCTAGCTGACAGGGCAGCGCCTCGTGTGCCCTGACAAATGGCTCCGCGTGCCACCTGTGGCACGCGTGCCGTAGGTTCATCATCACTGGCTTAGACTTATTTACCGCCTCACAGTGCTTTACAGCCCTCTCTAAGCGGTTTACAGAGTCAGCCTATTTCCCCCAACAATCTGGGTCCTCATTTTACCCACCTCGGAAAGATGGAAGGATGGGTCAACTTTGAGCCTGATGAGATTTGAACTGACAAATTGCAGTCAGTCGGCAGTCAGCTGAAGTCACCTGCAGTGCTGCACTCCAACCACCGTGCCACTGTGACTGTTGTTGCTGAGAATCTTCTTTTTATTAACCTTGGGTTAATTTAACTAACTCAGAAAAAGGACATCCCAAAGTATATTAGAAAGCTAGAAGACATGATGGGACTCAACCTCACCAGTTTGCCTGCTGGAAATCGGCGTCTTCAGGGGTGGGATGCTACAGATTCGCCAGGATTTGGGAGAACCCGTAGCTAACATTATGGCCAGTTCGGAGAACCTCCAAATCCCACCCACCCCGCCGTGGTGCAGGAGGCCGACTAGGCCACACTCCCACCATGGCCACGCCCACCCAGCAAGCGGGCAAAGAACCCGTTGCTGAAATGTTTGAAGCCCACCCCTGGGTGTCTTGGATATCTCTTCAGAATAACAATGGTATCATTCAAAGTCAGGGTGAAGATTTTAAGTCTTGCATTTAAAAAATGATAAAGGTTTTCCCTGTCCAGTCATGCCTGAGTCTGGGGTGGTGGTGGTGGTACTCATCTCCATTTCTTACCTGAGGGATCCAGAGTTTTGCAAAGACACTTCCGTATTCATAAATCCTGCATGGCTATACATCAAGGTGCATGGGATGCTGTTAACTCACCAAAGTGGTACCTATCTTTCTAGCTGACAAGCTCAGCATCTTTAACCATGGAGCCATCGTGCCGTATAAAGTTGACCTATAGCTCTTTGCTTTAAAGAGTGCCAGCAAGTACCAAAGGAAGTAACCTAGCTCCTGGCTTCTATGGAACAATAATACATTGTCTTCATTCATTCCCAATCTCAGTTCAAAATGTTGGGTTTCATTTTTAATGCCACCAATGGCTTAAGATTGGATGATCTGAAACAAGACATTATACACAGGTGGCCCTTGACTTAAGAATCACAGTTGAACCCGAACTTTCTCTTGCTATGCGAGGCAGTTATTAAATGGGGTTTGCCCCATTTTATGACCTTTTTTGCCACAGCTGTTAAGCAAATCACTGCAGCTATTAAGTGAATTGTGTGGTCACTAAGTGAATCTTGCTCCCCCCCATTGACTTTGCTTATGAGAAGATAGCTGGGAAGGTTACAAAAGGTGATCACATGACCCTGGGATAGTGCAACTAAATACATGCCAGTTGCCAGGAACCCAAATTTTGATCACATGACCATGGGAATACTGCAGTGGTTATAAGTGTGAAGTCACTTCTTTCAGTGTTGTTGTAATTTTGAATGGTCACTCAATGAATGGTTGTGTTGTGGCCCGCCAGCAGCCAGCAGAGTCATACAGTGAGAAGGTTGGAGAGGAGCATGGGCCAGTCTTGGACTCTGGGGAAGGCTCAGACGAGGGCTCTGTGTCAGAGGCAGAGATGGGGCCAAGGCCATCTGACAGTTATCAGCTGCCTTCGGAGTTGGAGATCAGTGGGGCAAAGGAACAGCTAGAGCCTGTTCCCAGTGTGTGCATGCGCAGAGCTGCCAGAAAAAAAGAACAATTGAGAAATGATGGTAGACTTGGGAATAAAATCACAGGTGGAAGGTGATTGGCCCCTCCCATAGGAAATAAAAAGGAGCACAAGGGGAGTGGCTTTTGCAGGAAGCCATTCATTCGTTCATTAGATTTGTTTCAGGAGTGTGAAGATCTGTCCATGAATCTCAGAGACTCTGTGCCCGGTCTTTCCTTGCACAACACCTCTCTTGGAAAATATTTACGTGCTAAATAAGGTTTGTAGTCATAAATATTCCTCCAAAAGACTGTTTACCAGGCCTTTGATGAATGTGAATGAGAGGAATTCACATTTGTTTAATTAAAGGGTTTTTGTGGGGACCAGGACTCTGCCTTGTGCTTTTTGGAGAAGCCAAGGTCAGAACAGGTTATAAGTTGAGTGACTTATGCCTGCAGAATCTTGCAGAGCTGTTTTTTCCCCATTATTATCTGACAGTTCCTTTCCTGAGTGAATCAGTTTCCATTACTGCAAATTAGAGTATTATAGTTTTCATTTCACGTGCAATAAATAATGCAGGCTTCCATCACGTCTTTAATGGCCATGAGTTCAATTTTAAAATTGATCATTTAGATAAAATTGTACTTTAACAAAATATACATCAAAATGGTACATACCCTAAAAAAATATTCTCAGCAAATATGCACTCACCCACAAGCTCTTTGCAAAACAGTATTGTTTTTACAGCATTTGTATGATGCCATTCAATATTATTTTCAATGTTATATACAGTTTTTACCTTGAGGTGTCGGGGAAAGGAGAATGGTTTTCTCTCAGGCAGAGGCAAACCAGAAATGTTCTCCAAAACGCAGTTTCCAGTAACCTGAAAGGTTAACATTGATTACAGATGCTGAATACATTATCAGCCTGTCATTTCAGCCTCTGAAAAGAATTGTCAGGGGGTGAAATGCAATAAGACAACAGTTTTAGGAAGAACAAGCAACATCTCTCCTGTACAATAATAAACAGAAGAATTGCTGCTTGGAAAAAGAAAAAAAATGAATCAGTAATAAGAAATATATAGAGAACTAGCTGTACCCGGCCACACGTTGCTATGGCCCAGTCTGGTTAAATGGAAAAGAAAGAAAAGAGAAAGCGCAAGTCCCCCAGCAGAGGCTGCCCCCGCATGGAAGTGAGCCACGGTGGCCCCTGCAAGAGCCACCACGGAGGACGCTCCCACAGGCCCCCACCTGGCCGAGCTGAGGAGGAGGAGGAGGAGGCCGGCGGCCAGCGGCCGCAACCTGGCTTCCCTTAGCGGTGGCGGTGAGAGGAGGCGGCTGGCGTCCCCTGAGGAGGAGGAGGAAGGAGCTGCCCCTGGCGACGCGGACGCGAGGCAGACCCCGCTGGCTGCGGCCCCATCCAGAGACGCCGTTCGCCACTGCAGTCGCCGCCTCATGGGGCACCCAGCGGCCGCCCCAGTCCCGCTGCGCCTCAGGCTGACACCGCCGCGGCCCCGTCGGAGCCACCTTGGTGAGGCCGTAGCTGGCTCCCTGAGTGGGGTGGAAAGCGCGCGCAGCCAGCCAGGCTGAGGAGACGCTCTGCCTCCACCTCCTCTGGAGCTCCACTGGGCTGGGAGGGGGGAGGCCGGCTTAAGGATGGGAGGAGGCAGCCAAGGGATGGGGTGGCAGGCACCGCACCGCCGCAGACAGCAAAGGCCTGGCGGGAGGAGAGGAGAGAGAGGGGAGGGGAAAGCCGAAAGGCTTCGGTTCCCCTTGGTGGAAATGGCGAAGCTCATCAGAGGAGGACGGAAAGGGGAAAGGGTGCAGCCGCAGTCCAGCCACACATATAAAGGGACCGTCGGGATGAAGCTGGAGAGAGGCCGAACTGTTCCGAATATACTATACTCAAGAAATGAACGCTATGGTATAGTGTGTGTTGCTTTTACGTCCAGCAGATGGCGCTGGTTTTCAAAAAGGCATGTTTTTATTAGTGCTCCTAGGGACTGGGGAGGGCAGAAATGTGCGAAAAACGGGCTGTTTTTTGCTCATTTTTGCCCCCATCCCCAGGAGCACTCTTCAAGCCTCCTAAAGGCTATGCATGCCCTTGTTTTGAAAAAAAAATAGGCCTGTTTTTGCAAAAAAAAAAAAAAAAAGACCGTTTTTGGGAGGTCTGCAGAGTGCAAAAACTTTTTTTAAAATTTGCCTCTTCAAAATCTTGTTGCGCCTTATACTCCGATGCATCTTATACTCCGAAAAAAACGGTACATATGAAATCATAACAATGAAAATGTATAAGACAAGAACAAAGCAACATGGATGGAAATACCATATTCTTATATTTGTAAATACTGAATAGACCAATTGTAAATACACATGGTGGTTATAATGTTTAACTTTATATTCTGGTATGTATGGCAAAGGCATTGCCAGGACGGTTACACTGTGTCCAATGTTTTAATGTGTGTTTAATGAAAAAAACTTTTTAATTAACAAAAAGTAAATATATGCTGGTTGCCAAGCACCCAAAGCTTGACCATGTGACTTTGGGGATGCTGAAGCTGTCATAAGTGTGACAACTGGTCATAACCACGTTTTTTTCAGCGCCATTGTTGTTTTGAAAGATCCTTAAACAAATGATTGTAAGTTGAGAATTACTTGTAGAATATTAATCCACATGCAAACATTTTAAGATATCTAACTTTCTCGATTCCAGTCAAGTGCGTTATCTTCTCAGTTTGCTGCAACATGTCAATAGAACTGGGGAATAAATGATAATCATCCTAAATATTCATTTTATTTTTATCTTACGGTAAGTAATAACCCTTAATGCTTTTAAGCATGTCAGGTGGAGTCAAAATGCATGCAATCAGCTAAGACTAATGGAGAAATAATGAAACAGTATTGCTTTTATTTACTGACCTGGTCACTAATATAGGTAGCCATCGACTTAAACAGTTCATTTAGTGTCCATTTGGAGTTACAACGGTACTGTAAAAAAGTGACTCAACCATTTTTCACACTTATGAGCATTGCAGCATCCTCATGGTACATGGATTTACATTCGGATGGTTGACAACTGACTCACATTTAACTTGGTTGCAGTGTCCCAGGGTCATGTGATCCCATTTTGTGACTGACAAGCAAAGTCAAAGGGGAAACCAGATTCACTTAGCAACTGTGTTACTAATTTAAGAACGGAAGGGATTCACTTAACAAATGTGGTGAGGAAATGGGGCAAAACTCACTTAACAAATTTCTCACTTAGTGTTGTAGTCCGCCAGTGATCAGTAGAGCTGGCATTAGATGGTGAGGAGGTTGAGGACGAACATGGGCCAGTCCTGGAATCTGGGGAAGGCTCTGATGAGGGCTTTGTGTCGGAGGCAGAGAGGGGGACAGAGCCGTATGCCAGTTATCAGCTGCCTTCGGAGTCAGACAGTGAGGCAGATGAACAGCTGGAGCCTGTTCCCAATGTGCGCATGCACAGAGTTGCCAGACGAAGGGAACAGCTGAAGAACAGAGGTTGATGTGGGAGTAAGGCCACAGGTGGACGATGAATGGCCCCTCCCAGAGGAAATAAAAGAGGAGCGAAAGCGGAATGGAGTTTGCAGGAGACAATTAGTTTGCTTAATTGGTTCGCGACTCTCCGAGACTCCTTGCCAAGTTTTGTAGATATCGGACTGGCAGCTCTCCAAGCCAGATAAGGTCTGTGACTGTAAATCCTCCCTTGAAAGACTTTGCTGGATGTGAGTGAGCAGAATTCACAGTAAATTAATAAAAGGTGGTGTTTTTTTTGTTGGGACAAGGAGTTTGCTGAATGCTCTTGGGAGGCCTAGGTCAAAACACTTAGCAACATAAATTTTGGCCTCAATCATGGTCATATATTGAGAACTACCTGCATAGAAGCAGAGTTGGTTTGCGGACACCATGCCAAGGGTCGAGATTGTGAGAGAGTCCAAAGACAATAAATGTCCTCTGAATTAAGCACAGTCATTCAGTATGACTCAGATGCAAGCAGACAATTTGCCTTTATCAAAATGCCAATCCACTTTTCCTTTTATTCTGTAGACTCTTCAGCTAATAACTTCAATTCATAGTTAAGATCTCTCATTTCTTGGAGAGACAGAAGCTGGGAATTGACCTTCACGCTTGTTCTGTTGTAACAGAGTCTCTTTCCTTTGAAAGCAGCTCTTTCTCTTACAACTAGATCTAGTCTGCATATGCAGAGAATATGATGGTTTGGTGCAGAGAATGACAGCATGCACTAAATCACATAAAAGTGCCAGTAGGGAAAGTCATATCTTAGTGTTTCTCCATTGATAAACTCCCTGCGGTTAAAAGATCAAACGTTTCTGTTTCATTTCTGGAGGAGTCCTTGCTCTTCTGTGTTGCTTTCAGAAAGCATTCAAAGTAAACGAAGTCTGCAAGACTAGAATCTTTCTCTGCTACCTGCTAGCTGAAGTGGTACAATTTGTTAAACAGAACAAGGAAATGTCTTGGAAAAGATGGATTGTGAAAAACACTTTACTTTTGAATTCTTTTGCAACTGTGTACGTGTTAGTGGAGAAGGAGAGAAACTATATTTCTACTATAGGCAGGGGTGGGATTCTACTAGTTCAGACCCGTTCAGGTGAACTGGGAGTTCTGACTATCAGTTGGGAGCGAACCGGTTCGCTCTGACTTTGAAGTTGGCCCGTCCGCCCACCCGGAGTGGATTACGGCACCTCGGCTGTTTTCCTCCCCAATCGTAATGCTGAAGGTGAAATTTCGGTAAACTGTGCATGCCCGCGTCAGGCATGTCAGTGCACTGCACACTGAGCAAAGTGCGCGCTCAGCGATCCGGTTTGCTAAACTGGTAGGATACCACCCCTGACTACAGGTAGTCATATCATACAACTGAGCCCAAAATTTCTATTGCTAAGTGAGACATTTGTCAAGTGAATTTTGCCCCATTTTACGACCTTCCTTGCCACAGTTGCTAAGTGAACCACTAGAGTTGTTAAATTAGTGACATAGCTGTTAAGGGAATCTGGCTTCCTCATTGACTTTGCTTGTCAAAAGGGGATCACATGACCCTGGGACATTGCAACCATCATAAATATGAGCCAATATGTTACCAAGCATCCGAATTATGATTGCATGACCATAGGGAAGCTGCAACGGTTGTAAGTATGGGAAATCATTTCATTCATTTCATTTATTCGATTTATAAACCGCCCCCTCTCCCCAAGGGGACTCGGGGCGGTGTACAGATAGAAATAAAATGCACTATAAACAGAAATACAAAACCCCAGAGAAACAAATTAAACAAAGAGTCTGTACAATGAACATAAAATTAGCTAATAATTAAAACCAATTAAAATACCCCAAAATTTAAAATTTAAAATACCGGCCAGGAGGGTTGGGGATTAGATTACGATTATGATTATGATTGGGCCAGGCCAGCTAATTGGAACAGGTGGGTCTTGAGTTTCTTACGGAAGGAGTGGAGATCAGCAATGATTCTAATATCGGTCATGTTACTTTGCTGTACTGCTGTAACTTTGAACAGTCTGTAAGCTGAACTGCTATAACTGAAACTGCGTTTCAAGGTTTTGATAACGATCTTCAAAGCGCTCCATGGCTCAGGACCTAGTTACCTGCGGGATCGTATTCTGCCCCATACATCCCTGCGACCAATCCGCTCGCACAGAGAGGGTCTCCTCCAGTCGAGGACGTGTATGCCTAGATTTTTAGCCTTCTGAATTCTTGGCCTTTGAAGACGCAAACTGTATGCTACACTCAACCTGTTTCTAGCTTTTAAATAGTCACAATAGCCCAGTGGGTGTCCATAGAGAACTGAGCTACAAATATTGCACTAGACTGCAAAAAGAATGGCCTGATTTTTTTTTTCAAATGCATTCCTTAAATTTACTGACCTAACAGATTCCCCTTCTTAATTGGTCACTGATCCATTTAGTGAAATGAAAAGAGGAGAATCTAATTAATGGATTTCTGAAAGGGATCCTTTGAAAGTTGTGGCAACTGAGCTGCTTTTCAAAAATTAAACATCTTTTGAATCTATATATATAAAAGCCAAGTACCACTCACTCATCACGAAATCACCAGAAACGTAAAGCCTACAAACTTGAAATTTGGCATGTAAGTTCCTCTTGGCTTCTAGGTGCTCGCTAAGAAAGGATTTTTCAAAATGACCATCAGATCATTGTATTTCTTATACAGTAATTAACACGCACTGATGCTAAGGAGTTCTACTCCCCCTCCCTACCTGATAAGAACTCTGTTCCAGCTGCCAGTTGCCTCACATCTCTTTATTTCAGTTCAAACTGGCAGATGTTCCATTCCTTCACTCAGAAGCGCCCTGGGCCTCCTTACAGTTCATCGGTACCTCACCAAAATGTCTACGCCTTCCACTTTTAAAACTGCTTCTGGATCCAAGGCGGCAGGAGCGATATTCCCTTATGTGTTCCAATCACCGACCACTGAGCCAACGGATTGTGATTCGAATTTCTCCCGATCACATAGTTTCGTCACGAAGGACGGGTATCCAGCTAGTATGATATAAATGTTAATTTACTTCTTAACAGGGTTGTATCTCAACTTTCTCTAGTACAGCGATGGCGAATCTTTTTTGGCTCACGTGACATAAGTGGGGGGAGCGCAGGGGGGTCATGTGCGAGCGTGGCGCACCCATAATGCAATGCGCAACCCCCCAGTGCGCATACACGCATTACAGGCATGACCCCCATTTTTACATGCTTTTTTGCCCTCCCCAGGCTCCAGAGGCTTTATAGGAGCCTGGGGAGGGTGAAAACATCCTCCCCCACCTCCCCGGACGCCCTCCGGAGGCGTCAGGGAAGCCTCCGGCCAGTCCCTGAAGCCTTCGGAGCGCTCAGAACGACCCTCCGAGCAAACCAGAAGTCACTGGGGAGGGCGAAAAAATGGCTTTAAAAAAGGGTGAACTCAGTTGGCCAGTGTGCGCATGTGCGCTGGCCAGCTGACAAGGCAATGCCTCGCGGGCCCTGACAAATGGCTCCACATGCCACCTGTGGCACGTGTGCCATAGGTTCGCCATCACTGCTCTAGTACGATGCCCTCCAATTCTGCTGAATCCCTCCTTCCAGAGTTGTTCGATTTGTTTCTGGTTTGAAACCCATTTCAGATTAGCCTGGCCAATTCTTAATAGTAACAAACAGGTTTAATGTCCCCTTATATTTGCTTAAGTGCGGCTAGAAATTTGTCTTTATTTTCTCTTCCTATCATTTCTCTTAGCTTACTAGAGACAGAAAAGAACATTTGCAAGATTAAATGTCGGCTAAATTGTGAAAAATGCTTCTCAGTTCTTTTTTTTTCCTTCTAACAAGGATAAGCTAGCTGAGCCTATTCGATCCAGCTGCACAAGTTTTTGAGGCAATCAGAAATTTAAATCATTTTGTGACAGAATATTTCATTTTAACCTTCTAGCTTGTATCATGTGCTATAATATTCATCATTGTCTCCATTTGTAATCCTGCCAGGGATGGTGTTTTTGAAAGAAACTCAAAGGACATTATCTTGCAAGTATATTTGATTTCCATTCAATGCACAGCTGCAAACAGCACATAACTAAGATAAATGCATATATGCTTACAAAGATATCAAGAATCACATAGTCTTTTCATTAACTTGCATTGAAGAAACAGAAGTTCCTGAGCTGTCGCTTCTGTTTATTTCTTTGATTCTCCAAATTTAACTGTTCAACCACTATCCTAGTTTATCTGAAAGACCATCAGATCACATGATCAGATCACAAAAAAAGTTACTTATTGTTTAGCAAGAACTTCATCAATGAGCCACGTTGAGCTTTTTCCCACTGCTGAATTAAACTGTTCCTCACTCATTCTTCAGGCACAGAAAACAATAGCACTTAGACTTGCCGTATTTTTCGGAGTATAAGATGCTCCAAGTATAAGAAGCACCTAGCTTTTGGGGAGGAAAACAAAAGAAAAAAAATCTGCCTCCCAGCAATTTCCCTCCTTGCACCAAACAGCAAACAGTACAGAAGATATACACTATTTGTGTTGTTACATTTCAGACTATAGTTGTGCAGGTGCTGTTAAAATTGATGTGGCTTTCTGGAAGTGTATGTTATTCTCTGCTATTTAAAAGAAGATACAATAGCACTGGGCCTCTTCAGATCAAGCATTTATTTTAAAAAGCTTCTTCATTTTCTTAAGTTGTCTAAAACAATAATAAAGCAGTCTTTAAAAAATAAGTCTAATAATTTGAACATTCTATAGGCATTTATAGTTATTGACTTACCTCCTTGCAGCAAACAGCCTTTTCAGGTTTGCCTGATTAGAAGGGGAAAAAATCTGCCTCTGCCTCCCAGCAATTTGCCTGCAGCAAACAGCAAGTTTCACTTTCAATTTCAGTTTAAGCACAGGGCTTCCAATGATCAGCTGTTTCAGGCTGCAGGGATTGCTGTAGCCTATTGCCGCCCGTTTTCTCTGTTTGCTGCAAGGAGGTAAATTGCTGGAAGGCAGAGGCCAAAGGGTGGGGGCCAGTGGGTGGGTAGTGCTACATTCGGTATATAAGACGCATCCAAATCTTCACCCTATTTTAGGGGGGGTGGGGGAAGGTGAGTCTTATACTCCAAAAAATACGGTATATGCTTCTTTCTAGTAGAGAATGTTAAACCATATACTGTCTGTATTTAAGATTGCCAGATTTTTCATACTCCAGACAGTGAACTACAGGTAGTGCTTGACTTACCACAGTCAAGTTTTGAACGTTCAAAATTATGACGGCAGTGAAAAAAGAGACCCTTTTCCACACCTATGACTGTTGCAGCATCCCCAGGGTCACGAGATTTACGTTTAGATACTTGACAGCTGGTTCCAACTTATGATGGTTGCAGTGACCACCTTTTGTGACCTCCTGACAAGCAAGGTCAACGGGAGAAGCCAGATGAACTTAAGAACCATATTACCAATTTAACATCTGCAGTGATTCATTTAACAACTGGCAAGAAAAGTCGTAAAATGGGGGAAAACTCATTTAACAAATTTCTCACTTAACAACATAAATTTTGGGCTCAATTGTGATCGTGAGTTAGGGACTACCTGTATGTTCCCATTTCCTGCTGCGTGTCAATAAAATTGGGAAGTGATAATCATCTTAAATATTTGCTTTATTTTATCTTACAAGAAGTAATAAAGATAGATGTTTGGGAGATGTGAGATGGAGCCAAAATGCATAAAAATCAGATAAGGATGATGTAGAAATAGTAAGAAGAGGACTAGGCATTGCTCTTATTTATTTAATTGGCTAATGTACCATGTTATGAAAACATATTGGCTTGCTCATACCATAGCTACTAACTGATTCATTCATTCATCTTATGCAGCTCTCCACCTCATATACGTTATTCTGTATGGCTCACAGAATTAAAAGTACAAGAAAACAGTAAACAAAAATATTCTACCAAAATAAATGTAAGTTAATGAAAACAAATATTGTGCATTTGTTATAAATGCACAATAGGAGCAGATAATCCTCATTTTATGAAGCACAATTGAGCCCAAAATGTATGTTGCTCAGCGAGACAGTGGTTCAATAGTTTTGGTTCATTTATGACAGGAGTGTCCAAACTTGGGAACTTTTAAGACTTGTGGACTTCAACTCCCAGAATTCCCCAGCCAGCCATGGCTGGCTGGGGAATTCTGGGAGTTGAAGTCCACAAGTCTTAAAAGTTCCCAAGTTTGGACTCCCCTTATTTATGACCTTCCTTGCCAAAGTTGTAAAGTGAATCACTGCAGTTACATTAGTGAATCTGGCTTTCCCATTCACTCTAATTGTCGGAAGGTCACAAAAGAGGATCACGTGACTGGGTCACTAAAACCGTCACAAATACATGCCAGTTGCCAAGTATCCAAATTCTGATCAGGGGATAGTGCAGAAGTGTGAAAAATGGTCTTCAGTCACTTTTCTCAGTGCTGTTATCTCTTTGGTCACTAAATGAGTGGTTGTAATTTGAGGACTATAGATACTACATACGGGACAGAGATTGCCAAAGATGAAAAGGAGAACCATTAGACCTGCGATGGCGCAGTGGTTAGAGTGCAGTACTGCAGGCTACTTCTGCTGCTCACCAGCAATTTGGCAGTTCAAATCTCACCAGGCTCAAGGTTGACTCAGCCTTCCATCCTTCCAAGGTGGGTAAAATGAGGACCCAGATTGTTGGGGGCAATATGCTGATTCCTTAAACTGCTTATAGCACTGTGAAATGGTATATAAGTCTAAGTGCTATTGCTTTTATGACAAAGTGAGAAGATTAGGCTAAGGAACACACAAACCTACTTTTCAGGTATGTGATAAATGGAAAGCTACTTGAAGATTTCAAGTCAGATATTTGCAGGGTTATGAACACCAAAGGAGAAATAAGACAAGAGAACATCTATTTTGGTAACATGCCTTTTCTTTTCTCAGTGAGAAATTTGGAGTTGTCATTGTCACAGCTTTTTGTGGTAAACTATGCAGGAAAACCAATGAGAATACTTCTTTTAAAACTTGTCAACTGCTCTTTCTTGTTGTGGGTTAGAAAAGCAGAATTTTGAAAGCCTGTCAAAATTTCTCTCTACTCAGGCTTGTGCAGAGCAAAATCAAGGCTGGCTTAACTTGAGTTTCTTTCTCACCCTTTCATATCCTATTTGATTGTTGCCTGCACAAGAGGGTGAGAGACAGGTTCCTTGGTCTTTATACCAAATGAATGAATCCCATTGGGATCCCCATATCAAAACAACTTACCATATTTTTGGACTATAAGGCGCACCGGTGTATAAGACGCACCAAGATTTCGAAGAGATAAGTAAGGAAAAAAAGGTTTTTGCCATCCCTGGAGCAATGGCTTTAGCAGGGCTTGGGGCATTTTCCCCTTTTCCCGGCCTTGCTGAAGTTTGCAAAGTGCTTCTGGGGGTTGGAGGAAGACAAAAATGCCCCCATTTTTCACCCGTTTTTCAGAAAAATTGGATGCAGGGGCGGGGCTTCACAAGGCCAAAAATAGCTGTAATTACAATACAATACAATAGTAGAGTTGGAAGGTCTTCTAGTCCAACCCCCTGCCTAGGCAGGAAACCCTATACCGTTTCAGACAAATGGCTATCCAACATCTTCTTAAAGACTTCCAGTGTTGGGGCATTCACAACTTCTGGAGGCAACTTCTGTTCCACTGATTAATTGTTCTAACTGTCAGGAAATTTCTCCTCAGTTCTAAGTTGCTTCTCTCCTTGATTAGTTTCCACCCATTGCTTCTTGTTCTACCCTCAGGTGCCTTGGAGAATAGCTTGACTCCCTCTTCTTTGTGGCAACCCCTGAGATATTGGAACAATGCTATCATGTCTCCCCTAGTCCTTCTTTTCATAAGATTAGACATATCCAGTTCCTGCAACCGTTCTTCATATGTTTTAGTCTCCAGTCCCCTATATAGCTGTATTCAGTATATAAGGCGCACCAATATTTCCATGCTCTTTTTGGGGGGGGGGGGGGAGAAGGTTCATCTTATACTCTAAAAAATGTGGTACCTTATGTGTGATCAGAATCTGAAAATAACATTTAACACAGCAGAGTACTTAAGCAAAATGGCTCGGTTGAGGTCAGAATATGTGGGACCGATTGGTTAGATTGCAAGGGTGACACCAAAATATAATTTTATCATATTTTATTTATTTATATATTAAATGATTATACTCCAATTTCTTTTTAAACTGCATTTTATTCCAATTTCATTTTAAACTGTATTTTATCCAATTCCATTTTAAATTGTTTTTAATCAGATTTTAGTAATAATTTGTATCTGCACTTTGACATGGCCCAAGGGCTAATCAATAAAGTAAACTAGCTGACTAACAAAGGGGCACGGTGGCTCAGTGGCTAAGACACTGAGGTTGTCGATCAGAAAGGTTGGCAGTTTGGTGGTTTGAATCCTTAGCGTCGCGTAACGGAGTGAGTTCCGGTGACTTGTCCCAGCTTCTGCCAACCTAGCAGTTCGAAAGCACGTAAAAAATGCAAGTAGAAAAATAGGAATCACTTTTGGTGGGAAGGTAACAGCGTTCCGTGCACCTTTGGCGTCTAGTCATGCCAGCCACATGACCATGGAGATGTCTTCGGACAGTGCTGGCTCTTCGGCTTTGAAACGGAGATGAGCACCGCGCCCTAGAGTCAGGGACGACTGGCCCATACTTGCGACGGGAACCTTTACCTTTAACTAACTAACCCTTTCATCTCTCTTGGGGTCCAAGTACTTCCCCTAGACAGTTCACTAGCCAGACCAGGTCCTTTTCATATTGTGTATGGCTTGCTTGCTTGTTGAGATCTCATCTTTATGTACTCCTGACTTACCCAGTGCAATTATAGGCAGCAAACCCAACACTCACTCATGCTGATGATGTTACCTAGTTGGGTAATGAAACATCTGCAACGAAACAACCAAGCTCGGGAGAGCAGCAAGGAATCCTCCATTCATTCCTCTGATATGGAGACAGTGCTGTCACTTGACATGCCTGAATTCTGAATGGTCACCTCCATTCCTGAATGTCAGAAACACTCCATCCCTCTGTGCCAAAATACCAGCCTGTTTTGCTTATTTGCATTGTTTTTCTATTGCATTATTCATTTATTTGTTATCTTTAGAAGGCTTTCTGAGGCAGCTCTGAAAATTTTAAAATTTCCATTTTCCTCTTCCCTGCTTTGAAATATTTCATAATACATATCCAGCAACTCCAGCATTCTGATTTTCCAGGTTGTTCTGTATGGTAATTGCAATTCTTATTCTTCTCCTCCTTTTTCTCCTTCTTCTCCACCTCCAATTCCTCCTCCTCCTTTTTCTCCTTCTTCTCCTCCCCCAACTCCTCCTTCTCCTTCTCCTCCTCCTCCAACTCCTTCTTCTTCTCCATCTCCTCCTCCTCCAACTCCTCCTTCACAATCCAAGTGTTAACCAGGTTTTGCTGATGATGCCTCTTCAGAATTATCACCCTCTATTTCCTTTACATATTGTTTGTATGTAAAGAAGAAAATAAAAAGTACAACAAACGTTCAGAAATTTTGACCACAAAAGACTTTCGCACACGGATAGTTCTCAACTTACAAACACAGTTGGGACCACAATTTCTGTTGTTGAGCAAGGTAGTTGTTAAGTGAGTCACGCCCGATTTTATGACCTTGTTAAGAGAATCACTACAGTTGTTAAATGACTCACACAAATCCAGCTTCCCCCATTGACCGTGCATGTCAGAAATCACTTGGGAAGATCGCAAGTGCTGATCCCATGACCCAGGGACACTGCAATTATTGTAAATACATGCTAGTTGCCAAGTTGGCTGAATTTTGATCGTGGAGATACTGTAACAGTTGTAAGTATGAGAGGGGTCATAAATCATTTTTTTCAGTGCTGTTGTAACTTTGAATGGTCACAAATGAATGGTTGTAAGTCAAGGATTTCCTGTATATCCATACTTTCGCTTTCTCCAGATTTCTCATAGTAAATAGCAGCAAGGAGAACCTTTTTTGGCTCACATGCCATAAGTGGGGGAGGGCAGGGGGTCGTGTGCAGGCATGCCACACCCATAATGCAATGCGCGACCCCCCCAGTTCACATGCACGCACTACAGACGTGACCCCGCCCATTTTTTTTGCATGCTTTTTTCGCTCTCCCCAGGCTCCAGAGGCTTTATAGGAGCCTGGGGAGGGCGAAAACAGCCTTCCCTGCCCCCCCCCCACTTCAGGATGCTTCCCTGAAGCCTCCGGAGCAGTCAAAACGAACCTCCGAGCAAACCGGAAGTCCGTTCCTGAACTTCCGGTTTGCCCGTAGGGCTGGTTTTTTGCGCTCTGGAGGCTTCAGGGTAGCTCATGAATCCTCCGGGGGGCCTCCGGGGGGTGGGGGAGCTCTTTTCGCCCTCCCCAGGCTCCTATAAAGCTTCTGGAGCCTGGGGAGGGCAAAAAATGGCTTTAAAAAGGGTGAACTCAGTTGGCCAGCGCATGCATGTGCGCTGGCCAGCTGACAGGGCAGCGCCTCGCGTGCCCTGACAAATGGCTCCGCGTGCCACCTGTGGTACACGTGCCATAGGTTCACCATCACTGGTATATAGCAATAGCACTTAGACTCATATACCGCTTTACAGTGCTTTATAGCCCTCTCTAAGCAGTTTACAGAGTCAGCTCCCCCCCTCCCCCCACACACACAATCTGGGTCCTCATTTTACCCACCTCAGAAGAACGGAAGGCTGAGTCAACTTTGAGCCTGGTGAGATTTGAACTGCCAAATTGCAGGCAGCTGGCAGGCAGCAGAATTAGCCTGCAGTGCTGCACTCTAACCACTGTGCCACCGAGGCTCAATTTTTCTATTTTTGCTATTTTGCTATCTAAACACCTTCATTTATTTTCCCAATGTTTTCAGATTTTTTTTATAGTTACTGTAGCTGGTTTATCATTCCTTTTTCTTATGATTTAGAGACTGTGATACAAGATGTGTTTCCAGACCTATTTGATTATTTACCTCCTTATTTAATTCTAACTGGAGCAGAATGACTCCATACCCAGAAACATATGGTAAAATCCTTGGGGGATTTATGAGAGTCTTTCTCTGTTTTAAAATTGTGGCTCTCACAAGCTTTTAGAAACCGCTCACAGAAGATGTCCTCCAATCTCAGAAGAAACATTAAAAAATCCAAATTGTTTTCAAATCCAAATTGTAGTTTTTTTTCCTACTTCCTTAATTCATTTTCCTCTTCCCTGCTTCAAATGACCATGCTGCAATTTAAAAATAATTATGCTGAGAAAACCTGTAATTTTTAAACATTATATTATCGCCTAAACCACTCTGTAAATTATCTTAATAACTACAACACCCATAAACGATTTGTAATAATATTACATTTTAGATTGTGAGTAAATATGTTCCGGAATTAAATATTACTGCCTTGCTTGCTTTCTATAAAGGAATTCTACAAAATCAAGGTTGTTGCATTTCAATCAGGAGTTGTCCAGAAAAGTCAATTGGTCAACATTTAATAACCAAAGATTATACTTAATGATGGTTAGGAGACAGTACTACAAGGATGATAACTACATGCGGGACCTGGGCATTTAATGTATGGGGCCAGAATATTTCAATTTCTTTTATTATTACAGGTAATTCTCTGAACCCAAAATTTCTGTTGTTAAGTGAGAATTTGTTAAATGAGTTTTACCCCAATCTACACCTTACTTTTTCACAGTTGTTAAGTGAATCACTTCAGTTGATAAGTTAGAAACTTGATTGTTAAGTGAATCTTAACATTGAGTTTGCTTGTCGGAAGGCCGCAAAAGGTGATCACATGACCCCAAGACCATCATAACCACTTGCCAAGAGTCTGAACTTTGATCACATGATCACGGGAATGCTGGAAAGGTTATAACGGAAAAATGGTCATGTCACTTTTTTCAGCGCTGTTGTAATTTTGAATGGTCACTAAATGAGCTGTTGTATGTTGAAGACTACCTGTATTATGGTTGTTGCATACTCAGCCAGATGTTTTAGGCTGGATTTGTCATTTTTGTCTTCCTACCGAGTCCTTCCCATGGACTGGGATAGGCAGAGGTTGTTGTTTGATGGTGTTAAAGACATCAATTATAGAATGTAAGTAGTTCCAAGTAAAGCTGCTTTTTGCAATTGACTGATGGTGACTTTGTCAATGCCAGTGCTGTTGTGGTTATGAGATTGTACCCTAGGTGCCTATTATATATTATTATGGCAGAGGTGGTGTTCAGCAGGTTCTGACCAGTTCTGGAGAACCGGTAGCGGAAATTTTGAGTAGTTCAGAGAACCGGTAAATACCACCTCTGGCTGGCCCCGCCCCCATCTATTCTCTGTCTCCTGAGTCCCAGCTGGTCGGGAGGAAATGGAGATTTTACAGTATCCTTCCCCTGCCACGTCCACCAAGCCAAGCCACACCTACCAAACTGTGCCATAGAACCAGTAGTAAAAAAAAAATGAACCCCACCACTGTATTATGGTGAATAATATAGTCAGCTGGATGTTCAGGCAGGATAATGCATTTTAGCCACCTGTTGAGTCTTTCTCAAGGACCCGTGTTAGTTGGACATTGATGTTAGTGTTGACTCCAGATAACCGCCTGGACAAATCCCTACAGTTTTCTTAGCAAGATTGCATAAGTGATTCTTCGCTGCTTGCTTCCTAGGGCAGAGAAAGTGAGTTAAATGGCTTCTGCCTAAGAAGGAACTAGAACTCCCTGTTACTACAAAGAACCTTTCTACATTTTTTTCCTGCCGCTCTGCTATCATCTGCACTTTTGCAGGCAAATCTGGTCATCCTAAATGTTATATAATCTCTAATCCCCATGTTTGAGCATTATGTAGGATACCCATTATGAGATACCTCTGCAAATGGTTTAAACAATAAAAAGATAAAAAGTATTTTTTGTAATACTAGATCTCTGCTCTGGAAGGAGAGTGCAAGGACAGAAATGACTATTTAAATTTACTAAGCTTAGTGTTTAAAAAAAAATCTAATAATGATTCTGAAATGTTTGTGAGTTGAGCTTGGGAACTTTCAAAAAGTAATATAGTCTACAGTAATGAAAAAAACATGATGTCCTTTCCTCTTTGTTTGGTTACTACATCCATCCTCCATACATACATACTCCATACATATGATTTATATTGATATTGATTGTTTCCTGATTGCTTACTTCTACCCTATGACTATCATTAAGTTTTGTACCTTATGATTCTTGACGAATGTATCTTGTCTTTTTATGTATACTGAGAGTATATGCACCAAAGACAAATTCTTTGTGTGCCCAATCACACTTGACCAATAAAGAATTCTATTCTATTCTATCCTATCTGCATTTTAAAGACCCACGTGTCAAAAAGTCCAGTCTAATAGGAAAAGTGGTTATTATGAACTTTTCTAAGGTTAGAATATCTACTAAGTTGGATCCAATGAACTTCATCCATAAAGGAAGATGGAAATTAAAAATAGTATGCACCCGTTCTTTTGGCTCCTATTTTTCATCACTAACCTCTTGAAAGAGGAGATGCCATATAACTCAGAAAAGCAGACCTAAGCTCTCCTGCCTTGGCAAGGGGTTGAGCTAGAAGACCTCCAACGTCCCTTCCAGCTCTATGGATGCATGGTTGTAAGGTAGCAGAGATCTTAATATCTCCATCAATACTGATGATGAAACAATCCAATCTCTGATCAGCTTCTCAGATGTTTGGAATTATCTACCTGCTCTCTGCATAGCGCAATGATGGCAAACCTTTTTGTAAAGGCATGCCAAAATAGTACGTATGTGTACGTGTGGCCACACCCACAAAGCAATGTGCCCCGCCCACCTGTTCATGTGCACATGGCTCCCCTGTGCATGCACGCACAACTCCCCATGCAATGCATGCACAATCCCCCCCATGCGGGGGGGGGGGAGTTTTCATCCTCCCCAGGCTCCGGAGTCTTTCTTGAAGCCTGGGGAAGGCGAAAATGGCCTCCTCTGGCCCTCTGGAAGGCTGAAAATCAGCTGGCTGGCAGGCGCACTGAAGCTAAAGGCTCGCATGCCAGCAAATATGGCTCCGGGTGCCACCTGTGGCATGCAGGCCATAACTTCGCTATCATGGGCCTAAGGTAAGACATATAGACTTTCCAGAACTTGGTGTTAATGACTTGGACTTACCCTGCAGACACAAATGTACACTGAATGGATTTCCTTGAATGGAAAAACCATATCATATATATATGAATGAAGGAACCCCTACTGATCTTATGGCATGTGCAAGAGAAGCAGAAAGTTGGCACATGTTTTCTTAAACATGTCTACTTTATAGCTATCTATTGTCAGATCATTAAGTCAAGATTATTAAAAGCTTTATGCCCTTAATGCTTTTGGTAGATAACTTAGACACTCCATGGGACTTCTATAAAATCAAAGCATTTAATGCAAAGGAAGGGGAACACATGCCAGAAGCTAAATGAAACACAAAGATAGGTAACCCAATATACGTTGAGTTTATTTCTTCCAAATTGATAACACTTGATAACCCTAAGATTCATAGATTTCTTTTTGGCATCAGGTACAGAAATGATTTGCCACAGCCTACTTCTTGGGAACTGTTTTCGAAGTTTGTATCACTTTAATGTTTCTTAATGTTAGCATTTCTAAGATATGTGGACTTCAACTTCCAGAATTCCCCAACAACATAGCTAGTTGGGGAATTCTGGGAATTCACGTCCTCATATCTTAAAACAGCTAACATGGAGAAACACTGATATAACAGATAGGACTAACCTGGTTGATTTGGAGCGCATCTTCGATAAATGCTGTCCTTTATCCAGTGTCACAATTTACACAGCAGTGGTAGGATTCAAATATTTTTATTACCAGTTCAGTGGGCATGGCTTTGTTGGTGTGGCTTGTGGCGTTGCAGGGGAAGGATACTGCAAAATCCCCATTCCCTCCCCACCCCACTAACCTGCTTTCCAGCTCCGTTCTCCTGTTCAGGGCAACAAAAGAAGATCAGCTGGGAGGCAGCAGGGGCGGGGCCAGCCTATTTGCCGGTTCTCCGAACTACTCAAAATTTCTGCTACCGGTTCTCCAGAATCTGTCAGAACTGGTTGAATACCACCTCTGTTACACACCATACAGCTTTTATAGATTTATAAATAAAGCAGTAGAATTTCAGTTTGCTGTATTTTCTCCCTTTCCCCCTTCTCTTTTCTTCCACGAGTTCCACAAAAACCATATTAGCTAGCCAATAATGCAGACATTCTCTTTTATGCGTTCTGTGTGTTTACTATTTTTGATTCTTCTCCAATCGTACATCGGTCTTTCTCAATCTCTCTTGCTGTATCATTTTTCAAAGTTCCATGCAACTTGTCGCAGTGCCCTGCTTGTCTGTAGTAGAGCAATATATATTTATTGATTGATTAGCCTATAGGCCATATCAGCGTACAGGATCAAACACATATTACCAATAAAATTCAAAACAAACAACTTAAAATGAGAGTAGGGTAAAATACAATAGTGATAGGATAAAATACAATAATCTAATATATAAACAGGTAAAATAGAATAAAATGACATAAAATTATATTTCTTTATTGCCCCTGCAATCTACTCCAATCAGGCCCATCTCAGTCAGACCATTTTAGTCAGAAATTGTGCTATTTTAAATGTAGTTTTCAGATTCTGGCCACATAATAGGTACCAAATTCTGTGGAATATAAGACGCACCAAGATTTTGAAGAGGCAAATTTTTTAAAAAAAAGTTTTTGCACCCTGCAGATCTCCCTTTCACAAAAACGGGCCCATTTTCTGTCAAAAAAAGGGCATGAATAGCCTTTATGAGGTTTGTAGACTGCTCTTGGGGACTGGGGGGGGGGCAAAAACAAGAAAAAAACAGCCTGTTTTTCACGAAAACAGACCTGTTTTTTTGTCAAAAAAGGGGCATGCATAGCCTTTAGGAGACTTAGAGAGTGTTCCTGGGGGCGGGAGGGCAAAAATGAGCAAAAAACAGCTAGTTTTTACTCATTTCTTCCCTCCCCAGCTCCCATGAGCACTCTGGAATCCTCCTAAAGGCTATGCACATCCATTTTTGCAAAGGAGGCAGGGTTTCAGGAGGCCAAAAATGCTGTATTCGGTATATAAGACGCACCCAAATTTTCACCCTCTTTTTTGAGGGAAAAAGGTGCGTCTAATACTCTGAAAAATAAGGTATGTTGTTTTAGTATGGGCTTCTCGTATAATATGGACCATACGTTTAATATGTGAATCAAGGTACTTATCTCTAGCCTCCTTATATAAACAGCAATCGAATAATATATGAATCTTCTACTCTTCAATTCCACACCAGTGATGGATTGCAGGCGGTACGCCCCAGTACAGGTGTACCGGAGCCTGCACGGAACACTGCGTACCATTCCGGTATGGTGCTCCGGACAGCCTGCCTGCACTCCTTATTATCTTTAAAGTCTTTGGCGCTTCCAAGCATGGGCGGGCTTCGCCGAGCAGTTGGAGCGTTGCAGAGGCGTCGCTGGACTGTCAGATGCATGGATGCACTGTGGACGAGGTCGGGTCCATTCTAACCGTACCGGTTGGAATGGGATCCAGAACCCACCACTGTTCCACAAATACATATATGTTCATTGTATGGGGTGTAGTAGGATAAAAATGTAATTCAGGCATTACACAGAACCATTCTCAGCTTTCTATATTTTTGAGTATTCTTCCTATTTACGTACAATGTAAAATGTGACTGAAGATTCAGGTCTTGCTTGCAAAAATGTGTGTGTGGCAAGTTGAAGATATGGAGTTTTGCAAGCTGAATAGATTATGCAAATTCTGTGTTCCCATATCCATTAGCTGCACATGTTATGTTCAACCTGAGAAGCAGACATGTCTGTAGAAAATTTCGGCTGGAGTACAGGTAGTCCTCAATATACAACCGTTTGTTTCACAACTATTCGAAGTTGTGAAGGTGCTGGAATAAAGGAACTTACTGCTGGTCTTTTGCACTTGTGACTGTCGCAAAATCCATGCAGTTATATGAATTTAATTCAGGTGCTTGACAACATTATTTACAACAATTTCAGCATTCTGGGATCATGTGATCACCATTTTTGACCTTTCCCTAGGGACTCCAGCAAGCAAAGTCAATAAGGGAACGCAAATTCACTTAGTGACCACGTGATTCATTTAACCACGTTGGTTCACTTAATGATTGCAGTAAAAAGGTCATAAAATCAGACATGACTCACTTAATGATCATATTGGTCACCAGTGGAAGTCCCTTTCCCAAATGAACTTATAACAGTTCATTTAGTGATCGTTTGACATTACAGCGGAACTGAAAAAGTGACTTACGGTTGTTTTTCACTCTTACGACTGTTGCAGCATTCCCATGGTCACATGATCAAAGTTCAATGACTCATATGTATGACGGTTGCAATGTCCCGGGATCTTGTGATCCCTTTTGCGAACTTCTGACTAGCAAAGACAATAGGGAAGCCCGATTCACTTAGCAACCTTTTTGCTGACTTAACAGCTGCAGTGATCACTCAACAACTGTGGCAAGAAAAGTCACAAAATGGGGTGAAACTCACTTAACAATTGCCTCGCTCAGCAATAGAAATTTTGGGCGCACTTATGTCGTAAACCGAGGGCTACCAATGTGATGTTCTACCAGATCCATGCAAGTAATAGTATATTTTTTAAATAAATAAATGCCACTTTTCAAAACAAACAGAAACAAAAATATGTGTGTGTGTGGGGGCTTTCCCAGAGGAAAGGAGAGTCTGGAACAGGGGTGGACTGATGGGGGTTCGCAGGGGTTCGGGAGAACCTCTAGCTAAAATTCTGTGCAGTTCGGAGAACCCCCAAATCCCACTGCTGGCTGTCCCTGCCCATCCCACTCTGCCCCTCCCAGGAGTCCACAACCAGCCTGTTTTGCATGCAAGTAAGTCAGTGGTGGGTTGCAGGCGGTATGCCCCGGTACGGGTGTACCGGAGTCTGCCTGGAGCACCGGATACCGTTCCATTCTGGTACTCCGGAGGGCTCACTTGCCCGCCCGAGCTCCTTACCTGTCTTTTAAGGCTTCCGCGAATGCACATGGCGCATACAGCATCTGCGCAGCGCTCTGCTGAGCAGCTGGAGTGTCGCAGAGGCTCACGGAGGCAGTAAGACGTATGTGCGTGCTGCGCATGTCCAAGTGGATGCTGCCAGGCTCGTTCCAACCATACCAGTTGGAACGGGATCCAGAACCCACCACTGAAGTAAGTGCACGGACATGCAGAAGCTCAGGGAGACTTTAAAAAGGCCTACTCGAAGTTCAGAAAGGCCGTTTCTGGCTCCATAGGGCCTCCAGAGCGCGGGGAGGCCATTTTCACCCTCCCGGAGCCCGGGGAGGGCAAAATCGCTTCTCCCCTGCAGGAGGCCGACTAGGCCACGCCCACCATGGCCACACGCACCCCACCAACCGGCCAGAGAACCCCTTGCTAAAATTTTTGAAGCCCACCCCCAGGGGCTAAATTTGTTTATTTTGTTTCTTTGAACTCCTTTGTATCTTTAGAATCAATCTTTAAAAATATCGAAAGATTCTCATTCTGTTTCAACAAATCCGAGTGGAACGGTCATTGTGAGAGCCAAGACATGAGATGGATGAATTCCAAATCCATAATTTTCAAATGAAAATCGAGAGTGCCCTATTCATCGCTTTTGTAAAGCTCTATATAGCTCTGATTGATAGAATATAATCTTATTTATTATGTTTGATGAAGGCCTTCAGATTGGAATATATAAAGACTCTTCAAAATGTCCTGAAGACTTGCAATGCTTCCATTGCAATCTAAATGCAAATACCAAGCACAAAACCACAGAAATAAACCCACCTGCAACTATTTCATTCAGCCAGCAGAGGGCAGAGGAATCTGTGCTGAAATTGGTTGTGATGTGATGAATAAGTTATATGAAAGTAGAAAAATTGCCAAGCACAATGACTATATCATAAAATGCTGCATTTTAGGTGAAACATCTTAAATATGATTCTTAGACCTGGGTTCTGTGGACTGCTGAACTATTGTTCATTTTTGGAAAATCTCATAATCCCTTTAATAAAGTAGCTATTTCTATTTTTGATTTATTGATTTTAATTTGAAAAAATAGAGTTCAATAAAAGATTATGTAACTTCTTAAATCATTATTTCAATCTGGTTTTGCTTTCTCAGAATAAAAGCCATCCTGAGAAGATTTTGAAAATGGCCTTCTCCGTTCTGGGAAGCTTTAGAAACATTGGTGACTTCTAACTGAACAAGAATTTATGGAGGGATTGAATGTTTTACCCATACCAAAATTTTAGAATAGAATAAACAGAGCTGGAAGGGACGTTGGAGGTCTTCTAGTCCAACCCACTGCCTAGGCAGGAAACCCTACATCACTTCAAACAAATGGTTATCCAATCTCTTATTAAAAACTTCCAGTGTTGGAGCATTCACAACTTCTGGAGGCAAGTTGTTCCACTGATTAATTATTCTAATTGTCAGGAAATTTCTCTTCAGTTCTAAGTTGCTTCTCTCCTTGATTAGTTTCCATCCATTGATTCTTGGGCAGCCCTCAGGTGCTTTGGAGAATAGCTTCTTTGTGGCACCCCCTGCTATCATGTCTCCCCTAGTCCTTCTTTTCATCAGACTAGGCATACCCAGTTCCTGCAACGGTTCTTCAAAGTTTTCCATTAATTCCTCCACAGATAAATAAACATCAAATCAAGTCACAACTGAATTTTCCTAGTTCACTGGGGAGAACTAGGACAGAGAAAGGAATAAATGATTGGCATCTGTCATTGGTGCCTCATCTGCCTTATTCAGCAACTCTTATTCAAAGTGATCAGTTTTTTAGGAAACACAGAATGTCCAGAAAGGAAGAGACTTGGCAATCAGCTATTCTATTCTATTCTATTCTATTCTACTCTACTCTACTCTACTCTACTCTACTCTACTCTACTCCACTCTTCTATTCCATTCCACTCCACACTCCACTCCATTATTCTATTCTATTCTATTCTATTCTACTCTACTCTACTCTACTCTACTCTACTCTACTCTACTCTACTCCACTCCACTCCACTCTTCTATTCCATTCCTCTCCACACTCCACTCCATTATTCTATTCTATTCTATTCTATTCTATTCTAGTATTCCCATTAAAGAATGAAATTGCAGGAATATCTCTGCAGACATGCAGTAATAAACTATTATGAAGCATTTGTTTATGTAGAGAATCAGTATAGGTAGTCTTTGCCTTACAACTAACCCTTTAGCGGCCATTGAGGTTACAAATGGCACTGACAAAAGCCACTTACAACAGGTCCTCGCACTTAAGACCATTGCAGTATTCCCATGGTCACCTGATCAAAATCTGGACAATAGATTTACAAAGGTTGCAGCATCCTGGGGTATTGTGATCACCATTTGCAAGTTTCCCAGTTGACTTCCAATAATTTTAGGGCATGTCAAATTTTTCAACTTTCAATTTCCAAATATTAGGGTTGCTCAAAGGTTTTGACATGCCTTGAGGCTTGTGAAGATATTTGGGTTACTGTAATATAAATTAGATGTGCTTGGTAAATAACTACATAAATATCATAACTTTTTAACATTTTGTTTGTTTCATTTCCAGAAGGCAAAGTTAATGGGGGGAAACCAGAATCACTTAATGATTCACTTAACATGATTTGTTTAAGGACTGCGGCAAAAAAGATAATAAAACCAGCATGATTCCCTTAACAGCCTTGCTTAGGAATGGAAATTCTATGGTCAAAAGTCAAGGATTAACCGTATCCTAAGTCTAAAAATCATTTTTCATTTATTTTATTAAATATGCTAGTACTTCTTCAGCACTAAAATTATTATTATAATCTGATCAATACAGTTAGTGTGGATCTCAATGGAAACTGCATTCCATACTAAAGCATTTCGTTTTATATAATAGATTCCCAATGTGTCATATCTTCTTTCTCTCTTCCTCCCTTTTCCCACCTCTGCATAAATTTAAATGTGTGAAAAAATATTCATTTGTATGAATCATAATGAAATGACACTGTGAATAGTTGAAAAAGACAACCGATGAAGGCCAGAGAGTGCTATTCGTGTTTTTATGAAATACTATTTGATTGAGAAGATTCTTTAGCTTAAAATATGTACATTTTTTTTTTAAAAAAAAGTTAAATAAGTTTCTCCTATGTTAATTGTAAGCTTGATGTTACCTGGAAAAGAGTCAGAATTAAATTCTATGGTGTGTGTGTGTGTGTGTGTATTCTAGCATAACTCTGGAACATCTGGAGCAATTTCAACTAAACTTGGTACACAGATGACTTACTCTCTGGAAACAAATGCTGTGGGGATAAGATATCCCTAATACCCCTCGGTGTGTGTGTTCTGTTAAGATACAGTCTGTTGTGCCTTAACATGACTTCTACTGTACTGCCATAAAATGGCTTCTACTGTACAGCGCAATGGAATTGCCATGATAACGGCTTTACAGTACTCCACAAGGGGGCTCCCTCTGGTAAGGGGGAAAATCCAACATTAGAAATTACATTTGGTCCTGACATTTTTCCTCTATAAATAAATACCCGGGCAACACTGGGTTATCAGCTTGTTTTGAATAAGACTAGAACTGATGTTGCGTCAGACTGGTGGCTATTTTTGTACCTAAAGAGCAAAACCCGGTGCCACCATTCTTGGTTTATGATGGCAGCTAGCTAATGCAAAATACAATCAGGATTTGAATGTCAATGTAATCTGAGTAAGTGTTTAAGTGGCATGTTAAGACTTGATTTTCTCGGTATGTGGCAGTCAAATTGGTGTTTAAAGATGTACATCTAGATCAGTGTTTCTCAAAGTGGTCCGTACCGCCCCCTTGGGGGGCGTTAAAGAAGTGCAAGGGGGCGGTAGGAAGTTCCGCCTTACATGGGGGCGTTGAACGTACAGAAGGGGGCGTTGAACAAATTCTATTTATTACTTGTTCTGTGACTAGGCGGACTCACACAGCAGTCATTGTGCGCGGCACGTGGGCAAACCTGCAACACCGTATATTTTTTTTCAGATTTTTTGGGTTACCGAAGTTATGTCTCAGAACACATCAAAGAAAAAGTGCAGACAGTATTCAGTTGAATATTTGAAAATTGGCTTTATTACTGCTCCTCATAATGATCAAAAGCCTTTGTGTCTTATTTGTGAGAAAGAACTCTCTAACGAGGCGATGAAGCCATCAAGACTCGCTGAACACCTTTAAAAAATGCATCCTGATAAGGTGAACCAAGATCTATTGTACTTTCAAGCTTTAAGAGACAAATTAAGGCAAAGAAAATCTATCGTCTCTTTTCTGACAAAACAAACACAAAAAGCTGAAGATGGACTCGTTTGTTCTTACAATATTGCCAAACTAATTGCTAAATCAGGGAATCCGCATTCAATTGGAGAGAAGCTTCTTTTACCTGTCGTAGAAGAAGTGTTGAGCACAGTAGTACATCATAGCTCTCCTAGTGTCATCACCAAATCTATTCCTCTCAGTGATGATACTGTTCGAAGAAGAATTGATGAAATGGCTGAAGATATTGAAGAAAGTTTGTGTGATATTCTGAAAAAACAAAGATTTGGCCTGCAACTGGATGAATCTACGCTACCAGGCAATGAAGCACTGCTCTTGGGTTATGCTCGTTTTATTAAAGATAATGAAGTAATGCAAGAATTACTGTTTGCTAAGGAGTTGGAAACAGACACTCGAGGTGCGTCTATTTTTACGGTAGTTGAACAATTCTTCAAAGAACAAGATATACCAATGAAAAACATCATTGCTTGTGCTACAGATGGTGCTCCCGCATTAACAGGAAAACACAAGGGATTTCTTTCTTATTTAAAAAAGGCAGTACCAGATGTTTTTACGATACATTGTGTAATTCATCGACAGCATTTGGTTGCCAAAAACTTGACCTGTCGTCTTCATAATTCCCTCAGCATTGTTGTAAAATCAGTGAATAAAATTAAGAATCAACCCCTCAATTCTCGAATATTACGTCAATTGTGTGTTGAGAATAACGAAGAATTTGACCGTCTCCTTCTACATACCGAGGTGAGATGGTTATCCAAAGGAAACTGTTTTAAACTATTTTATTCTCTGTTCGACACAGTCGTGCAATTTTTACAGGAAAATAAATGCAGTGATTTGAGTGATGATCTCTTGGCATGCAAAACGGATATTGCGTATTTAACTGATTTATTCTGTATATTCAATGATTTAAATTTGCAATTACAAGGTGATGATATAAGCCTCATTAAGGCAAAAATCTAAAATTTGTAATTTCATAGAAAAGCTGCGTTTCTTCAGAGAAAACATTGGTCGTTGGAATTTGTCTCATTTTCCAACTCTTAAACTACAAATTGCTGACACTGATACTTCTATAGTAGATGACGACCTCTTGATTTATTGTGATCATTTGAAATCTCTGCAGGAGAACATGATTGAAAGATACCAAGATCTTATAAATATGGAAATTCAGGACTGGGTGCTAAATCCATTTACTTATGTTTGTGGAAGTGACACTAATCTTGTAATTCAAGAAGACTTAATTGCTGTAAAGAACGACTTTGAATTGAAACCTCTCTTCAAAAAATCGTACGTGGATTTTTGGTTGCAGAAAGAAATTCCTGAAAGATATCCAAATTTGTGGGAGGCAATTAAACTTTATTTTCTTGCTTTCCCATCGTCTTACATGGCTGAACGCGGATTTAGTGCGGTTTCTAAACTAAGCAAAGAAATCGCCTGCAAATTGTAAAAAGGGGAGATTTGAGACTACTTCTAAGCAACATCGATCCTAGAGTGAGTGAATTGGTTGCGAAACATCAGTGTCATCCATCTCATTAAAAGTTCTGAATAAAAGTTGAGTTTATCAAACATTGTTCTGCACCATTAAAATTTATTTACATGTAATACATTTTGCAATTTAATACATTTTGTATATTATACAATTAAATAATCTTTAGGGGGCGGTGGCAAATCAAATTATGTCTTAAGGGGGCGATGGTTAAAAAAAGTTTGAGAAACACTGATCTAGATTGAATCGTTTCAAAGTTCCCAACATGTGTAGTGTAATGATTGTGAGATAGTTTTAAGGGCCTTGGTTACACAACAGTATTGTTTTATGTATATATGGCCAGGGTATATGAGGGGCTGTCTTTTCCCAATCATATCTATCTGACCCACCAGAGGAAGGAGGAAAGGTATATTACAAATTCTCTCTTTTAAGGAGGTCCATCTAGGGCGGGGGTGTCAAACTCAATTTCATTGAGGGCCACATCAGGGTTGTGTTTGACCTCAAGGGGGGGGTGGCAGCTCAATGTCACTCCTGTGGGAGGGCACCTGTGGTGGCCCAAGCGGTCTGCCAGCGAAACAGGCTCCAGAGCTCTGTTTTCGGCTGCCATAGCCTCCTGTAACCCTCAGCCAGTAAAAACGGAGCTCGGGAAGGCCGCACTGAGCTCTGTTTTTACTGGCAGAGGGTTGTAGGAGGCTCTCGCAGCTGAAAACAGAGCTCGGGAGCCTGTTTTTGCTGGCAGAAGCACCACAAGCTGGTCCTTTGTTGTTTCCAGGGATGCCTGCAGGCCAGATCTAAATACCCCGTGGGCTGCATTCGGCCCCTGGGCCTTGAGTTTGACACACCTGATCTAATAGGACCAAAAAAGAGGGCCTTCTCTGTGGTGGCTTCCTCCCTGTGGAAATAAAAATGGCCTCCACCTTGACATTCTTTTGAAAGGCCCTGAATGACATGGTTGTGTCAATTGGGCCTGATGGCCACAGAGTGATATGGATCCATCAAGTGGTTGGTCTGCTTGTTGTCGCCGGGGAGAGGGGCAGGTTTATTGGGCTTTGTATTTGCAGTTTTATTTCCCTAAGCTGCCCAGAGTCACCATAACTTGAATGGCAATGTAATTTTTAAAAATAATTAAATCAAATCAAATAAGCATGTATTTATGCTTTAAAGTGAGTGGCCCAGAGTCAGGCGAAGGCTGTATATATTTTATAAACAGGCAAAGGATTTGCGATTCAGTCCAAATCATAATCTGCATGAAGTTAAAAAAACAACTATTGTTGGGGGAGGAGCTAATATTGCAACAACACAACGTGCGATCTTGGAGCTCCAAGATCGCAGTCAATACTTTTGCTGCTGGACGGTCCTTTTGGACCTAAACCATCCTGAAGAGATGGTAACAGGGAAGAGTACGTCCTGCTGATATCAGGGACCACAAAGTCCTTGATTGATTCAGAAGAATCTCTTTTTGCCGATGACAGAAGCGCAGCCATTGAAGCTGCTGAAGTTGGGACAGCTCCAGAACGGGAGGAAAACGGAAAGAGAAAGTGTGTCCATCTGGTGAGGAAATATTATTATTATAAAAGAGACTACCCCCAAAAAAATTAAAGCTAAATTAAATTTGAATACAGAAGAGAGTAAGCGGTGAAATTAAGCTACATTAGACAATGTTATCCTTTTTTAAAAAAATTATGGATGGAACTTTTGTAAATGTTTCCTATTCTTTAAATTGAAGGGATTAGTTTTTCTTCTACTACTTTTATATTCTTTTTTTATATATACCTATGGATTAAAATCATTTTTCTTATTTTTATAATGCTGGATTGGATAGGTTGGGGTTTTTTTTTGTTCAATTTAAGAATTTTGTTTTCTTTAAGCCTGGAATCTAAAGAAGATATAAAAGGAATACAAAGAGGACTGTAAAAACAGAGGGAAAGGAAGTAACACTGCCACTTAGAGGCTGGAGGCTTGGAAGGCTTGGAAATATTGTCTTTTCTTTTTTTCTCTTTGATCATTTGACTTTGCATTTCAAGGTTCCTCAGCTTGTTACAGAGAGTGATAGTGAGAAGAGCATAGGCTGTTTATACAGGTGCTCTTCAGGAGCTTTATTGGCAGCTGGAGTAGAATGAAAACAAAGCCTTGTCTTGAAAGATTATAAATGAACTTACTTTAAATTTAATAAAAAGTTTTGAATGCCAGAGTGGCAGTGTTTACAAGTTGGAAGAATGGCGCAACATGAAAAAGAAACCTTAACATTGCAAAAGATTATGTTTGAAATTCAAAAATTATTAGAAGTAACAGAGAAAATTGAGAAGAGATTGGAGAACATAGATCGTAAACAGTAAACTTTGATGGAAAAAATGAGGATGTTCATCAAATGAAGAAAGTGGAGGTCAAGTGTTCTATAAACTGAAGGTAAAAATAAAGAAAGAGACAAGAAAATTGTTGATACTGACAGTGAACTGAGCATGGTTGGAAATGGAAAGAGTGGAATATGGAAAGGGGAGATAGATGGATTGGAGCTCTAACCCAGATTTCAAAGTATAGAAGAAAAGAGAGAAGAATAGATGGAACTAAGGAGAGAAAACTTGTCAGAAGCACTAGTGATAACCAAAGATAAGCTGATCGAAGAAGCAGATGGAGGGTTTCGAGCTTATACAAGAGCGCAACAAGCAATACGTTGTGAAGAGAAGTCCATACAAAACTTACTAAGGAAATAACCAGAATACTAATGCCACAAATGGCAAGAGACATAAGACTGCACTATTACTGGAAAGACACAGGTTGATGTAATGAAAGCATATAATAAAAAATTAAGTCAAATTTAGTTAAATTTAGAGCATTATATATAAAATGAAGTGATAATTAATATAGTTAAATAAATGATTGATAATGATAATAATGCAAAGATATGCATTGGTTTGATAAGAGGGAATTTGATATAAATTGCAAATGGTGACTACGAAAGGAGGTTTAGAAACTCTGTTATTAAATATAACCAATTTTTATTTAGAACATGTTATAAAGATGTAATGTTACTAGATGGTATTGGGAAGAGCTAATGGAATGCCATTATGCGGTTTTGCTTTAAATCTGGAATATTTTATATAAAAGGACGTAAAAACAATTCTAGTCAAATGAAGGTTGAAGTATGATGATATATATAAATATATTTGATTTAAAATATATGAATTGATATGAATTGTAGGTGATGACTGTGAAAGGGATGCACGGAAGTTTTTGTAACCAATCGACACACTTTCTACAATTTGTAATGGAAGATGGTTTTCTGGTTTTTTTGAGTGTTTTGTCTGTGTTTATTCAAAAAAATAAAAAAAAATCATTAAAAAAACTGTTGTGTATAAATTGGGTGGTACATTTTTGCCCCCACTAAATCGATCTGAATTTCATAGATATTTGTTACTGCCTTGCACCATATGTTTAATTTGAATTAAGCATTCAGATATTTCCGCTAGCTGAGCCCTTTTTAAAAGAATAGATACAGATTAAACATTCTTCCTCATCCTGATCCCTTAAGTATTGTCCTTAAATCTGCTTTCAAAAACAAAACACTCTTGCACTGAGATTACGGCACTCAATCAAATAAGTGTCAGAAAAACGAAGTCCAATGTGCAGTAAATTAGCTCTCTCTGCAGACCAAAGAGATATGTTAGATTTTTTTTTTAGCTTACTATGGAAAAATAATGAATAATTGCCATGGCAACCTCTATTTCCTACCATGCTCACGTATCTCTCTCTCTTTCTCTCTCTCCCTCCCTCTCTCTCTCTCCCTCCCTCTCTCTCTCTCTCTCTCTCTCATACACACGCACAAGAAGAGGGAGAGCATTAAAGAAGGAATGAAAACTCAGCTTATTATGTAGATACTGTTTGAATACCCCAAAATAATATCTGGCCAGGAAAAAATCAAAACAATGCTTGCTGCATAAACAATAATTATGATTGTGCGTGCATTTTTTAAAATGGGGTCAGTTATAAAATCATAAGAGCAAAATAGCAAAAAATATGAATGAAAACAGAACAGGTCAATCAGCATTGCTAGTTTGCTCCATCTTCAGGCCCTAAATAAATACATAATGCTGCAAAGCAAGCTTTTATTTAATAGATATCAAGGTATTTGATTGGCTTGTTGCTTAATTGATTGATTGACAGAAAGGATTATATCCAGCCAGTTTGATTGAATATTTTCAAGAGTAGATCTCACTTGACTTGCAAGCATTTAGAAAGGAACGAGGTAATTATAAAGGTGTGCCAATATATCTTAATTGACTAATTGAGCCAAGAAGAATTTTACTTTTATTATTTTTATTTATTCAATTACTGAAGCTGCTTATCTCTATCCAATGGACTTTTCACTGCTTTCTGTTGCTAAAAACTGTAATTTGATTTTAGCATTTAGTCTGTCTACAGAGAATCAACATACTGGTGAGAAGTATTTTCTGGGGAAGAGATGCCAGATCTAACCGAACATCAGTATCTTTATTCTACTTCTTTAATATTACTACTGCATAGTCCTACCCAAATATGCAGAGCAGGTAAATGAAAATCCAAGGATCTCTAATACAGCTAGTACTCTTTTCATTTAGTGAACACTTAAGTTACAGTGGCACTGAAAAAAAAAGGGAGCTATGACCATTTTTCACACTTAAGGTCATTGTAGTATCCCCAAGGTCACATGATCAAAATTCAGATACTTGGAAACTGGCATGTATTTATTGCGGTTGCAGTGTCTTGGATCATGTGATCCTCCTTTGCGACTTTCCCACAAGGAAAGTCAGTTCGGAAATCAGAGTCTCTTAACAACCATGTTAAGCTTGGAGCCCGGTTGGGGCAGGAAACATCTGATGTTAAACCTCTGTACAGGTAGTCCACAATTTACAACCACAATTGACTCCAAATGTTGCTATGTGAGAAATTTGCTGTGAGTTCTGCCCCATTTAACAACTTTCCTTGCCACGTTTATTAAGTGAATCACTGCAGTTGTTAAATTAGTAATACAGTTGTTAAGTGAATGTGGTTAACCCATTGACTTTGCTGGTCAGAAGATTGCAAAAAGGGATCACACGACTTTGGGACACTGCAATCATCAGATGTAAATCACATGACCACGGGGATGCTACAACAGTCATAAGTGTGCAAAATGGTCATAAGTCACTTTTTTCAGTGCCTGACTGAAAATTTAACTTCGTAACTTCGAACAGTCACTAAACGAACTGTGATAAGTGGAGGACTACCTGTATCCAAGGTTTCCCAAGGGAGGACAGAATCTGGCAAGATTCTTGTAAACTAGCGATCAACCATAACGAAACTTGCTTGACCCATCTTTGGAGCTGCCCTGGTGGTTGCTCCTGGCAGTGAGATTGGGAAATACTGCCACAGGGCATCCCGTAAATATGACTCTAAGCAGCTTACAACATAAAATGCATAGAATACATTTTAGCAAATCAATGTTTTCAACATAAATTCAACACGGTAATCTATCTATTCTTCTTCTTATATATATAAAAAATTGCTGTGTATATATGTGTGTGTGTATGTTCCAGCATAACTCTGGAACGCCTTGAGCAATTTCAATCAAACTTGGTACACAGATGACTTACCCTCTAGAAACAAATATTTGGGGGGGGGAGGTGTAAGAGACCCCTGGTATGTGTGTGTGTGTGTGTGTGTTGCAGCATAACTCTGGAATGCCTGGGCTGTTAAGGAGAGTGAGTGCAGCGTCCTAGAGCGACAATTATTTGAGATGTCAGTTCCTTCATAGCTTCCTCTGGAGAGCCAACCATGACGTTCGCCCTCCAGTGAACCAATGGGGAAGTGCTTGATGAATTTGGGGCAAAGTGCCAGGATCGTAGACAGGGCGGGAAAGAGGAGTGCATGGGAGGGGGAAGGGAGAGGTTAGGATGATGGGCATGGGAGTAGGAAGAAGAAAGGCCCCTCTCAATGGCTCTCTGTCAGAGAAACGCTTCGACGTCTATAAATACCAGGGCAACCCCTGGTTATCAGCTAGTAATAATAATAAGGTATCCATAACATCAATAGCTGGATTCATCTTGGCCCAAGTTCATCTCTCATCCTTGCCTCAGTTATGTATTCTGTCAAACAATTTCTAATTTTTGCATAAATGTAGTCTAATTGGTGGTGAAAGATTTTCTTCCTCCAAAACAGTGGTAATTTTAGATGTAGGAATTAACGATCCTATAGGAACTTTCCTCTTTATTTGGCAATGAATTAGTTCCAGATGTAGATAGACTTACAATGGACCTTACAATGACCTGATCAATAAGGCTTAAATTAGTCATAACAAATTTCAATTCTGTTGCCTCGAATGGCCCTGCTTTAACTGTGATTAGAACTACATCAGTTCAATATCTCTCGCAAAACAAGATAAACAGCCTTGTTGCATTTGGAAGCTGCCCAAGTACATTTCGGATGGGACCTAAATCTTTCTCTCAAAATCTTGCCTGTAAACATTTGCTTACATTGATCACATTTATTGTTTTGCATTCGTTGTTCAGTTATTCTCTCTCTTTCCCATCTCTCTCTCAATCTTTCTCTTTCTTTCTTTCTTTCTTTCTTTCTTTCTTTCTTTCTTTCTTTCTTTCTTTCTCTATTTGCCTATTTCACTCCTGCCCTTTTTCTCTCGGTCTCTCTCTTTTTCTTTTTCTCTCTCTCTCTGGCTCTTTTTCTCCTTCTCTCTCTCTCTTTTCTTTCTTTCACTATCTGCCTATCTCTCTCACTCCTGCCTTTTTTCTCTCAGTCTCCCTCCCCCCCTCTCTCTCCCTCCCTCCCTCCCTCCCTCCCTCTGTTTTTTCTCTCTCTCTCTTTTTCTTGGCTGGTTGGGGCAATTCTGGGAGTTGAAGTCATCAAGTCTTAAAGTTCCCACTTTTGGAGATTCCTGCCCTACAACAATAGCATTCCAGTAGTTCTCTTAGTGGCTATTTCCCAATCTGATCTTCTTCCAATGGCTGACAAGCTTCTTGTTTTGGAGGTATGCAGAATTATATTTTTGAATCTGAACCCCAGTTAAGAAAGGTCCACCCTACTGTGCCATGGCTACAATGGACTTCGCTTAGTGCTGCACAAGTGATAAAAATAAATATTTGAAATCCCTTCCCTAAAACACAACCCTGCTGGTTATTTTCAGAGTATTGTTGGCTGTTGTGTAATTAACTTAAGTAGATATTGCACACTTTTGATAGATGTGCTGTTTATTTGTAGATGGCAGCTATTTCATCACGGTAGCCTCAGCTGCAAGATTCACGGCTTCTGTCCAGATTTCATGTCATCTTTTCCTCTGCCCAAGGAGGACTTTGTAGGTGGGGCAGTTCCCAATGAGAGGTCAGTTGCGCAGCACAACCGAGGCTAGGGAGGGCCATTAATTTTCCCAAGGGGTCACATAATAAACTCAGATTGTTGGGGGAGGGAGCTGAACCGATGCAATCTGATTCAAGGTCCTCAACCTCCGTCAACTCAACTCCTCAGGCTGCTCCAGGCGAGAGGTGAGTGCTCCACAGACACAGAAAAGTCCTTCCCCTCCTCACCCTTCTGTGGCCTCCAGCTGACTGAAAGAGCACACAGCGACTGGGCAAAGATAGCAGTAGCACTTAATGCTTTACCGCTCTCTCTAAGCGGTTTACAGAGTCAGCGTATTGCCTCCAACAATTTTTCCAAAGTACCAGAGATGGTTCGTCATTTCCCGCCTGTTGCATAACTCATTGGGATTTTAAAAGCACTTTGTAGGAGCCAGTTTAGAGGATATGGTGGCTCAGTGGCTAAGATGCTGAGCTTGTCAATCAGAAAGGTCGTCAGTTTGGTGGTTCGAATCCCTGGCGCCGCATAACAGAGTGAGCTCCCATTATTTGTCCCAGCTTCTGCCAACCTAGCAGTTGTATAGTCATTTAGGCATTTAGTCATGCCAGCCACAAGACCATGGAGATGTCTTCGGACAGCACTGGCTCTTCGGCTTTGAAACAGAGATGAGCACCGCCCCCTAGAGCCGGGAACGACTAGCACATATGTGCGAGGGGAACCTTTACTTTTAGGAGCCAGTTTGCTTTTGGAATTGAATCATTTTGTTCCTTCCTTCCACACAGTACTGAAAAAAAATGTTGTAGCCTGGTAGTTCGATGTAAATCTTAAAAAAAAATCCGATTGATATTTCCTAAGAGTATGTTAGGAAAGTAATGGGAAAAATATTAATAATGCATAGCCTCCATTTTAAATAATGGATGTATTTTTATAAAGCACTTTAGAGATCTTATCCTGGATAATACTTGCAGAATCTTGGTTATGCTTGAATGGCCTTTGAAAGCATCGTGGCCATTAGTGCAGACAAATAATCACCCTCTTCCTTCCTTGATTATCACTGCCATGAATGCTGGCTTAGGGGACTAGCATTAAGTCACAGTCCTAGAGCAGAAGCCAATATTTGATGAACAGGTAAAGCCTAAAATATCCAAGCAACAGAGGTGAGTTCCTATTGATTCGGCCGGGTAGGTAGTAACTCGGTCTGCCACGCCTCCGAACCGGTCCTATTGGTGGGGCCGCCACCTTGACTTTCAGTTTCGCACATGCGCGGAACAATCTTCATTGCAAAAATTTATTTTTTTTTCTTTTCTAACGTTGTGCGCATGCTCAGACCTTTTCATGTGCAAAATGCGCGCTAAACCGGCAGTAATGCCAGTAGCAGCCCACCCCTGCTAAGCAAATGACTAACCGAATTGGAACAGGGTAATATTTTTCTCTGCTCTCTTGCAGGTAGTCCTCAACGTAAAACAGTTCATTTAGTGACCATTCAAAGTTACGACACTATTCAAAAAAGTGACTTGAGACAATTTTTCTCACCTAGGGCCATTGCCCCACGATCACACAATCAAAATTTGGACACTTGGCAACTGACTCATATTTATGACGGCTGCAGTGTCCTGGGGTCAAATGTTCCCTTTTGCGATTAATTTAGCAATGGCAGTGATTCACTTAACGACTGTGGAAAGAAAGGTTGTAAAACGGGACAGACTCACTTAACAAATTTGGCCTCAATCATAAATCAAGGACTACCTTTATTAACTTCAGGGTGAAACATTATTTATAGGAAAAAGTTGTATTAGAAAAAGACCCTGGATAGTCACAGATAAACAGAATCAGTTAGCTAGTGTTTATCTAGAAGTCTGATTGAAAAGGTTTTGAATCCATCTCTACTATTTAT
Source organism: Natrix helvetica (assembly GCF_964273705.1). Taxonomy (NCBI): domain Eukaryota; kingdom Metazoa; phylum Chordata; class Lepidosauria; order Squamata; family Natricidae; genus Natrix; species Natrix helvetica. Next base: position 132,376,473 of record NC_138554.1, on the reverse strand, counting down.
TTTTTTAAGAAATCAACCACGTATCTTCTTAAAATGTATATTGTTCCGAGTAGCACAGTCTTTTGCAGTTTATTTATTTATTTATTTATTTATTACTTGAACTTATTAGTCGCCCCCTCTCCCCACAGGGACTCGGGGCGACGTACAAAAGTATTATATAGCGTACAGAGGAGGTAAGAATAAATAAATAAGTTACAATACCTAAAAAAGTTAAAACCCCAGTGAAATTAACCCTTAAAAACTAAAATTACCAATTAAAAATGCCCTGGGCTGGAGAGGTTGTAGAATTATGCCAGGTCAGCTAGTCGAAACAGGTAGGTTCCACTGGTGTTATTGCGGGAAGCTGCAATTTCTTGCTGTGTTTTGTAAAATTCTTGGACATGGTACCAAGTGCCCCAGTGACAATGGGTAGTATCACTGTTACATGTTTCATCCATAATTGGGTAGTTTCAATGGCCAGGTCGCAATAATTCATGATTTTTCCAGTTCTTTTTCTTCAACTCTGGCATCTCCTGGTACAGCAATGTCAATTAACTGTACTCTTTGGCCCTCGACAACTGTGATATCTAGCGTGTTGAGTTCCAAATGACAATTATTATTATTTCTCCACCTTTTCCTTGGCTGCTTTTTCTATTAAAGCAACAAAACACCAAACAAGCTTTAAACATACAGAATTTTATAAAGGGATACAATCCAAAAGCAAACAATAAAAAAGGGAGATATCATAAATGAAAGATGAGAAGATAGTGTGTGTGTGTGTGTGTGTGTGTGTACATACCAGTGGTGGGATACGACCAGTATGCCCTGGTATGCCTGCTGGGAGCACCAGATACCGTTCCCGCCTGTCCTGCTTCCCGCCTGTATTTGAGCCGAGCGGGGCTTATGCGCACAGAGCATTTGGTGCCTGCGCAACACTCTGCCGAGCAGTGGAGCGAGTCGTGGGCGGTAAGTACGCATGCGCATGCTGCATGCGTGTAGTGGATGCCCGGCCCTGTTGCACCGTACCAGTTGCAACGGGATCTGGAACCCACCACTGGTACGTACATATAGAATCTTAAGGATAATTATATATTTAAAATCTATATTGAATATTTCTGTCCAGAATGACATTTGTCTAGATAAATATTTTTTATGGCTAATATAGGTAAGAAATGGCAATCAGAATTGGATACATTTCCCTTAATTGTTGGGTTTATGCAGAATTCTCTGGAGAAATCTTTGGGCCGGACTGATTTATCCTTCAATATATCTTTGTTTTTAACTTCTCATTGCTCTGCCTTCTCTCATTGTCAAGGTGAGCAAGCAGTTTTTTATTCCCCCCCCCCCCCAGCAACGTTTAAATCAGTATTATTCCAACATGCAATGCAGTATGGATATCTTGATTGCATATGGACAGGAAAATAAATTGCATTGCAACTTAAATGAGATAAGACTAGTGTTTCAGTACTCCAGATTGATTGACTGATTGATTGATTATATGCAATTAAGTAAACTCTTAGTGACCATCTAAACCAGTGGTTCTCAACCTTCCCAATGCCGCGACCCTTTAATACAGTTTTTCATGTCTTGGTGACCCCCAACCATAAAATTGGTGACTCGGTTCCTAAGACGATCGAAAATATGTGTTTTCCAATGGTCTTAGGGGACGTCTGTGAAAGGGTCGTTCGACCCCCAAAGGGATCCCGACCCACAGGTTGAGAACCACTGATCTAAACAGATTTCTTTCCAGAATGATCTGTCTGGTACTTCAGATATTCCAGTGATGAGTTCATCACCATTGTAACTGAGTCATCTATCTATCGTCTATCTTTCTGCTGGTCCTCATTTTCTCTCTCTTTCATCATTTCCAGCATTATGGACTTCTCAAGAAACCTTTTAATACATCCAAAATACGGGGACCTCATCTTGAGTAGGCGGCACATGATTCTGGGAAGGAAATTGAAAGTTGAGATTTTCACAATGAGAAAAACTTCAAAGCTACATGAAGATTCCCTTATGACCTTGATGGCGAACCTACGGCACATGTGCCACAGGTGGCACGCGGAGTCATTTCTGAGGGCACGCAAGGCATTGCCCTGTCAGCTCCAGCGCGCATGCGCACGCTGGCCAGCTGATTTCAGCCTTGATTTTCAGCCGTTTTTCGCCCTCCAGAGGTTTCAGGGAAGCCTCCTAAAGCCTCCGGAGGACAAAAAACTGCCCAATGCGCAAACTGTAAATTCGGGAACAGACTTCTGGTTTGCCTCCTGAATTCTCTGGAGGGAGAAAAACGACCCTACTGACAACCCGGAAGTCTGTTCCTGAAGCCTCCGGAGGGCGAAAAATGGCCCAACGCACAAACTGGAAGTCAGAAAACGGGCCACTTCCAGCCTCCCCAGGCTCCTAGAAAGCCTCTGGAGCCCAGGGAAGGCGAAAAATGGGTCCACCTTGCCATCACGTGCCAAAAGCGGGGGGAGTGCATGTGTGGGGGGGTTATGTACATGCGTGGGGGTGGGTGCCTAGAATTTTTGGTGTGGGGACATGCGCACACAACCCTCAGGCACTCCCCCGCTTTTGGCACGCGATGGCAAAAAGATTAACCATCACTGACCTATGAGTTTCTCTCTTATTTAGCAAACAAGAGGGAAAAAAACACCAAGGTTACTTCAGAATGAGTTCTAAACCTCCAGACTTTTACTTAATATGAAAGAAATAATCATTAAACTCCAATAGCAATAACAATGGTCATTGCCAGTACAATGGCTAACATAAGATAAATAAGGCAAACCAACATTTTTTTAAAACAGTTTGTTTGTTTTTTATTGATAATGTGTGTGGCTTACACATTAAGTAAAAAGCTACTATAAAAACTTAATCTGAAATGAAACATGAATGCACATTATACTCTCAAATCTATTTAATTCTACAACAAATGAATTTTAAGAATGATAGTTTATGCCAACTAGCATCCAGTGACGTGCGGTGAGGTTCATGGCTGGTGAGGCTGGTGACGTCATCAGGAAGGCGGGGAATGGGGACCACGTGTGCTGGAGGCGGAGGCTTCCTCAGCCTCCAGCACACGTGATCCCATTCCCCGCCTTCCTGAGCGTGCTCCGCTGGCTCGCGCTCTGCAGTTCTCGAAAGCGACTGGGGAACGACGAGAACCTTCCCCCAGTCGCTTTCGTTGCTTCGTCATCTGGGAGCGCCAACAACATTTCTGCCTCCGCAGCTCGCGGACGGACAGAGGTAGCCAGAGTGGCGCCGAGGCAGTCCGGCGGGCGAGCGACCGAAGATCAGGCAGCCTGATCCTCCATCGCTCGCTTGCTCGCTCTTTCGTCTGCCCAGACCGCCTCGGCGTCGCTCTGGATACATCCGTCCAGCCGCACCGGGAGCTGCGGAGGCAGAAATGTCGGCGCTCCCGGATGACGAAGCAACGAAAGCGACTGGGGGAAGGTTCTCGTCGTTCCCCAGTCACTTTCGTGGTTCGTCATCCGGGAGCGCCGACAACATTTCTGCCTCCGCAGCTCCCGGGTGCGGCCGGACGGATGTATATAATATTATAATATTATATATATATATATATATAGTATATAATATTATATACTATTATTTCATGAAGAGAGATGAGGCTCTGCCTCCCCTGCCTCCCCTGACCGCACGTCCCTGCTAGCATCGCAGTTGGAGCGGAAACAATCCTGAGGTATACAGATGAGCCCATTTTCTTAGCTGAAAGTAAGAGAAGATCCTGGCACTAAAATGTAAAAAAAGATTAATGTTAAATTAAGATAAAAATAAGGTCAATTTTCATTTTCCTATTGAATTTGCAAGTGATAGGAAAGAAACGAAGGTGGGAGGTAATTTGGCGTTTCTGGCTCATGAATAAATAAAATGAAATGCATGTCAGTGAAGTAAAGAGAAAATTAATCCTAGGGAGGTGGGAAACAGCAAATTTTATACAGAATTATGAAAGATAAGGATGTTTCTGAGAGAGCAAAGATCAGAATATTACAGCAACGGTCCTTTTAGTGTTAGCATATTCTGTAAAAGCTGAATATGAAGCCATAGAGATATTTTGAGATTTTTACTAAATAGACCATGGACTGTAAGAAGAACCAATTAATCAGTCATGGACCTAATAAAGGTTGATCGCTCTCTAGAGGAGATTATCACAATCTGAAAGGGACAGATTTTGGAGATAAGTTATGCACATTTGCTGGACCAAAAAAATGACTCTGTTGAGGAAAGTAGAAGAGGAGGAGAATGGATAAAGTAGAGGAAAGGGATTAAAGACATAGCGGGTTAAAAACATTGTCCATTTTGAACATCTGACTCCCAAGTTTGAAGTAGTAAAAAACACATACGCGCATAACAATGGTGGGTTGCTCTTACTGTCACTACAAATACGCTGATCGCACACTCGCACGTTCTGTTCGTGCACAGGCCTGTCTTGCACTGTGCGCGTATGCACAATCCACCATCCCTGCAACAACCAGCTGCTTGTCGGGGCTTGCGCAGGCACCGTACACTCTGCGTGCGTGCACACTTTGCCGTTTGCCATAAAAACAGCTATAGAGCGCGGGCGGGTGGGCCAAACGAGCCAATGTACCGGTATGCTCTCAGCTACTCCTGGGCACTACCGGTATGACCGTACTAGGCTGTACCCCCAGCAACCCACCTCTGGTGCACAAACTCACAAAGAAACATAGAATCCAAAATATATTTGAAAAGGAAACAATTCTTACTGTATGTTTTTGCTATATTTAATGTAGCTCACCCTATCATTTATATATAGTTTTTGGAAGCCTAGTAGCTTGCTTCGTGTTTCTGTTCTTGATTTATTGATGTATCATATAGATACTTTTTTCCATGACAACCTATCCTGGAGATAATTCAATTAATCAGTGGAACATCTTGCCTCAAGAGGTTGTACCTGCTCCATCACTGGAGGTTTTTAAAGAAGAGATTGGACAACCATTTGTCCAGAATAACATGAGGTCTATTGAGTAGTGGGTTGGGCAAGAAGACCCTCAAGAGCCTTTCCAACTCTATTATTCTGTATCCCATATTCTATTCTATATAATCCTAATCTTCCTATGGTCTTTCAGTTCCTTCAATGCCACTGTAGATCAAGCCATCCACCTTCTCCTGCTCATCCTATTTTCTTCCTTTCCACTTTTCCCAACATTGGAGTCTTCTCCAGAGAGTAGGTTTTCACAGTTCAGTGCCAAAAGTAGAATAAATTGAGTCTTATTATTCGTGTCGTGGGTGAAAATTCTGGATTGATTTGTTGAATGATTCCCTGTTTGGTTTTTTGGCTGTCGTCAGGAGTCTTCTCAACATCAAAGTTCAAAAGTATCAGTACTCTTTCTGTCCTACTTCTTCAATCCCAAAATCCATATTTTTATGTTTATAGACTATTCCAGGACAAACATTGCTTGATTTACATCACTATACAATGGTGGGTTGCTCCCGGATCGGGCGAACCGGTAGTGGTAATGGTGGGAGGTTCCGCCCACCTGCTCGGACCAGAGGTGGGTTGCTCCTGGTTTTACTACCGCTTTGCTTTGCTTGGACATGCAAACTTAAATGTAAATTGTTCTTCACGCATGCGCAGAACAATTTACAGTGAACTGCACACACACACACTACTAAACCACATGCTGGCAGCAGTGACTGGGGAACTGGTTTAGGGGTTTGGCCAGCCTGGCTCACTGCCAGTTCTGTGACCCAGGCCAAAATACCACTACCAGTTTGGCCGAACCGGGAGCAACTCTCCTCTGGCCCAGACGCTTCTGCACGAGGGAACCGATAGTAAACAAAATTGAAACCCACCACTGCACTACAGATGTATATCACAATATCTGAATATCTTTTGGAATATACAGGACCTTATTTATTTATTTAGCATATGGCAGACAATGTCAGGGGTATTTACACATTGCTGCACACACAACGCAGTCCTGATAGCATAGAATGCTAGTTCATTCTATTCAATGCTTATACACCTATCCTTGGTGCATCGCTGGGGACAAATGACCTTGCATCCAATTTGTTGTTGCTAGTTGCGAAGTCGTGTCCAACCCATCACAACCCCATGGACAACATTCCTTCAGGCCTTCCTGTCCTCTACCATCCTCTGGAGTCCATTGAAGCTCACGCCCGCTGCTTTGGTGACTCCATCCAGCCACCTCATTCTCTGCTGTCCCCTTCTTCTTTTGCCCTCCATCTTTCCCAGCATTAGGCTCTTCTCCAGTGAGTCCTTCCTTCTCATTAGGTGGCCACAGTATTTGAGTTTCATCTTCAGGATCTGACCTTCTAAAGAGCAGTCAAAGTTGATCTCCTCTAGGACTGACCGGTTAGATCGGCTTGTAGTCCAAGGGACTGCAAATACACCAAATAACTAGTGCCACTTGGGTTGCTAGCTCTTCTGGGCTCGTTCACCTGTCTCACTATGACTCAGGTCATTATGGCTCATGCCAGTCATGTCCAGCACTAGCTTCCCGTCTTTGCACACATGAATGCAGCCAGATTTTCCCCACCAAAGTGATACCCATTTCTCTACTTTCAATATTCCCTTTTTTCAAACTGCTGGGTGGGCAGGAGCTAGGGCTCAAGTGACAGGAGCTCACTCCATCTCATGGAGCCAGACTCAAACGAATAAGACTTCTACCAAAGAAGCTAACGGAGATCTGGTGATACAAGCAATACACTTGGCATTGAATCATAGGGTGAAAAAAAAAATCTGCTTTTAGACAACATTTTAATAAAAGTATTATTTAGTTTAAAAATCAAACATATAAAATGTTTGGCACTTCGTTTCTTTCAATATTTTCTCCTGCTTTGTTCAAATAAAGTGTAAAAGTTTCATCAAATGAAGACAAGTAAATTTTCTAAAGGTTAGAAATGTCTTACTTGTTAAAGACATGTTTACAGTGATTGTCTCGTTATAGCAAGAGACATATTATATGTGCGTAGGCAAAACCTTTTCGCACAGTACATTTGTCTTTTTAAAAATCTGTTGATTTTTGTCTCTTAGATGATTCACAGTCTTCTAATACATGTAGTCTGTCAGGCCTGGAAGCCACCTTGGGCATTGAATCTTCAAGCTTGCCCCATTTAGTTTGTGGGAGGGTGGATTGTATGAAACTGGGGAGTCATAATAGTCATAATAACATTCCTTTTTCTGAGAGTCAAGGATAATCTGCCCTGCACCTGGAGTGGCGTGACTGGGAGGCATCTCCAGTTGGGATGGTGCTTTGATGGACAAGTGGGTGCAAGGTAGGTGCTTGGACTTTCTTTTGGGTGGGGAAAACCTGGAAGCTTTCGGATTCAGGTTTTCCCAGATGTGCCAATGTGACATCTATATATATAAAAGTGAAATGCCACTCACTCATCATGAAATCTCCAGAACTGTAAAGCCTACAGACTTGAAATTTGGCACGTATGTTCCTCTTGGCTTCGAGGTGCTCACTAAGAAATTTTTTTTTGAAATGACCCTCAGATCATTAGTATTTCTTACATTATTATTAACATGCACTGGTGCTAAGGAGTTAGACGCTCTACTCTCCCTCCCAAACTGAAAATAACTCTGTTCCAACTGCCACTTGGACCTGGGCGTGGTCAGTACATGACTCATCCCGCCTGTGGGATAGGAAAGGAGCCTGAGGGAGAGAAAAGACTAGGACAGGAGAGGATTCTGTGGGGCAAGCCTGAGGAGAGAAGAGGGGAAGCCGATCGTAACTACTCATTAATTTTCAAGCTGTACGTGTCGATCTATCAAGCCCAATCAAATAGTTTTGCAGTGGAGCATGGGTATTCAGATAGTCTCTAATAAAATGGAACTTTGAGGAACTTCAAGCCTCGGAGTCTTATTTCATTGGGGGTGTTAGTTGGAACCCTGACAGAGTCCTTGACCTACTGCCATTGGTTTACCTACCTTTCAAAATTATAACGGCATTGAAAAAAGCGACTTATGACCAATCCTCACACTTACAATTGTCACGGAATTCCCACAGATACAGGATCAAAATTCAGGTGTTTGGCAACTGGTGTGTGTTTACTACAGATGCAATGCCTTTGGGATCATGGGATCATCATTTGTGACCTTCTCGGGCAGTTTCGGACAAGTAAAGCCAGTGGGGAAAGCAAGATTTGCTTAATGACCACATGATTCAGTTAAACTTGCAACATTTCGTTGCAAGTTTTTGGACAAGAGCCATCTTCTTTACTTTTCCATTGACGTAACTGAGAGTTACCACTGATTTAAAGGAAGACAAGAATTAAAAGCATATAGAAAACATAATTGTTGGTTACAAGAATAGCCACAGACTCCTGGGTATTGAATATTATTGAAATGAAGTTGAAGGAAGTCCAGCTTTGTAAATATTTGATGATTCCAACCTCAGTGAGAATCTAATTATATAAAGTGTCTCCCTCCCTCCCCTCCTCTTTCTTTCTTTCTTTCTTTCTTTCTTTCTTTCTTTCTTTTTTCTTTCTTTCTTTCATATTTTTTCTTTCTTTCTTGTTTTTTCTTTTTTTCTTATTCATTCATTCTTTCTTTCGTATTTATTCTTTCTTTCCTATTTGTTCTTTCTTATTCATTCATTCTTTCTTTCTTTCTTCTGCTACCCTTCATTTAAACTTACCTTCTATACAGTGGTGGGTTCCGGATCCAGTTGCAACCGGTACGGGCCCGGCATTCACCACATGAATGCATGCAGCACGCGCGCACATGCGCGCATACGTCCTTACCCCTTGCGACGCCTCCGCAGGCCTCCGCGATGCTCCAGTTGTTCGGCGGAGCATCGTGCAGGTGCCTTGTACTGCATGCGCGGAAGCACCAAAGAACTCAAATACAAGTAAGGAGCTTGGGTGGGCCCTCCAGAGCACCATACCGGAACGGTACCCGATGCTCTGGGCGTACCACCTGCAACCCACCACTGCTTTATAACCCCTGATCAATCTCTGAATACTAGTAGGTCTGAAATTACATCCTAACTTAATTTGAATGATAAACCATGTTCTTGCATGCCATTTCATCTCTTCCCAACTGCACCGAAGAGAATTTTGTTATTTGAGTATCTTTTTTAAGAAAACCATTTTGGCTATTATGCACGACGTGGGTTGTCAGAGTATTGGGACCATCCAACACCATGCTTGGGCAGAATCAAAGGTAGAAGAGATGTCATTTTGCTTTCTCCTGTTAAATACTCAAATACCCAAATTCTCTTGAGCCACCTTTGTTGAGTCTTGAGTTATGAACAGGGGTTGGCTGCTACGCGTTTTCCCGGGCTTAGGAGAACCCGTAGCTAACGTTATGGCCCATTCAAAGAACCCCCAAATCCCACTCCTGGCTGGCTCCGCCCACTCCTCCCCTCCCAGGAGTCTCCACGCAGCTTGTTTTGGATGTGAGGTAAGTGCAGGTCCCGCATGGGGGCTCAGGGAGGGGGGAAAAGGGCCTCCCGGAAGGCCTCCAGAGCCCAGGGGAGGCAGTTTTCACCCTCCCGGAGGCTCAACAAAAGCTTCCGAAATCTGGGGAAGGCAATAACTGCCTCCTCCGCTATTGTGCAGGAGGCTGACTAGGCCGTACCTACCATGGCCACGCCCACCCAGCAACCAGTCAGAGAACCCATTGCTGAATTTTTTTAAGCCTACCCCTGGTTAAGAATAATGTAGCTGAAGGAAAATATAGAGGGAAATTGAGAAGTAGATTGGAAATGAACTTCTCCAAGCTGACTTGCTTTTAATATTTCTCTTAAAGCTCTGTTATAGTGCTTCTGCATCAAATAATTGTATGGATTGAATAACACTTCCTGAAACCAAGTTCTTATTCCATGTCATTCCTGACCTAAGATACAGGTAATCTTCGCTTATTGACTGCCTTGGATAGCGACCATTCACAGTTATGAAAGTAATGGAAAACATAACTTGGAGACCAATTTTTACATTTATGACCTTTCCTAGATCTGTAAAGCAAAGGAAAGATGGAGTAAGATCATATGCACAATCATGGTTTCACTTAATAATTACTTCACTTAATGATTGCATTGCTGGTCACAATTGGGGACACTAAACAAGGACTACCTGTAAAGGACTTTATTAAGTCAAGCTTGAGGCATTTCTGTTTGTTTTCTTGGCATGGATGCAGTGTGGATGCCAATATTTCTTCCAGAGTTTCTTCTTTCAACTTCCCTCTACCGCTTACAGTCTTGGTATGTCTTAGAGATCTCCAACCAAAATGATAATTGGGCCCAACTCCTCTTAGATTTGATCCCCACATTTCTGATTTATTCATTATAGAGGTAGTCTTTGACTTACAACAATTCATTTAGCGGCCATTCAAAGTTGCAACAGCATTGAAAAATGTGACATGACGATTTTTCAAAGTTACGATCTTTGCAGTATCTCCATGATCACATGATCAAAATTCACACGCTCAGCAAATGGTTCATGTTTATGACCGTCGTGATCAACTTTTGCAACTTTCTAACAAGCAAAGTCAATGGGGAAGCCAGATTCACTTAACAACTTTGGCAAGAAAAATCGTAAAAGGGGGCGAAATTCACTTAACAAGTGCCTCACTGAACAACAGAAATTTTGGGCTCAATTATGGTCGTAAGTCAAGGACTCCCTGGAATGCAGAATTGAGGATACCACAGAGTGCAGTGGGGTGAGCTCCCGTTACTTGCTTCATCTCCTGCCCACCTTGCAGTTCAAAAACCTGCAACTGCAAGTAGATAAATAGGTGCCACTTCAATGGGATAACAGCATTCCCTATGCTGAAGCATATAGTCATAAGGCCACAATGATGACAGAAGTGTCTTTGGATAACACTGGTTTCCACATCTAAGAAAAAGAGATGAGCTCAACCCTCGGACACAATTGGATCGGAGAAACCTTTACCTTACTTTATAGTAAAAATAGTAACCTACTTTTCCATGCCACAGTATCTTTCAGAATGCAGTTTATTATCACCTTCACCATGAATGGAAATGATTTTTATCAGATTCAACCTTAACTACAATACTCAAGGACCATTAAGTGCCACTTTCCAGCTTAGCAAAATATGTGTTAACAGAAAAAATAAAACATAGTGTTTAAAGCAAAGGCTTTGTAGCTGGGGCTTAAATGCTGCTAATTGATGGTAGTTAAGGTAAAATCTTTAACACATATGTTGAGTCTTTCCGGTTTAAAGTATCAGTAAATATTACATATATAATTGTATACAATTAGATTGCTGGTCTATTATCTGAAATAAAATCTTATACATACATGGAACAATTGCCAATGTAGTGCTTTATTTTTGACTTTGACTCACCACTATTCTGACTTTACAAAGGACTTGGCAAATGTAAGTTATAATTTTCTACAATAAATAACTTCAAATGTGTTATAGGTAGTAAACTCTAATCAATAAAGCCACCTCCAAGCGCAAAGCTGTTTCTTTCTTCACAAAATTAGAGCAGGTATCACTTGATTGATCTGAGGGAAGCATTTATTTTCATCTTAAAGCACCATGGGAGACTCTGCTTTTGATCCATTTCAATGGAAAATTGGTATATTTCAGCATTTTACATGATCCCTTCAAGATTATATTAAAACAAACAGTGGCAAGCTAACATTACGCTAATCTTCTTATCTCAATTTTACTCCAAAAAAGATTGCCTTCCTACTGGTTTCTGAATATTATCGTTAATAATGTATTTATGTTTGCCGGGTATAAATAGGAATGTATTTATGACTGCAGAATATGTAATTATAGAGCATATAACTATTATGGGAAAATGTTTTGAGTGCAAGAAATATATTTCCCTGCCCACCATTTCTCCTAGTTGTTAAACAAATTAAAATATATGCAAAATAAAGGCTTTCAGATCCATCTATACTAAACAGATTGTCTTTACTTTTTATTTTTCTATCCAATTTATAATTTAGTCATTCATCTCTTTTCTAATCAGACCTAACTGAGTTGGATTAGTGACTAATCATTAGTCGGATTAGGCATCACAATAAATTGATAGCATCACAGTAAGGTCCAGATACATAGTCAGTTGTGCGCATGGGACAACACATGAAGCTTCTGCAACATCATGTTACAAACCCTGTTGAGGTCCAAGCCATAAGCAGAAGTTATTGGGGTTGTCATGACACTGTTTTTATAATATGGGGATGAGCTGCGGGTTGCGATGCAGTTTCTTCTTCTTCTTCGTCATAATCATCATGTATGCACCAATTGACATTGATCGATGGAAGCTATTCAGGCAGGAAGCTTTGCTTCTACTACCTAAAGATACTAGGGATTCAGGTAGCATCCTCTGCATACCAGAAGATGCTTACTCCTAAAATTCAGGCATTCCCTTGCCCAAACAAAGTGGAATAATAAGAGTTGGAAGGGACCTTGGAGGTCTCCTAGTCCAACCCCACTTCAAGCAGGAGATCTTATACCATTTCAGACAAATGGCTGCCCAATCTCTTCTTAAAAACCTCCAGTGTTAGGGCATTCACAACTTCTGAAGGCAAACTGTTCTACTGATCGTTTTCACTGTCAGGGAATTGTCTCCTTAATTCTAAGTTGGTTCTCTTCTTGATTAGTTTCCATCCATTGCTTCTTGACGTGCCTTCAGGTGCTTTGGAGTATAGTTTGACACACACACACCCTTCTCTGTGGCAGCCCGTCAAATATTGGAAGACTGCTAGTGTGTCACCCCTGTACTTCTTTTCATTAAACTAGACATACCCAATTCCGGCAACTGTTTTTCATATGTTTTATCCTTAATCATATTTGTTGCTCTTCTCTGCATTGCCTCTCAATATATATATATATATATATATATATATATTATGGTGACCAAAACGAGATGCAATATTCCATGTGGGGCCTTACCAAGGTTCGTTGTGATCATAGCTGTGATTGTTTATTAGATTTATATTCCATCTTTTGTAGAGAAAGTCAGAGCAGTGTACACAATGTCCCCTCTTCCTGTCCAGCACAACAACCTTGTAAGATAGGAGTTGAGAGAGGGATATTGGCTGAAAGTCATCTAGGAGCTTCTGTGACTGAGGTTAGAAGACATAACATCAGCTGCTGCTATTTATGCTCCTAATTTAAAACCTTAACCATTACATCACATTGGGTTATGACTTAATTATGTGTTCTAGCTTTTCTCCTGAAGGCCAAAGAAATTTATATGGGCTTGTCCCTTAATTTTTTTTCCCACAAGTACAAACATATAAAGTAGATAAGACCAGATGTGGTATTCAGCCGGTTCAGACTGGTTCACCCCAACAGGTAGTGGAAATCGCAGGTGGACCTCCCCATCTGCCCCAGATCTATGCCGTCCTATTTAGGCACATTTTCAAGCGGTGTGCATGTGTGCAAGCTGTGCGCACGATCAAACTGCATGTAGGGAAGGCCGATCGCATGTGTGGACTGGGGGGGGGCTCACATTTGCAAATTGGAGGGAAAGTAAGTGAATACCACCCTTGGATAAGACTAATAGAGGATGACTAGCCAAGAGTCATTTCATGATCTTCTAAGGATAAGGGTTGCTTTGATTCTGAATCTCTCCAGTCTTAATTCACTCCCTTAACCATATATAATTTAATAGGCAAAGGCTTAGAATATAGATAGTCCTTGACTTTCATCCAAATTGGGCCCAGAATTTCCCTTTCTAAGCAAGGCAGTGAAGCGAGTTGTGCTCAATTTTATAATCCTTTTGGCCACAGTTGTTAAACGAATCACTGCCATTCAGGGGTGAAATCCAGCAGGTTCTGGAGAACCGGTAGCGGAAATTTTGAGTAGTTTGGAGAACCGCCAAATACCACCTCTGGCTGGCCACAGAGCGGGGAGGGAATGGAAATTTTGCAATATCCTTCCTCCGCCACACCCACCAAGCCACGCCCACAGAACTGGAATAATAAAAAATTGAATTTCACTACTGTTGCCATTGCTAAATAAATCATACGGTCATTAAGCAACTCAGATTTAACTGTAGGTTGAGGACTGCCTGTACATGTGCATAAATCCCAGGGAAGGGAGAGAAGAAGAAATGAATATGTTGTGATGGTAAGTTTTCCGTCCTTCATAAACAATACTCTGTGCAAAAGAATGCATCACACTTTAAATTTATACAAGGGCAGAAAAAATAAAGTTGTTACATACAAGCACAAAAGTATCAGGTTTCTGTGATATTTTTTACCACCCTAGAGATGACTCGCTGAAAAGTGTTAAATCCAAAACCATTCACTTTGATTGAAATTCTTCATTTTAAATTGCCTTTGCATGTACATGGAAAGCAAATTCTAATATTTCACATATTTGGGAAGAGTTCAAGAAGATTAAACACAACTCTCTGTGAGATACAACCCCCAGTTGCACATAGTGCCAGTAAATACATAACTCCAGCAGGAACCCTTCTATTTAGTGTTTGAGAGACATTTAATTAATCTGAAAGGGAATAATGCATTTTCATTAGAAAGCTGGTGAGATGTGCGGTATTGTATGGAATGTACAATTATTAGGATAAAATCTAACTGGCAAATGATTTCACTGGACCTGATTGAACTGGGACTCAATTCATTTTTTATCTATATATATCATCTATCTATCTATCTATCTATCTATCTATCTATCTATCATCTATCTATCTATCTATCTATCTATCTATCTACTATCGATCAATCGATCTTCTATCTATATATATAAAATGGCTGTGGGTGTATGTGTGTGTATGTTACAGCATAACTCTGGAACGCCTCGAGCAATTTCAACCAAACTTGGTACACAAATGATTTACCCTCTGGAGAAAAATATTGTGGGGGTAAGGCACCTCTAAAAAACCCCGATGTGTGTGTGTGTGTGTGTTCTGTTAAGATGTGCCTTTAAATGGCTTCTACTGTACTGCTGTAAAATGGCTTCTATTATACAGTGCAGTAGAGTTGCCATGGTAACGTCTTCACAGTACTCCACAAAGGGGATCCCTCTGGTAAGGGGGAAATTCCAACATTAGAAATTACGTTTGATCTGGACATTTTCCCCCATAAATAAATACCCGGGCAACGGCGGGTTATCGGCTAGCCTTTGATAAACTGTGCCCTGTGAATTCAACCATGTGGTAGAATCTTTGTTTTCTTTGGTTTCCAAATTATATTCGGAATGAATGGCATTTTGTATGGCATGGAAATGATTTTGCAGATGACATCCAGAAACTGTTAGAATAATCACAGGAACAAACAAAAGATGTGTTAAGTTTAAGGGAGCAGGAAAATAGTGGAGAAAAAACAGCTGGACTCCCCTTAATTCTCTGGGGTATAATAAGAGAGACAGAAGGGAAAACTGGAGTCCTTGGTACTGTATGAACTTAGCTGTTTGCTTATAGACATTTTATTACCCAACTGGGTAACATTATCAGTGCAAGTGAGTATGAGATTTGCTAGCTCTTTATATGCAGTAGTTTATCCTACCAGAGTTTGTGATTTTTCTCCTTGGTAGTCCTTTTTATTTTATTGCACCATAAAGTTATCTATCCATGTTCTTACAATTTATTTCTAGACCACGCTTCATTAATCTTTTTTTTTTATTTTGCTTTATAATAGCATTGCTATTTTATGCTTTTTAACAAACTATCTATCTGTCCATCCATTGTACTATAATGAACTCATGTCAGCTACTCTGAAGAGGATTTTCTTTTGCCTTTTTTGTTTCAGTATTTTAATGGTCTCCGTTAATGATCTTAACATTGGAGATGCCTCTAATTAACACAAATTAATCTCACCATTCTTCTTTTTTCTCAGAAAGCCTTTTTTTTTAAAAACAAAAAATCTTATCTGGAGAAACCTGTTTTGTATTTTGCCTATTAAATGCATGGAAAACCCCTGAGTGCAATTTACAGTACATTTTGAGTTATTAAAAGCATTGTGCAAATAATGAATGGGGAATAATAAAAACGCCAACAATGCAGACAGTAACCATTATAACAACCACAAACCATTATTTGCAAACAGTTGCACATAATGCATAACAATCTGAGTTATTACATGAAATGAGGAGAGTCTATATGTGGTGGGGATACACTTCAGCTCTTGACGTCTGTGTGTTTTCATATTATAGTTCTTTCACTTGAAGATGAGCATTTGGAGATCTAGAAGGCTGAACCAACCCCCCCCCCCCCCACACACACACACACACTCCTTATTAATGTCTTTAAATGTTGTTGTATTGTCAGATAAGTATTCATTTACATAGAAACTGAAACATACAGTTTGGCAGTTCAAGGCCACCTACTTGAACCAGTTGGAGGTCCTCACAGATCCAGTTTTGTGAGATGAGGAAGACTGAAGCCAGTCAATTCTTCCTTGGGGTCCTTGGTGCTCTCTGAACTTGGTTGTTTTCTTGTAGATATTTCATTAGTCAGCTAGGGGAACATCTGGAGTACTAAGAAGGAGTGAGGTTTGCTCTCCAGTTACAGAGAAGTGGGTTGTCTGGTGTGCTTTTTGCAGGAGTAGGGCCTTCTCTGTGATGGGCCCGACCCTCTGGAATGACCTCCCCCCCGACATCAGAACAACCACCGATCTCCGCTCCTTCCGCAAGAAACTTAAGACCCACCTGTTCCAATTAGCTGGCCTGGCCTAACCATAGTTTTAATCTTCAATCCTTCTGGCCGGTATTTTAAATTTTCGGGGGTAGACCTTCTGTGTATATGGTTTTTTAGCTGCTGTCTGTACACTGCCCCGAGTCCCTTCGGGGAGAGGGGGCAGTCTATAAATTCAATAAAATAAATAAATAAATAAATAAATAAATAAATGTGGTGGGATCACTCCTGGTAATTCTATATTAGGCTGTTTACTGTTTGATTGTTGATCTGGATGTGGATTGCTGGTACAGAGGTGTTTTGGACTTTTTATTCCTGTTTTGGCTTTCTGATTATCTCTGTTGAATGGCATATAGATATTGACAATATCTTTGTTGAATGGTATATAGATATTGACAAATTTCTTGTGAGTCCAATCACACCTGGCCAGTAAAGTATTCTGTTCTGTTCTACTGCATTCCAGATGTTGTCTAACTCTATGTGCCTGTCAATGCCAGTGCCAGGCTTCAATAAATCATGCAGCTTTCTTTCTTTCCATCATTCTGTCTGTCTGTCTATCCATCCATTCATCATTTATCATCTATCTATCTATCTATCTATCCATCCATCCAAGACATTTTTGGTGTGGGTGTGTGTTTGTGTTGTGTCTTTAAGTCAGTGTTAATTCCTGGTGATTCCTGGGCCTAGACCAATCCCTGTAGTTTTCTTGGCAAGGTTTTGGGAAGTTGTTTGCCATTGCCTCTTTCCCTGAGGGAAAGGAACTGGCCTAAGTTCAACCCTCTGACTTTTTGCCTAAGGCAGGACTAGAATTCACTGTCACCTGGTTTCTAGCCTGAAGCCTTCACCACTAGACCAAACTGCCTGCCTTTGGTAGGACTAAGCCTACTAAATATGTAGACCCACTCAAAGGTGGTCATGTACCTGTCTCATCACCCCAGAAAGAAATATTTACAGTGGTACAAAATCCACGTGGAATCTGTTTGCTCAACTTCCGTTCTGCACAAAATTAGTGGAGAAGAAAGGAAGATTTTCAGTTGTCCTTGATGATATGATTATGGAACTGTTTCTGCAAAGGTTATAAAACTGCAGCATGTTAATCTTCCTGGCAGAGGAAAACAGCTGTCTGTTCTTCCTCATTCTGTTTTTATTTATTTTTTAATTTTTTATTGTAGTGTAGGTTTTGTGTGCTTTTTGCAAGTATGTCATTCAGTTCCTGCATGTTAAATTAGACAGTCATTACCAGGAACAACTTAGCAGCTTTCTGACAATGAACATTGGTTATCAACTCCAACTCAATTTATTATCTTTGGTGATAATAATTTCTCTAGATATCTAATATTAGATTGATATATTTCCATATTCTGTACAATCAAAATAATGGTAATGCAGCACTCTTAATTTCTAAACCGCTGAGCCTGTTTCCATCTCAAAGCTAACCCTTTTCTAATTCCAGGTAACAATATTTTTTTGCATTAATTAAAAATAGAATGGGGTGTTCTTCGCAGAAAATTCATTCATGTAGCTGTGAGTGTCACATTCTGACAAAATTCTTATTTCTTACAAGAAAGAATTAAGTACTTTTCACTTTATATCATTTTTAAAATTTATTTTATATTTTTTATCCCACCTTTATTATTTTAACGCATGACGTAAAGTGACAAATATATCCAGCACATTTTCCTTCCTCCCCCACAACAATCCTGTGAGGTGATTGGTTTCCCAGAGAGTGACTGACCCAAAGTCACCCAGTTGGCTTTTATACAGAAGGCAGGATCAGAACACACTGTCTCCTGGTGATTGGTCCAAAACCATCCAGTTGGCTTTCATGCCTAAGGCAGGACTAGAACTCATAGTCTCCTGATGATTGACTGAAGTCACCCAGCTGAGTTTCATGGGACTAGAACTCACTGTCTCCTGCTGGCTAGTCCAAAATCACCCAGGTGGCTTTCATGCCTAAGGCGGGATCCAAACTCAATTTTCTAGCCTGGGGCCTTAAACTAGACCAAACTGGCTCCCTCCCTATAAGATCAAACTGGCTTTCCAGATGCAAGGTTTTGAAGAATTACCCTATTTTGGACTTTCTGCTCTTCTGAGACAAGGAAACATCATAAATGTAAGAATTATGCACCAGGAGTAAATAAGGCATTGGTTATGTTTTAGAGTGGTTGTCACCTCCTTGGTGAAATCTTTATTGGGTACCCATGCCCTGTGGATTTTTTTCTGCTGTTAGTCTAATTTCTGGGCATATTGGCTAAGATACCGGCAAAGCAGTGGTGGGTTCAGGATCCCGTTGCAACCTGTACGCTGCAATGGGGCCGGGTGTCTACCTCAAGCAGGCGTGCTGCGCACACATGTGCATCCACCACCCTGTGACGCTCTAGCTGTTTGGCGGAGGTCGCGCAGGCACTGGTGGGTGGACCCTCCAAAACACCATTCCAGTACGGTGACTGCTGCTCCCAGCTGCCACCAGTACGCCCGTACTGGGGCGTACCGCCCAGAACCCACCACTGTTGCAAAATTATTAACGATATTGAGGCCAAATTCGTCTCTCTTTCGCCCTTGTTTCCAACCTCCTCACTCCTAACAAGCTATTTACCCATTGCACTCATGGCAATAAGCTTGAATTTAGGCTTAAAGCGAGAAAAGAGAAAACATGGAAACATTCTGTCCTGATGCTTATTCCCTGATTAAGAGAAACATCATTTATTTATTCGTGACCTATACTGTGTCAAGCTGTAATCACAGATTCTGGTGTTTTGTAAGTTACTTGCAAAGCTTAACAAAAGCAGCGTCTTATGGAGGCGTATTGTGCCAAGGCTGTGAGGAAATGTAATATTTAACTTGGCCTGAAGGATGTACGGGATAAAAATTGGAAAGCACTTGATGTTCTCCATACAAATTAAAAACATCTACACTTCTAACTGAAGTACTATGCTATTTTCCTGAAGATGTAATAAGCTCCACTTGCTTGTTCTATGCACTTGTGTTGATAGGTATTTAATGCCTTCCTTGCCTGTGCTTGGAGTCTAATTTA
Source organism: Natrix helvetica (assembly GCF_964273705.1). Taxonomy (NCBI): domain Eukaryota; kingdom Metazoa; phylum Chordata; class Lepidosauria; order Squamata; family Natricidae; genus Natrix; species Natrix helvetica. Next base: position 132,356,874 of record NC_138554.1, on the reverse strand, counting down.
CTCCTACGACTCCTAAACTTGATCAAAGCTTAAACAGCCCTGAAATAATAATGCCTCAGCTTGAAGCCTATTAACATTCATAACAAAACTTCCCCGCAAAGTGAAATAAATAAAGGTAGAAAACCGAAGGACATTGATAAGAAATGTTTTACTTGACTCTGATTAGAAAGTGCAATCATTGAAACATAAAGAAATTAGGAAATGGTTGTTGGAAGGTGGAATGGGTAGGGAGGAATGAAAAGGAGGCAGAGAAAAGATTTCAGACTTTCTGGCATTGTGAAGTTTTGAAATGTTGTAGCTTGGAAAAATAAAAGCCCCTGGAAAGTAAAATTGAGGTAGGGTTTGTTGAGGCATAGCAGCATACAATGATAGCTCATCGCGTGTAAATCAGCAGGGAGCTGTAATCTGTGGTTAATTTGAATGAAGAAGGACCAATTTGCAGTTATGAATGCATATTTCAGTCTTATGGTCTATCCAAGTCACATTAAACCAATAAAAGGGAGGTTATTTTGTGTGAATTTCCTCTTTGTTCTTATTTATTTATTTAAATCTATATGCCTCCCATCTCACTGTTGAGCAACTCTGGGCTTGCAACATCATTAAACAGCAATAACTATTAAACTATTAAAATATTTACAGTGAACGTCAAGCTAGCTAAGAAAGGAAAACATAAACAGGGTGGATGTGGACTTTCCTTAGTCTGCTAACATGGATTATTAACCACACCCACAGTGGGATGCCTGTGTCAGGATTCTTCCTATTTTATTTTGTGTGGCTGCTATATGAGAGTTTCATTTGCCCTGTTTACACTTCCACACACTATTTCAAGAATTGGCTCAGTGGCTAAAATGCTGAGCTTGTCGGCAGTTTGAATCCCTAGTGCCGCATAACGGAGTGAGCTCCCATTACTTGTCCCAACTTCTGCCAACCTAGCAGTTCGAAAGCATGTAAAAATGCAAGTAGAAAAATAGGAACCACCTTTGGTGGGAAGGTAACAGCGTTCCATGCACCTTCGGTGTTGAGTCATGCTGGCCATGGAAGCATCTTTGGACAGCGCTGGCTCTTCGGCTTTGAAACAGAGCTTAGCACCACCCCCAAGAATCGGGAACGTCCAGTGCATATATGTGCGGGGAACCTTTATCTTTAACTAGCTTTGGCAAGGCATAGATACACGTCACTGTTAATTCATAGTGTATGGCATTAGAAACATAGAAAACTGAAAGCAGAAAAGGAGTAACAGTCCATCAAATCTGCCATTTCAGTCATACATCGTAGCTGACCAACCTCATTGGCAAAATTTGCACTTAGAAGAGAATATTTGTAGCTCATGGTTGAACTGTTTGGCCCATAGTACACTGTGAGTTTGGTAATTTTCTTACAGACGTTTCATTACCAAGCTAGGTAACATAATCAGTGCCCCGTTGTTTCTGAATTTGGTAATTAAACATCTGCAAGAAAACTACCAAGGAGAGAGCACCAAGGACCTCACCAAATTTATATGTATGTTAATCCCAAAACAAACAACTCACTTTAAAATTTAACTGTAGATCACATGTTACTTCAGAAGAGTTCTGCTGTTTTGATTCTCCAAAATAAAATAAAAAGGAAGAGAAAACAAATTCAAGATTTAGGTGTCGTAGAGAGTTGAATGAACACTAAGCAAGACATGAGTAATAGATGGTTCCACCTGCTTTCTGAATGTCTCATTCTTTGCTCTTTGAGAAGACCTGAGGCCTTATCAGCAATATTGGGGGAATGTTATGCGCTTGGTGCAATGGTACCAAGATGGTAGTCCATCTTGAACAGGGGTGTCAAACTGGCAGCCTACGAACCGGATATGTCACACGCAGGCCACGCCCACCCCAGCTCTGCAAAGTGGGGGGGGGAATGTTGCGATACGACACATGATGGCAACGTGATGCCGTGAGTTTGACGCCCGTGATCTAGAATTATTATAGGATTACATTTAGTTATAAACATAATTTGAACAATGCTTATTCTCTGTCCAGAGAAAGAGCTCATCCCTCAATTTTTACGATGAAATAAAATTGCCTTTTCAAGACTTAGAGGTAATATAAATTTGGATATTGTGATCAGTGAGCTGGACATGGTCTTCATGAACCACATAAATGTTTTTGAGACTTATTATTAACATGAGGGAACCATTTGATGAAGCATTTTTTGCTGATACAAGTAAGGACATCTGTGAGTGTTTTTAAATAGTTTTGAGTTTCATACACCTGGAATTTTGTAGACATTGAGAAGAGAATATACATAGATCAGGATTGAACCTTTGAGTTCTTTGTCTTCTTTGAAAGCATTTGTAGACATTTTGTTACCAGGCTAGATAATGTTAACAGTACTAGGAAGAGTGGGATTCCTGTTACCATAGTTAAGTGAGGATCATGGGTCATTAATCGAGCCCTTGTTTAAATTTCCTGCCAGCTTCCAACAACCAAAGTAAGTGGGGAAGACAGCAGGAAATCAAAGAACAGATGGCTCACAAGTAAGTTGGCAGACAAGTAAGTAGCTACTGCTGGGTTGGAGATGGTGCATGAGGGTGAGCGAATGGCCAGGAAAGGCACATAAATGGTGGGGGAGACATGGGTGGAAAATGGTTTTTTTTTTGGCATGGCTGCTGCCAGTGGAGCAGAAAAGTTTGTAAATTGTGATCATGTGAACTTAGGAAGTGCGAGTCAATTGCCAAGGGCCCAGATTGTGATCACATCACTATTGGGGTGCTGGGAAAACCATAACTTTGAGGACCAGTCATATCCACCACTTGTTCAGTGCTATCATAACTGAACGAATGGCCATTAACTGAGAAGTATCGGTAGACAGATATGGATGTAAATAAGTCCGTTTGGTTTTGGATTTCAGAATACAAGGATTTAGATAGACCGGTAAAATCACCTTTTTATTTTTCTTATAACCGAAACCTAGTATGGGTTGGACAGAATCTTATGGGCAATGTTCTTTGCATTATTTTTTGTACAGCCACGTGTTATTGGCTATTTTATGCTGAGCTTACAACTGCTCTGCTATTGGAAGGAGCACTAAAAGCTAAGAGTGCTTTTTATTTTGCACAAGATTTTTACAACAGAACTATTTGGAGTGTCTGTGTTTTTTTTCCCCTTCTGTCTGGACCGTAGAGCATACTTAGATTTGCACAGGATATACATTTAAACAGCTGTTGGAGATGAACAAAGTACAGTTATCCAGAGCTAGCAAAGTTAAAAAAATTTGGAGGGTAAGTTAAATAGTAATATTGCTTTCCTTTAGAAAAATTATGATGTCATAATTGGAAGTAAATGTTGAAAAGAATGTGCTGCATGTTGGAAATAGTCTTTAAGGTAAAAAGTCTTTTACCAATGACTGTTGGTAAAAGAAATTAACATAAATTAATGTTAATGTAAATGTAAGTTTCTTTCCTACTGTGTATCTCATACCTCTCTCTCTCTCTCTCTCTCTCTCTCTCTCTCTCTCTCTCTCTCTCTCTCTCTGTACATCTGTATACCTGCTTACAGTTGCATAAAGTTGTTTTCATTTTAGGGAAACTATTGGTAAAAAAAGGATTTTTAGTGCCTAATTTATTTCTGTAATTCATTTATTGGACAGAAAGCTTTCTAAAGCATGTTGGAATTAAAGTAAATTATTTTAATGGACTAAATAATTTTGTAAATTACCCTTCTAAACATCAGTTTAGCACATAATACAAGATAAGCAAAATAGTTTGCTTTAAAAGATTGAACTCAATTAACAACATTTTTAAATGTACACAACTGTACTGGCAAGATTGCTAAAGAGCAAACAAACAAAAGGTATTATATTGAATAATTCCTTCTGTTTTCTATTCTCACTGTTTGGAATATAACTAGTTTTGGAGACAAAACATTGTGGAATATGAATAATAGCCTTGGATTATTCTCATAGTAATTTCATTTTACCTAGGGCAGCTACAGGTTGTTTACATATAATGAGCATAATAATTGTAAGAGCCACTTGGATGGATTTTCCATTTAAATAAATTATATTAGTCCTACAGAAATAAATCTGAGATTCATTTGCACGCATCAAACGAAATGGCTAAGATTACAAGAATTTCCTTTCTAAAAAGACATAGGAAATTTTTCAGTTACGCTTGTGTAACATCCATCTGTAGTAATGATTACTTTAAAAAACTGGAATAAAAATATCATTGTGCATGTTCCAATGAATCAGTTAGACTTCAATTACATATATTTGATAATTTGAAATAATATAAATGAATATAAGCAAAAGAGATATAGAAGATATAGAATTAAGCAATCAATAATATTTATTCAGTCAATGACCTGTAAAAAATAAAGCAGAGTGAAATAAATAAATAAAATAATATTCTAATAACTAGCAAAATAAATCACAGATAATAATATTCATTATTCCGTTCCTGTTAATACAGTTAACTGGATAATAAATCTAATACATTAATAGATAAAAAATAAAAAATAAAACTATATATCCTCTACAATTTATTAGGCAAAATTTATCAGATTTAATTCATTGCTTGACTGATACAAGGCACAGGAAAACAAAAAAGTAAAATTTAAGTCATTCTGTCTTAAATTAAGAGTTCAAATTATTCCCTATTCAGCCTCCTAATTAGCATCAAAATGAGTCACAAAATTCAAAAAGCAAATTAATATGCATGCCCAATGTATTGCAAGACTTTGGATTTCAAAATATGAGGATTGGTTGAAAAATCCCCAACCTGAATAATGAATGTTGGAACTGAAGCAGCCTTCTGGTGATGCTGAAAACATTTTAGCCTCTGCTTATGCCTTAGTTCACTTCCTCTTATTTAAATTGCATTTCCGAAATGGAATTATTTATAGTATTTAAGCTTTCTGTTGAGTATATAATGGGTGAAAATGCAGTATCTTAACAGAGCTAATAAAGTTTTGGACTGAGATTCTGTAAAACAGGACTGAGATTGGCTAATGCTCAGGGCTTGGTTTAATTTTATTTGATTGATTGCAGCAGTATATTGCCATCGCCTGAATCTGTTAATTAAAGTATACTATGATTATACTGTTGTTTTTGAAGTATGTTGCATGCAAACTTTAAATTCACAAATTTATCATGGGATAATTACCTAAGATAACATGTAATTTACACCAGAATTAAGGTATATTCATTTTCTGTAAGTGGATATTATAAAGTATTCAGAGATAGAGGGTAATTTATGCTGCCCAAGAATCTTTTTTCAATAGGCATTGAGAGCATTTCAATTTTGTTGGAACATTTTTCTGGCCTATAAGTAAAAATGCTTTCCTCCTCCTCCTCCTTTATAATATTCAACCATTGAATGCTTCACTTTTCATTGCAGACTACTGTTAGGAGTGCTTTCTTTAAAAATTTTAAGGGTGCTTTATTTTATGGTTTTCCCCCAGTCCAGTTTTCTTTTACACCTGTTCCTTGTCTTGTCATATTGAGCATTCAAGTTAAATAGACCAAACTATTGTAGGATAGGGGAAAAACTGAAGGTACAAACTTCCTGTCACCATTTTAACTGCTTTGATCCATTTGGATGAGTTTCTTTCTCTGATCATTAAGTCACTGAGGGGATTCCTGCCTCTCTTCTCTGATTGTTTCCTAGGGAACATCTCTTCCCTCATCCCCCAAGTTCCTTCACACATTCTACAGGTAATGCTTGACTTACGACTACAATTGAGGCAAAATTTATCTTGCTAAGTGAAACAATTGTTAAGTCAGCTTTACAACCTTTCTTGCCACAGTTGTTAAGTCAACCAACCAATCAGTCGGAATAGAGCTGAAGGGGATCTTGGAGGTCTTCTAGTCCAGGCCCCTGCTCAAGCAGGAAAATCCTATACCATTCCAGACAAGTGAATGTCCAGTCTTCTTTTTTAAAAAAAAAACCTCCAGTGATGATGGCACTTATAACTTCTGAAGACAAGCTGTTACGTTGATTAATTGTTCTCACAGTTAGGAAGTTTCTTCTTAATTCCAAGTTGCTTCTCTCCTGGATTAGTTTCCATCCGTTGTTTCTAGTTTTTCCCTCTGGTGCAAAATAAGTTGACCCTTCCTCTTTGTGGCGTGCTCTCAAATACTAGAACAGGGGTGTCCAAACTTGAGAACTTTAAGACTTGTGGACTTCAACTCCCAGAATTCTGGCTGGGGAATTCTGGAAATTGAAGTCCACAAGTCTTAAAGTTCTCAAGTTTGGACACCCCTGTACTAGAATATTGCTATCATGTCCTTCTTTTTTCTACACTAGCCAAATACAAATCCTGCAACCATTCTTTATGTTTTGGTCTCCAGGCTTTTCATCACTTTAGTTTTGCTCTTCTTTGCACTTTTTCCACTGTGGTTGTGAAGTTAGTAACACAGTTGTTAAATGAATCTGGCTTCCCCATTGACTTTGCTTGTCAGAAGGTCTCAAAATTTGGCCCCATTGTAACTTTGAATGGTCAGTAAACGAATGATTGTAAGTAAAGGAAAGCTGTATTACAATACAGCAACAGATATACTGTGTCATTCACCTTTAAGGCATTTCTCTACAAGCCAAATCTAAACAGTATTTTATCCAGCTTTCTATAAGTTTTCCACACTTGGATTGGATGAACGAAATTTTCCTTCTAAAGGTGGAAGTACCCATGTATGCAATCTGGATGACCACTTTGGTTGACCAAAGTGGACGCAATGGCCACTTTTATTGTCTGGGATTGTTCAAAATGCTTAACATTCTGAGTTGTTTACACGATTGAGGTAGTCCTCGTTTAGCGCCTATCTCATTCAGCAAGCGTTCGTAAATGTAACAGCAAATAAATATGCGATCAAATTGTATTGGACAACAATTCATACTGGGTTGAAAGTAACATGGTGGGTAACAAGAGATTTACAGCGCCTTTTTGCCGGGAACCAGTTTTCAGGCTTGCAAATAGTGGGTTCGCTTAATGACCGTGGGATTTGCTTAACGACTATAGCATTTATAACCAGCAAAAAAGAGTGTAAATTGGATTAGTCATGAATGCCTTTGCCTTACGATTGTCATGATATAAAGTGGAAATTCTGAGCCCCACTACATTCCTAATATCAGGACTATCTACATTTGCAATCTGATTCTTTTACAGCAATTGCAGCATATTGCAAAAGTTGAGATTGCTGATAGATTTACTCTTTCACTTATCACTAGAAACATTGCTGTCTCTTCTTTTCAACAGATAATTACAATCTTATTCCCTCCTTCTTCCCCTTAGATATTATTATACAAATTCATTCAGACTCTCATTCAATCCACATCTTTCTTAATCTTCAAATCGATAAATCTTCATTGCGTTTCTTTGTGCTTTTATTGAAAAGTCCATCGGAGATTTTTTTTTCTCTCTGATGAAACAGTCTTGGCCATTTCTGTGAATTCTGACATTTCCACGATCCATCCCAGCACTGTGAGAATTTCATTAGCATTCTGTTGTTATGCACACAATAGTCGTGAAACATCATTTCTAAGCAAGTTTTACATCCCCCCCCCAAAAAAAACCTCGGAACATATTGATCTAATGATTATACAACACTAACATCTTATTTTATAACCTGTTTTTCTTAAGTTAATCTTACATTTGACTGTTTTATTGATGTAACTCTGATTATTCAATGCTATTAGCATTGCATTAGCACAGGGAACAATTGAGCTGCTAGATTGAAAGCAGTTGGGTATGAATCATCTGATTGGAATTACGAAGTGCTTCAAACGTAGCGTTGCAATATGGAATCTCCCAGGAGTCTATCTGTCATTGGGATAAACCACAAATTTTCTGAATCTGGATCTTCCCTCCATTCACTGTCATCTATTGCTTCAAAAATTTAGAAGTTTGAGTCATGCCTGATTTAAGCAAACATACATTTTGGAACATTACAGATTATCTTTGAATTATAACCTTTAGATTAATGACTATTTGAAACAACAGTAAAGATAGTCCTCAACTTACATTTAGTGACTGTTCGAAGTCACAACACTGGAAAAAAGTGACATGAACATTTTTCACACTTACAACCCATTGCAGCATTCCCAGGGTCACATGATTGAAATTTAGACGCTTGGCAACGGAATCATACTTATGATGGGTGGAGTCTCGTGGAGTCACATGTTCACCTTTTGCGACCTTATGACAAGCAAAGTCAATTGGGAAGCCAGATTCACTTAACAACCGTGATACTAACTTAACAACTGCAGTGATTCACTTAACAACTGTAGCAAGAAAAGTTGTAAAAGGGGGCAAAATTCAGTTCACAACTGTCTCATTTAACAACAGAAATTTTGGGCTCAATTGTGGTCGAAGTTGAGGACTACTTATACTGAAAAAAGTGACTTAAGTCCAGTGCTCACTCTTATGACGATTGCAGCATCCTCACAGACTTACGAGCAAAATTCAGGCGCTTGGAAAATGTCATGAATTTATGATGGTTGTAGTATCCGGTGTCACATGACCACTACTTGCAGAGTCAATGCAGGAAATCAAATACCTTTAATGGCCACATGATTCAGTGAACTGAAATTGGCAATCCACCACTGGTGCAGATAACTAACAATTTGAACTGGTCTCTCCACACATCATCCTTAGTGAAGCATGCAAACCAGCATCTGTGTCAGATGAGGAGAACACGTCTTTCTCTTTCTATTCTGGCCACTTTTTACAGAGGCACAATTGAGAGCGTTTTAACAAATTGCATCACTGTTTGGTTTGGTAGCAGCAATGCCTCAGATAGAAAGTCCATACAGAGAGTGGTGAGGACAACTGAGAAGATTATAGGAAGCTTGCTTCCCATTATTCAGGATACTGCTGTAGGTGCTTAGAGCTCAAAGCATTGTTAGAGACCCCACACCCACTTCACGGTCTGTTTCTGTTGCTCCCCTCTGGGAGGAGGTTTCAAAGTATTTCTAGCAGGACTACCTGATTCTGTAATGGCTTTGTTCCCTACCTCAACCATCTGGAAAACTTGCAGCATTCATTTCTCTGCCATGTACATGTATACATCTGAACTAAACTGTGTTGTTTCTCTGTGTTATGTAACATATGTGGTATATGCATAATTTTGCATTTATTTATTTTGTCATATTTATGTAGTGTACATTGGAGGTGGAGACCCTTTGAGAGCTGTATGCAATGAAATTTACCATATTTTTTGGAGTATAAGACGCACCAAGGTTTTGAAGAGGCAAATGAAAAAAAGGTTTTGCACTCTGCAAACCTCCCCAAAATGGCCTGTTTTTTGCAAAAATGGACCCGTGTTTTTTTTTCAAAAAAAGGGCATAAATAGCCCTTAGGAGGCTTGTAGAGTGTTCCTAAGGGGGGGGGATGATTTAAAAATGGCCCATTTTGGGGGAAAATGGGCCCATTTTTTGTCATTAAAAAGGGCATTAGGAAGTTTATAGAGTGCCCCTGGAGGCTGGGGGGGCAAAATTGGCCCATTTTTTGCTCATTTCTGCCCTCCCTAGACCCTGGGAGCACTCTGAAAGCCTCCTACAAGCTATGCAACGCCATTTTGATGAAGGGAGCGGGGATTCAGGAGGCAGAAAAAGCTGTATTCAGTGTATGAAACGCACCCAGATTTTCAGCCTCTTTTTTTTTTTGAGGAAAAAAAGGTGCGTCTTATACTCCGAAAAATACGGTAATTTTAATATATGCCGATTAGTGTACATTCAAAGTGATAATAAAGTCATTCTAAGTCTAAGGGGTACATCGCCAGTGCTAGAAGGGAATGGGGTTTGTTCTTTTAGCACTTGTAATGTTATTTATTTATTTATTTATTTTTATTTATTTTATTTTATTTCTAGACCGCCTCCTCTCCCCGAAGGGACTCTAGTTGGGTAATGAAATATCTGCAAGAAAACAGCCAATCCCAGAGAGCACCAAGGACCCCCGTAGTTTTCAACCTTGAGCTACAGATATTCTTCTCTATTAATCTCCTTAGTTTCTAGATTTTAAGAGGCTGCTTTGCCTTTAGCCAGAATGTTGGACAAGCGTCAATAGGGATTAGCTCAGAAATCTGATTAACGTCTCCAGAGCTTCTCTTTCACTTCCAGGGCCGGTGTAGCCTTGAAACTTAATTTTTTCAGTTATAAAGAGTCTCTCTTAAGACCAAATGGAGCTTTGAACAAGCCAACCTTTACTTAGATCAGGGGTGTCCAAACTTGGGAACTTTAAGACTTGTGGACTTCAAGTCCCAGAATTCCCCAGCCAGCATGGCTGGCTGGGGAATTCTGGGAGTTGAAGTCCACAAGTCTTAAAGTTCCCAAGTTTGGACACCCCTGACTTAGATACTCAGTGGTAGAGATACAAAAAGAGAGATTGAACCGATAAGGATTTCCTTAGCAGAGAGAATGCAAATAATTTGGACAGCAGAGATAGGAATAAAAACTGGTACTGTGAAAGGAAAATCTGTGTGAAAGAACAAGAAAAGTCTCTATTGGCAGACCATTCTGCAAAGGCATTAGAAATGGCTGCACCTGGAAATTATGTTAAATTATGCAGTTGGTTAATTAAAATGTAATACTTGAAAGCAGAACAACATGCCCAGAAAGCAGGCAAACTCCAGTGGGCACAAGCATAAATTCTTGAATAAATAACCCATGAGAAACAGAATTACAGAGTAGGAAGGGACCTTGGAGGTCTTCTAGTCCAACCCCCTGCTCACGCACAAGACCATAAATCATTCCAGACAAGTGGCTGCCCAGTCTCTTCTAAAAAGCCTCCAGTGAGGGAGCACCCATAACTTCTGGAGGCAAGCTGTTCCACTGGTTTATTGTTCTTCTCAATGTAAGCACCTTCAGCCAGTCACTTTCTCTAAGAAGGATGCAGTGGCAATCTACTTCTGAAACCTTGCTAAGAAAACAGCGAGGACTTGTCCAGTCAGTCTCCCGGAATTAACTTGAAGGCACCCTGAGAAGTCTATTTCTGCAGACAACTACTTTTTTGATGGATGTGATGGTAGCAAAGCTCTGCTAATAATGATTGAAGGCAGGGGGGAACAAGAGATTTATTGTTTAGCCTGCAAGATGAACATCACACAGTAGCTAGAAACGGCAAGTTTGAAGTGAGATAATTGTCGTAATGCTTTACTCAGAAGCTGAAAGGCATATTTGCCTGCTGAAGATGTATTTGTATTTTTGTTCAGCGTTGTTTATCTCCCAACATCTGATTTGAATTGGTGCATGTACTGAGCAGAAGGACGGTGTGAGCGTAAATAATTTTAACTTAAAAGAGTATAAAGTATATGATATCCGTATAAAGTAAATTCAGGGTCTCAGTAGCTTTTTTTATTTATAGATAGGGCTTCATATTTTATTTCTTTTTATGACCCTGTAATCACTTTTATCGGGGTGGAATTGGGGTGACTGAATGGAGTTGAGCATTTACTGGCCAGATGCCCTTCCTGATGCCTATTGGAGTTTGCAGCAGATATTTTCTCTTTGCACCCTTTTAGAGAAAAATCTGCCGCTGCCTAGGATTGAACTTTCAACCTTCCAAATGGTGGGCAAGAATCTTCACCTCTAGGTCACCAAGCCATTCCTACAGCTAGGACTTCACATAATGTGTCAAAATTTGAGCCTGGTCATTTGTGCCTCAATTAAGAAATCTGGGTAGATTTCTTCAAAGAACTATTCATTGCGCAATTTTAATCTTTGTAGGTAAAGTGACACTATATCTGAATATCATTTTTGTGATCTTCGTGGCTTTTTAACATACTCTATTTCTTATTGGTTCCATTCAGGGGTGAAATGCTACCGGTTCGAGCTAGTTTGCCTGAACCAGTAGTAAAAGATGTTTGAAAAAAAAAGTAAAAACAGTTCCGATGATCAGCTATGCAACAATCAGCTGTGCTGCGTGATTTATATTTGATAGAAAGCAGGAAATCCTGCTTTCTAGCAAATCTAAATCACATGTTACAGCTGTTTCTCCCCCTCGCTGTTCTACTTACCTTTGCAGACTCAACTCTGGTTTAGCCGAACCGGTAGTGGTATGCCGGCCTGGATTGCAGAACCAGCATCAACCCAGGCTGGCCCCGCCTCCAAACCAGTTCCCTAGTCACCGCCGTCTCTCTTTTTTCTTTTTTCTTTTTGAGTTCTGTGCATGCGCAGAACAATTTCCATTAAACTGTGCACACAGTGCGCATCCAGCATGTGCATGAGCAAAGTGCGCACACAAGCAAACCAGCAGCAACGCCAACTGAAACCCCACCCCTAGTGTGTGGTATGCATGTGCGCATGAAGCAAACCGGTAGCAGACTTCAGAGCATTTAGCTCCTGGTTCCATTACATGGTAATCCTCGACTTACAACCACGACTGAGCTCAAAATTTTCATTGCAAAGCAAGGCAGTTGTTAAGTGAATCACTGCAGTTGTCAAAACGTGAATCTGGCTTCCCCATTGACTTCGCTTCTTAGAAGGTCGCCATGACCCCAGGACACTGCAACCATTAGAAAAATGAGCCATTTGCCAAGCATCCAAATTTCGATTATTTGACTATTGGGATACTGCAACAGTCATAAATGTGAAAAACAGTCATAACTCACCCTTTTTAATGCCATTGTAACACTAAATGAATGGCTGTGAGTTCAAGGACAGCTGTATTGTTAATGGTTGACCCTAAAAAGCAGAAACTGTTCTTCATTGTGGTGTCTATCTCCACTGTTTCAATAGAACCAGAGGTGGTACTCAGCCGGTTCTGACAGGTTCTGGAGAACCGGTAGCAGAAATTTTGAGTAGTTAGGAGAACCGGCAAATAGGCTGGCCCCGCCCCTGCTGCCTCCCAGCTGATGTTCTTTTGTTGCCCTGAACAGGAGAACAGAGCTGGGAAGCAAGTTAGTGGGGCATTGAGGGAATGGGGATTTTGCAGTATCCTTCCCCTGCCACCCCCAAAAAGCCACATCACACCCACAGAACTGGTAGTAAATTTTCTTGAATCCCACCACTGAACAGAACATCACTTTTGTTTGCAAGTATGACTGAATTATTTTATTAAACATTCTTCCAATTAATGTGTATAGGAGCTTCTATCCTTTTTTCATTATTATGTCAAGTGCTTTTCCTGAGTGATCAATAGCAGTCTGGAATGGTTTAGCTGATCCAACTTCTGATTATTATTTTGCAACCTTTAGCCAGCTGCAGTTTTAAGTGAAATACCTATTTGAAGACTGAGTATATTTTAATTATAGAGCTTATGGCTATCAAATCGATTGGGGAGAAAAGAAAAGAAAGAAACAAAATACAGCATGGTAAAGAATCATAATCATAAGGCATAATCAAAGAAGACTTGCACTGAATAACTGAAGTGGTATTGGTAGAAATAAAAAAATGAACTTTAAAATGCACCAGATAAGCTTAATTTGCTTCTTCTAATATAGAATCACTTCTTCTTCGACATGAGTCCCCAAAGAATGTCAAGTATAATTCTCAGAAAGCTAATATGAACATCAGGTGTGGACAGCTGTTCTTTAAAATGAAATAAAGTTTTTACAGCCATAAGGCTCCATAGATCAGCTTTTGCATTCCAAGCAAGTAAATTTTATTTCTCTGTAACAAATAAATACGACTTTTGGTAGACAGCTGATTCTGGTAGACAAAATCTTGCCAGGAGAAGAAGCAAAAATGAATTGATCTTCAGAGATATACTGACACAGTATAAAACTTCATTGTATGTTTTTAATATATTATAGATAGTCTTGAACGGGACACAATCTCTCTCTCTATATAATGTCTGTGTGTGTGTGTGTGTGTGTGTGTGTGTGTGTGTGTTTTCCAGCATAACTCTGGAACACCTCCAGTAATTTCAACCAAAACGTACCCTCTGGAGAAAAATATTTTGGGGGTAAGACACCCCTAAAACTCCTCAGGGTGTGTATTCTGTTAAGGTACAGCCTGTTGTGCCTTAAAATGTCTTCTATTGTACTGCCTAAAATGGCTTCTACCGTGCAGCGCAATGGAGTTGCCATGGTAACGGCTACATAGTACTCCACAAGGTGGCTCCCTCTAATGTAATTTCTAACATTAGAAATTACATTTGGTCCAGGAATTTTCCCCCTATAAATAAATACCCGGGCAACTCCAGGTTATCGACTAGTTTATAATAAAAAGAGAGACTGAATTAAAATAAGGAATTCTTGGATTGATTCCAATTACATGTTGTTCACTGACTGAATCAGTTTTTGTCATTTGGATCTTGACGATTATTTTTTAGCATAATTCAGAGCTACAAAAAGTCCCTCCCTCAACTATATCCTCTATTAATTGAATGGCAACATTTGGTAGGTGGGACATACATACATACATACTCTCAGCAAGAGGAATTAGTTACTCCATAATGTAGATGGCTGTAAAGATGTTTAGCAATTAATTTTATCGTAAATTAAAATCGGATTGCGTGCTGTCTTCCTTCATTTCTGTCAGATTATTGATGGGAGAGGCGTACAATAGACAGGATATGCAAATAGTCCCTTTAGACCAATTGGTAGTGGACCTTCCACCACTAAGCAGTGTGGTCGTTAATTGAGTTGTGTCTGATTTTATGACACTTTTTCTCCGACTCTGACTTCCACCATTGAACCTTCCAACAAAGGTTGCAAATCAGGTTGATATTCACTTACTTTCCCTACCGGTTCACAAATGTGAGTGTGCCCTGTCCACGCATGCACTCAGCCGTCCGCGCATGTGCTTTGATCACACATATGGCATGCATACATGCACACGGCTTGAAAACGAGCCTGGGCAAGTAGGCGGTCCCACTCGCGATTTCCACCACTGGTTCAGGTGAACCAGTCGTGGAAATCGCGAGTGGGACCGCCTACTTGCCCAGGCTCGTTTTCAAGCCGTGTGCATGTATGCAAGCCATATGTGCGATCAAAGCACATGCGCGGACGGCTGAGTGCATGCGTGAACCAGTCCGAACCGGCTGAATACCATCTCTGTTGCAGATGGCAATCATGTAACCCCAGAACACTGCAACTGTCACAAATACATGCCAGTTGCCAAGCATCTTAATTTTGATCAAACGACTGCAGCAATGCTGTGACAGTCATAAATTTGAGGATCAGTCGTAAGTCCCTTTTTTCCAGTTTCATCGTAGCTTTGAACGGACATTAAACAAATTGTCATAGATTGAAAACTACCTCTAAATAAGACACTAATATTTCTTCCTTCGATTCAAACTTTAAGTGACATGCTCCAGTATTCCATTTGCTAGATGTGATACTAATCCAATTCAAAGGAATAGCAATCAATTTCTGTTGATGTCAATTCAGTTAATGTCAGTCAGTTCTTTGGGTGTTCAAAGTCACCCAAAGAAACCAACTGTTATTCTTCAGGGTAACTAAAATATTACGTTGCTATGACCAATTATTCTGGTAATTTATCAACGTTTCTCTGGGACAGGTTAAGTGCACTTTACGTCTTTCTAGCAAGATTATTCTTAATGCATGGATTTCTGAATTATTCATAACTTGCTTTTTGGTTTTCTTTGTATATAGATTTTGTTTGCTAATGCACCTGATTGACTGTTTTGTGCACTAAAGCATTTATGTAGATAATGCTAGGAGGACTATAAATGCTAAATTATACATTCCAGAATTCTGCATTAAGATGGAGGACATTATTCACCACTTTATCTTTCAGTTTATAAAGTCGCAAACAGTTTCATCTGTCAGTTACTTTTGCACATTGCAAAGGTGATGCAGTTTAAGAAGTATGTGGCTCGTCAGACTGGCCATATTAGTAATAATCTCAATATGGCTGAGGGGGACTCTCAGTGGCTGAGACGCTGAGATTGTCAATCAGAAAGGTCGGCAGTTTGGGGGTTCGAATCCCTAGCAATGCGTAACAGAGTGAGCTCCCGTTACTTGTCCCAGCTTCTGCCAACCTTGCAGTTCGAAAGCATGCAAAAATGCAAGTAGAAAAATAGGAACCACCTTCGGTGGGAAGGTAACAGTGTTCCATGCGCCTTCGGCATTTAATCAAACCTTTGAAACGGAGATGAGCACCACCCCCGAGAGGCGGGAATGACTAGCACATACAGTATGTGCGAGGGGAACCTTTACCTTTACAGTATGGCTACAAAAGGGAATTTGGAGCACCAACCTCTAAAGGTGAGATTCTTTGCAGAGCCTCCAGAGTTAAAAACTACTTAGATTGTCAGGATTAAAATTAATGGCTGCATGAATCCATATAATATGAAACAAAGATTTGCATATGAATTTAGTTGGAGGCTGCTGCTCTTAAGTTCCAGAGTTTTTAGTCGAAATAAGGTACTCATAATTCTTACAGGTAGTCCTCAATTTACAGCCACAATATGGAGAAAAGTGCATGTTGCTAAGCAAGGAGGTTGTTAAATGAGTCATGCCCAATTTTGTGATTTTCTTGCATATGAGTTTTTGTCTTAGTTGTTAAGCAAATCGATGCAGTTGCTAAGTGAATCAGGTGATCTTTAAGCGAATCCAGCTTGTCCGTAGCTGGCTAGGAAGGTCACAAATGGTGATCACATGACCCTGAGATGCATCCGAAGTTTGGTCACATGATGGTGGGGATGCCAATATGGTCATAAGTGTAAGGACTGACCATAAGCCCCTTTTTCCTTTGCCATTGTAACTTAGAATGGTCACTAAACTAAACAGCAATAGCAATAACTTTAGATTTATGTACCGCTTTACAGCCCTCTCTAAGCAGTTTATAGTGTCAACATTCTGGGTCCTCATTTTACCCACCTCGGAAGGATGGAAGGCTGAGTCAACCTTGAGCCTGGTGAGACTGCCAAATTACAGTCAGTAGAAGTAGCCTGCAATACTGCACTCTAACCACTGCGCCACCGCAGCTCATGTTGCAAGGACTGCCTGTATACATAGTTACATTATCCCCACCAAATGCTTTTAATGAATTGATCAGATGGGGCTCTGCTGTATACAGGTACTCCTCGATTTATGACAATTGGGATCCAAATTTCCATTTCTAAGCAAGATAGTTGTCCTAAAGGTGCTTTTTTTCAAGAGGCAAGTCCAGTTGCCTCTTGAAAAAAGCACCTTTGGAAAAACCATGACCCAGATGACTGAGAATCTCCATAGACAAATCAAGATAGTTGTTAAGTGGGATACTGTTTTTATGACTTTATTTTTTGCCATGATTTTAAAAATCACTGCAGTTAATTGAATCACATCATCATTAATGAATCTGGCTCCCCACCCCTCCCCATTGAGTTTCTTATCAGAAGCTGAATGGGAAAGTCACAGATGGTGATCAGATGACCAAGGCACATTGCAACCATTGAAAATACACCCTGGTGGCCCAGGGCCCGAATTTTGATCACATGATCGTGAGACAGTTATAAGTGCAAGGGCCAGTTGCAAGTCCCTTTTTTTTTCATTGCCATTGTAACTACGAACAGTGGCTAAACTCATGATTGTAAGTTGAGGGCTACCTGCCTTTGTTTTTAGAAGTTGTGATATCAAATGATCATTTATAGGAAATAGGAATCACAAGTTAAAATTTGTCCTCTATTTTGAGGAGCTCCATAAGCAGCTGAACTACAAAACCCAAAATCCTTCACTGTTTGCCGCTATAGTTAGAGTTTCTGCAAATTGTAGTTTGGCAACATGCAAAAAGACCACTTGTCGGGGTTCCGACAGAAGCCCTAATTAAATCATGAGCCTCGAGCCAAGCTTCAAAAGAAATCCAGTTATTTATTAGGAGCAACATGTCAGCATGCACCCAAGTAAAGCCAGCTCTAACCCCATTAATTTATGGCCCAAGTGTGACCCTGTTTCTGCCCCTCCCCTCAGGTGTGTCATAAATCACATTCTCCAACAGAGCACTTTTGCGGGCTGTAGAGATCACGCCCCTCCAATTGTTGCAGGTAGCCTAGAAGACAGCCTTGAGAAAGATATGTGTGAAATGTGCTTCGGGTTGTAGCTGCCATTCTGCTCTGTCAGTTTTTCCCCCACCCTTGCCTATGGCAACTCAAGAGCAGGCCAGGGATGCTTTGCGAGTTGACACCACTTACACACTATTTTCCCATGTCTGACATAAGATTGCCTGTTACGCTGTCCCTAGAAATCTCTGCTTTTAACAACAGTTCTATGATCTGTTAACTAATTTCCCAGCCTCAGGGAAATATTTCACCTTCAAACTTTCCACCCATTATGAAGCTATTAAAAGTCCATTAATTCTTGAAGAAAATATATGACTACCTTCAATCTAAGAACTCATGTGTCAATCCAACACAATATATATTTGTGAATAGTTTTTTGAATAATTTACTGAGCGATGAGACTGATATATTTGCATTCATGAATCACCACTTAAAATAAGTTAATCCGAGTTCCCTCCATAAGCCAAACATAAGCAGGTCTACATAATCATGTTTATTGCAGGAAGCCCCCAGGTAATCCAGAAAATGCTTTTTGTAGTGGTGCAGATAATTCTCGCGGATGGTAATTGGGACCAAGTACTCAGTTGCTAAGCAATATGGTTATAAGGTGACCACGTCAACTTGTGGGGGAAGTTCCAGAAGTCCCAGTTGCCATTCATAGGCAAATCCATTGTGATCAAAGCATACAAAAGGTGATTGCCTTTTGTAATTTCCTGCTGGCTTCCCCATTGCTTGTCGGAAGTCAGCAATGAAGGTCAAAATGGCAATGATATTACCTTGGGA
This sequence comes from Natrix helvetica, assembly GCF_964273705.1. NCBI lineage: Eukaryota > Metazoa > Chordata > Lepidosauria > Squamata > Natricidae > Natrix > Natrix helvetica. The sequence goes on along the minus strand of NC_138554.1, from coordinate 132,338,182 downwards.
TGCTGTGATGCCATAACTGCAAGCTAGTTGCTAATTGCCTGAATGGCACACATGTGATTACGAGGACACTGTGAAAGCCACAAATATAAGAACCCATTGTAAGGACCCCTTGTTCAATGCTTCAGTCCCTGAACGATTCGATGTTAAATGAGGATCAACTATATATGATACATATCTTTTGCTGCCATCCTGTTCCTGTAAAATAAATGTAGTAATTAACATTCTGGAAGGAATAAATCAAACTATGGTCTGACATAACTTAAGTCAGGGGTGTCAAACTCAAGGCTCCAGCCCACAGAGCCACACTAGAAACAGCAAAGGATCAACCAGAGAAAATGGAGGCCTTCCTACGCTCCGTTTTTGACTGTGACGGCCTCCTGCAGTCCTCCAGTGAAAACGGAGCTCGAGGGGTCCCACAAGCCCCTTTGAGCTCCATTTTCACTGTCAGACGGATGCAGGAGGCCATCGGGGTCAAAAATAGGGCCCAAAGGGCCGCAATCGGCTCCCAGGAGCTCTGTTTTTGCTGACAGAGGGCTAGCAAAACAGACTAAAAACAAAACAAAAGGAGAAATGTTTCCCCTTTTGCATTTGAGCATCCAAGAAGGGACAAGGAAGGAGAAAGGGAAAGAAGAAGAAAAAGAAGGGAAGATGGGGAGAGAGCAAGGAAGGAAAAAGAACGAAAGAGGGGAAGGAAGAAGAAAGGAGAATGGAAAATGAAAAAGAAGGGATGGATGGATGGAAGGAGGGAAGCTAGGGTATAATGAGAGGGAGAATATAACTGAATCGAATAGAACTGAAGAAGCTTCTTGGAGGAGAAGCAAAACAAAACAAAAGTCCAGTTGCCTTTTGAAAAAGCACCCTTGGGGCATCCTGTTGTACACCTGGCCTCAGGGCAACCAAGTGACAGAGCATCTGGAGCTTGATTGTTAAAAAAAAAAAAGCAGACTCTGGCTCAGACTTAAGGAAACCAAGAGGATGTGGGGCCACCTGGATCTAGGGAGCTTCCACTGTTCATTCTGGATGGGGTAACACTTCCCCAGATAGAACTGCTAGGCATCTTGGGCAGCTTCTTGGACTCTCAGCTCCTGCTCAATGAACAGATAGCAACTGCACCCACAGAGGCCTTTTACACAAACTGATTTATACACCAGGTACTTGTTCCTCTGAGGCCCTCCTCCCAGCGATCCATGCCTTGCTCACCTGGCATATGGACTATTGCAGGGACGGCTAACCTTTTCATCGTGGCTTGCTGAAATGTAATGTGTGCGCCCCGTCCCCTGCGTGCCTTGCCACTGCACATGTGCACACAACCTACCTGCGACCCCCCTGTGCACATGTACACAACCATACATGCTCTTCCCCCCCCCATGCATGTGCGCGTGACACCCACCCCATGCCCCGTTTTGGGCCTAGTAAGCCTCCCTGCAGCCTCCTGGGAGCAAACCGGGCCATGAGGATGTGCGCAGCACCCCTCGCGAGGGGGGGGCACATGGGCATGCATCTCCCACATGCATGCACAGCAGAGACCTGAAAATCAGCTGGCCAGCGGGAGGCACACACATATACACAGTGGAGCTGAGCTGGGGTGACATCTCAAGTTTATTTATTTATTATTCATGCTTCTAGACCGCCCCCTCTCCCAAAAGGGACTCGGGGCGGTGTACAGTCCATGCAAAATATATCAAAATACAATAAAAATTGAATATGTACAGTTGGAATGGAGGAGGTTAAAAATGGAATTAAAAGAACTGTACAAAGCAATATATATAAATATAGGATTTTGAACCCCTAAAACACACACAATAAGTTAAAAACAATACCCCTAAAATAACCAGTTAATACATTTGCCAGGAGGGACAGTTGTAATTATGCCAGGCCTGCTAATCGGAACAGGTGAGTCTTCAATTTTTGCCGGAAGGAGCGGAGGTCAGTTGTGGTTCTAATGTCGGGGGGGAGGTCATTCCAGAGGGTTGGGCCCATCGCAGAGAAGGCCCTACTCCTTGGTGTCGCCCGTTGGCATTGCCTAGTGGACGGCACCAGGAGAAGTCCCTCTCTGTGTGAGCGAATTGGCCGCAGGGATGTATGTGGGAGGATGCGATCCCGCAAGTAACTAGGTCCCGTGCCATGGAGCGCTTTAAAGATGGTAATCAGCACCTTGAAACGCACCCGAAAAACCACAGGTAGCCAGTGCAGCTCGCGCAGGAGAGGTGTTACGTGGGAGTACCTCGTACTCCCCATCACAGCCCGCGCGGCTGCGTTCTGAACTAACTGCAGTCTCCGGGCGCGTCCCAAGGGCAGCCCCATGTAGAGAGCGTTGCAGTAATCCAGGCGGGACGTCACCAACGCATGAGTGACCGTGCGTAGGGCATCCCGGTCCAGTAGGGGGCGCAATTGGCGCACCAGGCGAACCTGGTGGAACGCCCCCCTTGCCACGGCTGCCACATGGTCATCCATCCCCTATGGCCAGCGATGGAATCAGCTGGCTGAACCGAGGTGCCGGTAGCCACAGCCACTCAGTCTTGGAGGGGTTGAGTTTAAGTCTGTTGTCCCCTATCCAGACCCCGACGGCTTCCAAACACCGGGACATCACTTCGACAGCCTCGTTGGGGTGGTTTGGGGTTGAAATATACAGCTGGGTATCATCAGCGTAGAAGAGAGGGCTCTGCGTGCCCCCTGCCATCACGTGACTATTGCAATGTATTCCATGTAGAATTGCTCTTGAATTGCATTCAGATGCTACAGCTGGCCCAAAATATACAGCATCAGCAGTACTGGATACACCTTGGTTTGACCATTGTAATACCTCTGCTTTGTGAGCTGCATTGGTTTACCAATAAGTTTCTGGGTTGAATTCAGAAGTTGGTTGAGGTTTCTTCCCTCCATTGTGGGTTCCCCTCCCCCCCCCAATTATTCCTATACTTGGTTTCTATTGTTGTTCACTGCTCAGAGTATGTTGGAGTCAGACAGCCTCATAAACATAATTAATTAATAAATAAGGAATACCCTCCCATAAACATTGAATTTACCTTTTAAAGACATCGTTTCCAAATTTTCTCTTATGGCTTCCAGAAAATTAAAGAATATTAAACTGTAGATTTCGGGAAGAAAATCTGTCCATGTTTGCCATTATTTTACTAATACATTTCTGTCTCCTGAATTGATTAATACTAGAGCAGGCTTCTCTCCCAAATGAATGAATATATATATTTCAGCTTGATTATCATTTAAATGAAGAAACAAATAAGATTTTATTTCCATAAGATGATACCAAGAATAAGTTATTACAAAAATAGAAAGCCAAGAGATTTCATCGTTCCATATTCCATATTCATGACAGAGCTGTTCTGTTCTGATAGTTCTGTTTTAACCATATTCTTTAAAAAAAAACTATATCATAACTTACTTCAAACATCAAGTCAGAATTTGTGATTTCAAACATACCTCAAGGGTAACACTCTCCTAACCCACCAGCAGCTAGATATATTTATATTATTTTACATTTTTTTAAATGTCTAGGAAAGAACTAAAAGTAGAAATAGAAATAAAATTGCAGAGTTGGAAGGGACCTTGGAGGTCTTCTAGTCCAGCCTCCTGCTTAGGCAGGAAACCCTACACTACTTCAGACAAATGGTTATCCAACATCTTCCTAAAAACCTCCAGTGTTTTTAGTAGAACTATGCACGGATAACCAGAACTGCACAAGTAGAGTTCAAGCTAACTATTTCATTGTTCTCTGCCTATAGTACAGGAATCTCCCCATACTGTTAGTCCTTTTGTGTTTACTTAAGGAGTCCAGGCTAATTCCTCACTTGAGTCCTGCTACCAAGTGAGACAATTGCTTGCCATCAGACTAGCAAATTACATTATTTATTGAGAAGATAAAATATTTTCTGAAAAAACAAATTCATTCAAATGGTAACATCTTAATCAATGTCCATTACACTTTATGGTGTTGGTGGTTTCCTTTTTTAAATGAGTCATCATAATTATGGCTCTAGCCCAGCAGTCCCCAAACTTTGTGACTTGACGACCCAGCTGAGGGGAGGGGAGGGTAACTGGGCTTCATAAGTCGTCCACCAGTACGTAGCGCTTGCATGAGTCATAGGCTGGTGTACATGCACACAACTTGACTGGGCAAGTGGTAGGCTGTTGCGTGCCAGTGCCAGCCAGCCCATGTGTGCCTGCTCAAGCCAGCTACTTGCGTGACCCAATTCCGAATAGACCACAGTCTAGTAGTGGATTGTGGTCCAGGGGTTATGGACCTTTGCTCTGGGGTCTATCAAAATCATAGATAATGGCAAATTTTGGCATCCAGCTGAATGAAAAAAGACGGTGCAAAGAATTATCATTTTAACCATGTAGTCATGAAGAAACTGGTAGACATACAAAACCTCAGCTTTGTTATGAAATATAATGTGCCAATCTATACCTAAATACGCTCATGCACTCATGCATCCACTCATGCATCATCACAAAATCTCCAGAACCGTAAAGTCTAGAAACTTGAAATTTGGCACGTGTGTTCCTCTTGGCTTCTAAGTGCTCGTTAAGAAAGGATTTTTCGAAAGGATCATCAGATCATTAGTATTTCTTGTATTATTATTAGCATGCTCTGATGCTAAGGAGTTAGAAGTTCTACTCCACCTCCCCACCTGAGAAGAACGCTGTTCCAACTGCCACTTGGGCATGGCCAGCGTGTGATTCATCCAGCCTGCGGGCTGAGAGTTTAGACATTCTATTCCCCCTCCCCACCTGAAAAACACTCTGACGCTAAGGAGTGTTAGACTGAGGGAGAGAAGGGGATAAGATAGGAGAGGCCTCTGTGGGGCAAGACTGAGGGCGAGAAGGGGAAGTGTCGGTTTAGCAAGCTCAAACACATAATTTCGTAGCGGAGCATGGGTATCCAGCTAGTAGAGAATATTTGCATTTCAGAGTTGAACTGTGTGGTCCTTGGTTCTCTCTGAGCTTGGTTGCTTTCTTACAGATATTTCATTACCCTACTAGGAAATATCAGTACCAGTATTTGTCGGTCATCACTGATGATGTTATATAGTTTGCAATGAAACATCTTGAAGAAAACAATCGGGCTCAGAGAGCACTAAGGACTCTACAGAAATATAATGTTCTACATTTCAGTACTTCGGTGTGTTCTACATGGAAGATGCCTTGGAAGTTTCCACTGATCCAAAATGCAGAGATAAAGGAAGTGATAAGCTGAGAACTTTCACAACCTCTGGAAGGTTACACAATATTGCACTAAGGCTTAGTGTGGTCTTCTTATTTTTAACATTGTGTGAGACATGAGCCTGCCCACTGGGACTTAACCTTATCTCTTCTACCAGCTGTACTGAGGAAAAAAACCTACACAATATATGATCCTTGCCTCTGTGTACAGTTACCAGGCATCCAGCATAAGGAGAAAATGTTGGTCCTCCTCTCTTCCTTAACAGGTGTATCCTTAACGTCAAATATCGTCCGGCTTTTTGACTATTTAACAAGCTGTCTCTTCCTGAACAGCTTCCCCCCCCCTCTGCTTCTGTAATAAGTGCTCACTGCAAGTTAACAAGCTCTGCTCTGTGACCTTAATTATATTAGTATCCTCCCGCTGCTTGAAACTGACAAGACCTTAATCTGTTACATGCTAAGGCTTTTTTGCTTTTTAGAGGGCTGGCAGTTAGCAGCCACAAGCAAACTAAGCCAACATCTGGTGCTTGTATATTCCTTTCAATGTGTATTCCCCACTGAGTGTCTGCTTGCTCACTTGTTATCCCTTCTCTCTAGTGGACGTAGATACAAATATTAAACAGTTGGTGTGGTCCAGATTTATTGTTCTGCATCCCACCATTTTTGGATGGCGTGGCTCAGTGGCTAAGGCGCTGAGCTTGTCGATCAGAAAGGTTGGCAGTTTGGCGGTTCGAATCCCTAGCACCGCGTAGCGGAGTGAGCTCCCTTTACTTATCCCAGCTTCTGCCAACCTAGCAGTTTGAAAGCACGTAAAAATGCAAGTAGAAAAATAGGAAACATCTTTGGTAGGAAAGGAAAAGCGTTCTTCCCACCAAAGATGTTTCCTATTTTTCTACTTGCATTTTTACGCGCTTTCGGCGTTTAGTCATGCCGGCCACAGGACCATGTGTGAGGGGAACCTTTATCCCACCATTATTTTTTTTTTTAACAAATAACTCCAGGTGGTGAACTTATACAATACACCTTCCTTTTCCTATTTCTCCCACAACAACCCTGTGAGGTAGGTTGGACTGAGACAATGATTGGCTCCAGGTCACCCAGCTGGCTTTCATGGTTAAGGGCTATGTAGGTCAGGGGTGTCCAAACTTGGGAACTTTAAGACTTGTGGACTTCAACTCCCAGAATTCCCCAGCCAGCCATGCTGGCTGGGGAATTCTGGAAGTCCACAAGTCTTAAAGTTCCCAAGTTTGGACACCCCTAATGTAGGTAATCCTGGCTTACGAACCACAAGTGGGCCTGCAATTTTGATTGTAAGCTTGGGCAGTCATTAATGGGGCCACCATGTGAACCGACTCATTTAATGGTCATTTTTACAGTGGCCATTAAGTGAATCACCATAGTTTCCAAGCAAACCATATGGTTGTTAAGGAAGTCCAACATATCTAACGGGAGCTTTTTTATCATCTTCTACCCCAAAAAATTAGCAAAAAATAGATAGTCCTCGACTTACAACAGTTCATTTAGTGACCATTCAAAGTTACAGGGCATTGAAAAAAAAGTGACTTATGGCCTGTTTTCACACTTACAACTGTTGTAACATCCCTGTGGTGATCACAATTCAGACTCTTGGCAATTGACTCACATTTATGACGGTTGGGTGTCACGTGATCCCCTTTGGCGACCTTACGACAAGCAAAGTCAATGGGTTCACTTAAGATTCACTTAACAGCCAACGGCAGTGATCCACTTAACAAATATGGCAAGAAAAGTTGTAAAACGGGGCACTTAACAAGTTTCCCACTTAGCAACATAAATTTTAGGCTCAATTGTGGTCGTAAGGATCGGGGGGGGTCCCATGACTGTGGGACACTGCAACGGTTGTAAATGCCATCTATTGTGAGCCAACCAAAAATGCAGTCACATGACCACTGGGGGAAGGATTGCAAGATTTTAGACTGGCCGTAAAGCACTTCCGACCATTGTAAAGGTGGTGTAAATCAACCTTTCAAGGCTATGCTAACTTCAAATCGTCAATAAGCAACCAATCATTAAACAAGAATTACCTGTAACCAGGGGTGGAAAACCCGTAGCTAACGTTATAGCCGGTTTGAAGAACCTCCAAATCCCATCCATGGCTTCCCTCTTGCAGCCCACCCCTCCCAGGAGTCTCCAGGTAGCCCGTTTGGGATGCAACGGCTGATGCGGAAGCTCGGGTATGGTGGAAAAAGGGCCACCTGGAAGTTCCGTTTCTGGCCTCCAGAGCCCGAGGGAAGCAGTTTTCACCCTCCCAGAGGGAAGCCTCCGGAGCCTGGGGAAGCCGAAAACGCCCTCCCCACCCCCCAGCCATGGTGCAGGAGGCCGATTAGGCCACACCCACCATGGCCACACCCACCCAGCAACCGGGCAGAGAAGTCGTTGCTTAAATTTTTGGAGCTCACCCCTGCCTGTAACTAATCATTGTAGGGCATTAAAAAGACAATCTTCTGAAGATATAGCAATATGATGCTTTCTCTCTGGGACAACAGCTTTGAAAATGCTTTGCCATTGGACCTGTTAGCGGGAACTGGTGAATGTTAAAAGAAAAAAGATCTAGGGATCGTTTTGAGCAGCGCTAACTTAATTATGTCACTGTTCTCTAATACTTCTGTTGCCAAAGGGTAGGAAAAAGTTTGCTAACCATATTGGTTCCTGGATAACCCTCTACTTTTAAGCTTCAGTGTTAAAGGAAAGGTAATGTCAGTTAATTAAGGTTTTTGAAACATAAATACTAAAGTCAGGTTTTTTTTTTCCCCCTAACAATTCCAGCTGGGACCAGTACTCACGAAATGCAGTTTGCAGATTCCTTTGCTAAAGACATAGAGATAATAAAGAGAACGATGGATATTCTTTTTATTCTTAACAAGATGCCACAAGAAGTAAAAGACTAGACTTATTAGAATTTGAGATGGGCCTGATTTATACCAATTCGCAAAAGCAATTCAGCACAAGGAGAAGAATCTGAATTATTTTCCCTGCATATCGCAAAGGATAAATAATTGGCAATTACCTTACTCAGAAGGAGTGACAGGATACAATCTTTTGACTTAGTGAGACATAAAGGTAGAAAACACAGGAGGAACTGCAAGAAAGGGGGACCGAACGCAGTTCAGGAAATACAGGTAGTCCTCGATTTACAACAGTTCATTTAGTGACCGTTTGAAAGTTATAATGGCACTGGAAAAAAAGTGACTTACGTCCATTTTTCACACTTGCAACTTTGTGAACCCCATAATCACGTGTTCAACATTCAGACGACTGTCAGCTGGTTCATATTTATGACCGTTGCTGTGTCCTGAGGTCATGTGATCAGAGGTGGTATTCAGAAAGTTCGGACCAGTTCAGGCAAAACGGTAGCGCTGACGATCAGTTGGCTCTGCCCACCCACACCCACCCTATCCTGTCCTTTATTTCCGGCTTTGTAGTTCATTTCAATCTCGAGGCACAGCTGATTCCCCCTCCCCCCCTCCTTCGCTGTTCTACTTGCCATTGCTGACGTGGAAGGTAAGCAGCTGAGCCTCTAAAATGCTCCATTTTCAGTGCTGCATGCGAACGCTTTAGGGACGCTCACTGAAACGGTTGTTAAACCAGCAACATCCTACCACTGCATGTGTTCCCCTTTTGGGACCTTCTGAAAGCAAAGTCAATAGGGAAACTAGATTCGCCCAACAAACCGAGTTAACTAACTTATCAACTGCAGCAGTTGACAACTGTGGCTGGGAAGGTCATAAAGAATACAAAAGATTTGGGTAGAATATAAAAGAAAATAAATAAATAAAACGATATCATATACGCAGTGTGCTAGTAGCGGTATTGTTGGTTTCGAGTTTTTAGATAATTTCGTGGGAACAGAAGAGGGCTAAACTCACGCTTTGAAGAGTACTTCATATAGTCCCTCTAATATATACTGCTTATACTTTTCTTAACATTTCCCTTTTAATATAAGTGCCCAGGATGAGTGCTATGCACTGGAGAGGAAACACTTACATTTAAGTGAAGAAGAACTTTTCTTTTGCTCCAAGAAATTCAAAGGATAGTTAAATTCCAGTCTTAACATTAGCGTTTCTCAGACTTGACAACTTGAAGATGTGTGAACTTCAACTCCCAGAATTCCTCAGAGAGCATATGCTGGCTAGAGAATTCTGGGAATTGAAGTTCATACAGTCTCAGATGGCCAAGATTGGGAATCACTGATAAGATTAGGGCTGCTTCAAACTACATCTGGACTGAATTTCTATTTTTAAAAAAATCTTTTTAAAAATGCCTTAAAGCAGGGATGTTCAGAGGTGGGCTTCAAAAATTTTAGCAAGAGGTTCTCTCACCAGATGTGGGTGTGGGCGTGGCCTAGCCAGCCACCTGCACCACAGGGGGGGGGACATTTTTGCCCTCCCCAGGCTCCAAAGGCTTTCTTTGAGCCTCCGGGAGGGCGAAAATGGCCTTCCCAGGCTCTGGAGGCCTTCTGCAATTTCCGGTAGCGTTCTGTCCCAAGCATCTACAATATATACGGATGCAGAGTTGGCTGTCTGCCACAACTAAGGAGGGAGATAAGCAACCCCTTGGCTGGGAGCCCAGAAAGCTATCTCTATGAAACAAGGCTTGAACTCACGAAATTCTCCCAATCTTTCTCTATGGCTAGATCAGTAAATTGTTGTTTCCTGCAAAATTCCCCTCCCATCGTCCCATCTATAAGCTCTCCGGGAGGGGCCAATCAGTAGCCACCTGCTCCTATTTCTTTCTGTGATCCTTTTTCCAAAGCTGCTCCCTCCTCCTCGCAGCCCTACGCATACGTACATCAGGGACAGCCTCCCTCTGTTCTTCTTCACTGCTCCCTGACTCAGACGCCACATGGTGGCCAACAGGCCTCTCTAGTCGCTGCTCTGACTCCGAACACCCCCAGAGACAGCCAGCCTCCTTACTCAGCCTCCAGGGCAGTCCCATAGTGTTCATCGCTGTCAGAGTCCACCAACAGCCAGCCGGCCACTGTTGGGCCACAACAGGTAGGTCCATTTTTTGCCCTCCCTGAGCCTCTGCATGCACCCTGCACTTACATGCATCCAAAACAGTCCTTGTGGGGATTCCTGGGAGGGGTGGGGTGGGTGGGGCCAGCCAGGTGTGGGATTTGGGGATTCTCTGAACTGCACAAAATCTTAGCTAGAAGTTCTCCCGAACCCTTGCAAACCTCCAGCAGCCCACCCCATTGTTCAACCTTAAGACTTGTGGCCAGTCATGCTGTCTGGGGAATTCTGGGACTTGAAATTCTTAAACTTGCCAAAGTTGGACGCCCCTGCTTTAGGAGCTCTTGTTTCAAAGAATATCCGATCTTCAATACTTTCAGATATCCATCCCATGGTTTAGTTAGAATCTTTCCTTTCTCCGTAGGAGACTGAAACGCAGACTTAATGAGGATAAAAATACAGCTCCCTAACAACATGCAAAAATATATGTTGCTTGTTATTTTAATAACACCATTTGTCACTAGAGCACATACCAGATGCAGTATTGAATGGGGAGTAGCATGATATTTATGATGATAAGGATCACATTTTTTTTCACGGCTCTGTTCTTGTCTTCACTTTTTATACTTTAGAATTAAATTCCATGAGCTACTCTTGTAGTTTAAGAATATATATATAGATAATTAAGAATAATACATGCATATTATGCCTTGGAACCAGTGGTGGGATCCTCCCGGTTTAACAACCGGTTCAGTAATTGCGCAATCTACACGCATGTGCAGTTTGAAGAAATCTTCACTTCCGGTTTTCTTCGGAGGAGTAACACAGCTGATTCACGTGGCAATCTGCTCTGTTGCACGAATCAGCTGAGAAGATGAAAGTAGGAAAATAGGGCAGACGGGTAGGCCCATTTGGTCGTTGGGGTGAACTGGTTCACTCCCAGCTGATCTTCGCTGCTACTGGTTCCCCCGAACCGGCCCGAACCAGTAGAATCCCACCCCTGCTTGGAAGCCCAGGAGGCTTGGAAATTACTGAGGTGGCTTCCCTATTAACATTTCTTCTTTAGCTTTATGTTTTTATAGCTTTTTAATCTTTTTTCTAATAATGATGATGATGATGAGAAGTGTGTTTCTACTTATTAATTTAATTGCTTTTTAGTTTTTTTGTACACTGCCTAGGGTCACTTATCTGTGTGTGTGTGTGTGTGTGTGTGTTCCAGCATAATTCTAGAATGCCTCGAGCAATTTCAACCAAACTTGGTACACAGATGACTTAATCTCTGGAAACAAATACTGTAGGGGCACATCCCTCGGGAGGGGGGGGTGTTTTTGTGTGTCCATGTGTCCGTCTGTCCGTGTGTGTGTGTATATGTCCGTGTGTGTGTGTTCCAGCATAGCTGGGCTGCTGAAATGAAAAAGACTGAATTATATTTATAGTGTCAAGTCACAGTACTTTTGACAGTGATAGTGCATTTTGGATTCAAGTTTTGTTAAGATACAACCTGTTGTGCCTTAAAATGGCTTCTACTGTACAGCACAGTGGAGTTTTCATGGTAACAGGATTGGGATAAATACATACGTGGGCTAAGCCAGGTTATCAGCTAGTTTGTTATATAAATTCAGTAAATTAATGTATTTATAACAGGTTCTGTCCCCTTTAGTCTGAAACTAAAGGGGTCCCCAATATTCCCAACTCCGTGGATTCAGTGGCAGGGGAAGGAGATGGTTTCACACACTAATCCCCACATGCGCAAATGGAGCTTTGTTTACTCATATACTGCATGTGCGTCCCAACAGGCTCCAGATCTGTATCCGGCTGTGGACCAGGGGTTGGAGACCCCTGGTCTGAAATATGAAGCTGATGTGGGATGGTTTGAAATGAGTTTACATAGTACCAATAAAACACAACCTGGTCTGGTCTACTTAGGAGCCTCAATGATCCTTGTTTTGGATTCAGTGACTGATAGATCTGCTCTGAGATCAGTAGAGCAGTAGACTTTCCTGATTTGGGTATCACTGATTAGCCCAAAGACAAGATCTTAGATCCATGATGGTGAACCTATGTAACGCATGCAGGAGGTAGCACGTAGCACCTTATCGGATGGTACATGAGTCGTTGCCCCAGTTCAGCTTTGCCGTGCATGCGTGTGGGCACCTCCCTCTGACCAGTTGGTCTTCTGGTGTCTTCTGGGGGGGCTGCACATGCATGTGGGGGGGACATGCCGGCTCCCCATGTGTGCAGGGGCAGGGCACGTGCGCAGGGAATGCACATGCATTCCATTTTGGGGGGTCTGCATGCACTTTGGGCACTTGCTCCGGAAAAGGTTAGCCATCACTGTCTTAGATGCTAGACAAATGTGAGATCTGAAGAGAGGATTGAGCAATTTTTTAAAAAATGCTCCAATCAGATAAATGTGGAAGGTAGATGTGTAGTGTATGACTTACGACCAATCACTTTGTGAAGTTACAATGGACCAGTGGTGGGTTGCAGGTGGTACGCCCCGATACCGGCGTACCGGAGCCTGCCCGCAGCACCGGATAGTTCCGGTAGGGTGCTCCGGAGGGCCCACCCACCCGCCCGAGCTCCTTACCAGTCTTTTAAGTCTTCGGCACTTCCAGGCACGTGCATGGCGCATACAGTGCCTGAGCAATGCTCCGCTGAGCAGCTGGAGAGTCGCGGAAGCGCTAAGACACATGGGTGTCCATGTGGACGCCGCCGGGCCCATTCCAACCATACCGGTTGGAACGGGATCCGGAACCCACCACTGCAATGGACTCCCTGCTCAAAAGTTACGTATGACCTGGTTTCAAAGTTATGGCCTGTGCAGCACCCCCACTGCCATTTGCCCTTATCACCAACGATAACCTTCCTGCCTGTCTCCCCTCACAAACACCCAGCTGTATCCCCATAGGCCTTGTGTCTGCTTCCGGCTAAGCTCTTTGCCCTATCTCCTACATGCATTCTCTCTGCATATGCTTAATATATGCATTTCTGTAATTAACTATGAGGTATTGTTGAGTAATGGGCTGCATTACAAAGTTTGTTGGCTCTGCAGTTTAGCGTGGAAATAGAATTATTAGTTTCATTTTACAGACTTTATGAAGTAATAAAGTCCTTTCTTTCTAATTCCAAGCTTCATTGTGCTCTTTTGTATTGTTGCTTCTGGAAATATAACACCGTCATGCGGCATAATAACATCACTGTTGCTTGGCAATCTGAATCATTGTTGCTTGCTTATGAATGTATTTATGTTTTTTAATAATTTGTATCCCGTTGTTACAATATCGGGGTGGGTGGGTGGGAAACCCTTATCAAAATGCAAGAGTCAATTTTTGAATTGTGAGCTGCCCATAGTTTTTTTGCTGAGATGGGCAGATGCAGAAATCGAATCCAATCAATCAATCAATCATACCAGACAACCCATAACTTCTTGTCATTTCAGAGATATTTCCTTATCTAAAGAGAGATGGAATGATCATCTCAAGCAAAAAAGCAGTGGGAACAGAAGCAACTTGAGAAAATATAGGGGGGAAACTGCGTTGATGTTCCCAAATGTTCTAACCACTGTCTAATCATTTTCAAAACATTTGAAGTTTCAAACAAGAAGCTTATAAAACTGAAGAAGAAAGAAGGGAGTAGTGTTAAAGGAAAAAAAAAGACTTCATGCTAAAATGGTAATGATGCATATAAGGGAAGGGGAAAGCAGATTTTGTTCGCAAATGATTTAAGTTGGTTTCTTTGGGAGTTTATTTCCTCTTGTATAAGTCTCATGGAATCCAGTGGGGAACCAGATCAAAGGGATAGAAGATTATGAATTAATAATTAAGAAAAAGAGGTTTGCAAATTTATTTCTCAATCCAGAAGTTAAACTTCTGTTTGATATTAAAAGAAATATTGAGCTTGATTTAGATCAGGGGTATCGAACTCGATTTCATTGAGGGCCGCATCAGGGTTGTGTTTGACCTGGGGAGGGCAGAGGGGGCATTGCCAAGGTGGGCACAACCTGCTCGATGTAACTCGTGTCAGGGGCGCCTGTAGTGGCCCTCCTAAGCTCTGTTTCACTGGCAGAGCCATTGTGGGCCAGTCCTTCACTGTTTCCTGGGTGGCCCTGCGGGACAGATCCAAGCATCCTGTGGGCCGAATCTGGCCCCTGGGCCTTGAGTTTGACACCCCTGGTTTAGATTGACACCAAGAATACGCATATATAAAACTCCATCAGTATTTTGCTGCAAATTATTTTAGTTTTACTTTTGCTCAGTTATTTTTTTCAATAACTTTATGTATTACTTTCAAGTACTTTTGATTTTTTTTAATCACATGATTTGCCACATAAAATTAAAAGTTTATTCTTCATCCCAACAGAATCAACATTTATTGTTATATGACTTATCTCTTTTTGCAGTTATGGAACAGCAAATACCATCTGAAAAATAATTAGTGCTTGTTTTTTTCTTAAATCATATCTTGGGATAAATTTGGTTGCCCAAAGTCTTTTTTAGCATCCAGTACTGGAGGAATTGGATGACGCGGTCATGGCGTTGTATATAAACGTGAAATTATATGCACGTGAAATGAGGTGTGGCTTTGATTGGGAGAAACGCTTTGTCCTGTGTGCAGGTAGCTCTTGAGTTACAACTGCTCAAAATTGCAACCAATCTGAAAGGGGACTTATTACTATACCCAAATTCAAAGTGCCAATAGCTGAACCAGAGAATGGTATTCAGCCGGTTAGGACCGGTTTGTCTGAACCGGTAGCAAAAATCATGTGTAGGCTCTCCCACCTCAGTTCTATGCCATCCTATTTAGGCACATTTTTGAGGGCAGGTGCATGCATGGAAAGCATGCGTGCAAGCAAAGTGTGTAAGTGAAAGGCCAGGTGCATGCATGGAAGGGGTGTGTGAAACGTGCAGAGTGAAGTTGTGGTAACAAAATGTGAAACACACCACTGGTTGAATCTCTCCACAATCACATAGCCAAACTTCGGATGTCCAATAACACAGCTGCATTTATAGCCATATTCAACATCTCCCAGTGAGGTGACTGCTTTATGACAGTTTTTCTGGTTTTTAGCAAACTGTGTCCATAGTCAATAAGTGAACTATTGATACACTTAAATTTGAAGTCTAGAAAATGGATTTCAAATGACTGTATTTGCTTGAACAGAATATATGAAAATCATTTATACTAATCCAGCAAAAATATTGTCCATTTCATTCCCTTTGGTTCAACCTTCCACCTGGATATCCATTCATATCCTCTGAAAGTAACAACTTCCCTTCAAATTTATTTGTTGTGAAACTTCAACAAATAGTCACTTCAACTAACATCAGGATACTCTGCCTAAACTAGATGGCTGAAAGACTAAGAGCATTTGAGACTGAGATAGGTTAAAACAGTAATAGAAGTAACGTTTCCTTTTCTTGATCCTGAAAAGCCAGATGTTATAATTTAGCAGCAAGGAAGCTCACTCCAGGCTTAAGAAACTGTAGCAGGAGATACTAAAATTCAATTCCTGGATTAAGAACATTTGGGAAAATTCAGAGGTGGACCTATTTATTTTGCAGCTAAGAAGCATAGAACCTTTTCATAAGGGCCTAAATCCAGTGGCAGGATTCCAATAATTTAACAACCGGTTCTCAGCCCTAATGATTTCTTCTAACAACCGGTTCACCAAACTGTTCAGAAAGTTAACAACTGGTTCTCCCAAAGTGGTGCAAACTGTCTGAATCCCACCACTGCTAAATCTATTAGATGTATTTCCTAGCAAAATCCATCTGTATTCCTAGAACTGCAAATCAGAAGGTGTTGTAAATTTTTCCTCTAGCAGAATTTCCCCCCCATTTGAATAGTTATAAATGGAATATGTCATTCTTTAGACTCTTGATAAAACTACGAACAAGACTGCATGTTTGAATGATACAAGCCTTATGGGTGAAAGTCTAAAAGAAAAAGATGAATACAAATCTGTTTTTAAAAAGTAGGCAAGTACATGAGGATCCATGGTGGCGCAGTGGTTAGAGTGCATGAAGGCTACTTCTGATGCCTGCCTGCAGTTTTGGCAGTTCAAATCTCACCAGGCTCAAGGCTGACTCAGCCTTCCATCCTTCCCAGGTGGGTAAAATAAGGACGTAGATTGTTGGGGGCAATAGGCTGACTCTGTATAAACCGCTTAGAAAGGGCTGTAAAGCACTGTAAAGTGGTATATAAGACTAAGTGCTATTGCTATTTGTTATTCAGAGGAATATTTTCTAGAAATCCATCAAGACAAAAAATGCTGAATAAGCTTCTCCATCCATTGAACTCACCTTTAATTTATAA
Organism: Natrix helvetica; assembly: GCF_964273705.1. Lineage (NCBI taxonomy): Eukaryota > Metazoa > Chordata > Lepidosauria > Squamata > Natricidae > Natrix > Natrix helvetica. The sequence goes on along the minus strand of NC_138554.1, from coordinate 132,321,689 downwards.
ACCATTTTTTCCCTTTTGCACTGGCTTATACAGGTAGTCCTCTACTTACAGTAACAATTAGCACGAGAACTTCTGTTGCTAGGCAAGGTAGTTTTAGGTGAATAAAGCCCAATATTGCTTTCTGCCATGGTTGTAAACCAAATCATTGCAGTTGTTAAATAATTAAACAAACCCAGCTTCCTCTATTGAATTTGCCTCTCAAAAGCCATCTGGTAAGGTTACAAATCGGGATCACATGACCCTGGGATACTGCAACCATCATAAATACATACCAGTTGCCAAGCACCCATATTTTGATCACATGACCATGGGGAGTCCATGGACTGATTGACAGGGTTGTTGTAACTTCTATTGATTGCTAAACAAAGGGTTGTAAGTCCAGGACTTCTTGTCGTTGATGAACTGGTTTAGAATGTACTGAATCTGTCTCAAAATAACCCACAGTTTCTCAATCTTAGTAACTTCTAGATGTGTGGGACCTTCAACTCCAGAATTTCCCAGCCTACTCATGCTAACTGAGGAATTCTGAGTGTTGACCTTTAGAATAATAGAGTTGAAGGGGACCTTGGAGGTCTTCCATTCCAACCCCTTGCTTAGGCAGAAAACACTACACCACTTCAGACAAATAGTTATCCAACATCTTCTTAAAAGCTTCCAGTGTTGGAGCATTCATAATTTCTGGAGGCAAGTCCTTACATTGATTAATTGTTCTAACTGTCAGGAAATTTCTCCTCAGTTCTAAGTTGCTTCTCTCCTTGATTAGTTTCCACCCATTGCTTCTTGTCCTACCCTCAGGTGCCTTGGAGAATAGTTTGACTCCATCTTCTTTGTGGCAACCCGTGAGATATTGGAACACTGCTATCATGTCTCCCCTAGTCTTTCTTTTCATTAAACTAGACATACGCATTATAAAGTGGTATTAAGACTTCACGTGATCTTGATTCTATCCCTCTGTTGATGCAGTCTAGAACTGTGTTGCCTTTTTGGGCAGCTGCTTACCCAACCTAAAATTGCTAAGGTTGTGAAACATTAAAATAACCCTTCAAAGTCCATCTATTTCGCCTTCTACCACCCTGATCCTTTCCCAGTATATCTTAGTCACCTTGTACTTTACAAATCTCTGCCAGTATATTTCAGTTTCACTGTCGGGTTTTATTCCATTCCTTCCCAAATGCAGTGCAGCTGGACCTCCTATCTTGTCAACTTCTCACATCCCTAATTGCTTAACTATCAGCTTTGGCATAATGGTAAAACCTTTGAACATTTTGTTTTTGTTTTAACTGCCTAGAGAAATGTCTGTTCTTGACTTGCAGATGTGACCTTCATTTTTTTTCTGCTGTGGCTTAAGGGAAGATACTCATGGCAGCCATCACTGGTGGCTACCAATATCTTCTAGAAGGCTTCCCACCATTCCCCCCCCCCCCCAAGCATGAGACCCAAGAAATCACTTTGCCTGACAGTTATAAATCTAATTGGGAATCACACCAACCCACTGCTAACCCTAGTTGGATTAATACGAATGAAAGGATAAAGAAGAATGACTCCAATTCATTGTACCCGAGTTGACATCCTTTCTCAAAGCCCATGTACTCTGGCTTTAGCCCCACATCACTAAAGCAATCATAAGAAACATGATAACTACATGTAACCAGTGGTGGGTTCCTACCGGTTCAGACCAGTTCAGCTGAACTGGTAATAGTTTGGCGCCCTGGGTCGCTGGAACCGACAGCGACCCAGGCCTGCCATGCCCCCAAACCGGTTCTTTGGGTGGCGCCATCATCTTGTTTTTTGCTTCTGCGCATGCGGAGAACAATTTTTATTGTACTGCGCATGTGCACATAACGCACATCAAATGCCTGTGGCGTGCACAGAAGCGAACTGGCAGTAGTGACTGCTGGAAACACACACACACAAACACCGGCATGTAACCTTAAGTAGCCTAATCCGTGATAAATTTATCATACTATCTTTTTCAAATCAAAAAATTGAACATCTCCTAAATGTAAATATTTATTCATTGTTAAATATATTTGCCATCTCATGGTTTGAGGCAACTCTGAACAACTTGCTTTTGATATTTTTGAAGCTGTGGTGGCGGAGTGGTTAAAATGCAGTATTGCAGGCTAATTCTGCTGACTGCCAGCAGTTCCACCCTGACCAGCTCAAGGTTGACTCAGCCTGCCATCCTTCCAAGGTTGGTAAAATGAGGACCCAGATTGTTGGGGGAGCAAGATGCTGACTCTGTAAACTGCTTAGAAGGGGCTGTAAAGCACCATGAAGGGGTATATAAATCTAAGTGCTATTGCTAAGTGCTATTTTTCCAATGTTTTTACTCTCTTCATGTGCCTTACACTTGTCCCAGCCCACAGTAGAGGCCATGTGCTCCGGGTTCTATCTGCATTTACAGGCTGTCCCCAAATTACAATCAATCACTTAGCAACCATTCAAAATCATGATGCTAAATGTATCTACAAGCTGGTTCTGAAATTCTGACAGTTGTCAGAAGGTCTCAGCAACCAGCCCTGCATTTACAGCTTTTTGTAGCATCCTCCTGTCATGCAATTAATGTCGTTGTTGCTGAAAACTGGTGTTTATTTCCAATTTCTAGGAAAAATGTCCCATAATGAAGAGTAGGTCTATCTAACAACCATTGTTGCTAATGATTTAAAAAAGGTCGTGAAATCAAATAGGGTCATGCAATGACCACCTTTAAACTATCACAACCAGAGGTGGGTTCCTACTGGTTCGGACTGGTTCGGCCAAGTAGATAGTAACCAGTGGTGGGTTACGACCGGTGCGCCCCGGTACGGGCGTACCAGTGCCTGCCGGGAGCACTGAGTATTGTTCCGGTATGGTGCTCTGGAGGGCCCACCCACCCACCCATATTCCTTACCGGTATTTGAGCTCTTCGCCGCTTCCACGCACGTGCATGGAGTGTATTACGCCTGCGCGATGCTCCGCCAAGCGGCTGGAGCATCGTGGAGGCATCGCAGAGGCGTCGCAAAGCATTGCAGGAGGTAAGGATGCATTCATGTGTCTGCGTGCATGTTGCGTGCATTCATGTGGTGGATATTGGGCCCCGTTGCACTGTACTGGTTGCAACGGGATCCGGAACCCACCACTTGTAGTAACTCAGCCGCTCACGCATCCCAACCTGTTCTATTGTTGGTGGCACCATCTTGAATTTTGGTTCTGTGTATGCACAGAACAATCTCCATTGCAGAAATGTGCTTTCCCCCCCTTTTTTAACATTCTGCTCATGCGCAGCCCTAATTAGGTGTAAATGCACTGAACCGGCAATAATGCCAGTAGCACCCCTGATCACAACCTTTCAACCATAACGGGCAGGCTCTATTATATTGTAAGAAGGATTTCCTGATTGTTCAACACATATTTCAGAGAATAGCAATAGCACTTAGACTTATATACTGCTTCGCAGTGCTTTACAGCCCTCTCTAAGCGGTTTAGAGTCAGCATCTTGCCCCCAACAATCTGGGTCTTCTTTTTCCTGACCTCGGAAGGATGGAAGGCTGAGTCAACCTTGAACTGGTCAGGATCGAACTGCCAAATTTCAGGCAGCCAGCAGGCAAAAGAAATAGCTTGCAGTACTGCAGTCTAACCACTGCGCCACCACGGTTCCTAATAGTTTATATGGGGCTGTGTAGCTGTATTTTTTGATTCCAACAATAAGTTCTTCATCCTTTCAGGATAAAGCCAGTAGCTGTCAACAGCTCTTGAAAAGACAAGAAGATACCAAATACAGAATTGTGTATTTTATTGTTAATTTTGTCTCTGTTGCTTGTAATTGTTTAATTGATGTTTTAATCATATTCTGTAAATCACCTGGAATCATTTTATGATTGAGGAAGCCTGTACTATAAATTGATAGGTAGATGCACACTTAATTTATTATAGACATGTAGTCTCAAAATCTATAAGGAGCCCATTGCTTGTTTTCCTTTTCATGGGGAACTATTCATTTTAAGATAATCTTTTTATTTGTACTTTTTGCTGAACAAGCTGTGTTATAAAAGATGTCTATCTTCAAATTGCATTGATTCATTTTGTGCCATTCTCGAATATAATAATTTAATACATTTTACAAAATGTGCAAATAAAATCTAGCCTAAACTAACAATCCGAAAGAAAGGGTAATAGGAGAAAGAGAAAAATAGAAGTGCAGAAAGATAAAAAGAAAAAGAAGAAAACAAAAATATATGCAAAGAATAATTCCTGACTTTCTTCCAAGGATATAAGAAACACTGTGTTTAATAGTATAATACAGGGTCCATTTTCGGATGGGAGAGGGAAGGTTTACCATTTTCAGTTGCTCTCAGATTATGCCTGTATGCAATTCATAGTACCATAACTATTGCTCTTTTTTTAAGGATTCATAATGGGCAAAAATGCTTCTTTCTCCTAAAAATATGAGAACAAAAAATATTTTTAAACAGAGAATCTTGGATTTCTATTATTCCTCATCATTTTCTATTGGGGAATAAACTATCATTAAATATAAATGTATTTACAGCTTAAAACATTATTTTAATGTGAAAAGCAGCTTGGGGTGGCTTAATTCTTTTTATGCTATTTCCTCTTTCTAAAATCTGTCCAATTTCTGGGAGGTTTTTTTGTGTGTGAAATGTACACACTGGTGTGTATAGTCTCATAAGTAGAATATAACGTGAAATATACACACCGATGTGCATGGTCTCATGAATAGAATAGAATAGAATAGAATAGAATAGAATAGAATAGCAGAGTTGGAAGAGACCTTGGAGGTCTTCTAGTCCAATCCCCTGCTTAGGTAGGAAACTCCATACCGTTTTAGACCAATAGTTATCCAATCTCTTATCCAATCTTTTTTTAAAAAAAATGTCTAGTGTTGAAGCATTTACAACTTCTGGAGGCAATTTGTTGCAGGGATTAATTGTTCTAGCTGTCAGGAAATTTCTCCTTAGTTCTAAATTGCTTCTCTCCTTCATTAGTTTATGCTCATTGCTTCTTGTCCTGCCCTCAGGTGCTTTGAAGAATAGCTTGACTCCTTCTTCTTTGTGGCAACCCCTGAGATATTGGAGCACTGCTATCATGTCTCCCCTAGTCCTTCTTTTCATTAAACTAGACATACCCAGTTCCTGCAACCGTTCTTCATATGTTTTAGTCTCCAGTCCCCTAATCATTCTTGTTGTTCTTCTCTGCACTCTTTCTAAGAGTCTCCACATCTTTTTTACATCGTGGCGACCAGAACTGAATGCAGTATTCCAAGTGTGGCCTTACCAAGGCATTATAAAGTGGTATTAACACTTCACGTGATCTTGATTCTATCCCTCTGTTTATGCAGCCTAGAATTGTGTTGGCTTTTCTGGCAGCTGCTGCACACGGCTGGCTCATAAATGATAGTCCACTAAGACTCCAAGATCCCTCTCACAGTTACTACTATTGAGCAAAGTACCACATATACTGTACCTGTACATTTTGTTTTTCCTACCTAAATGTAGAGTATTATCACTTCATATTCCTTCTTCCAGAAGATTTAATTCTGTAAGTCTGCATTAAGAACTATGAAAAAGAGCTAACTAATTTCATCTCAATCATTTATATGGGGGTTGAATTTTTTTAAATCAATGAACATTCAGTAAACAATGAAGTCTTTCCTCTCTTGAGCCATTTTTACTCTTTCTCCCAAAAAAATCTCCAAAATCTTCTTGTACTACACAAAATGTTTCTCTCAAGCTGAGCAATCTCTAAGAAGTGGAAATTTCAGTTCCCAGAATTCTTCAGCCAGCATAACTTGGGGTCTGTGACCACTCACCACAACCAACTTGCTGTTGCCAACTCGCTGTAGGACAAGAATTGCATTTCTTAATATCAAAGAAATGGTGGAATAGAATAATTTTTAAAAGGATGCAAAAGCAGGTACAGAATAAAATGTGAATGGCAAAAAATAAAATATTTTTAAAATTATTTTAAATAAGTAAATTGTACTGTTGAATTGTCCCTTGGCGATTTGGCCATAGCAAGTTGGCCATGACAAGTTGGACTGTGGCCAAGTTGAGTTGTCCCATTCTCTATAGCTTGGGCCTGAGAATTCTTAGAGTTGAAATCCACATGTATAGATGATATATACATTTCCCAGGCTGAGAAAGACTACTATAAATACTAAAAAGTCTATAAACATAGGATAGCTTCTAATATCAAATGACTATGAGTAGTAGAAAGTTTATTGAGTCCCGTCATACTCCTTGGCATTGACATTATCAACAATATATGTATTCTTACCACCTTGATTTAGTTACAGAAGGAAGGAAGGAAGGAAGGAAGGAAGGAAGGAAGGAAGGAAGGAAGGAAGGAAGGAAGGAAGGAAGGAAGGAAGGAAGGAAATAAATTGTGGCTGGATATAGCCTAGAGCTACTCAGTTCAATAAAGCTGCTAAGATCTTAATACTGAAGTCTTGGAAAGTCAGAAACCTGTTAATGAATCACAGCGTTTAATATAAGAGGAAGACTTTTTTTTTGAAAAAAAGCATGTAGGCAAAACATTAGCTATGTTTAATACAAATGACATTTAAATGCAAATGACATTAAATCAAAATGTTGTTTTTCCGGATATCACTGTTGCTGCGTATGGAGGTGTGGAGATTCTCAGACATCCAAGTCATAGTTATCCCAAAGATGCTTTTTCCAAAAGACAACTTGGAGTTTGTTGAAAATGTTTAGCTTCTCATCCAAGAAGCTTCTTGAGTTATGAACTGCAGAAACTTCTTGGATGAGAAGATAAACATTTTCAAAGAATGAAAGCCAAGTTGATTTTGGGGGGGGACACATTTGGGATACTTACCTGTCTTTAAACTCTTCGGCGCTTCCATGCACGAGTACGGCATGTACAGCGCCTGTGTGATGCTCCACCGAGCAGCTGGAGGGTCGCGGAGGTTTCAGTAGAGGGTAAGATGCATGCGCGCACTGCGCCATTCATGTGGAGGACGCCAGCCCCATTGCAACCGGTACGGTTGCAACGGAATCCAGAACCCACCACTGGATCTGGCCCGCAGAGTGCTTAGATCTGGTCCGCAGGGCTGCCCTGGAAACAGCGAAGGCCGACCCATGATGCCTCTGCCAGCGAAAACAGACTCCCAAGCTCCGTGTTTGGCTGTGATGGCCTCCTGCAAACCTCTGCCAGCAAAAACATAGCTCAGGAGGGCCACTCTCCGGAGCTGTTTTCACTGGCAGAGGGTTGCAAGAGCCAAAAAGGCAGCCAAAAAGGGAGCTCAAGAGCCTGTTTTTGCTGGTAGAGTGCTTGGGCTGCCACAGGCGCCCCCGACACGAGTGATGTTCAGCTGGCCACACCCATCCCAGCCACGCCCATCCCTCACCCCCAAGGTCAAATACAACCCTGATGCGGCCCTCAATGAAATCGATGTTGACACCTCTACCCTAGATTGATAGTGTTCCCTTTGTAACCACATAAGAGTCAGCTTGTAAATTCATCAATAAATATCAGGCAACAGCTGTAGATCCTGCTAAAGATACTTGAGGGGGGGCATCATTTGTGCAGAGAAACAGTGAGAAAGATGTCCCTTTTTTATCACATCCAATTTGCTTTGAGCTTTTGTGGTTTAGTCAATTAGAAGCCTACAGAGTGAGATAATGCTGCAGTCCATAAATCTTCAAACACGATGGGTAGATTGTCCTTGAGCTACTACCTCCAATGCTGCTTGGTTGTTTCAAGACACCGATACTGTGTAAGCAACAACAGAAGTCAATGTCCCTTTGCTTTCTCTGACTCAAGGGCTGGAATGGGTTTAAAAACAACGGAGAAAACAGGTCAGTGTATATGTTGCAACGTTGTTCATACGAGAAAAATACAAGAATCAGCACATCCCACCTGGAGATTATGCATCTTCATAGCATATACCAGTGTTGGTGAATCTTTTCAGCACTGAGTGCAGAATTGGGAGTGTGCACCCATGCATGCTGGAAACCGGAAGAGCAGCCACCTAATGCGCATGCACACATTGGGAAGATGATATTCCAGTTTCTGTTGTGCATGGTCTTCGTGTGTGCATGCACACCAAAAATGTGAAGACCAGGTGGCCGGTGCATGTGCACATTCTGGAAACTCAAAGATCATCTTCCCGGCGCATGCATGTGTACTGCTGCTCTTCCTGTTTCTGATGTTCCTGCGCATGTGAAGACTAGCTGGCTGGCATGTCAGAACCCAGAAGACCAACAAGTAATGGCTTGTGTCCCCAGAGAGATGGCTCTGCGTGCCATTTCCAGCACATGTGCCATAGGTTTGCCATGACGGGCATATACGCTGGCCACTGACAACAACGTTTTTCTTTTGATATTTCTCATAATTGCTGTCCTGCTAGATGTAACGATTGTCTTGACTAGTTGATGTTGACTTGAGAATCTTTACTAGCTTCATTTACTTACTTAATTTTATTTTAAAAACTATTTAAATTGGGTATTTTCATTATTTTCCCAGTTCAAAGTTCCATGTTTGGAATGCTAGTTCTGAACGGGGTGGGCATTTTAAAAAAAAACCATTTTAGTGAAAATACATTCTGTAGGATGGGATTCATCATAAAGGCAGACGTGATTAGGATGACCGACATGCACTGAATCGTATTCAGTTTGTCACTTCAATTAATAACATGAGAATGCTGGAAAGAGATAAGAAAGCCTAGTATCACTGAAGTGATTTGCATGAATGGACCCATCTTATTGAATTAAAACGGTAAATAGCATCTTTAATACTGGTAAGACATTCCATTTGTTTCACACAGATATACTTTTGAATTTCCCAGTATTAATAGCAGAAGTTAAGTGCTACAGGATAGACCAGAGAGAATATCAGGGTTTTGTTAAAAAAAATAATGTGGCATAATAATATAAAATTAGAGTGGCAACTGTTGCTATGGCTGCAGTGCCCATAACAACTTACACTTACTGCTTGCATTTACATATACAAGCGTTGACATTTAAGTGTGCAATCCTAACAAATGTACAAGTTGGAAAAGAAGAGGATGCGAAATAAATTGGTTGCAGTAACTGTTGAAGATCACTTTCTGCCCTCTGACTCTTGACACCTGCTACATAAATTGGTTGCAATAACTGTTGAAGACCCCTTCCTAGCCTCTGACCATAACAAATCAGCCATCAAACCAGAGAGACATTTCTAACATAGAATGTGTAAAGAGAGGCAACAAACAGTTGGGACAAAAAAACCAAACCAAATTACAATATATCATAATCATAGATGCCAACCATTCCAACACACATCTAAACCAGACTAAGGATTGTCAAATGCACTAAAATCAACTGGGTGTCCAAAAACAATTTTCCTTGCTGATCTCTGGCCATTTCAGTTCTTTGGACAGCCTACAGTGACATTTAAAAGCACAAATCTCTCCTTCCTGCCCAGAAACACTTTGTATAGCTTTGCAGTGAAAGACATGGGCATTTTCACAGTGGCTCTGAAAAAAATTGCACTAAGCTCCTTCAAAGCTCATTGAACGCATGCAGTGAGAATCTCTTCAAATGGTTGACCTTTTTTCAAGGTCGGTAATGGGCTCACCCATTTCACTAGGAAGCATGCAGGAAAATTAATAGAGAGAGGAAAATACACATTTGAATAAGATGCTTCTGAGAATTGAGTGTTGAGGACAACCAAAAGACAAGCTGTCAAAATATTATCCTGCTTGAGTGGCTGAAGTGAGCTGACGTCGCGATGATACGACGTGCCATCTCAGGGCTCCGAGATCGCAGTTGATACTTTTGCTACTGGACGGTCCATCGGGACCTAGACCGTCCCAAAGAGACGGTGACTGGGAAGAGTACGTCTTACTGATCTCAGGGACATCACAAAGTCCCTGATTGATCCAAGAGAATCTCTTCTAGCCGGTGACAAAAAGCATAGCCTCAAGCTGTTGAAGTCAGGACAGCACCGCAATGGGAGAAAAGCGGAAAGAGAAAGTGTGTCCATCTGGTGAGGAAATTTTATTTTTATAAAAGACTGCCCCAAAAAGATTGAAGTTAAATCAAATTGGTAAATAAAAGGAAATAAGTGGCGGAATTAGCATAATTGGACAAAATTGGACATAATTGGAAAAAGTGGAGGCTGGAGTCCTAAAAACCCAGGGGGGAAATGAACAAAGAGGCAAGATAACCGTGGATATTGACAGTGAACTGAGTGTGATTGGAGATGGAAAGAGTAGAATAAGGAAAGGGAAGATAGATGAAAAGGTGTTTTACTACAGATGTCAAGATATAGAAGAAAAAAAAAGAAGAATGGATGGATTTAAGGAGAGAAATTTTGATTAAAACACTACTGATAACCAAAGATAAACTGATTAAGGAAACTGATGGAGGGTTTTGAGATTTTACAGGATATGTAATAAGCAACAAGTTGTGAAGAGAAGTCCAAACAAATTTGATTAAGGAAATAACTATTACTAGAAAGACACAGGTTGAGGTATGAAAATTAATAATAAAACACTAGTTAAATTTAGTTAAAATTAGAGCATTGTGTTAAAAATGTAGTGATAATGATAATGTTAGGTAAATAATTGATAATGATAACAATGTACACATCTATATTCGTTTGACAAGAAGAAATTTGGTATAAATTTTTAAAAGGTGAAAAAAGGGGGGAAAGTAAGTTAAATATAGTCAAACTATCGCTAAATAAATGACTGATAATGATAATAATGTAATAATTTGTATTGACATGATAAAAGGGAAAACTGGATATAAATTGTATACAATGATTAAGAAAAGTGGTTTAAAAATTTTGTTAAAATTAGAGCATTATGTTAAAAATGTAGTGTTAATGGATAAAGTTAGATAAAGGATAACAATGTATATATATGTATTGGTTTGATAAGAGGAAACTTGGTAAAAAAATTAATTGGTGAAAAAAGGGGGGAAAGTAAGTTAAACTTAGTCAAACTATCGTTAAATAAATGACTAACAATGATAACAATGTAATAATTTGTATTGACAGGATAAAAGGGAAATTGGATATAAATTGTAAACAATAATTAAGAAAAGAGTTTTAAAATTTTTTGTTAGTAATACAATGTTAAATGACAGTCTGGTTTTTTTTTGAAAACCTCCATTGATGGAGTACCCACAACCCCATGAGGCAAGCATTCCTACGACTAATTATTCTCACTGTCAAAAAAGTTCCCCTTAGACCTCTTTTTAACAAGCTTCCACCCATTATTTCTTGTCCTGTCCTCTGACGCCTTAGAGGAGGGGTCATCAACTCCTGGCCGGGGCCCACTACTGGGACACAAGCCATTTGGGACCAGGCCATGGAAATGGCAAGTGAGCAGGTACATGCATCCCCACTTGCGTGATCAGCAGACATAAATGCTTGCCAGCCACTCATGCCAAATTATTCATTCTCCTCCCCCCCTCTGCCAGTCCACAAAACCAGAACGATTGGGGAACTCTACCTTAGAAAATAATCCAACCTCCTGCTCTTTGTGACAAGTACTGAAGATGGTTACCATGTCCATTCCTAATTTTTGTCTTCCATAGGCTAGGCCAGCAAACTGCGGTTCTGGAGCCACATGTGGCTCTTTCCTCCCTCTGCTGCGGCTCCGTCACCGCTCGGCACCACAATTTTGAGAGGAGCTTCCAGTGGGAGTGGGGGAGAGAATCACAGTGCACCAGGAGAAGACTCTATGGCAAGGGTAGGGTTTTCCAGTTCTCTCCACAATTGATAGGGCTTTCGGTTATGACAGGTAGAGGAAAAAGTATGCTGTGCTAGGTGGAGACTCTATGGTGGGGGAACTGAACTTCCGGTCAGCTCCAGAATTGAACAGGGGGCTTCCGGTTAGGACCTTTGTGGCTCCCTGTGTTTTCTTTTCTGAGGGAAACGGGTCCAAGTGGCACTTTGATTGTTTAAGTTTGCCTACCCCTGGGCTAGGCATTCCTAGCTCCCTAAACGGTTCATCATATGATTTAACCTCCTGATTCTTATTATTTTTGTTGCTCTTCTGTGCACACTTTATAGGGCCTATACGTCTTTTTTTCCCTTGTATTGTGGTGACCAGAACTGGACACGGTATTCTAAGTTTGTGGTCATATCAATGCAGTGTAAAGCGGTACTATCACTTCTTGTCTTGACACTCTATTGATGCAGCCTATGACTGCATTGACTTTTTTGACAATTGCAGCTGGCTCATATTTAAAAAGATAAAGCTTTCCCTTTTTCATTCAAGTCTGACTGTAGGGGGACAGGGGTGCTCCTCTCCATTTCCTAGCCGAGGAAACCAGCATTGTCCAAAGATACCTCCATGGTCATATGGCTAGTGTAGCTATACACAGAGGCACACAGAGTGCTGTTCTCGTCCCACCAAATGGTACCTATTTATATACTTGCATTTGCATGCTTTCGAACTGCTAGGTGGACAGGAGCTGGGGCAAGTAACTTGAGCTCATCCTGACAAATGGCACTTAGGACTCGAACCTGGGCTGTCAGCCGACAAGCTTCAGTGTCTGTAACCACTGAGCCATCATGCCCCCTGGCTCATACAGGTAGTCCTCAACTTACAACAGTTCATTTAGTGACCTTTCAAAGTTACAGCAGCAATGAAAAATGTGACTTATGTTTTTTCACAGTTACGATCGTTGCAGTAACCCCATGAGCATGTGATCAAAATTAAGATGCTTGGCAACCAGTTCATACTTGTGACGGTATGTCCCAGAGTTATGTCATCCCCTTTTGTGACCTGACAAAGTCAAGGGGGAAGCCAGATTCACTTAACTACTGAGTTATTAATTTATCAACTGCAGTGTCTCACTTAACCACAGAAATTTTGGGCTCAATTGTGGTCGTACGTCAAGGACTGCCTGTACTTAAGTGATGATCTGCTAGGACACCTAGATCTTTCTCAGAGTTATTACTGTTACACCATGTAGCAACTATTCAATATCTGTGCATTGGGTTTTTCCTTTAATGTTCTTCTTCATGTAGATGTAGCTCCATTGAGAACCATCTACAACGGGGATCCCCAAACTTGGCAACTTTAAGACTTGTGGACTTCAACTCCCAGAATTCTCCAGCCAACTCTGGGAGTTGAAGTCCACAAATCTTAAAGTTGCCAAGATTGAAGACCTCTGATCTACAACATGCAGTTGGTCAGCCAATTGTGAAGCCATCTGGTGTTAGTACTGTCTGTCCCACATTGTTCTAGCTCATGGTGTCAAACCCGCCGTGTCACATTGCCGTCGCTTGATGTATCGCAATGGTTTTTTTCCCTTCGCGAAGCTGGGGTGGGCTTGGCCTATACGTGATGACTCTGGACTGCAGCTTTCAGTTTGACACCCCTGTTCTAGCTTATAAAGAAGTAAGTGATTGTTTACGCTGTCAAATGCCCTATTGAAGTTCAAGTATATTATGTTGGCAGCATTTCGCTGACCTATTAATTTAGTTACTTTTTCAAAAAAAAGGCGGTAAGTTTTGTCAGGCATTATGCATTTTTAACAAACCCATACTGGCTTCTAGTAATTACCTTGTTTGTTTCTAGGTGCTCACAAATCCTCAGCTCGATTATCTTTCCCAGGACAAACAAGAAACAGTAAAGAAACAAAAACCCATTTTTAAAAATTGTAATGTACTTTATTTAATGGAAACATGGTTTTGACCAGAGGCTTACATGGACTGTAGACAAACTCGCTTAATTCTATTAAACTATACTAAATCGTATTTTATGTTGCTTCTTTTCTGCTAACGGGAAGAACTGTGCTTTAAAGTGTTCCCACTCTTCTCATTTTAAAATTGAAATCTGGATAAAAATATCTCACAGGATTCATTATTTCTAGCCTGTTTCACTTGCACAGTAAAGCTACCAATACATCCACGTTAATTAATTTCTTGCATAGTTTCTTCTAAGATTTTTTTCTTTCGTTCCTAAACTCCAGCATTAAATGGGTAAAAAAAAAAAGAATTCTTGTCTTTCAAGAAAATTACAAAGTATAACGCTCCTCCAAAACTGTTGGGTGGGGGAACTTTATTGCAGTCACCATTACTTATCTGGGAGATAATCTTCCCCATCACTGTCCAGAAAACAGTGCTTTTTCTCACCTGGTGAATGAAAGAACACAAACTATTATACTATGTCACTGTTCTTATTTTTGCCTCATTGCACCAGTGGTGGGTTTCAAAATTTTTTAGAACCTATTCTGTAGGTGTGGCCTGTTTTGTGGCAGTGGCTCGGTGATCATGTGACTAGGTGGGAGTGGCTCGGTGGTCATGTGACCAGGTAGGAGTGGCTTGGCAGTCATGTGACCGGGTAGGAGTGGCTTGGCAGTCATGTGACCAGGTGGGCGTGACTAGGTAGGTAAGGTCATGTGATTGGGTGGGCATGGCCAACTCGATGTCACTCACATGGAGGGGCAACTGGCCTGGTTTCTCCTTGTCCCTCCCCTCCCAGCCAGTCCTTGCCTCATCTTGTATGTTATGTTATGGAAGATGAAGCATTTTCAAAGTCATCTTCCTCTTGATACTAGCCAATAAGATGAGATTTTACTGTCAGAAGACCGCCTGCTGTACATTTCCAAATATTGTTGATCACCATTCTCTTGATAAGACTGAGTGGAGAGATTTATAAAGAATAACAGAGTTGGAAGGGACCTTGGAGGTTTTCTAGTCCAACCGCTGCGGAAGCATGAGATGAGACTTTATACTATTATGGACAAATTTCTTCTTTGAAACCTCCAGTGATGGTATACCCACAATTTCTGAAGGCATCCCATTTCTCTAATTGTTCTGTCAAGAAATGTCTCATTCCTAGGTTGGATCTGTTTGATAAGTTTCCATCTCACAGATCCGTCTTATAATTACTTCCAGTTGAGACAGTCACCACTATACATTTTTTTTTCTTGCCTGTGTAAAATCTTACTTTACTCTTAATTAAATTGCATTTTTGGTGAGAAATGATGTTCTACAGTGGTATTCAGTTTACTACAATGATTTTTGCAGACTGCATTAAAGGTTGAAGAATACACCTTTACTTATTCTGATAAAGATTATTCTTTTTCAACATTAAATCATACAGTAAATCAAATACTTCCAATCCTACAATTGAAAGCACATTAGAAATGCCTTTAGTGGATGTTTTACCATTCTTTCTCTTCTCCTTTAATTAAATCTTTCTGTTTTATTTTTTTTCTTGGGCCTTATTACAATATTTCAACATTCTTACAGGTCCTTCACAAAGAACCAGTTCTAATTTAACTGGAATACAAAACAATATTTCCGGTCTGGAATTCCCTGACACACACACGCACACACACCTCAGTTCCTCAACGCTTCTCGTGCTATGTACAGAAATATGCTTCTCTTTTATTGCTCATTTTCAAATTAACAGGCCAGCCAGTTTGGGGAAGAGAAGCAGCTTCTCCTTCCTCATGCACAAGCCTGATAGAGGACAACTGCCCCTTCCCCTCCCCCCTCTCTCTTGTTCCACTGCAGCATATGAAAAAACACGCAGCCGGGGATAGGCACACACACACACACACACACATGCCTTTTGGGGAGAAAACACACACACACAGACACACACACACACACACACACACACACACACACAGCTGTCTCTAAGGTCCGCTGGTGGGTGCCTTAAAGAAAATAAACCCGGGAATTGCTCCCTGGATGGGTTTTCCTTTCTTACGCAATTTAAGAGCATTGCCACTGTCTTGCAGACTTCCTTCCCTGCTTTTTCTTTTCTTTTTCCTGGCAATCTATTGTGGATGGACAAGCAGAGCACCAAGAGGGGTGGGGGCCCAACTTCAACCAATTCTTTTAAAAAAGGGTGCAGCCCAGAGACCATGCAGCCCGCTCCCCCGCTCCAAAAAGTGCCTCCTGTTGGTCTCCCCTCCAGGGAGGGTAGCAAAGGAAGATGATTGAGGGAATCACCTCCAGTTCTCCTCTGCTTCCCTGTCACCTCATCTGCGCATACCTCTTCAAGGTGTTGGGCTTCTTAGACCCCTTTCCTCCTTGCCCCCCCCTAAACATCTGCTCTGATGGCAATTATGGCTAAAAGCAAAAGGTCTTTGGAAGCTATGGCTGTCCCCTCCCCCTCCCTTTCGCAGAAACTCCTTGATGCACAATTGCTCCGTCTTTCCTGACTTTCAACTTCTCTTGTCCTTTGACCCACGGGAGGGAGGGGGCCGGGGGGGACATAAAGGGAGCCACAGCTCCTCTGCGAATGGAGGGGGGAAAGTTCGGCTTCTCTCTGCCATTTAAAGGCTGCAGCAGGGAGATTCCCAATTTTTTTCCTCTCCCTCAATTCAGAGCAGAACTGCTTCAGCCTCCCACACATACACGCACACACACACGTTGCCCAGTAACCCTAACCTTCATGCTCTTCTCCCGCTCTCCTCGGCCCCTCGCGACTTCAATAGATGTCCAGAAGCGGCTTTGGGGGCTAATGGGGATTGGGTTTGCAGCCCAACAGCCGCCGCTGCTTCTGGACATCTATTGCAGTCGCGAGGAGCCGAGGAGAGTGCGGAGAAGAGCGTGAAGGTTCTTGGCGCTCCGGGAAGCCGCAAAAGCAGTTGGGAGAGGCACGCAGCTTGGTTTAGCCTCCCTGGACGTCGCAGCAGCAGCCCCAAGTGTGCCGATCTCAGCATTTTCTGCATTGGGGCATGCTGCAAAAGGGAGTGAGTAAAGACCTTTTCCAGCCGGCGCAAAGGACTTCCCCGGGCTTGCTTTGCTGAGCACAGGGCGTTGGGCCTGCACCTCCATCACCAGCAATCCAGAAAAGGTCTTCACTCCCTCCCTCTTGCAGCACGCCCCGATGCGAAAAACGCTGAGATCAGCACTTGGGGGTGCTGCTGCGACATCCAGGGAGGTTAAACCAAGCCTTGTGCCTCTCCCAGCCGCTTTTCCGGAGCGCCAAGAACCTTCACGCTCTTCTCCGTGCTATCCTTGGCTCCTTGTGACTACAATAGACGTCTAGAAGCGGCGGGGGCTGTCAGGCTGGAAATCCTAGCCCCAAAAGCCGCTGCGCCAGCAAAGAGCTTATTTACCTCCTTGGCAGGCCGCAATAGAGAGTCAAGGGCTCTCTATAGGGCTCTTAGAGGCATGGTGCGGATGGGCTGGGGAGCGAGTGTACCAGAGGTGACCGGATGGGCGGGGCCCGGGGTTGATCGAGCGTGGGGGTGTTCCACTGCTGGAACTGGTTCTAAACGGCACACTAGATTTGTGGAACCTCTTCTAGCGAACCGCTTAGAACCGGCAGGAACCCACCCCTGCATTGCACTGTTTTCTTTCATAAGGAAAATGCAAAATTGTCTGACCCCCATGAAGGAAAAGAGCAAAACTGCCTCTTCCAAAGAGCAGAAATTTTATTTATTTATACAATAGATTTGGAGCGACTTTGGGCAATGCACATGTAAGATGTAGAAACATAAAAGTTATATATAAATGTTTTACCAGGAGACTGTTAAATCAGGAACAAAATAATTAAAATTCAAAGCTAAAAAGACAGAGGGAGAATTAACAAACCCCATGGCTGCTTACTCCTCTGTGGTCCCCAAACAAGATGGTGGAGCCAGGACATTTCATAACAGCCAGGAGAGCAGAGACCCATCTCACTTCTAGATGGAGAATGTTCCACAGGATAGGAGCAGCGAGAGAAAGCTGAACTTCTGTAATTGATGGGGTCCACAGCATACTTTGCCTGCTTGGCCGAGAGAGATGTTGTGATGTAATTGAGCAAAGACAGCTCTGCTGGTAACTTGGCCATCTGACATGTGGGGATTTAAAGGTTCTAACCAACCAGACCAGAAGCATCTGCACTGGAGAGATCAAAAGTGTCAAAAAGGTAACCATGTCTATGCAATCAGAGCTGCAATCCTTGACTCTTTTTTTAATTCCCTCTATGGATACCCTGTGGTGAACCATCAGCCCCTCAAGAAGGACTGCTATAATATCTTCCCAAGTTTTCTTTTTGAGCAGAAGCTGAGAAAGTAGTTTCATCAGAAGACCAATAGGAACTTCATTGGACAGCTCAGAGGTGGCATTCAGCAGATTCTGACCAGTTCTGGATAACCGGTAGCAGAAATTTTGAGTAGTTCAGAGAACCGGTAAATACCACCTCTGGCTGGCCCCGCCCCATCTATTCTCTGTCTCCTGAGTCCCAGCTGATCAGGAGGGAATGGGGATTTTGCAGTATCCTTCCCCTGGAGTGGGGAGGGAAAGGGGATTTTGCAGTATCCTTCCCCTGGAGTGTGGAGGGAATGGGGATTTTGCAGTATCCTTCCCTTGGAGTGGGGAGGGAATGGAGATTTTACAGTATCTTTCCCCTGGAGTGCAGTGGGAGTAGAGATTTTCCCCTGCCATGCTCACCAAGCCACGCCCACCAAGCCACACCCACAGAACCAGTAGTAAAAAAATTTGAATCCCACCACTGGGACAACCCCTATATATGGAACTTTCTTTACATGATTGAACTTTCTTCAGAATGTTATTCTGATTTCCCAGCCAAGTCTTTTCTCAATTATTCAGTTTTTCATAATTATGAAATATTTTGAATTATGATTTCCTATGAGGGGGAGCGTTCAGACAAGCTGGGCTGTTTATAAATTCTGAAATGCTTGAGGAAGATCTTCTGATTTGATTCATTGATCTGATTTGGTCTTTGCCTATTAACTGACATGGCTTTGGTGATGATCCTATCCATTTTATATAATAGTCTGGGATGTAACCTGATGAATAAAGAATTGTGAATTATGAAATGCCTAATTTCAAAAATGATGGCTAATCTTTATGTTTCTCTGTATGTAGTGCTTTCATTTTCCTTTTAAAAAGTAGAAGTTTCTGCATCAGTTTTGAGTTTTTGTTTTCAAAACCCACACACACATAATTTACATTAAACTTCCTAATTATTTTATTACCTTAAATTTAATTAAGTCCCCTGTAATTTCTGGTCATGTTTATGCAATCACATGGGATTTCTCTTATTAAATCCTACTACTAATTTTCCATACCTGATATACTGGCTTTATTGAATTAGTAGGGTGATCCCTACTTGCTTATTAGACTGCATTCAATGCCTTTCCTTCAGATCAAAGTCGGTGTTTATAAACTGGAAAAAAAAAACCCACCCCTTTTGATTTGCATTCAATGATTGAATATAGACAGGTTTAAAAAAATCCCCAAACCGATGGTAGATGGTAACCATGTCTCCTGTCCATTTTATTGTTGTGGTTGCTGAGTTGTGTCTACTCTTCGCAACCCAATGGATCATAGCCTCCCCCATTCTCCACTGTTTCTCAGAGTTTGCTCAAATTCATGTTCGTTGCGTTTGTATCTATCCGTCTCATCCTCTGATGTCCCCGTCTCTTGTTGACAACAGTCCCAAGTTCAAAGGGGTTGCATAAAATTATACGCATTGATTTGATGAATGCTGCTTATTCATTTTAATTCACTAGAAGGTAGGCAACGCGAATAAATTAAAGAGTTCAACTAACACCTTTTTTTTTTCAAGTCGAAGATGATTTTTCAAAAACGTCAGAACATTATTTAGAAATGCAATTAAATGATGAGCATCTGCATGCAATTTTAGAATAAATTTGCAATATGTCAGTTTACGGAGTGGAGAAGAGGTAGGCCTAGTACATAAGAATTTCAGAATTTAGGTTCAGGAACGGTTGTGAGTGGTGAGTTTATTAATCTATAGCAGCGATGGCTAATCTTGTTGGGTGCCAAAAATGCAAGTGGCTGTGTGCAATAGCGTGTGTGCGTGCTGGCACTCATAATGGAAAGCGCGCCCCACATGTGCATATGTGCACAACCCCCTACACTACCCCCCTACTGCTCGCCTCCAAGCTGAGCTTGGTATTTCCTCTGGGGGGTGGGACATGCCGTTTTCACCCTCCCCAGGCTCCAGGAAAGCCTCCGGAGCCTGCGGAGGGCAAAAATGGCTTCCCCCGGCCCTCCAGAAGGCCTAAAATCAGCTGGCTAGTGTTTGTATGCATGCTGGAGCTGACGGCTCATTTTCGCCATCAAAGGTCTATAGCCCAGCTAATATTCCAGAGATTTTCCTCCCAAATTGAAAGGTGTATTCTAGAGCAGGGTTATCAAACTCGGTTTCATTGATGACCGCATCAAGGTTGTGTTTGACCTTGAAATGGGGGGGGCAGACATGTCCAGCTCGATGTCACTCAGGTCAGGGGCGACTCTGGTGGCCCGAGCTTCCTGCAACCCTCTGTCAACAAAAAAGGAGATCAGGAAGGCCACCCATGGCCCTTCTGAGCTCCATTTTTTACTGCAATGGCTTCCTGCAACCCTCTGCCAGCAGAAATGGAGCAGGAAGTCGTCCTGAACTCTGTTTTCACTGGCAGAGGCATTGCACGCCAGTCCTTTGCTGTTTCCAAGGTGACCCCATAAACCAGATCTAAGTGCCCTGTGGGCCGGATCTGGCCCTCAAGCCTTGAGTTTGACACCCCTGTTCTAGAATATAATGTTTGTAGTATTATCTTGGATCTTAATATTTCTTAATTCCCATGTCAAACATAGGCCTATTTAAAATCATAATCTGTTCAAAACTTAAGAATCCAGAGATTCTTAGATCAATGTCCTTCACATGTAGATATATAGTGTTTCCCCGAAAATACGACCTGTCCTGAAACTAAAGCCTTGCCACATTTTTCGTGTGGGCAAAAATATAAGCCCACCCCAAAAAATAAACCCCCTGGACAACCCCCCCCCCTCCGGCAGGCAGAGCACCGCTCACCGACATAGCGGTATCCTGAAGGCGCCAAGCCTCGGGAGCTGGGGAGAGAAAGGCATTCACATTGCTTGGCGCCTTCAGGATACTGCTAGGTTGGGGAATGGTGTTCTGCCTGGCCAGAGGGGGGAGTTGCCAGGCGGCTGCTCCCTTGCGAACTGGCTCCTGAAGAGCCGAGCACAGCCTCAGGGGCGAAGCAACCATGAGTGACCACGCTCACGAGCAACCACCTGGCAAACCCCCTCTCCAGCCAGGCAGAGCACTATACACTGACTAAGGCGCCAAGCTACGTGGCACTCGGCCCGCTCCCCAGCTCCCGCAGCTTGGCCCATTAGGGATATCCCCTAGGTCTGTGCATGGAGCTCTGCCTGGCTGGAGAAGGGGGTAGTGTGAGCGCCTGTTCTGCGCCCAGCAGGCATGCCTCCTAGCCTCAACATGTCTGGGGCTAGCTCTCCCTGCAGCAGCAGCCACCGCCACCATGCTCCGAGCATAACGTCTTCTCCGGTTTCAAACTCCAAAACTCAGCTGCCGAGTCTTCCAGCAGCGGCCGCTCTAAGAGTGTGCTCTATGGTTGGGGCTGGCTGCTGGAAGACTCTCTGTCCGGAATACTCTCTGTCCGGCAGCCGTATCCCTAACATGCCATGCCGCGGGAGCTGGGGAGTGGGCAGAATGCCACGTGGCTTGATGCCTTAGGGATACCCCCTAGGTCAGTGAATAGCGCTCTGCCCGGCTGGAGAGGGGGTTTGCCGGGTGGTTGCTCGTGAGCTTGGTCACCTCATGGCTGCTTCGCCCCTGAGGCTGTGGCCGGCTCTTCGGGAGCCAGTTCGCAAGGGAGCAGCTGCCCGGCAACCCCAAAACAATAAGCCCCCCCCCCCCCTATAATAAGCCCAAGGCCATATTTTGTAAGTGAAAAGAAAATAAGACCCCGTCATATTTTTGGCGAAACACGGTAATCTATTTGAAGAGCTGAGGGAGGAACAGAAAGCTGTGCCCAAAGCGAAAAAAATATGCAAATAGTTGGAAAGGGAACCGATTGTATGGAATCAACAATATGAATCATACAATTTAAAATAAGACACCACAATATATTTTCCTCCAGTAGGAGAGACTATCAGTAGCTTAGGGTTAGCCTTAGCGTTAAGAACTGTGCAGTCCTCGGCTGCTTATTTGGAGACATTTCATTACCTAACTAGGTCACATAATCAATGCTGTGAAGAACAACATCTGTAAGAAAACAGTTAAGCTCAAGAGTTCACTAAAAATCCCACAAAACTATCTTTGTTAATCTAAACATAAAATGTGTACTGGAAACTTTATAATAAATCTCAGGAAAGTGTTGGGGCAGAAGTTTTCTTGAAAATTCCCCTGGCTATGTTTCACAGTTTTGCTGATGATGTTTTCCAGACCTTCAGCAACTGCTTTTCACCTCTCCTGAGACTCAAAATCCCCCAAAATACGAGAGTGAAGAGTGACTTGACAGTACAATATGGTGATTTAGCATCCTCTAATATCATGTGGGATGAGGTAGATGCTTTCAGTTTGTACGCTAGTAAATCATAGGAGGAAAAATGTGTTATTCCACCGACATGTTCATCACCAAGTTTAATCCTTTCATATCCATTTCACTTTTGCAGCAGGAGAACTAGTTGCCAAAACTGGGATTGTGAAATGCAGCCTTGGTCTTTTGTGTTACAAATATATTTCTGTATTCTGGTTGGTCTTCAGAGATGATTAATGTGCAGCTTAAGGTGACAATTATAACAATAGTACTAAGAGTTTCATTGAGACTCGTATGTGTCACCCACAATACTTTGAAGGACTCTGGTGAAACAATGATGTAAAATTATTCAACTGGAGAAATTCATTCTGAGAAATGTTCCCCCGGTAATATGCAAACATAGCCATGTAAGCTCCCATAAGAGGCAATAACAATATTTGATGGTTCAGTGGCTGGCAGACTGAAATAGTTATGTGTCTTTGGCACCGTTATTTTGCATTACTATACAGAATGCACTTTTGCTATCTTTCTCTTCCCACCTTCACTAGGTTTTCATTTCATAAAATGAGAGGGAGGTGAGGGGGTCTAACATGATGTGTCGTTTAGAGAAGTGCTCATTAGTCTGCCACAAAGTCTTAAAAGAGCGAACACGTCGTATAATTTCACCCTTGCTATTTTGATTATACTGCAGTTGAGAAACAGTTGACTGGATGCTCAATGTCCTTTAACCTTTTGTAGCATCTATTACGTTCATTGTTTAATAGTAATTGCCAGCTCAGATTGTACCATAGCAACTTGTAGGTATGTAGGAAAGATCGTGGGAGTATCTGACATCATATAGATGAGAATACATACTTCCTTGGTGACCTGACAACTCTACTATCATTGGGTCAAAAATGCCCAGAATCAGACCTGTTTCAGCTTCGGATCTTTAAAATATTGCAAGATGCAGCTACTTATGTATCCAGGGGTGGGCTTCAAAAATTTTAGCAAGGGGTTCTCTCCCGGTTGCTGGGTATGCTTGGCCATGGTGGGCGTGGCCTAGTCAGCCTCCTGCATCACAGGAGGGGGTGTTTTTGTCCTTCCTGGGCTCCGGAGGCTTTCCTCGAGCCTCTGGGAGGGCAAAAATGGCCTCCCCAGGCTCCAGGGGCCTTCTGAAGGCTGGAAACAGGCTCGAACTTCCGGTAGTTCTATTTTTTGCCCTCTATGCATGTCCTGCACTTACTTGCATCTAAAATGGGCCGTGTGTGGACTCTTGGGAGGGGGAGGGTGGGGTGGGCAGGGCCAGCCAGGATTCTCCAAACTACACAGAATCTTAGCTAGAGGTTCTCTGAAACCCCTGCGATCCTCAGCAGCCCGCCCCTGTATGTATCAGTCCTTCAAGGAAGTACTGCAAAAAGCATTGCAACTCTTCTTAATGTATATAATAAGAGATTTATAATCTAAAAAATGGGAAGTATAAAGTGGGAAATATAAAGTGTACAGAAGACAAAGAAATGGATGATCCAACAAATTTACCCAAACTCAAGACAAAAAGGACCAGGCTCAGATTATGTTATTTGGGCACATTGGGCAAAAATCTAGTTCTCTGAAGAAGACTCTAATGGTAAGCAAGATAGAAAGAAAGATAAAATGATGATCTGGAGTAAGATGGAGGAACTAAATTACAACAGCGATGGGTGCAGCCTTGGAAGATCTGAAGAACCAGTTGGAGATAAATTGTCCAGCAAAAAAAATCTTATAATGAATTTTAATTGTCCTTTAAAAATCGACACTTATTGGATGGAACATAACACATCTGTTGTGGCCTATCAGCAGCCAGTGGAGCTGGCAGCAGAGTTGGACAGTGAGGATGTTGGGAGGAGTATGGGCCAGTCCTGGTGTCTGGGGAAGGCTCGGACGAGGGCTTTGCGTCAGAGGCAGAGGCAAGGCCAAGACCATCTGGCAGTGATCAGATGCCTACGGAACTAGACAGCAGTGAGGCAGAGGAACAGCTAGAGCCTGTTCCCAGTGTGTGCATGCGCAGAGGTGCCAGAAGAAAAGAATAACTCAGAAATAAGGGAGTAAAATCACAGGCGGAAAATGATTGGCCCCTCCCATAGGAAATAAAAGAGGAGCGAAAGGGGAGTGGGCTTTTTCAGGAAGCAATTCATTTGTTCAGTTGTTAGATTCTTTTCAGGAGTATGAAGATCTATCTGTGAATCTCAGAGACTCCGTGCACAGTCTTTCCTTGCACGGCACCTCATTTGGAAAATATTTACATGGCAGCTTTCCAAGATAGATAAGGTCTGTAGTCATAAATATTCCTTTGAAAGACTGTTTGCCAGGCCTTTGCTGGAGGTAAATGAGAGGAATTCACATTTGTTTAATAAAATAGAGCTTGGGAGGACCGCGTACAACCCGCCTGAGTTCCATTTTCAGCTGCAATGGCTTCCTGTAACCATCAGCCCGTGAAAACGAAACTCGGGTGGGCTGTGTGTGGCCCTCCCGAGTTCCGTTTTCACTGGCAGAGTGCTCGGGTCACCACAGTGACGTCAAGCTGGCCATGCCCCCCCCCTCCCCGAGGTCAAACACAACCCTGATGCGGCCGTCAGTGAAATTGAATTTGACACCTCAATAATTGACACTAAATAAAAAATAAAAGTTCAACCCACCGCCTATTTGGGGCTAGATTTGAAATGATCACTTTCATTAATACCGGCATATTTTACAAGATGATTTTGCAATGGCAATCAAGTGATATTTATGAACAATAGTGTCCTCTTTGGTGACTCAAAGTTAGGTATTCCTTGAATATGTATTTTGCACATCAGTGTTTTTGAATCATACCATCCGACAGAATTTGAAGCATAATATAATTGATATTTTAATCTCTAAAAGTTGGGCTAATATATGTATGTATGTATGTATGTATGTATGTATGTATGTATGTATGTATGTATGTATTTGTGTTACAACCCCTGGTATGCCCAAATATGGGAGGGAGCTCACTACTCCCCCTTTCTGTCCTTCGGCTCATTACAGAAGACCATCCAGGCAGAAAACCATATTTTTATTTTTAATGTTGCCTTTGCTATGTTTGTGTTGTATTTGTGCTGATAAATAAATAAATAATTTTTATTGTTTACTTAAAATGGGTACTCCGTTCCCATTTTAAGCCCACGCTTGAAGATGGCAGGTGAGATCCTGCCGAACCATTGCAAAGACAATCTCAACCTTACACGGGAAAAGACCCGAATACAACAAAACCAGCATATATATTTATATTTATATATTTCATTTTTAACCAGATGGGTTTTTGTGCTTTTCCTGTTTAAGGTTGCAATGCATTTTTTGCAACCAGAACCTCACTTATTCCATATAACAAAGATAAACCTATTTTTAGAGGAATACAGATGTTACTGTAAGACATACAGGAATACAAAGTTAAATCTGGAGGCACAATATAATAAATATGTGAGTCTGCAGCCCTGATATATCAATAGTTTGTACTTTTCAGTAAACTTCTTATTTTCAGCATTTTTAGAAACAAATGGGTCAGTGAATTTCTGATCATGGTGAACATCAGATAATTGCTCATGGATATATTGAAGATACTAAGCAACCTATGAAATGTTATTTCATAGTAGTTATAGCATAAATCACAAATTTGGGTCTCTGCTGCTTGGGTGCAGGGAGTGTGCAGATGGTCTGTGCATGCATGCACAGGAACCCTTGTGTACATGTGGGGGGGCTGCGCACGCATGCATGGGGGACCCACATGCAAGGATTGCACGCACATTACATTTTGGGGGTTCGGGCATGCACACTTTGGGCTCTCGGTTCGGAAAATGTAAGCCATCACTGACCTATACTATAATGGGTATGTGAAAAAAATAATGTCCCATTGTGAATATGGCAAAGAATGAATATTTCCTGGGACCCCAAATAAGACATACCCCTCCCAAGATGATCTTTAAAAAAATAACATGGTGATAGATTGTTCTGTCTATGCTAGGCGTGCCTTCTAATACAATAATGTTTTGTGATTTATTATAAATATCATTTTTTCTGCATTCCTAACACACACTAGAATTTCCAAGCCAAATCCAAAATGTTTGGGGATTTTCAAGGCTACCAACTTTAGTAAAGGATTGAGTAATAATCATGAAAATGACCAAAGTTCTCTTTTCATTTGGTTGAAACATGTCCTTTTACCCTGGTAACGAATTTAGAATGATAAATCCAGGTAAAAGTGTTCCTCTTTATTGAGATTTTGATCCGAAGCCTAAGATCCAAACTTACAGTGCTATTACGATGCCACGAGATGTCAGTATGGTATTATTGGCCCAGCTAGTGGTATTTATGGCCAAAATTAAGCAATTGTCCATTATCTTAAAAGCTATCCATAACAACAGCTTATAATTTCTTTAAATAAACAAAGAATATTGGCTTTTTATCTTTCTAAAGCGAGAACGATGGTTTTAAGAAGCCCCTGCAAGGAATGAAATAGGCTCACCTTATAGGAGATTGAACTACTATCTTTATTCTGTGATCAGTTGAAGATGGTGAGGCTACATCTGCCTTCTGAATTAGGGGCTCTCCAATTATGTGGAATTATCACAAAATCCTCAATGGTGGCCATGCCTGAACTTCCAAGAATGTATATATCTAAAGGGAGTTGAGGGTGGGGAAGTCAACAACCATAACTTACAAGTAGTCCTTGACTTACAACCATTTGTTTAGTGACCATACAAAATTACAGTGGCACTGAAAAACAACCAGTTTCCACACTTACGATTGTTTCAGCATCATATGATCAAAATTTGGGCACACAGCAATTAGCATGTATTCATGATAGCTGCCGTGTCTCTGATCATGCGATCACCATTTGTTAATCTTCCCATCCAGCTTCCCACAAGCAAAGTCAATGGGGGAAAGCCAGGATCACTTAACAACCCACACGATTCACTCAACAACTTAGCAATGGAAATTGTGGCTGTAAATCAAGGACTAGCTGTACTCAGAATTTGTTCTTTTTTTCCCACCCCTCCAAAAAATAATGCCTACATTAGAAACCTTGGAAACTTGGAAGATTATGAGTGCTGACATTTTAGTTGAGTATAGCATTTGATGCCTTATCCTATTTTTTGTAACTAGATTTTTTTTTAAAGGGAGTATAATGCCTACCACAGATTGCATAATAGGCAGTTAGCTGCAGTTATGTAAGGCACCACAGATGGTTCTAGCAAGCTAGAATTGTGCCTTTGTAGTGCTGAAACTGCCAAGGTCATGCCAAATGGAACAGTCACAGAAAGCCAGAAGACACTGACTAGATTGGTGTCTGGTGTATGAGCACTAGAATTAATTGTGCCAAGTGAGTGTGGCAGTTGCATATAAATCTTCAGTACTCCGGTGCCGAAGGGCTGAAGCTTTGGACAAAGAAAGCAAATTACATACTAGAAGTAAAAGAGATAGGAAACAAGCATTTTATCTCTCAGAATTCTGACTTCAGGAGGCCTTTTTCTCAAGCAAATGGAATTAAATTGTTAACCTACTCATGCTTACCCGAAATAAATCTTCTCGAACCTGATGGAATTTACTCCTAATAAACAGGGATAGAGCTGCAATATTAGTGCCTTGTGTTCTGGTGTAGTCAGAGTTGATTTGATCCACCTGAGTGTGACTGATTAAATCAGGGGTGTCCAAACTTGGGAACTTTTAAGACTTGTGGACTTCAACTCCCAGAATTCCCCAGCCAGCATGGCAGCATGGCTGGCTGGGGAATTCTGGGAGTTGAAGTCCACAAGTCTTAAAGTTCCCAAGTTTGGACACCCCTGGATTAAATCAATGGATCAACACTTGGACTGGTAGAATCCCAGTAATCAAACCCAATGAAGTCAAATTTGAATACAATGCAGCCTTGATATCTATGGAGATTCTCAGTCATCCAGGTCATGGTTGTCCCAAAGGTGCTTTTTTTTCCAAGAGGCAACTGGACTTTCTGGTTTTTCTTTGAAGATATTTCGCTTCTCATCCAAGAAGCTTCTTCAGCTCTGACTGCATGGTGGGGAATGGAAGGATTTATACTCCTTGCAGACAGCTGGTCATTTGCATTCTTTCAGAGAGTCGTTAAGATCACCTGGAGGTTGTGTCATCAGGGTCACCTGAGCAGTGCAAATGGGTGTGGAGCCTTCTTGGAACTGCTGAAAGGACTGTGTTGTAGACCGGAGAAGTGAAACATCTTCAAAGAAAAACCAAGAAGTCCAGTTGCCTCTTGAAAAAGACATTTTGGGACAATACAAGCTTGACCAATACAGGCTTGACCTTGGATATGTGACCAATCATTTAGCAAATGTTCAAAGTTACAATGGACACCCGAAAAGCTACTTACAACCTACTTCCAACTCCCATGGTCACCTGGCTTCATTTTGGGCACTCAGTAACCTACCTGCATTTACAACTGTTTGCAGTCCCCCATGGTTATTTGACCACAGTTTAACTGTGATCTTGGTAGAAACTTACGTTTTCTTCCACTCTGGCTTCCAAAACTGGTCTGTGGTAAACAACGGTTTTGCTGAATGACCACTATGTTTGCTTAATGACCCCTGCAGTAAAAGTCAGAAAAGGTCCAGTCATGTAGTAGCCCTCTCTCAACCATCATGATTTATGACCATAATAATCAGTTACGGTTGTAAATCTAGGACTTATCTGTATTTGCTTTAATGAACATTATGGCATATCAATGAGGATGTGTATTAATGTGCATTTTACCTGGTGACACCTACTTTATAATATGCCCAGTGTCACCTTGTAGGAAAGATTGATGGAATAAGGTTTAATAAATAAAATAAATAAACGCATGAATCTGTGTATGATCTCTTTCTCCTGTAGCTGCTAAAATGCTTGCAAACAAAAGAAATGGAGATGGTTAGGACCAGGGCAGAAGAAATATAACATACCCTGTTTCCCTGAAAATAAGACCTCCTGGATAATAAGCCCAACCCGGCTTTTGAGCGCATGCACTAAAATAAGCCCTCCCCCGAAAATAAGCCCTCCCTGAAAATATTGCAACACAGCAGCAGCCATGAGATGACCACGCTCGCCGCCTCCTGCACCTCAAAAATAACAAGACCTCCCCGAAAATAAGGCCAAGCGCTTATTTTGGGGGTCAAAAGAAAATAAGACCCTGTCTTATTTTCTGGGAAATACGGTAGATGCAACGCTGTTTGTTTATTTATCTATTAAATTTATACGCTACCCCCCTCACTGATAAGGCAACTCGGGGTGGCTTACAAACAGTAACAGAATAAATGTATTTAACACAGTTCATTAAGCAGTGCTACATGTTACTCTTGGGAACAAAATAAACTCCTGACCATAAAGACCTTTAAGTAAGGACAGAGATGACTTTGTAAGGAAGATGACTTTGTAAGGTAGTGATGGTGGGGGGTGAATTTAGATATGTATTCCACTGCATGCATATGATTTGTTCATGTTGAGTAGAAAACGGAAAGTAAGTAATGTTTATAAATACTTGCTATACTTTTCAAGTCTGAAGATTTGTGTTCATTAAACTTAAACTAAACTTAAAAGAGAAAATGTTATAGGTTTTCACTTTTCGCTATTTCACTATTCACCAATTTTCTCAAAAAAAGACACTGCTTTCAAAATATGAGCCGAACTCAGGGGTTGCCACGAAGAAGAGGGAATCAAACTATTCCCCAAGGCACCTGAGTACAGAACAAGAAGCAATGGATGGAAACTAATCAAGAGGAGAAACAACTTAGAACTGAGGAGGAATTTCCTGACAGTGAGAACAATTAATCAGTGGAACAGAAGTTGCCTCCAGAAGTTGTGAATGCCCCAACACTGGAAGTCTTTAAGAAGATGTTGGATAGCCATTTGTCTGGAACGGTATAGAGTTTCCTGCCTAGGCAGGGGGTTGGACTAGAAGACCTCCAAGGTCCCTTCCAACTCTACTATTGTATTGTTTCAGGATGAGTTAGAAAGCAGAAACATCTACAGAAGATCCAGATCTAGAGACAAACTGAATTCACACACACATACATCAATCAACAAAATATCTAGCAGACGTTTCTCATTCTGGTTCATATACCAAAAAAGTTCCTGAGATAAATAACTTGTTTGTTGCCTCTTATTTTTGCAATAGTGCTTTCATAGTATTTGTTTGTTTGTATTGAATTATATTTTTCTAGGCATATTTTCACGACGACTCAGCAACATCCAGTTAGATTCCTTGTCTAATTCTAGCATTGGTAGAGGGGGTTTATTGACTCAGGCTGAATGAGAGACTAATTGGAATAGATTCAGTTCACTTATCTATAAAACAGATTATGGATGTAAAGATGGAGAAACTAGAAGTAAATTGGAGGGGCTAAGCTCAGAGAAACACTAATTACAGTGGTATCATTGCACTATTATTATTTTCTTGCAAGAAACATTTACTGTGAAATAAATGGAAAGAGGAAGAACACAATAGAAAGCAATTATGGGGTGGCTCCTCTATCCTCAGCATGACTCAGTGACATTTGAAGCACAGAATAGCAACAACTATAGAACCATAACTTACAGTAAACATTTCACTGTTACTGAATAATATACTTCACAGACTTTTGAAGTCCAAATCTCGGTACCATTTAAAGAATGGCCTTTTGTTTTAAAAACAATCAGAATTGAAAACAGCTAATGAATGCAATGAGCCCATAAAAGCCATTTCTAACCCCGTCATCATGTTTTTGATGGTGGTTTGTAGCACTTGGGCTGCCACAAAATGAATAAACAATAGTGGGAGAAGAAGGAGTAGATTCTATATCTTGATAGCCCGATTAAATTCTTGGGAAAAGCTTATTAGATGAATGTGACTATACATATGACAGAGAGGAAACCAAATGAAACCACATTCTTGGCATGGTGCCGTGTTCCCCCCAAAATAAGACATGCCCAATCGGGCTTTTCAGAGCATGCACCTTAATGAGCCCTCCCCTGAAAATAAGCCCGCCCCCAACTATTTGGACACATGGCTATGAAGGAAGCCACCATAGAAGAGCAGGAAATCATAGCCTCATGTTTTGATGGAAAATTGTAACTGGGGAAAACATTAGGGGGGGGGGAGAGGTTGAATGGGGGGAGGGGGCTTGAGAGTGACTGGATCACTTTTTGTCACTTAAGTTAATTATAAAGAAGGGAAGCCACTTAATACTTGGCATCAATGTTTTTGTGGATGGGCTACGGAGGATCAACAGCTTCACACAAGAAATCAAGACTATTTAGAATGCTTGCTAGTGATGCTTGCTAGATGTGGATGGTGGACAGATATGGGGAGATATACAGATAGTCCTCAACTTACAACTACTGGGACTAAAATTTCTGTTGCTAGGCAAATTGGGTTGCTAAGTGAATTTCACCCGATTTTATAACCCCTTTTTGCTACAATTGTTAAGTAACAATTTAACAAATAATGACTCTAGTCATTAAGTGAATCATGCAGTCATTAGGAGAACCCTTACTTTGCTTTGAAAAGAAGGACCAGAGGAGACATGATAGCAGTCTTCCAATATTTTTTAAAAAAGAATTTTATTGGTTTTTGAACATTTATAGGGAAAGGTTAAAAGGGTACAAAGAAAATTTTGGCAGCTCCCGTGCTAGTGGTAGAAATCCCCCCAAATCTCACAATTTTTACAATGTTAAAAACAGCATATAAAAGATAAGCATAAACAGAATCTCGTTTTACATTATATCATCCATGTGTTCAATCATCTCTTTCTTTGTCACTTTCTAGTATATCAACAATTATCATAGTATTTCAAATACATTTATTTTTGTGACCTGAGCCTTTTCGATATTGCTCCCTCCTCCCTGTCCCCAGATGGAGCCACAGCCCCCCCTTCATATCTTGCACATTACTACCTTTTTCATCACATCCCCTATTTTCGTCCTCTAGGAAGGAACTATGTTTTTTAATGAAGGCTTCAGCCTCCTCCACTGTATTCATTCTGATTCTCTTTCCCTTCCAAAAAATCAACATTTCCCTCTGGCAATAACCATCTAAACCAAACTCCTTTATTGTATAATTTCTTTGATAAGGAGGAATACTTCCTCCTTTTTTCCCTTATTTTTTTTTGGAATTTGCTTTACAATGGTGATTTCTTTATCTTTATATTTTAATGGTCCTTACCTTTGGGCCCCTAGCACCTCATCCTTCGTGATCCTCCTAATAAACTTAACATGTACCTCCCTTGGAACATTATGTGTTCTAGCATATGCTGAATTAATCCTCTTTATTTCTCTTAATATATTCTGCTAAAATTGTACTCATAATATTCTTAAGATCTTCATTTTCTGTCTCTGGTAGGTTCTGGAATCTGAGAAAAAAAGGACATTCTTTCAAGTTCTATTTTTGTCATAAAATTTTCCAATTCTAAATTTCCCTTCCGGACTGCCTTAACCTCCTCCCCCAATCCAGCTGCCCCCTCCTCCAAAACCCCAATTCTTTGTTTGTTTTCTGTTAAATGTTGTTGTACAGCTCTGAGTTCATCTTTAAGATCTGCCACCTCTTTTTTCAACTCATTTTGACCCCTCATAATTTTCTGAAACATTTGGTTAACAGATAGTTCTTTTGAGCTCTCTCCAGTCCCTTCTTGTTGTAACAATGAAGTAATCTTTGTCTGCTGCATGCTTGGACTGGAGGCGGCAGAGGGGGGATCCGAGAATGACTTGTCCGTTGGAGGTTTTTTGGGCCCCATTTATCTGCGTTCAGAGATGATAAGTCTTTTACAAAGAGAATGGCATCAGTGGAGCACGCAGCTGTGTCGGTCCCAGGCGGCAGGCAAATCCAAAAGTAAAAAGTTAGTTCTCCTTCACAGTTCCAAGGCACGAAGGTACACCAGAAAGAGGAAAAGTCAAATAGTCAGAATTAATCAGGAAGACCACGTAACAGGTGAGATCCAGAGCGCCTTCAGAGGGGGGATTAAGACAATTACCAGAGATTTTTTTTTCCAAAGGTAGTTTCAAAAGGCAGGCTTCATTTATAGGTATAAAAATAAAGACGGAGGGGCGCCATCTTGGCTCCTCCTTTCACAGGGAGAAGAACAAGGAGCTCCATAAAGTTTTTTCCTTTTAAGAAAACAGCTCAGCGATCACCTCTTGCAGCTATGATATCAATCATTCTCAGATAGTTAGTACAAGTAGCAAGTCAGCCTTTATTCTCTCTCCCTTCCAATATAGAGAGAGATAGTTCAAATGCCGTTTTGTCCAAGGGGGGGGGGGTAAAGAGAAAGAAACACCCCCCTCTAATCCTCCAGTTTCAAATAGATTGAACAAAAACTTACAATAGTCTGCTGCTTATCTGTTAACAATGATTAAGGAGATTAAGGTGGTTCTCTCCCCACCAGCATTTCAGCCGCTCTTCTTTCGCTTAGCTCTTTCCTCCCAGAGCCCATTTGGTGAAAGGGCAGACAGCCCGCAGCTGTCTCATGCCCCCCCTCCACTCTCCAGCACCTGGGGCGAGGCTGAAAACACCCCCGCTGGCTGCCGCCAAGTCTGGGGGATTCCAGCAAGCCGCCCTGCTGCAGAAGACCTCTCCAGGGCCCCCTGTGCTCCTGAACGGAGCCCACCAGGGAGACGAGCAGCGGACAACACGTCCGTCACCTACAGGAACCGGAAGTGATCTCAGCAGTCTTCCAATATTTGAGGGACTGCCACAGAGAGCAGGGAGTCAAGCTATGTTCCAAAACACCTGCAGGCCAGACAAGGAATAATGGGTGGAAACTGACCAAGGAAAGATTCAACCTAAAAATAAGGAAAAACTTTCTCACAGTGAGAACAATCCACCCATGGGACAGAAGTTGCCTTCTGAAGTTGTGGGAGCTTCATCACTGGAAGCTTTCAAGAAGAGACTGGACTGCCATTTGTCAGAAACGGTGTAGGATCTTCTGCTTGAGTGGGGGGGTTGGACTAGATAATCTTTATAAGGTCCCTTCCAATTCTGTTAATCTGTCAATCTGTTTGTTTTAGTCTAACTTTGCTTTACAGAAGCCCGCTGGGAAGGTTGCAGATAGCTATTACCTGACCCTGAGATTCTGCAACCTTCGTAATTACCATACATGCCAACTACTCAGCACCCTAATTCTGATCATGTTACTGTGGAGATGTTGTAGTGGTTGTAAATGTGAGGACCAGTCGTAAGTCACTCTTTTCAGGGCCATTGTAACTTCAAACAGTTGCTAAACAAATTGGCCTACCATTATGGGTCGCTACGTAGTTAGATTGTCCTGTTTGTGAGCTTTAAGGGGGACATTTAGACACAGAGTCTTCCTCTTTGGATCAAACTTAACCTTTGAACTTTGATAAGGTGGCGCATGGAGAGTTTGGTTGCCATTGTGATAAATGGGAAATAACAGGTAAATCACAGATTGACGTTTTAATGGAGGCTCCATGACCTGTCGCTGCAAGGTTCGCGACACACTCGAGTCCGGATTCGCCTGTCTGGGCCTTCTGGGTTCTCCCTTGGGTGGGAGAACGAGCCCCGGTCCTCACCGGGAATTTGGAGGGTCCACACGTGGACGAAGGCCGCAAATTAAGACACCACACAAAGAGTTAGCTCGAGGTAGACAAGCACAGAGTGCCTGGAGGATGTATGGCTACATTCCTCTTGACATGTTCTGCACAGACCCTTTTATTAAGCAGTTTCTTTAAGGTGGGGGAGTGGACACATACAAGGAAGTACATTCAGCAATTTTCCACAAGAAAACAATTAATAGGTATGTAGCAGTTAAGGGGTTTTCAAAAACATCCCTAATAATGCATCGTATACACAGTTAGATATTTGCAGTTAACCAACAACCTATACAAACGCTATGCTAAGCTAGATAAACGGTTAGTTAAATATTGTGGTCAGCAAACATCCTATACACAGTTAGATATTTGCAGTTAACCAACAACTTATGCAAGCACTATGTATGTTAAAGGTCACATTCTTATGCAGGCACTATGTATGTTAAAGGTCACATTCTTATGGCCTACTTGTGTTTCAGCTTCAGCAAGGCCTGAACCAAACTACTGTCATGCATTCACATCTCCTCTGTTTTTGTTTTAAAAGGAGGTCAATATCCCTCCAAGGCTATGTGTTCCTCTAACAGCCCACCCTCCGGCAGGCAGCAAGAAGAACCATTCACCTTATCCGGGAATTGAAGCTCACTTTCTGTATCGGAGTCTGAATCCGAAAATGTTAACAATGGTTGTTTGCAGGTGTCATACGAGGAGGGTAACAAGTGTTGCAGTAGGTTTAAATCTTTGCGAGTAGCATCAACTTCTTTATCTATATCACCCAGGCGATTACGTAAAAACCTGAGCAGTTTTCCCATAACACAAGGACCAATGATACAAACAATCAAAATCAAAGGACCTATAAGGGCTGAAAGCAAAGTTGTAAGCCATGGAGAAAAGTTAAACATTCCTTGATACCATGTGTGAAACTTGGAGCGTACTGACTCTCTATCTTTCAATCGGGTATTTAATTCTGCCATAGAATCAAGCACAATGCCTGAACTATCAGTATAAAAACAGCATTCTTCTTTTAAAGCTACACATAAGCCGCCCTGTTTCAAAAATAACAAATCCAATCCTCTTCTATTCTGTAAAACAACTTCAGATAGTGAAGTAAGAGAATTCTGGAGAGCAACCATAGATTGAAAAGGTACGGCAGAACCTATGGCCTCATAAAATGGTGGTTGGAAAAAAAAGGCACATCCAACACTCCGGATCAGCATTAGGAAAGGCATGACTGTTATTAAGAGCAAAATAGGAGGAAGAAATAAGAGACAATAAGGCTTATTACTTAAAAATATACAGTTAACTACTTTAACACATGTTACATTTTTAGGAACTGCTACTATCAATATATACAAAGCAATTGCATCAGAGGGAGGATCATAAGCAATTAATCCTCAATGAAAGATAGTCTTATAATTCGAACCAATGAAGTGTTGAATTACTGCAGGCAAAATTCAAACAGGATCCAAGCATATAAAAAGCAAATGTTTCATGTACAGTTCAAGTCAGTGTGTGTAATGTTAGTTGCACCCATAGATGTTTATTGCAGTCACTGTTCAAATGAGTTTTTTGGTGAGATGACAAAACAAGTAAACATAAACAAATGATGACTAATGATGACTAAAAACTTGGCAAAAATGGCAGCACATAAGTTGTCGTGTCGTTGTTTCAGCACTGCTTTGGTGGTTTTTGGTTTTTCATATCACTGGACAGCTGTTTTGGCAAGATCGTATTGGCCACTGTGCTGTCTGTAAAGTCACCTTGGTCATCTCTGGAACTGGATTTGGGAACTGGTACGACAATATTCTTGTCTAGACAAACATCACGTACTAGAATCCATAAAAATCTGTAAAAACAAGCACAGCATATCCTCGTCCCCCTTGCGGGGGAGGCAAACAAACTTTTTAAATCTATTATGTTACCTATGCCAAATTAGCCAAATTGGGGTACACCAAATTACTAGGTACCCAAAATCCCTCCTTTTTTATATGTTTGAAAAAGCAGTCCCTGAAGGACCAATTAACACGTTCCACAATGGCTTAACCTGTGGAATTATAAGGAAAAACCCCAAAAATTAAAACTGGTGCAATTAGTACAAAATTACAAAAAGGCCAATGAAAAATAGGCCAGGCCATTGTCAGTTTTTTTAAAAAAAAAGTTTGCCCAAGGCAATAAAGGCTGGAAAAAAAAATGTGGCCAAAAATTAAAAATAGATAATACAATAACAAAACAATAGTAGAGTTGGAAAAAACCTTGGAGGTCTTCTAGTCCAACCCCCTAACTAAATAAATGAATTTATTTCTAAGGAGCCCAAAAAAAAAAAAACATAGGTGACATCCATTTGCCATAGTGATTAGAGGCCAAATCATAAAAATTAACTTCTTTGTCCCCAGAGGGGGATGCCCCAAAACACTGGGAACAAAATAAAACAATTTGCTTGGCCTGGTTGAGTGGCATATGGCAAAATTGTGCCAGTCCCCAGGCATTTTGATGAGAAAAAAAATAATCAAAAATAAATCTAAAGAAAAAAAAACATAGTTTCTAAAAAATTAAAAATAAATTGACACACATAATAAAAGTCAGAAATATAGTTAAAAAGCTTATTAAAAAAAGATGTGAAAAAATAAAATAGCAAAAAACAATTTTTAGTGTTACAAAAACAACAATATTGCAAGGTAGGAAACCTTCATAAGAGTCCTTATAAACAATTTCATCTTCCATCCAAAAAAAAAAAAAACAGTCTTATGAAAGCAAAGAATTGAGAACAATAGGCAAGCAGAAAAGTCATACAGACCACATAGTCAAATAAAAGACTGAAAAAAAATTTTATTTTGAAAATAAAATAAAAAAATCAAATTTTGGAATAGAAAAAATAATGTTAATAAAATCAGTCCAATTTCTACAAAAAACCCAAGGTTATTAATTTAACTGCCTAAAAAAATGGCAAAACATTTTAAAACGGAGTCTGTTGTCTTTAAAAAAAAAACATCAAAAGAATTAGCTGACAAGTTACGCAAACCACAAATGGAATGCTCAAAATCTCATTAATCTTTTGAACTGTGGCAAGGGCACAAAAAAAAAGAAAAAATAAATCAAATAAAAAACTTTAGATAGCGGCAGACAAAAACGGACAAATCCAAACAAAGATTCCCCAATAGCTGCCATAAATTAATTAGCAAAATAACTGTATGTTAAAGGTCACATTCTTATGGCCTACTTGTGTTTCAGCTTCAGCAAGGCCTGAACCAAACTACTGTCATGCATTCACAATGACCATCTTTAAAATGGTAATTCATGAGACAAACTCTTCAGGCCTAGCATTTAGTAGAATAAAAAAGAGGATAGGGAAGGAAAGAGGAAGAGAAAGAGAAAGAAAGAAAGAAAGAAAAGAGATGAAAAAGGATAGAGAGAAAAAGACAAAGAGAGAACAAAGAAAGAAAAGAGAGAGGAGAAGAAGGTGAAAAAGAGAAGAGAGAAAGAAAAAGCAGGAAGGAAGGAAGGTTTTTTTAGTGAAGTATATCCTTCTAATGGTATAAAGGTTGTTGACTGATTCAAGAATGCCCTAAAACAGAAGTTATTTGTATCATCTCAAAAACTGAAAACTCCGAAGCAGTCT
Source organism: Natrix helvetica (assembly GCF_964273705.1). Taxonomy (NCBI): domain Eukaryota; kingdom Metazoa; phylum Chordata; class Lepidosauria; order Squamata; family Natricidae; genus Natrix; species Natrix helvetica. The sequence continues at coordinate 132,283,271 of NC_138554.1, read as the reverse complement.
CTCACCATTATCCATACTGGCTACAGCATTTATTTCAGCAGAAATTTAAAGCCTGTGGATTCCTCACTGCTATCCTAAATCCAAGGAATACATACTTAGTCGTTTCTGTAAAAACTAGTAAGTCTCACTCTTCTTTTGTGTGATATGCCTGACACCACTGACTAAGTAACTTTTTAATTGCGTGGGACTATTACAGCACAGGCTGAATTCTTGAGAAATGAAGTCACCTATAATTCAGAACAAATTACATAAACACATAGCAGATGTTGCACTTGTTGTTGGTCTACCTAGAACAAATGTGTTACTTTGAACACTTACAGACTAACTTAGTACCAGTTCTAAATTTCCTCCAGATAATTAAATTTTTATTGAAATAAATTTAGAAAGCGATAATGAGGAAATTCTAGGAATGACTGTATTTCAAAAGGAAGACTCATTTTTAAATTATTTTTGTTGACCATTTTAAGGAAAGGAAAACCATTTTTTAAGAAGGGGAAGGCAAAAGGAGAAAAATGAAGAAACAAGATATTTACAAATATCATGAAATTAAGTTAGAATTTCCAACATTTTATTAATTTAACTAAATATCATTTTGAAAAACTACAAAATCATTGTTAAAATCCTATGATTAATGTTAATGTTAATATTAATACCAACAGGGCAGCCTGCACAGGGTAAATCATAAATGACATTAAGAATTACACTAATTTTTATACAGGGAAATCTAGAACAATATGGAAAAAGCCCTTCATACAGCAATAATATTCAAATGCATCATACATAAGAGACGTTATTACTTGTGCAATATGTGAGGCTTGGTTTCCATCTATCTCTCATTTTGAAGTGTGATTTTGTTTTGTTTTTTTACTGATTGAGACTATGCTGGTTTATACCTCACAGATATGAGTCTGTGATGATAGATCAGGGGTGTCCAAACTTGGGAACTTTAAGACTTGTGGACTTCAACTCCCAGAATTCCCCAGCTGGGGAATTCTGGGAGTTGAAGTCCACAAGTCTTAAAGTTCCCAAGTTTGGATACCCTTGTGGTAGATGGATGGATGGATGGATGGATAGATAGATGATAGATAGATAGATGGATGGATGGATGGATGGATGGATGGATGGATGGATAGATATAGATGACTGGACAGATAATATTTGCCTTTTATTGAGATGAAAAGATTAATTTGATGGAAGAATATGAATTTTGGTTCATAAACATCAAACACTCAACTTGAAAACAGTACAGATCATGGGCTTCATCTATCAAACTAAGCTGTGGTTAGTTTATTTGTCATACTTTAAAAAAAACAGTTGATTGACTTCACACACAGCTTAATAGGCCTTATTTCATGGTTTATAGCTGAGAGTGGCTTGATTCATGACCCATAATAAGCCATTACATACATTTATGGCGTGTTCTCATCTATTGGCTCACCAGAATGATTATCCAACATCTCCTTTAAAACTTCCAGTGTTGGAGAATCCACAACTTCTGGAGGCAAGTTGTTCCACTGATTAATTGTTCTAACTGTCAGGAAATTTCTCCTTAGTTCTAAGTTGCTTCTCTCCTTGATTAGTTTCCACCTGTTGCTTCTTGTCCTACCCTCAGGTGTTTCGGAGAATAGCTTGACTCCCTCTTCTTTGTGGCAACCCCCCTGAGATAATTTCCTTCAGGCATCTTCAGACCTCACTGCACACAAACATTGTCACCATTCAGACCATAATCTTCAGAAGGTGATCACCATACTGGAAAGATTCTCATCCATACTGGGAGTCTACACTACCATTGATCCAGAGTACCCTATAGAGATGCAAGCTGTTTAGTCCCAGGATAGACCAGTTATCATTTGCCTGATGGGAGGGTACCACTTTTGATGCCATTCTCTCTGAACTACAGTTCCCAAGCAGTGTTGCATCAACGCACAAAGATGCTTAAAATATTTTTTTTTTAAGTGGGGAAATTAATTGGGAATTGTCTGTGGACTAATAGATTTGGAGTAAACTATGGAATCTACCAAAGGTGCTTCCCATTTTATAATACAATAATACAATAGTAGAGTTGGAAGGGACCTTGGAGGTCTTCTAGTCCAACCCCCTGCCTAGGCAGGAAACCCTATACCGTTTCAGACAAATGACTATCCAACATCTTCTTAAAGACTTCCAGTGTTGGGGCATTCACAACTTCTGGAGGCAACTTCTGTTCCGCTGATTAATTGTTCTCACTGTCAGAAAATTTCTCCTCAATTCTAAGTTGCTTCTCTCCTTGATTAGTTTCCACCCATTGCTTCTTGTTCTACCCTCAGATGCCTTGGAGAATAGTTTGACTCCCTCTTCTTTGTGGCAACCCCTGAGATATTGGAACACTGCTATCATGTCTCCCCTGGTCCTTCTTTTCATTAAACTAGACATACCCAGGTCTTGCAACCGTTCTTCATATGTTTTAGTCTCCAGTCCCATCATCATCTTTGTTCTTCTTCTCTGCACTCTTTCTAAGAGTCTCCATATCTTTTTTACATTGTGGCGACCAAAACTGAATGCAGTATTCCAAGTGTGGCCTTACCAAGGCATTATAAAGTGGTATTAACACTTCACGTGATCTTGATTCTATCCCTCTGTTGATGCAGCCTAGAACTGTGTTGGCTTTTTTGGCAGCTGCTGCACACTGCTGGCTCCTATTTAAATGGTTGTCCACTAGGACTCCAAGATCCCTTTCACAGTTACTACTACTGAGCAAGGTACCACCTATACCGTACCTGTGCATTCCATTTTTGTTGCCATGAATTATAAAATTCATTTATTTCTCATTAAACCTATAGACTTCCCATATCACAAAGTGACTCTAAACGCGAAACCATTCTGGAGTGGAATACTAAATATGGAGACATGATTTCCTGTGTTTAGTTTCTGAACAAGAAAATTCCATATTAATATTTCACTTTGACTCTTTGCAAACTCCAGGCTCAGTCTTGCTGCTGAAAACTGACTCAGATGCTAAGTTGTGACTTTAATTTAAAAGCTTTGGTGTTTAGAATGTTTAGAATGCAGTATTGCAAGCTAACTCTGCCCATAGCCTAGAGTTCAGTCCTGACTGGCTCAAGGTTGACTCAAACTTCCATCCTTCAGAGGTTGGGAAAATGTGGACCAGATTGTTGGGGGCGATATGCTGACTCCAATGATGGGTTCCGGATCCTGGTGCAACCAGTATGGTGCAACGGGGTTGGGCATCCACCACGTGCTCGCCAGGGATGTGCGGTCAGGGGAGGCAAGGGAGGCAGAGCCTCACCTCTTTTCATGAAATAATAGTATATAATTTTGCGGCTTTTGTGGCTAATGGGGTTTGGGCTTCCAGCCCAACAGCCCCTGCCACTTCTGGACGTCTATTGCAGTCACGAAGAGTGCGCAAAGTCCAGCAGAGGCAGGAAGGTTCTCGTCGTTCCCCAGTCGCTTTCGAGGACTGCGGAGCGCGAGCTGGCGGAGCACGCTCAGGAAGGCGGGGAATGGGATCACGTGTGCTGGAGGCTGAGGCAGCCTCAGCCTCCAGCACACGTGGTCCCATTCCCCGCCTTCCTGATGACGTCACCAGCCTCACCAGCCATAAACCTCACCGCACGTCACTGGTGCTCGCGCACAGCACATGCCTGCATACTTGCCGCCTGTGACGCCCCATCTGCTCGGTGGAGCATCGCGCAGGCTCTGTACACTCCATGTGTGTGCGTGAAAGCCCCAATGGGCTAAAATACAGGTAAGGAGGGCAGGCAGGCAGATGGGCCCTCCGGAGCACCATACCAGAACGAGCGTACCGGTCGTATCCCACCACTGGCTGACTCTTTAAAGGCCCAGAGAGGGGCTATAAAGAACTGTGAAGCAATATATAAATCTAAGTGCTATTGCTATTGCTAAATTCTTGAAGGTTTCCATTCAGCCATTTCCTTTATTACTGGTATTGTAGAAGAGTAAATATGTTCCCTGCTTAATGCATGCTTATTTTCAGTGCTTGCTTAAACATTTCATGAAGACTCTGAATAACTGTGAGTGCAGAACAAGATCATTTGAATTCTGGACATATTTTATGAGTGTGGCTGGGAACTGTTTTGCAACCAAACTTTTGAAATATAGAAGTCTTTCTTCTTTTGATTCTTTTCCTGATTGATCCTTCTGCATCCTAGTGCTCTCCAAATGTATTGAATATCAGTTCCTAGCAGCTGAGGCCCAATGCAAAGCTGAACTATGTCCTGATGCACAATATGGTTGTCACATGGACTGGAATATCAGGATAGGGGTGCCAAAAATCTAGACAATCAGTGAATGCAACACAAAAAATAGCTAGCAATAGCAGAGAGAGATTCATATGCAGTGTTTCTCAACCGTGGCAGCTTGTAGAGGTGTGGTCTTCAACTCCCAGAATTCCCCAGACAGTATGTTGACCTGGGAATTGAAAGACGTGCATTTTAAAGTGGCCATGGTTGACAGTAGAACCTGTCTCTGCTATTACTAGCTATTTCTCTGTCCTCCAAAGTTTTGCAGCCTAGATCTGATAGCCCAATTCAAGAAAACTGTTGGAAATGTCACTGTGATAAGAGAGATTCAGATAGAGATTTTTAACATACTCTGGCATTCTTTGAATGCTCTCGTTTGTAAGACGTGTCCTCACACAAGTCCCAGGAAAAGAGGGTCAGACGAAAGCAGCCTAGCCGTGACCCCGTGGAGAATGCCACGACAGAGCTGCCGATGTTGTGTTAGGAAGCCTGGGGATTAAGGGAGTGAACGTTAACTGGCGGCAATTCATCCAAGGTGACTGATTAGCAGTTAAAAGTTGCCACTAATTCTTTCTTGCAAAGACTGGGAATTTACATTCAGTGCTGAGATCTGTTCTGCACATTCCTACAATGCTGTTTGGAGCATGCGCTGCTCCAGTCCTCAACTGGCTGTCAAGGTAGGGGGGGGAGGCAAAGAGAGAAAGAGAGGTAGAGCGAAGTAGCCAGCTCTGCCAGCTCTGAGCTGCCGGTTCCTGGTTGCCAAGCAGTTACTGTTTTGTGGCGGGGTTGCGGAGGCTGTTAATTGAAGGAGTCCTCTCAGCATCTTTGGTTTTCCCCTACACTCTTCTTGTTTAATTTGGAGAGGCAGAAAGAGGGAGGAAAAAAAGAATGCAAGCGTGAGAGAGAGAGAGAGACACCACTCAGACAGAGGCAGGAGATTAAGCAGTTGCTGTGTGCTGGCTGATGCTCCATCAGTGATTAAGTGATGGGCTAGCTACTCATCTGTATTTCTTCAGCTGGGATGGTGTGAAACACTTCCACAGTTGCACGCTCACTCTCCTTTTCCCTGCCTCTCATGCACATCAGCAGAGGCAGACCCATACCTACATACACACGCATACACAAGACTTGTGAAATCCTCTTTCTCACTGCAGTAGGTCCAAGTAGGTGAACATGACCACAGCTAAGGATCAAAGTACATCAGGAAAATCAGTCCATCAACAGGAACAGGTAATGGACTTTTTCTCTCTCTCATTCTCTCTCTCTTTTCTTCTTCTTTTTTTTTGGGGGGGGGAGAATAGGGAGATAATTATGAATGCATTTTATGCCTCTTCTTTGGTTGGCTTCCTTCCCTTTTCATTGCTGACAATATGCAATTAACATTCTAAAATGAGTCATGCCAAGCAGGATGTTGACTATCAGCTATCATTGAATATAAATACTTGTGCATGAATTTTGCAGTTTCCAATGATTTATATTATGACTCCACGTGTGTATGTCTCTCTGTGTGTGTGTCTGTATGTTGGTGAGCTTGCTGGATATTTGGGATTATCTAGTAGACACCAGGTGAGAATTTTTTTTGGGGGGGGGTGTCAAAGCCCCGTATTTTCCTCACAGCATTAACCCAGTTTATGGTGTCTAACTTGCTTGCAATGGCTAATTATCTCCTTTCACCAGATTTGTCTTAACCAGATTTAATCCAGCTGCCTTTTCTTTTCTTTTCTTTTCTTTTTTTTAGCTTCCTCGCCTTTGTACAAGACGTAATACAATTGCCTTTATTCACAGTACAGCTAGTAGAGGATTTTAGACTTTGGGTCATAATCCTTTGGGGATTGTGCTTTATATACATTTATATAGTGATTGTTGCTTCCAGGGAATTTTTGCTGTATTTGGAGGTGCTCCTGTGTATCTTGTGATGTGGGGCTCCAGAGCTCAGTCTCAAATCTTATCCAGCTTAGCATCTTCAATGAGAAAATCTGTGTAAATATGGAGGTCAAATCCAGTTAGTATTATGTAGAAATTGCTGCAGAATATCTCTTGTCTATCCCAAGTGCTGTGTCCCTAGTGAGATTGTTACCTTCGTTTTGCTCCTGGCCTTGTTTTCTGTAGTTGCAGAATACTAAAATAAAATTAATAATAATCCTGCTAGTCTCTCATCTTTATCCCCTTATCAAGAAAAACTTCAAGTATATAAATATTTTTGTGCCAGATAATAAGTGCACAGAAGCAAAATCACTAAAAAAAAAACAAAAACCAACACCACTCCAGTTACTTTCTGAATTTTATCTGTAAATGGATGTCTTTTTCCTGGTCCAGTTCATAAAATGAGTTTCCTTTTCAATAGAAACCAGTTTTCACCCTAGTAAAGTAATGAGTCACTTTGTCAAGCTAAAAGAGTGCAGGTAGGGAAGGCATGACATATGGAAAGACTGCTTAAGACACCTCAGATCCTGATAAAACCTAGAAAAATTTCACAGGTGCTTCTTAACGCCTTCACTCTTTATCCTATTTGCAAATCCTCCTCTGAGAAATAAACAATATGGAAAGCCCATTTCTTCAGATTCAAATATCAGATTCCACCAGGATTTAAACCTACCCTGCATCTAGTAATCTGAATTGTCTTCTCTTTTTCTACATAAGCATGGCCACGAGGAAGAGGGTGGAAGTTTCCACTGCTATTTTACAAAAGTATGCTTTGAAACTTTAAAACTATAGTTTATTTAAGTACACTTTCTTGTAATAAATCAGATTACTACAATAATAGTTTCTGGGCTTGCTTGAACTTATTCCAGTGAAAATTAAGCAGAATGTGTTCAAGTTTAGATGCCAGACCAGGCTACAGTTAATTTTAAATATATATTAAGTATGTATAGTAAATTTAAAATATATATTCTGAATGAACATGATGGCTCAGTGGTTAAAGAGGCTCAGTTTCTCAGCTGGAAAGATGACAGTTCAGGTTCGAGACCTGAGCACTGTACAATGGGGTGAGTTCCCGTTCCTTGCCCCAGCTCCCATCCACCTAGCAGTTCGATAGCAAGTGCAAGTAGATAAATAGGTATCACTTTGGTGTGAAAGTATCAGCGTTCTGTGCACATAAGCATATAGTCATACCGGAAATGTCTTCGGACTATGCTGGCTCTCCCGGCCAAGAAATGAGCATCAAGCTCCAGAATGGGACACGACCGGACAGGGAAACCATTACCTTTATATATTATCAATTCTTTTCTGCAGAAATGTTGCAAAGTGTTAAACACACAGCTGATAACAGGCTCTGCAGATAATTCTTGCTACCTTTACTGATAATCTATAGTTTAATGTTACACCCAAAGCAATTCACTGCAACCAAAAGAGATTTTAACACTGTGTTTTAACTTACTGGATAGGATGTCACAGGGGACTAGTTTAAACAGATGTCCCCAGATGCAAATTAATTCTTAAAATAGTTTTCCTCTGGCTCAGTATGCTGAGAGTTGCAATTTATATTTCCTCCCCCTCCGCTCCAAGCATGTGGCTAAGTTTAAAGATAGGTGGGAAAAGCAGATGGTTGACTCTTTATTAGATCCAGCATTATCTGAAATGCCACAAAAGGACAGTTCGCCTTCTCAGGGTGACTTTACATTGAAACAAAAATAGTTTGGCCAGCTTTTCTAAGGAACTTTCTCAAGTTGTCCCCTTCCCAAACCTCCTTTGACCTTTTTCTTTTAGGGGGAATTGTATTTATCAGTTGAAACTCATGCTTTTCACAAATAAAGATAAGATGTGAATTTAAAAGGAATCATTTGCTGCTGACAATAAATGAGAAGTCTTACTGGATCTTTATAACATCTTTCCTGCTGGTTAATGGGTCTTCCATCTTATGCTAAAAAGCTTTGTGAATTAGCTGTCAACCAAAACATCTCAAGAAACATTTACGACATTAATACATTTTGCAAAGAGTTGTTAAGCAAATAATTTTATTGTGCCTTCTGAGAAGTTCTGCTTCGCTATGAATTTTTCATATGTTAAAAAAATGTCACCAATTATCCAGTTCTGCAGCTGAGCTGATCTCCAACCAGCAAAATACAAATTTCCTGATAGTTACTGTTCTTTTTATGTTAAAAAAATTGCTTTCTCTCTCTATTTTTTATAGTGGTAAAATTGCAATCCTACACATGTTCCTTTGAAAATAAACCTAATGAGTTACTTCTCAAGAATCATTGCAGAAACGGTGGCTTTGGATAGAATTTCCTCTGACATCCTTAAATGAAAACCTTTTATAAGTGATTAAGGTTTGGTTGTGCTTATATGTCCCATATTTATTTATTTATGAAATTTATACAACCTCCCATCTTACCAGAATTAACCGTAGGAGAGAATGTTTATAGCTCAGAATTGAATTGTGTGGACCTTATTGCTCTCGGTACATGGTTGTTTTCTTGCAGATATTTCATTACCCAACTAGGTAACATCATCAATGCAAGGTGGGAGGAAAATACTGTAACTGTGTTGATGACTTTGATGGTCTCAACTGCTCAGTCTAAATCGCTCAGCAGGGTGACATAGATCTCAAAAACATGGATGAAGCTTTAAAAACCCTTGAAAATATGTCTGAACCGAAATGCCTCTGTCACAAGAACTTTAAAGCAGCTATATCTTTTTCTTGACAAACATGGGCGCTCTTTGACTCCAGAACTTGCAAGGTCCTACTCTAAACCTCTCCTTCCAGTGCGCAGAAGAGTGTGTCATGTACACTCAGAAAGGGCTTAACAACTTACAGATTAACATAGTTGGAAGGGACCTTGTGGGTCATCTAGTCCAACCCTCTGCCCAAGCAGGAGACTGCACATCATCCCCGACAAATGGCAGTTCAATCTCTTCTTGAAAGCCTCCAGTGATGAGGCTCCCACAACTTCTGAAGGCAATTACTGTTCCATGGGTTGATTGTTCTTGCTGTCAGAAAAGTAATCCTTATTTCTAAGTTGAAGCTCTCCTTGTTCAGTTTCCATCCATTGTTCCTTGTCTTGCCTTCGGGTGCCTTGGGAAATAGCTTGAGCCCTTCTTCTCTGTGGCAGCCCCTCAAATATTGGAACAATGCTATCATGTCCCTAGTTCTTCACTAGACTAGACTAGCCATGCCCAGTTCCTGCAACTATTCTTCATATTTTTAGCCTCCAGTCCCCTAATCATCCTGGTTGCTCTTGACTGCACTTTTTCTAGAATCTCAATATCTTTTTTATAGTGTGACAAAAACTGGATGCAATATTCTAGGTGTGGTCTTACTAAGGCTTTATAGAGTGGTATTAGTACCTCACTTTATCTTGATTGTATACCTCTGTTAATGCGTCTTAGGGTTGCATTGGCTTTTTTGGCTGCCGCTGCTCACTACTGGTTCATATTTAGCTGGTTGTCCACTAAGACTCCAAGATCCCTTTCACAGTTACTGTTATTAAGCCTGGTTTCACCCAGTCTGTATGTGTATTTTTGGTTTTTCTTGCCTAAAAGTGTAAGACTTTACCTTTCTCTACGTTGAATTTCATTTTGTCAGTTAGGGCCCAGTGTTCAAGTCTGTCAAGATCCAGATGGATCTTGAGCCTATCTTCTAGGTTGTTAGCTTAGTATCATCTGCAAATTTGGTAAGTTCCCCTACTATTTTCTTTATTTAGTTTGTTTATGAAGATATTGATGGACTTAAACTCCCAGAATTTCCCAGTCCACACATTTTAAACGTGCCAAGTTTGAAAAACACTGCTTTAATTAATAGTTCCTAAACCTAGTACTAATTCTACAGGAGCTAAGTCTTCAACTTTTGGGGATCATGGAACTTGTTAAAAAATAAATCCAGAATCAGTTGAGTCCTCAACTTACGATTGACAGCCGGCAACTGCTCAGCCACGCTTGATTGGCTAAGGCGCGGCTGGCTGAGCACGGGCTGTTTACACCCTTCCCATTGGTCGCCCTGCTTGACAGCTCGCGTATAAATAGCTGTCAAGCAGAGTGAGATGCTGAATTCTATACATAGTCATTCTAGTTGTTGTTCCGTTGCAATAAAGGCTGTTCTACTTACCTCAGCTGTTCCACGTCTCTTCAATCAGTCCAGTCTTCAATACTGGTGACGAGGATGGGATGCTGAAGGTTCTCTGCTAGAACAGTTAAAGGAGAAGGGAAACAATTAATTCCTCTTCCCTTCACGGAAAATTTAAAAAAAATTACCTCAGCGTTGCTGATTGCTATGGCTTCGCTGCCTCAATTCGCGCCTTTCGGCTCACCAAACGAATTGTGGGCCAGGTTCCTCAAGCGATTTCAGTGTTTCCTGATTGCGAATAGTAATCATCTGCTACCAGATGATCGAAAATGCAGCTTTTTCCTCAGTTCCTGTGGACCTGAGATGTTTAATACGGCTAGGGCTCTAGCCTCAACTCTACCGGTCCATGAATTGAATTGGGACACACTCATTGCCAAGCTCAAGAACCACTGTGCTCCAATGCACTCTCGCATAGCTCGCCACTATGCATTCCAGCAATGCGTCCAAAAAGACTCCGAGACTGTGAGCCAATTCTTACAGTCTCTCCGAACAGCGGCCATCCAGTATTGAGTTCATCGATTTGGTCGAATAATTCGTGTGTGGGGTCCGCGATGTCCGCTTCAAGCGGAGGTTGCTAGCCCGTGCCAATATTACCTTGCAGCAGGCGGTGGACGAAGCCAGAGCCGCCAAGCTATCAGATAGATCTATGGCCGAAATTCAACGGTGCCAGCAGCTGATTGCACCCCCCCCAAAGAATCTGCCTCATCGACGAGTTGGCTCCATTGGACGAACTCGACGAGGACCAGGTTGACTGCTTCCAAGCTAAACTGAGAAAACCACAACCTCCTGCTACTGTCTGTTCCCTGGCAGCTGCCTGCATGGGTTGCAGTGGCAATCACACCCGCACAGCTTGCCCTTTTAAAGCAGCCACCTGCCGCCGCTGTAATTAAAAGGGCCATCTAGCCCACGTCTGCTGTGCTGTTTTGCCACCAGCCCCTCAAGTACCGCCCGCTGCCTCCATGCCAGCAATGCCAGCAACCGACCCAGAGAGATGACTGCTATGCCATCAGCAAGAAGCCGCCCGGGGGGCCTGCCGCATTGGTCAGCAAGGCTTCGGCTGACGCAAAAAAAATCATTGTCTCCTTAACGATCAAAGGGGCTCCTTGTGTCATGGAAGTGGACTCAGGATCCTCCCGCTCCCTCCTCTCCTGGAGTGCCCTTTCTAAGAGGTGCCCATCTCTCTCCCGCAACCAGCTGACGCCTGTTGATACCACCCTAAAGGACTACCTGTTAGGGTTCTAAATACCATGCAGAAATAAATCATTGTCCAAGGCAAAACATCCTTAAAGGTCCAATTTATTCGACAGGCAAGTTAGCACCTCTATGGAATTCCAACTCTGATTTGCATCCTGGAATTCCACCCTGTTGAAAGTTCATCATCTATCCCCACACCCACAAATCCATCACATGTTCCAATCATCATCTTCCACGCTGGCATCTGCACCCTTCTGGTTCCGGTTAGGTGTCGAGGTGCGGAGACAAAAGATGACCTTGGCTTCTATAAAAGAATGACAACATACATTCCACAATCCTACTCCTTTCTATTCCCCCCTCCCAACTACTACACTAATGAAACAGCATAGAAAATTATAAGAAAGTGTGGCAGGCCAAAGATCCTAAAAAGAACATAACTACAGGCCTGACACTACCAGGGGACTCAGATTCCAACCCTGGGCAGTTATGTGGTTTGGGTGGACTATGGGGATTTCCATGGGAAGCTCCCTATTCTAGTGGTTGGGAAGCCCCTGCCAGCCCTGTTGGGGCTGGACTGGTTCCCCTCATTATGCCTGTCAATCCTGGAGGTTCATCAAACATCCACCATGGCACCTGCTGTCGAGGACGTCATTTCCGAGTACACTGACATCTTCGACGGAGCATTAGGTGAATATAGGGGTTCCCCAATATCCCTAAACGTAGACCCCCAGGTCGCCCCTATTAGGCTCAAGGCTCGCAGGGTACCATTTGCTTGAGGGCCAAGGTTGATGCGGAGCTCGACAAATGGTTGGCGCAGGGTATCCTGGAGCCGCTCAACCACTCCAAATGGGAGACCCCCCATAGTGGTCTCCGTTAAGGCCAACGGCTCTATCAGGATTTGCGCCGACTATAAGTCGACCATCAACCTTGCCCTCCAGGCAAATCCATATCCAGTTCCAGTTGTGCAGCACCTGCTCCACTCTTTGGGACAGGGCTGCATATTAGCGAAAATGGATATGGCCCAGGCCTACCAGCAGCTCCCAGTGGATGATGAGGCCACTGCTACCCAGACCATCGTCACCCACCAGGGCGCTTTCAGCTGCCGCCGTTTACAATTTGGCATCTTTGTTGCCTCGGGGATCTTCCAGAGCCTCATGGAGCATTTGCTCCATGGGCTCTCTGGTGTGGTTCCTTACTTTGATGATGTCCTGATCGCTGCCCGTAGTGATCAGGGCTCATTGAAGTTCTTAGGAAGGTCCTCGACCGTTTTAGGGGCGCAGGCTTAATTTAAAGTGCAGCAAATGCTCCTTTGCTATGCCACAGGTGGAATTCCTGGGCATCCTTGTGGACGCCCAAGGCATCCACCCCACCCCCTCCAAATTTGAAGCCATCAGGAACGCCCCCACTCTTACCTCCAAGACGGAGCTGTAGGCGTTCCTCGGCCTCTTGAATTTCTACATGCCATTTTTGCCTCACAAGGCAACATTTGCCAAGCCGCTTCATTGGTTGCTCAACCAATTGGCAGCCTGGAGCTGGGGCAGCCATGAAGCGTATGCGTTCGCAGCTGTCAAAGCCATGCTTACTTCAGCAGCTTAGTACAATATAGTGACAAGCTGCTGCTGATGTTAGCATGTGATGCCTCTCCTTTCAGTTTGGGGGCTGTTCTGAGCCATGTCCTCCCAAATGGCTCAGAAGCCCCCATAGATTTTTATTCCCAGACACTCTCCTCCGCCAAGAGGAACTACAGCCAGATCGACAAGGAGGCTCTGGCTGCTGTGTGTGGGATTAAAAAGTTCCATCACTACCTTTATGGATGGCATTTTACTTTATTCACTGACCACAAGCCTCTCCTTGGGCTTCTGGCCGGTGACCGTCCTATCCCAGCCATTCTCTCTCCCCGCATGTCTCACTGGATGGAGTTCCTTGTGGCGTATACATATACGCTGCAGTACCATCCGGGCAAGCATATGGGGCATGCCGATGCCCTCAGCCACTGCCTGCTTCCTGGCACTGACCCTACCCCTCTACCATCTTCCTCTGTCCTGTCCATTACTGACTTGAACCTGTCCCTGTCTTCCTTCGACATAGCCGCCCATTCCCCTGCTGACCCCATGATGTCCCAGGTGTTCACTTGGGTACAGAGGGGGTGGCCTTTGGGCAGGGTGGGGGAGGCTTTCCACCTTTTCAGGACCCGCCAGCTGGAGCTCTCCCTCCAGAGTGGGTACTTGCTTTGGGGTGACAGGGTGATTATTCCTTCCTCTTTGCGCCACCAGGTGCTAGACCATCTTCACCAGGGCCACCCAGGCATAGCTCGCATAAAAGCTCTAGCTCGCAGCTATGTCTGATGGCCCAAGATGGACGAGGAGATAGCTACTTGGGTCAGCCGTTGCACACCCTGCCAACTCTCCCACCCTGCTCCTCCAGTTGTTCCCACTAGAGACTGGGAGGTTCCTGGGGGACCCTGGTCAAGGGTCCATTTGGATTTCGCGGGCCCCTTTCATGGTCAGAATTTCCTGGTGGTCGTGGACACCTACTCCCGTTGGGTGGAACTCCTGCTCATGGCATCTACCACTGAGAAGTCCACCATACGGGCATGGCGGCGGGTGTTCACCACTCATGGGTTGCCGGACACTGTCATGACCGACAACAGATCCCAATTCACCGCTGCGGCTTTTCAGAATTTCCTGACCGGGCAAGGGATCCACCACACCCCAACGGCCCCCTACCATCCTGCTTGCAATGTCCAAGCAGAACGAGCAGTCCACTCGGCCAAAGAGGCGTTGGGGCACATGGAACTGAGGGGATTGGCCAGACAAGGTGGCAGCTTATCTCCTCGGCCAACACTCCACCCCATGTCCCCTGTCCAACAAAAGCCCCGTGGAGCTGCTGATGGGCCGCCACTTGCGAACCACTCTAGACAGGTTGTACCCTCTTTATAATGCCATGCAGCCTCACAACCTAGGGGTGCCTCCACGCCTTTTTGGGGAGGGGGGCCTGGTCTTTGCCAGGAGTTTCTCAGGGTATCAAAGGTGGGTGCCTGCCACCATCACCAAAGTAACCAGTCCCTGTTCTTATAGGGTCGGCCTTTCCAATGGCTGCGAGTGGCGATGCCATGAGGATCAACTAAGGTGCCGCCTACCCACCAAGGCCTTCTCCCAATCAGGCCTCTCCTGCCCTGCTACCACCTCCTGGCAGCCTGCCCAGGCACCTCCTCAAGCTGTTCCGTCACCACTAGTTCACCTACCTGTTCCAAGTTCGCCGTCTTCATTGGTAGGCCCGGATGATGTCACCCGGAGCTCCACTCCCGTTGGGGAGGAGCTACTACATGGGCGACCGCTCCTCTGCAACTGCGTCGTTCTGGGAGAGTCCGGCGCCGCCCTGCCTATCTAAGCGAGTACGCATGTGCTCTTACTGCGCATGCGTGCCACTGGAGGGGGAGGAGTGTTGAGTCCTCAACTTGCGACTGGTCCTAAGTCCTCGACTTACGACTGGCTGCAAGTCGTTGACTTACAACTGACAGCAATTGCTCAGCTGCGCCTGATTGGCTAAGGCACGGCTGGCTGAGCGCGGGCTGTTTATACCCTTCCCATTGGTCGCCCTGCTTGACAGCTCGCGTATAAATAGCTGTCAAGCAGGACGAGGTGCTGAACTCTGTACAGTCATTCTAGTTGTTGTTCCATTGCAATAAAGGCTGTTCTACTTACCTCAGCTGTTCCACGTCTCTTCAATCAGTCCAGTCTTCAATAGAATCCATGATCAAGATCTCTAGTAACAAAAACTTGTCTGTGTACAAGTGAATAGCTGGGTGGGGAATTCTGGGAGTTGAAACCCACACATCTTTAAGTTGCCAAGTCTGAAAAACACTTGCAATAGTGGTTGCCTAAAATGTTGGACTGGGGTTTGCTGATTTGTAAGCCTGTAAAGTTCCCCTCAAAAAGACACAGTAAAATTCTATGGAGGGAGGACGATCAAGGGCTGCTGAGTTTGTTTCTTCCTAGAAGTTAAGCCAATATTAACAACATGTCAAAAGTATTAGCACTATTTACAAACAATAAAGAAAGCTTTACCCCAAGTCGTTTTAGCAAAGCTAAATGAAGGATGAAGAATACAGTCGTACCACCTGGAACCCACCACTGGTGTAGTCTGATGAAAAGAAGGACTAGGGAAGACATGATAGCAGTGTTCCAATCTCTCAGGGGCTACCACAAAGAAGAGGGAGTCAAACTATTATCTAAGGCACCTGAGGGTAGAAGAAGAAGCAACGGATGGAAACTAATCAAGGAGAGAAGCAACTTAGAACTAAGGAAAAATTTCCTGACAGTTGTTCTAATTAATCAGTGGAACAACTTGCCTCCAGAAGTTGTGAATGCTCCAACACTGGAAGTCTTTAAGAAGAGATTGGGCAATGATTTGTTTGAAATGGTCTTTCCTGCCTAAGCAGGAGGTTGGACTAGAAGACCTCCAAGGTCCCTTCCAACTCTGTTTTGCTTTATTCTGCTCTATTCCAAGTAAGACTGATACTGTGCAGCTAGTCCTCAACTTATAACCATAGATTTAGTGACCAAAGTTATAACAGCACTAAAAATAAAAGTGACTTATAACTGATCCTTGCACTGACAACAGTTGCAGCATCCCCACAGTCACAAAAATTGTGACCAAAATTTGGCCATGTATTTGTGATGGTTGCAGCATCCCTGGGTCATGTGATCGCCATTTGAGACCTTCCCAGCTGGCTTCTGGCAAGCAATGCCAACATGGGAAGCTGGGTTCATTTACCAATCACTCGATTCACTTAAACATCGCAATGATTTACTAAACAGCCAAAAAGTTCTTAAAATTGAGCATGATTCATTTAACAACCCCCCTTGCTTAGCAACAGAAATTTTGGTCTGAACTTAGTCATAAGTTGAGGACTATTGTAAGTAGTTCCTTGTATGAACTGGATTGCCTGATTGTATAAAGTCTTGGTAGCATTACAGGTTTTTTCCTACATTACTCCTGAATCGCAATTCAGCCTTTTTACAAGTCTTGTTAAATAAATAACCAAAACATCTCCTTGATTCTCCCTCCTTTTAAGTTTGATACAAATTGCTAAATAAAAACTATTACTTTCCTTAATCATGGTTGGGTTTTTTTTTTGTTTTTTTTGTTTTTGCATTTATGGTTATAAAATAAAATGAAAACGCATGACAGGACTCCACACTCAGCAAGAGTGAAATTTATTTTGTTGTTGTTAGTTGCGAAGTCGTGTCTGACCCATTGCGACCTCATGGACAAACATTTCTCCAGACCTTCCTGTCCTCTACCATCCTCTGGAGTCCATTTAAGCTCATGCCAACTGCTTTGGTGACTCCATCCAGCCACCTCATTCTCTGTCGTCCCCTTCTTCTTTTGCCCTCCATCTTTCCCAGCATGAGGCTCTTCTCCAGTGATCCTTCCTTCTCATTAAGTGGCCAAAGTACTTGAGTTTCACCTTCAGGATCCGGCCTTCTAAAGAGCAGTCAGGGTTGATCTCCTCTAGGACTGACCAGTTGGATCGCCTTGCAATCCAAGGGACTCACAGGAGTCTTCTCCAGCACCATAGTTCAAAGGCCTCAATTCTTTGGCGCTCAGCCTTTCTTATGGTCCAACCCTCACAGCAATACAATGCAATTGTGAAAAACATTGTAATTTAATTTATAGTGGACTACAATAACTATTTCCTCATTTCTTACTCTAAAAAGTTTTAATTGCTCTGAAAAACTATAGGAATTCTGACTAGATTTTTGTTTCATGCTAAACCAATATTTGTTTCGGACAAACTACAGTTAACAAACTACGGTTTTATCATCCTGCATGAAGCCAGCCGACATGGCATGTCACTTTTCAATCATCAAAATAGAACAATTGCTTCATTTTTTGAGGAAACCAGAAGTATGACTCTCCTGCCTGCATTCTGAAATATTACCTTAAGTATTTCATTCTGAAGTTTTGCTGAATCACAGCTCCTTGCTCAATGCAGAAGCAAATGACCCAAGAAAGTTGCTAAATCAGCATTTCTCTCACCAGACTGGTTTCTGAGTTTCCGTTGGGCTTTGGTTTGAGGTCAAACCTGTTCTCACAGGATGTGAATTTCCTTTTTCAAATTTGTATCTTTTTCACCGAACACTTCAATGGAGTTCCAAAACAAATGATTAGTGGCTGCCCCTCTATTTACCTCTCATTGTTTCCGAGGGGCGAGCTAAGTGGGGTGTACCATATAAGAGCACTTTTTAAAGACAGTGTTTCTCAACCTTGGCAACTTTAAGATACGTGGATTTCAACACCCAGAATTCCTACAGTTTTGCAGAGCATGACTGGCTAAGGAATTCTGGGAACTGAGCAAATGCTTTAAGATGATTTTAGATTTTAGATAAGCCTAAAGATTTAGAGTCTATAGAAGAGAGACTCTAAGGCAGTGATAGCTAACTTTTTCCCCATCATGTGCCAAAAACAAGGGGAGCACGGTGGTGTAGTGGCCGGGCCATACCCAAAATGCTATGCACGTGACACACACACACCCGCTTTTGGCACGCAATGGTTTTTTGTTTTTTCACCCTCCCCAGGCTCCAGAGGCTTTCTAGGAGCCCAGGGAGGATGAAAACAGCCTCCCCCGTGCCCCCGTCCGTTCCCAAACTTCCAGTTTGGGTATTGGGTTGTTTTTCGCCCTCCGGAGTCTTCAGGGAAGCCTCTGCAGGGCAAAGAATGGTTGAAAAAGAAGGCTGAAGTCAGTGCATGCTGGAGCTGACAGGACAACGCCTCGTGTGCCCTAACAAATGGCTCCGCCTGCTACCTGTGGCATGCATGCCATAGGTTCGCCATCACGGCTCTAAGGACTCTGGGATTTCAACTCCCAAAATTCCACATACCTTAGAGTTGCCAAAATTGAGAAATACTGTTTTTAAAACATTTTAAATGATCCCAAAACTGAAAAACTCTATGGAGGTTCAACCAAATCTCTGCACCTCCAGATCCATGCTAGTCTGTCTAAACCAGTGCTTCTCAACCTTGGCCCATCTGAAGATGCGTGGACTTCAACTCCCAGAATTCCCCAGCCAGATGGCTGGGGGATTCTGGGAGTTGAAGTCCACGCATCTTCTGGTGACCAAGGTTGAGAAACACTGGTCTAAACAGAGAACTGAATTTTCCTAAACTGGATTTAGTGCTGTCCATGGTTCTTATTTGGTGGTCTAATGTTTTCTGCTTTTCTCTGTCTCCCTGTAAATCCTGTCTCAGAAAACATATTGTACCATTTCTGGGTTAGTCTTGATATCTTAAGAATGTTGATATTTGAAGTCACTTTTATCTTCACTATATAATGCAAGAATGAAATGCATCAAAGGTTTATCAAGTTACACATTGCACAAGCTATTTTTCAGAATTTTACCTCTTTGTAATATGTTTATATTAATGTTTTAGTTTACATAATATTTTGCAGTAAATTAATCTATTGGCACCAAATTTATTTATTTATTTATTTATTTATTTATTTATTTATTTATTATTCATGCTTCTAGACCGCCCCCTCTCCCAAAAAGGAACTCGGGGCGGTGTACAGTCCATGCCAAATATATCAAAATACAATAAAAATTGAATATGTACAGTTGGAATGGAGGAGGTTAAAAATGGAATTAAAAGAACTGTACAAAGCAATATATATAAATATAGGATTTTGAACCCCTAAAAAACACACAATAAGTTAAAATCAATACCCCTAAAATAACCAGTTAATACATTTGCCAGGAGGGACAGTTGTAATTATGCCAGGCCTGCTAATCGGAACAGGTGAGTCTTCAATTTTTACCGGAAGGAGCGGAGGTCAGTAGTGGTTCTAATGTCGGGGGGAGGTCATTCCAGAGGGTTGGGCCCATCACAGAGAAGGCCCTACTCCTTGGTGTTGCCCGTTGGCATTGCCTAGTGGACGGCACCAGGAGAAGTCCCTCTCTGTGTGAGCGAATTGGCCGCAGGGATGTATGTGGGAGGATGCGATCCCGCAAGTAACTAGGTCCCGTGCCATGGAGCGCTTTAAAGATGGTAATCAGCACCTTGAAACGCACCCGAAAAACCACAGGTAGCCAGTGCAGCTTGCGCAGGAGAGGTGTTACGTGGGAGTACCTCGTACTCCCCATCACAGCCCGCGTGGCTGCGTTCTGAACTAACTGCAGTCTCCGGGCGCGTCCCAAGGGCAGCCCCATGTAGAGAGCGTTGCAGTAATCCAGGCGGGACGTCACCAACGCATGAGTGACCGTGCGTAGGGCATCCCGGTCCAGTAGGGGGCGCAATTGGCGCACCAGGCGAACCTGGTGGAACGCCCCCCTTGCCACGGCTGCCACATGGTCATCCATTGACAGCCGGGCATCAAGGAGGACGCCCAAATTGCGCGCCCGTTCCACAGGGGGCAATTGTTCGCCCCCTATGGCCAGCGATGGAATCAGCTGGCTGAACCGAGGTGCCGGTAGCCACAGCCACTCAGTCTTGGAGGGGTTGAGTTTAAGTCTGTTGTCCCCCATCCAGACCCCGACGGCTTCCAAACACCGGGACATCACTTCGACAGCCTCGTTGGGGTGGTTTGGGGTTGAAATATACAGCTGGGTATCATCAGCGTAGAAGTGACACTCAACCCCCAAACCACGGATGATCTCACCCAGCGGCTTCACATATGTGTTGAACAGGAGAGGCGAGAGGACCGACCCCTGTGGCACTCCACAAGTGAGTGGCCTCGGGGTCGACCTCTGTCCCCCTGTCAACACACATTGCTTCCGGTCGGAGAGGTAGGAGCCGAACCACCGCAGAACGGTACCTCCGACTCCTATCCCCTCCAACCGGCGCAATAGGATACCATGGTCGATGGTATCAAAAGCCGCCAAGAGGTCTAATAGGACCAGGATAGAGGAACAACCTCTATCTCTGGCCCTCCAGAGATCATCGACCAACGCGACCAAGGCTGTCTCCGTGCTGTGCCCGGGTCGGAAGCCGGACTGGCGTGAGTCTAGATAATCGGATTCGTCAAGGTGTTGTGGAAACTGCTGCGCCACCACATTCTCAACAACCTTCGCTAAAAAGGGAAGGTTGGAGACTGGACGGTAATTAGCTAGCTCCGTTGGGTCAAGCGAAGGCCCCTTAAGTAAGGGCCTCACCACCGCCTCCTTCAAGGCGGTTGGCAAGGATCCCTCACCCAATGAGGCATTCACCAGGCCCAGAAGCCAGCCTCGGGTCACCTCCCAAGATGCCAGTACCAACCAGGAGGGACACGGGTCCATTAAACATGTGGTGGGTCGCAGCCGTCCACGCAACCTATCCAAATCCTCGGGGGCAACAGAATCAAACTCCTCCCAGGATGGTCTCACAAGACTCGCTGTTGGCGGCCCGTCTGGTCCACTGAGGGGGGCCCATCCACTCCGGATCTGAGCGACTTTGTCCTGCAGATATTCCCCAAACTCCTCTGCTCTGCCCTGCAAGGGTGCCCCCCGCGTCCTCTGTGACAAGAGGGAGCGGGTCACCCTAAACAGGGCGGCAGGGCGGTTATCCGTGGACGCAATAAGAGTGGCGCAATATCTATGTTTGGCCGCCCTTAATGCCACAAGGTAGGTCCGTAAATAGGCTCTTACCTGTGTTCGATCAGATTCGGAGCGTGAGGACCTCCACCTGCTCTCTAGACGTCTCCTATGGCGCTTCATCACCCTCAGCTCCTCGGTATACCAAGGAGCCCGGGTGGGTCGCTGTCGCAGGAGAGGTCGCAAAGGCGCAACCCGGTCCAAGGCCCCAGCTGCCGCCCTATTCCAGGCGGCCGCTAGGTCCTCCGACCGAGCGCGGGTCAGGGCTACAGGTAATGGCCCAAGCTCCGTCTGGAACCTATCCGGTTCCATCAGGTGCTTGGGGCGGTACCAGCTTGGACCGTCTGGTCCCGCCTCCTCGCGGTGGGGGGTAGCGCCAGGGAAGTCCAGCCGGAGACATGAGTGATCTGACCATGACAGGGGTGTGACAACCAAGTCCCCTATACCCAGATCACTCGTCCACTGCTCAGATACAAAAACAAGGTCCAGTGTGTGGCCACCTTCGTGTGTGGGGCCCTGAATTAATTGGGTCAGGCCCATGGCTGTCATGGAAGCCATGAACTCCCGAGCCACCTCAGATGCTGCTCCCGTCGACGGCAGGTTGAAATCCCCCATAACCACAAGCTTGGGGATCTCAACCGCCGTCTCCGAGATCAGCTCGAGGAGCTCGGGCAGGGCCGCTGATGTATAGCGAGGAGCCAAGTATACAATCAGCAAACCCACCTGCCTCCCTGGGCCCCATTTCACACCAAGGGACTCACACCCGGATATCTGAGGAACAGTGAACTCCCTCGGCTCTAGACCTTCCCGTATAACTACCGCCACCCCACCACCCTTACCCAGGGCCCGAGGCTGATGGAATGCACGGAAACCTGGTGGGCACATTTCCACGAGGGGTAAACCACCCTCGTGGCCCAACCAGGTCTCCGTTATCCCTGCAAGGTCCAGCTCCCCCTCAGAGATCAACTCATTAATGAGGGGGGCCTTGTTGGTTACGGACCTTGCATTGCAAAGCATCAGCCGCAGGCCCCGGCTCTGTAGTTCCTGACCACCTAGGTTGCGGGGGTTGGTACAAACGACCGGGCGTAGCCAGCAGCCACGGTCTCCCAACCGACCTTGTGATCTTCTCTTGTCCTCGCATCCCCCCCTCCCCGCGACCGTTGTAATCAAACAACCCCCTGTTGGAATAACTTGTTCCTTCTCCCCCCCCACTCCGCTCACTTCCTTCCCGGACTCACCTGCCCGTCCGGCACTGGCACTGGCTCCTCTCCCGGCCTGGTTATCCCACCCCCCCCTCCCTGGAACCCCTTAATAACAATAAAAAACATTTAGATAAAAAGCCCCTCAGCCTCCGTTTCTTCCACCTCTCGGGGTTCACAAACCCGTCATCAAGGCAGGCCCTTGAAAGTGCCAAGGGCCGTACCTGCGAGAGAGGGGCCTCTCGCAGGCGGAGCAGGTCTAGCCTTGAGTAGATTGATAAAATATTAAAACCCAATTGGGTAAGGGTGCAGATGGTAAAAGTTAATAATTAATAGCCGGAGGCTGAGATGTTACTGGGGAGCTGGAGGGGAAAATGTTCCAAATATTTCCAGGACGTGAAGGTGAAGCAGGTGGAGATATCATAAAAATGAGGTGACAGTCCAAGGTGGATTGAAAATAGATGTAGTACAGATGTGGGTTCCTTAGTGAATGAGGGGTGGTCTTCTAAGCCCAGCTGTTCTTGGTCTTAGTCTGGGCAGTCAGTTGGGCTCATCCATGGCCCTAACACGGGTCTCCAGTGACCTCTAAGGTTCCAGGTCATCCCCAACCATTATTTAAGGTCTTCTTCTTTCTACTGGTTCCCCAACATCCTCACCTTGACCTCTCCCATCCGGCGTCTCAGTTCTCAGTTCTCAGTTCTCTTAACATTTGCAGCAATTTGGGAAAAGCTTCCAAAATTATCAAGATTATCAAGACACCAGAGCAAGTTCCCAGGAGCATGGGAGCAGCCAGGATATGGCCAGCTGTTATGGGGGAGTCCCTAGGAGTCCCTGGCTGCGGTTCTTTCCACACACCCAATACCGCAGCCATCTCCCAGTGCCGCTCCCTGCTGCCTCCCCATTCTGCTCACCACTCGATGTCCTCTGGTGTCTTTTAGCGTTGTAGGGCGGCTCCAGAACTTCCATTGCCTCCCCATCCTCTCTGGTGCTGCTGGCTTGCCTTTTCTGGTGCTGTCTTGCCTTTTCCCCTTTCCTCTTTCAAATTTCGCGCCGCGCTGCCGCCGCCGCCACCGCGCTGCCGCCGCCGCCATTGCCTCACAGCTTCCTTCCTCGGCTCCTCAGCTCCGCTCCGCTCTTTTTTGCCTCCAAGCTTCTCCGACCACCCCTGGTGGACTAAAATAAGCCCCAAACATGCCAGGGTGGTCGGGCTATCCAAATCTCAGCTCCCCGATGCCATGGGGGCTGGCGGCAACCTCCTACCCCTATTGGGCGCTCCACGGTAAGCTAGGAGCTCAAACAGGCGACCACCATCACCGGAAGCTCCTCCTCCTCTGTGTTTTTTATCAATCTACTCAAGGCTAGACCTTATAAATATTTATAATACAATAAATAGATTGTGTTCATGTTCTATTGATTAATTGCTCTCATTGTCAGGAAAATTCTCCTTTGATCTAATTTGCTTCTCTCCTTGATTAGTTTCCACCCATTGTGTCAGGCCTGCAGCCATATTTTCTTTTGGATCTTTGGCCTGCCACACTTTCTATTATTCTGCTATGCATTTTCTATCGTGGGGAAATGAGAGGGGGGATTGTAAGGAGTTCCATACTATGTAGCCATAATAAAATTCTTTCTAGAAAGCCAAGGTCATCCTTTGTCTTTGCACTTCTGCACCTGACCGGAACTGGATGGGTGGAACTGCCAGCATGGGAGTGGGAGATTGGACCATGTGATGGACTTGTGGGTGTGGGGGCAAGATCTTAAACTTTCAACTAGGTGGGGAAAACCAGGAAGCTTTCAGATTCGGGTTTTCCCAGATGTGCCAACATGACTCTCTTAATAAATTGGACCTTTGAGCAATACTTTGCCTTGGAATCCTGACACATTGCTTCTGGTCCTGCCTTCAGGTGCTTTGGAGAATAGCTTGAATATTGAGCTTCTTTGTGGCAGCCCCTGAGATATTTAGAGCTTTGTTTATTATGTGAATTCAATCATTGCATATTCTACTGATTTATGTGTCATTTGTCATTCTTTTTTATATCTTTGATGGAACTTCATAGCTCACAGATCACAATTGATTGGTTTCTGGGTTTCTAGAAATGTAGATGAACTGTTAGCTCTACTCTGAAAAAAAACAGAGTACATATCTGTATTTGTTCTCCTTAACCTCTAGTGCCAGGCTAGAAACAATGAGATGGTGAGTTCTAGTCTCTCCTTAGGCATGAAAGCAGGCTGGGTGATTTTGGGCCAAACACCTGGAGACTATGAGTTCCAGTCCCACCTTAGGTATGAAAGCCAGTTAGTTGACTTGGGCCAATTACTCTCTCTTTCCACCCAACCCACCTAACAGGGTTATTGTAGTGGGGAAAATAGGAGGAGGAAGGAGTATTAGGTATGTTTGCTGCCTTAAATACATGTTTAGATCAGTTTTCCCTGGTTTGATGCCTTCCTTATGGGTTAAATATCAGCTTCCATAATATCATATGTAACTGTTGGAAATGTCTCATTTAGATTACAAATTTGTCTGGAACTGAAAAACATTGGTCAGTTGAGTGCAGAACATCAAAAACCACACAATTAACAAAACAAAACAAAAAAACACCCTCAAGCTACATTAGAAAAAATACATTTTAAAAAATCACATCTTTTACTTAATCTACCAAAGCATCATATAAATAATTTACCCTAATATCCAATTGCACTATATTTGCTGCTTGAATCATTTGATGAGATAGTTATTTCCATTGCATTACATGTGAAAAATATAGTTTGGTGGATGATTTATTACTGAAGTAGTTCTTCAGAGCTATCAAAAACATAGAGTTGAGTGTTTGTAAATACATTCTGTGCTTATTACACATTGCCCATAACATAACCTTAATTCTGCATGGTTAGGAGCTATAAACCAGTCAGTCATATTTTCCAGTGATAGGATATTTTAATCTCTACATGCTCTTTTAAAACTTAATTAGATTATAGTATTTGCACATTTGATTCATATATGGTGACATTTCAAGTTTCATCTTTGCCCTTTCAGTAACTATGCTCCTAAAATATGTACCATATTTTTTCAGCGTATAAGACGCACCAAGATTTTTGAAGAGGCAAATTTTAAAAAAAGGTTTTGCATTCTGCAGACCTCCCAAAAATGGTCTGGTTTTTGTCAAAAAAAAGGGGGGGGGGAGACATAGTCTTTAGGAGGCTTATAGAGTGCTCCTGGGGGCTGGGGGGGGGAAACTGAGCCAAAAAATGGCCCATTTTTCATTCTTTTCTGCCCTTCCCACTTCCAGGAGCACTCTGAAAGCCTCCTAAAGGCTCTGCATGGCCATTTTGGTGAAGGGAGCGGGACTTCAGGAGGCAAAAATGCTGTATACAGTGTACAGTATAAGATGCACCCAGATTTTCACTCTCTTTTTTGAAGGAAAAAGGTGCGTCTTATACTCCGAAAAATATGGTATTTGTTATCTTTGCCAGAACTGGAGCAGGATGGATGGGTGGGTGAATGGGTGGGACAGACGGATATATATATTAAGTAATGCAAGTAAACTCACATAAGTTCCAATTGGACAATTAGCTTTTATTCCTCTCAGATGTGTGGATAGATTTCTTCTTGACCAATGTCCTAACTACTTCTCCTACAGTAAAACTGAATAGAATATTCAACTGTTTAATGTTATGAGGTTAGAATGGTCATTTCTCCAATAGATTGAAATCAATAACAGTAAGAGTATAGACTTAGAATAATTTTATTGTCCCTTTGAATAACAGAATTGGAAAGGACTTTAGAGGTTTTCTGTTCCAACCCCCTGCCCTATACCATTTCAGACAAATAGCTGCTCAATTTCATCTTTAAAACCCCCCAGCAATTGAGCACCCACAGCTTCTGGAGGCAAGGCAACTCATACGAGTTGGAAGGGGCCATTGAGATAAAGATGTTCAACTCCTGCTCGTTGTAGGAATCCTAGTTGAAGCATCCCTGAAAGACAGCTGTTCCCTCTCTGCTTGAACATATCCAGGAAAAGGGGATTTTGGTGCCTCTCTGGGTAATTAGTTCCACCATCCAACCATTTATAATATTAAGAAATATCTTCCACTCTTTAGTTAAAATTTGCCTTCCTATAGCTTAAATTATTGTTATGTCATCTGTACTATAAGACAAGTAACTCCGGGACTTTTCCTAGGTGACCTCTTTTTGGTTACTTGAAGAGAATAATGACATTCTCATTTAGATATGGTGGATTTGGTCTAGACCAGGGCAGTCAAACTCCTGGCCCATAGGCCCGAGGCGTCACACGCTGGCCATGGCCACACCCAGGAAAAAGTCCTGACTCGTTACGTGATGACATGAGTTTGACACTCCTGGTTTAGACCAAATCCACCATATCTAGATGAGACTGATCAGTGCTTTCTCACCTTAAAAACCTTAGAGACATGTTGACTTCAACTCCCAGAATTCCCCAGCCAGCAGATTCTGGGAGTTGAAGTCTGAATGTCTAAAAGTTACCAATGTTAGCAACACTGATCTAGACTTAAAATTTCCTCATTTTAAGAGGAAATCAATGGAACACAATCTGGATGCAGTCCATTTAAAAACATATACACATAAAAACTACTCACTTTCCAAGAAATATAACCTTTATGTTCAAATATGCTTAGTTTTTAAAACTGATATTAAATGTGCCTTCAGTTATTACAGGGTGTTTTTCAATGACTTTTTTGGACTCATGTTAAATTTTCTGAAGAGACTGTATCAATAATATAACATTCAAAATCAAATTGTAATATACTAGTAAAATAAGCCCTATTTATATTTTTCAGATTGCAATGTTAAAATGTCAGTAGGATACTCAGTAAAATGTACCCAACAAAATATCTACTTCTAAGTGTGTTCTAAAGGTATTTAATAACATTTCAATATGAAAAGAAATTGTGTTATAGATAACATGGGAAGATAATTCTATACTGTTGCAAGATAGTTTTTTTTCCCCTCATCAATTTTTCATTCAGTTATTAATCATTCTTCCTGTGAAACTATTAAAGCATTAAAATTAAGAGGTTTTTTCCCTTTCTTTTCATTCTAGTCTGGTTAATGAAAAAGTTCAACACACTGTCATTTCTTAGAATGATGATCCACTGAACATAAAGTCTCAAATATTAATTTTGATGAAGCTTAATCGGAACAAGATTCAAGAGAATTGCATGCAATTCTTTTCTATAGTTGTTTCCTTTTAAGCTGAATTTTAGATTTTTACAACATTCCAAAAGATGTTAACCTTTACGGTTACATTTCCTCATAGTTGTAATTTTAATGCTATAAATGAACAGCAGAGGCATCTAAGCGAAAGGGATAAAGGAAAAAGATATTGAATGTATAAGACAGCAAAATCCAGAGAGAAATGGAGAATTCAAATATCTCTGGAAGTGCTTCACATTTAAGACTTCTCCATTAGTACAATTTTTATTGAGTCTTTTTTATTTTTATAATGGAGGAAGTCAACCAGACTTTAGTTTATTGTAGTAGTAAACTTTCTGAAGCATTAGTTGTAATTAAAAGTTACATTTTTATGTAATGAATTTGTAGGCCAAATATTTATTTTTTTAAAACTATTTCCATTCTAAAGGTATATAAATTAGGTGATCAGTATGCCAATGGGGTTCCTTTTAACAATAAATAAAAGTTGTTTGCAAGAAGTAAATATCAGGAATAAAAGCTGTTAGTTTACAGATACTTTTAGGTAAAACAAATTGCCCTTAAGTAGGCGGTGTTGTTACCTTTGATCTATCATTATGATCAGAAATATGTATTAAAATATTAATTGTTGTGATTGTTGAGCTGGTGTGAATGGTCTAAAGTGATTATATGAGATAGGCAGCCAGACAAGTCCTGTAAACAAACAAACAAACAGTGATGTCTTATATATGTTTCCTCAGAAATAAATTTATCCGTGTTTACAGAGACTTGTTTTCAAGAAAGTTTACATGAGATCTTTGCTATCTTAAGAATACTATCTTACTGAAACATAAAACCATAACATAGGTAAACAGTAAAGATCCCTCTCGTATATATGTGCTAGTCGTTCCCCACTTTAGGGGGCGGTGGTCATCTCCATTTCAAAGCCAAAGAGCTATTGTCCGAAGACGTCTCCGTGGTCCTGTGGCCAGCATGACTAAACAATGAAGGCGCACGGAACGCTTTTACCTTCCCATCAAAGATGGTCCCTGTTTATCTACTTGCATTTTTGCATGCTTTTGAACTGCTAGGTTGGCAGAAGCTGGGACAATTAATAGGAGCTCACTCCGTTACGCAGCGCTAGGTATTTGAACCGCCGAACTGCCGACCTTTCTGATCAACAAGCTCAGCGTCTTAGTCACTGAGCCACCGTGTTCCCTCAAACCAAGCAAGAATTTATTTAGATATTCGCCTTTTTTATTTTTACAAATAAATCAAAGCAGCCAACATATCCAGAACATCTTCCTCCTTATTTCCCCCCCACAACAACAGTGAGGTGTGTTGGGTTAAGAGATAGTATTTTCCAAGGGTCATCCAGTTGACTTTCATGCCTAAAGCAGAACTAAGAAGGCACAGTCTACTGGTGATTGGCTCAAGGTCACCCAGACAGATCTTGCGCCTAAAGGGAGACTAAAACTCATGGTTTCCCATTTTCTTTTCTTTTTTTAATTATTATTTTTATTAATTACATGTCTTAGTGCTTAATACACATCGTGTTGTCTGGGTATTTAATTTGCTTAACAATACATATTACATTCTTAATCTCCACCTCTTTTTTTCAACCACTGGTAAAATAGATTCCATGTCTGATAATATTCTGTATTGTCTTTCTGTTTCATTTTTAATGTCAGCCTGTCCGTTTCTGCACATTCTAGTATCTTCTTAATTATTTCTTCATCTCATGGTGTTTCTAGATTTTTCCAACATTGCGCAAATATAATA
Organism: Natrix helvetica; assembly: GCF_964273705.1. Classification (NCBI taxonomy): domain Eukaryota; kingdom Metazoa; phylum Chordata; class Lepidosauria; order Squamata; family Natricidae; genus Natrix; species Natrix helvetica. Next base: position 132,254,034 of record NC_138554.1, on the reverse strand, counting down.
CTGTCAAGACATGCAATATTAAACATATACTTTTCTTATCACGTTTACCTGATATTATACCTAATAAAAATAGTTCAGGTTAAAATCTACATGCTTTCCTAACATCTTTTCTAACCATTTATTTATTTATTCCCTTTTTTTGTTTGCTTTGCCACAAGTCCGACACACATGATAATATGTGCCCGTTTTTTGTTTACATTTTCAACATTTGCTAGACATATTTTTAAACATTTTAGCTAACCTGGCCGGCAGTAAGTGCCATCTATAAAACATTTTATGTAAGTTTTCTTTATACGAAGTTCCCATTGTTAATTTATAATTCCTTTCCCATAAATGTTGCCATTCCTCTAATTCTATATTATGATCCCCTCCCAAAAAAAGTTCCCATTGTACTATTGTATCTTTTACTTGTTCATTTTCCATTTTCAAATTAATAAAAAGTTATAAATCTTCTTAATTAATTTTTCATTTGAATTCAACAGTCTTTGATCGAAGGGTGTTTGCCCTTTATAAAAGCCATACTTTTTCATATCTAAATGTTCTCCCATTTTCTAGCATAGTGCCTTAACTATCAGATCAGTGCTGTCTAGTTAGCTGTTGGGAAACTCAGAAGCAACAGAAGAAAGACTTCAAAAAGGCCAAGAAGCACAGCAGTGAACAATCATTCCTATGCAGAAGCTCAAAGGGCATTGAGATTTTGTTAAGGCCTTGCACCAAATTATATAATCCTGCTACCATGGTAACAAGCTTGCAGGATCTAATCTTGACTAGAGGATACATAACTTTGAAAACTTTACAATAAACCATTGCTTTGCAGCTGTGTAAAAATTCTCCGCCTTTCTTTATTCATTAAGAAAGTCGGAAAAACATGCTGGTTAACTCAGAATGAATTTAAAACTTCTACGTAAATATTTAGAATGTTTTTATTATGAAGGCGAAATCATGATATGTCATTAAACTCCTCAAAATATGGTCATTAAGTGAGATGTCAGGTGGTCACTTTGGTCAACTACCGCAATTCTGACGATCCTGGTCTTTGAACGATTTTGCCAGTCATTAAGTGGGCAAAGTCCCAGATAAGGAATGTGGAATACTTCAGGTCATGGTGGAAAGGACGGGAAAGTGGTGGGATTCATAATGTTTTACTAACAGTTCTGTGGGCGTGGCTTGGTGGGCGTGGCTTGGCTTGGTGGGTGTGATGTGACTTGGTGGGCGTGGCAATTTGAAAGATACTGCAAAATCCCCATTCCCTCCCCACCCCACTAATCTGCTTTTCAGCTTCGTTCTCCTGTGCAGGGCAACAGAAGAAGACCCAGCCAATCAGTTGGGACTCCAATCAGCTGCAAGGCAGCAAATAGATGGGGGCAGGGCCAGCCAGAGGTGGTATTTGCCAGTTCTCCAACTACTCAAAATTTCTGCTACCGGTTCGCCAGAACTGGTCAGAACTGGCTGAATACCACCTTTGGACTGGGAGGCTCAGTACAGGCTACACACAAATTGAGGGGTTGCTGCAGGGGGTCACAAAACCTCAGCCTCCCTGAAAGCCTCACTGCCCCAATCCGCCTGTCATTGCAAACAAAGTGCCCCACTTAACTTTACTGTTTTTATCCAGCTGCTGGCAGGATTTTCAGCCCCAAAATGGAGGTTAAGAAGAGAATGCACAGCCATTTGTCTGGAAGGTTATAGGGACTTCTGCTTGATTAGAGGGTTGGACTAGAGGACCTCCAAGGTCCCCTCCTACTCTGTTATTCTTAGGGCAGCACCATTAAATGTATGCACAGTTTTTCTCTAGCAGGCTGATTGCAACTCAGCCGCATGGTGTCATAATCTGCAATTGCTTATAGAATTGGGAGCTCTGCTTAAATCCCTGGGGAAGAATTCCACGAGGACTTTTGCTGGCTGCCTGGGAATTCTCACACCAGTAATCTAACACAACTGGGGAATAACAGTGCAGATTTACATCATGATTTATAATTCAGCCTTTGGGAATCCGCCTATAATATCCATTGCAGAAAGCACAAAGCAGAGATAGAACAGGCTTCCTTTAGTTAAGAAATGAAGAATTTGGAGCATATCTTAAATATAACTGGGCTTGGTTGAGTTTTTTTTCAAGTCAGTTTTTTTACTCCTGGCAACTACCTGGCAAGACCCTGCAGTTTTCTTGTCAAAGGTTTTTAGAATTGGTTTGTCCTTGCTTCCACCCTAGAGGTGAGAGAGGTCACCCAGCTGGTTTTGTGCCTAAGGCAGAATTAGAACTCATAGTCTCCTGGCTTCCTTAACTTCTCCACCAATCTGACTCTCTTAAGCAAGTCACTAGGTGAATCATGGGTTGTTAACCAAAACAGGTTTTCCTCATTAACTTTGCCATCTAAGAAGATTGCAAATCACATGACCTTAGGATATTGAAGGGACACGGTGGCTCAATGGCTAAGACGTTGAGCTTGTCAATCAGAAAGGTTGGCAGGTTGCTGGTTTGAATCCCTAGTGCCACGTAATGGAGGGAGCTCCCATTATTTGTCCCAGCTTCTGCCAACCTAGCAGTTCGAAAGCATGTAAAAATGCAAGTAGAAAAATAGGGACCGCCTTTGGTGGGAAGATAACAGCGTTCTGTGCACTTTATGCGTTTAGCCATGCCAATCACATGACCACAGAGACGTCTTCGGACAGTGCTGGCTCTTCGGCTTTGAAACGGAGATGAGCACCGCCCCCTAAAGTCGAGAACAACTAGCACATATGTACGAGAGAAACTTTTACCTTTAGGACATCTAAACCACTATAAATGCATGTCAGTTGCCAGGCAACTGAATTTTGACCATGTAACTGGGAAAACTACAATTATTGTAAGTGCGGAAACTGGTTGTAAGTCATTTTTTTTTCAATACTGCTTTAACGTCAAACACTTGCTAAACAAATGGTTGTAAGTTGAGGACTTCCTGTAGTGCCTTTGGGCATGGATGCTATACCTGGTTAAAATATTCTTAATACCTAGAAATCTTGATGTATTACTATTTGTATTTTGTATGAGTAAACTAAAGTAGACTAAAATTAGTACTACGTGATTTCAGATGTTATAGAATCCAGCCATTGTATTATAGATGGCGTAAACAGCATATCATATTCGACTCTAACTTGGTTTAACTTTTCAGTCATAGTTGAAACATAATTTTTGAACTTGGTTAATCTATGCCTATCGTGTATAGAAGGAAGTATGTGGTTGGATGCTTCAGTGGCCAAGGATGTTCTTATATGTGTCCACAATACATCAATTTGGAGATTTGGGTTCCTTAATGTCAGGGAATTGCGCAGCCGGTATTCAAATGAATTCATAAGCACTGACACAAAGTTGTAGTTTTATGTAAATAAGTATATTTGTATCAAACGAGATAGTCAGGAGCATCGTCAGGTAAATCAACACAGCAGGAACACCATGAGGTAAATTACAAAGCATGCAGAGGCACGCAGGAAAAAAGGCGGGAAAAATTGAAACTCCCCCTCCACACCCACAGCAACCAATCACAGCACAGCTTGCCTCATGCAGGAACCAGCACTCCCCAATCAATCAAGTCTGTGTGTTCTGGCTTACTACACAACCCCACTGCTCCAGCTACTAAATTTAATTTCTTAACATTTAATAATACAAGAAATAGTAATATATGTATATGGTACACATAGCACATACACATAACACACAAGCAGCAATCTTATGACTAACAGCTAAATATGATATAAAGACAAATTATTTTTCCACTTCCAGCACAGCCAAATTGCAATGTAAATATTTCATATAGTAAAGCAGTACAAACAAACCATTCCAGTTTATAAATGGTAAAATGTTGTTCTCTCCAATCTTGAAAATTCTGGCTTGTTTGGAACAGATAGGATTGTTTCTTTCAAGCCCCCCCCCCCCCATTTACTAGTTTCTTGCTGTTTTTATTTTTCCTTTTAATTATTAACAATATTTTTTGTGCAAAGTTTGGATGGAATTAACTTGTTTCAAAATTGCTAGCAACTCTATGTGTGGATTACATCCATTTCCTGTATGAGTCTTCTGTGTCCTGGTGCATTTCAACAATGATTCTGATGTTTTTTACCAAGTTGGAATAATACAATACAATACAATAGCAGAGTTGGAAGGGACCTTGGAGGTCTTCTAGTCCAACCCCCTGCCTAGGCAGGAAACCTTATACCGTTCCAGACAAATGGCTCTCCAACATCTTCTTAAAGACTTCCAGTGTTGGGCCATTCACAACTTCTGAAGGCAACTTCTGTTCCACCGATTAATTGTTCTAACTGTCAGTTAGAATAAATAGGCTTACATTGTTTTCCAGTATGAAAAAAGTACAAACTTTAAGTCAGTGTCTCTTTTGAATTATGCAATATCACACAAAAAACAAACATATAAATATAAGCAAAACGTATAAACTCAAAAGTATATTTAAAACCCCTAGAGATTTGGAGGTTGATCCCAGACATCAATTAACTTCAAAAACTAGAAAACAAAGTAGAAGGAAAAAAATCAGGGAAACGTTTGAACGTAATACCCAAGAAAGGTTATGTGCAGAATCTTAATGAATTACTGCAGTTAAATTGAACTTCTGCCTCTTTTTCAATGTTGAACAACTGGAATATGTCTTACTTTGATTAGGTGACTTATTGGCAAGTAAGAAAAATTCATATGGGGAACATTACTAATTAATCATTGCTTTCTTTAACATTTACTTTGGACTTATCGGTTTGACATTTGAATTCCAATGTATGTTGCTGCTTAAAATAAAATGTTTCATATGAAAATCCCATCCTTTTTCAATCAAATACACTGAAATACAATTTCCTGTTTTAGCCAATGTAAGGTATATTAGTTTTTTTATTATGCCTTTCTATTAGGAGTGCAAGGCATTATAACTACAGCTTAGAATTCTTTCTGTTTTATTCCTGTAACAACTGAATGAGCTAGATTAGGCTGAGAGGCATCTACCAGACTTTTATAGCTAAATGTAGACTTGTAACCAAGTCTCAGTTCGGACTCAACTCCTAAACCAATATATCACACAGCGTCCTTACAATTTACTGAGCAATATAAGCACAAGTCCTTGTCCAGTCAAAACTATATAAATTTCTAATGTTCATGAATTCATAGATATATATTTAAAATATACTGAAAGAAAAATGTTGAACAATTGAAGGTGTAGAAGGAATGGGACGTCTACATTAGGGTCTAATATTTGATTGTCTTGTGCACGCGCAATCAAAACGCATGCGCGGAAGGCCGAGTGCATGCAGGGGTGTTCTCACATTTGAGAACCGGTAGGGAAAGTAAGTAAATATCAGCCTTGGATACAACTCAAACATGATGCTGAATTTTCTCTTTAGATGCTGAATCAAGAGATGGAACTTCCCCTGTTTTAATGCTCACAAATGAATATTAACCTTATGGTCTTTTCTAGAACTGTTTCTCTAGAACTGGGAACAATTTAGCATAGATCCTTAATTAGCACAAAGATTCTGGTTTCCATTATTTAAGAACATAATACAAAATTTATTTTATTATTGAATTTATTTGTTGCCCATCTTGCTGTGGGGCTACTCTGGGTGGCTTAAAATAGGATAGATCAAGGGTGCCAAACTCGATTTCATTGAAGGCCACATCAGGATTGTGTTTGACTTCGGTGGGGGGAGGGGGGGGCTGCAATGGATGTGTCCAGCTCGACATCACTCGTGTCGGGGGCGCCTGTGGTATCCAAGTGCTAAGGAAGGACTTCTAAGGTGGGTGCTAAGACCCACCTATTCCAAGCAGCTGGCCTGGCTCAACTTTGATCTAACCATATCGCTCCTGACGGGCTTTTACTGGGTATTTTAATTATATTTAATTATCTAGGGGTTTTTAAATATTGTATTTTAATTGTTTTATTTATCAGCCGACCTCCTCCTTGTGTATGTCTCGGTATATGTCTCTGTTATATGTTTGTTTTGTCCATATTTATTTCATATGTTTCATTGTACGCCGCCCCGAGTCCTTCGGGAGAGGGTGCGGCTAAGAAATAAATATTTATTATTATTATTATTCCCTCAGACCCTCCCTCCCTCTCATTATAATCTCTTCCTTCCTTCCTTTTCTTCTTTTTTCATCCCTCTTCATGCTCTTCTCTTCTTCCTCCCCCTCTTTCTTTATTTTTCCTTCCTTGTTCTCTTCCCATCTTTTTCTTTCCTCTTTCCCTTTCCTGTCCTTTCTTCCATGCCCAAATGCAAACAGGGAAACATTTCTCCTTTTGTTTTGTTTTTAGTTTGTTTTGGTAGCCCTCTGCCAGTAAAAACAGAGCTCCATTTTTGCTAGCAGAGGGCTGCAGGAGGCTATCACAGCTCTCCCGAGCTCCATTTTTACTGCCAGAGGCACCATCGGCCGTTCCTTTGCGGTTTCCAAGGCAGCCCCACAGGTCAGATCTAAGCACCTAGTCGGTCAGATATGGCTCATGGGCCTTGGGTTTGACACCCATAGGATGGATGGATGGATGGATGGATGGATGGATGGATGGATGGATGGATGGGTGGGTGGGTGGGTGGGTGGGTGGATGGGCGGGCAGGCGGACAGACAGACAGACAGACAGACAGATCATTCATGTTTTAAATTTTTGATATGTATAACCTGTATTCAGGCAACTTTTGCCCTTAAAGGCATCCTACAAAAATTGGGAATAGACAAGAAAGTGTTAATTTAGCTTGCACTAATATAATCATAATGGGAACTTTCCTTTAGACTGATATGGGGGGAGATCCAAAAAAACCAGCTTTTAAGCAACTGATCTGCAATGCAGCTTGGTAGTACAATTCTTTCTTTGCAATAAAAAAAGATTTTGCATTTGCGATGTAGAATAGATGAATGCATGAAGCAGGAAAATGGTGAGATGAGCAAGGAGACCTGCCAGTTTTCATAACCCACAAAGCACTGATGCATGCGCACCATCCTTCAAGTTGCATGGATGAAGCTGATCAGATCAGCTTCTGAATTCAGAAAAGAAGTCCATTTTTAGCTTGGGGTCGGACAGTCAGACAGCTGTTGTCGTGACTGGAGAAAGCTGCCTTCCCGTTCTCCTGTTCCTGTAGCCTAAGGTCTTTTGCAGATAACAAAAGGGACCAGCCCATTTAAATTCTGTGATTTCAACCATCTCACAAGAGGGAAGATGCCATTTTAAATACTAATTACATGTCAAGTTTCATCAAGTGACTGGATTATGTGACTGCTAGATGAAACTAAAGCATTCAATCTTGCTATTAGGGATAATGCAAGCACATGAGTGGCATTGATTTCTTTAACCCCTCTTAGTACTAAGAGCTTGTGGCTTCTTTCACGGAATCACAGAGGCAGATTGAGGATATCTGTTCTTTCTCAACTGGCAGCCAAGGGTGGGTATTACATGCCCCATCCATTTCTTTAATGTATTTATCTACATTGATAGGCTGAGTTACTGGCAGCCTCTTCTTTTGATGCAGTGCTGTATGAACAGCAGAAGAAAAATTGCAATAGGCATGGTCTTTGAAACATCTCCATTTCTTCCCATTTTGATGTGAGAAGTAACCAGGAAACTGTCCTACAGCACGTCATAGATAAGAAGAAGAAGCTGGTGAACTCCTATTTTCACACCTCCGTCACCCCCTACTACAAATAGATTATGACATCATTGAATTCATTTGCCATCTGTACCCAACCTTGCAGATTCTAGATTGATGTAGGTCATTCATCTTTTTGCTTCCAGTATTCAGACAATGAATGATGTTTCCCATTGGGCCAAATTAAAATATGCAAATATAAGAGGGAAGTATGCTTGAGAGAGCCACAAGTTTTGCATGCAGCTATAAATCCCGTAGAAAATCCTTAAAGGAGGACCTTGAAAAAAAAAGAGAGAGAGACTGTTCAATGGTCTCGTGTTAGACATAAGAGCTTAGAAATACAGCGGTCCAATTTTAATCGTTAGGTCCAGTTTTCTTCTCAGTTACTGGCTGACTCTTGAGGAAAAAATAACAAAGTGGAGGAAAAGAAAGAGAAAAAAGAAACAGAATGGTAGAGTATGGAAAACTCATAGCCAATAGTATATTGAATTTGGATGTAGGGAATAACCACAGTTTCAATGCAATCATCTGTATTTGCAACTTTAAAAATAAAGGTTCCCCTCGCACATATGTGCTAGTCGTTCTCGACTCTATGGGGCGATGCTCATCTCCGTTTCAAAGCCGAAGAGCCAGCGCTGCCTGACGACATCTCCTTGGTCATGCAGCCGGCATGACTAAACACCAAAGGCTCACAAAACACTGTTACCTTCCCATCAAAGATGGTTCCTATTTTTCTACTTTCATTTTTTTCATGCTTTTCAACTGCTAGGTTGGCAGAAGCTGGGGCATGTAACAGGAGCTCACTCCGTTACGCGGCGCTAGGGATTGAAACCACTGAACTGCAAACCTCTCCGATTGACAAGCTCAGTGTCTTGCCACTGAGCCACTGCATCCCATGTGCAACTTTACGCAGCTCTGATTGCATGCCAAAATAGTATTTAGATATGATTTGTTGAGTATGACTGTGTATTTTGATGCACAGGGTGTAACAAAGACATCAAAACATCTCTACAGTATTCCAGGGCAGATCTGATGCCCAACATTTTGATGCCTAGTTCTTCTGTATCCTTGAGGGATTGACCAAGTCATCCTATTCTTTTGATGAAGCTGTCAATAAGGCCCTTCTGTCTTTCACTGTGTTTGGATTCAAGAGAGCTGGGTTGCCATTTCAAGTAGGGAATAGGGGAGAGAGTAACAACAGCAGACGCTTTATTGATGTGCCTAATTCAGGAAAGGAAAATATGCTGTGAGAAAGTGACAAGCCTTAGCCTTGATTTGCATCTTCATATCCTTTGAAGCTTTCCCTTGCTCTTTCCAGCAGGTTTTAGACTGAAAATCTTCCTTTTTTTCTCTCTCTCTGCAGGGATCTCTTGATTTCTAGATGCTGTCGCCCACCAGCTAGGTAGCTTCCCTTCCACAGTTCCCTTAATCAAACCAACTCTTTTTTTTTTCTAGCATCCATCTTTGTTTTTTCCAGAGCGATCTGTTTCAAAATTGTGAGAAAGGGGCATCTTTTGCAACTAAGAATACCTCTGCTAAAATTAAATAAAAAATGGATATGAAAGCAGTAATGGGAATTTCTGGTTGCCCTCCTACTCTTGAAGTTTTACTGTGGATTTTAAAAAATCATTTGAAAACACTTGGATTCTCCGCTAATGATTAGCTGGGGGAAGTTCATGATTTCCAGAGTTATAAGTCTACTACAAGTGTTTGTGCATAATAAGACATTTCTGGCATTTCAGAAATGCCTGCTGAGCTTCTCCGAATGGATAGTTTTTATGTTGGAAATTGCAAACACTGAGAAGTGGTTTCTAGAAGGGGAATTAAGACTCCTGCACTTTGAGGCAAAACGCCTCGTCAGTGTGAGCGATAAAGCCATGGGTGATCTGATTAAGCACATGTAAAGAATTTTCTGATGGGTCATTTTATGACGGCATGGCTAATTGAAAAATAATTCTGTGTGCCTGCTCTTGAAGGATATCCCATTCTGAACCTGAAAACTGCAACCAACTCAGTCTGGTGCTCTCCTCTATTTGGTGAACGTACACAGATGTTGAAAGGCAAAAACGAATGGCAAAGAGTTAAGGACACCACTTCCTTTCTGAAATAGGGCAGCTTGGATGGAGCATTTTCTTCCCAAGGGGAAGAGCGGAATACACAAGGAGCGTGTGCTGCACTTGTTAAAGCTTGGCATTGAGCAAAATTATTTTCCCCTAAGTCCCAAACTTCAATTCTCAAAGTACATAAGGAGCCAAAATAGTTCCAATGATAGATGTAGTATGGAGAATATGGGGACTCATAAATGTTCCCTTATTCTCCTTTAAAAAGGCAAAGGTTCCCCTCGCACGTACATGCTAGTTGTTACTGACTCTAAGGGGTGGTGCTCATCTCCGTTTTAAAGCCGAAGAGCAGCGCTGTCCGAAGACGTCTCCGTGGTCATGTGGCCGGCATGACTAAATGCTGAAGGCGCACGGAACACTATTACCTTCCCACCAAAGGTGGTTCCTATTTTTCTACTTGCATTTTTACATGCTTTTGAACTGCTAGGTTGACAGAAGCTGGGACAAGTAACAGGAGCTCACTCAATTGCATGGCGCTAGGGATTCGAACTGCTGGTTTTTCTGATCGACAAGCTCAGCCACTGAGCCACCGCGTCCCTGGATATGTCCCAATGATCCTTAATTTAAGAGCAATTATTCTGCTGGCTGAGGAATTCTGGGAGTTGAAGTCTACAGGTCTAAAAACTGCCCAGCTCTAAAGCATAGTTTTAACTATCAATTTTATGGTAGGTGTGGGAAGTTTTGAGAAATAAATCTATATTAGAAAATGAGGGAAAGATAAAATGAAGAGGAATAACTGCAAAGCATAAATTAAAAAAAAGATTATAGAAAACCTTCCTTTGTTTTTCCAGCTACCTACCGCAACTTAAATATTTTTACTTTACACTGAAAATTGAATATTATTGCTGGTATTTGCTTGAGTCTAGTCCTTTTGATAGATCTCATAACATTTTCCTAGAAACCATATTCCAAATGTCATTATTTACCTTGCTGTGTAATGGGAATATATAAGGGAGACATTTTTGCTTAAATTTGGTTACAGTTTTGTTATGGATGCATAATAAATTTAGTAATTTTGTCATATTCTCCAATTTTGATCTCCTAGTATCACTCCTATAATTCCTCTTATCCAATATTATGCCAAACGTGGCCTTGAAGCTGTCAATATAGTAAATTGTAACATTTTTCAATTATGTTTTCTGGAATTACACCTAACAAAAATATTTTCAGTTTCAATTTTATTTGTAGGATGTACTCAGTAGTTTGATGATTTGTCTATCTTAATAATTATTGACAGAAATTGATTGATATGTCCCATCAAATTGCTGTCAAAACATAAATCACATAGACAGGTTTTCCCTATGACAATCTGTCTGTAACCTGGTTTTTCAGCTCTTCAGCTGTAACTGAGTCTATCTATCTGCTGGTCTTCCTCTTCTCTTTTATTCCCCATGTGGGTGGGAAAGGATAATTTGGGTGTGATTGATTGCTCGTCAAGTAAGAACTTTGGGGTGATTTGTTTGATACCCACAATTGAAAGCAATTTTTCCTTATAGCTTGGAAATAATATTCTTCATAGCTTTCAGCTTTCCTATCTGATTGCTTTTCTAGGGCATATAAGACCGTACTTTCTCCCCAGCCTTGAATTATAAGAGGCTTCCTTCACCTCCGCCCAGGAGGTCTAAAGTTGTTGCAATAATCATTACAAAGAACAGGAAGAATATAGCAAGTCTGTTGACCTGCACCTGAAAAAAATAGAATGTCCATATCTTCCCAATGAAAAGGTTAAACAATTCTTGTCCTCCCTCCCTCTCCCTTCTACCCTCCCTCCTCCCTCCCTCCTTTCCTTCTCCTCCTCCATCATCCATCTCTCACTCACTCACTCACTCCTTCCTTCCTTCCCTCTGTCAGGTTTCAAAAAAATGCTCTAATTGACTCATGAATCTCGGCCAAACTTCAAAAGAAAATTAGTCATTTATTAGGAGCATTTATTTGGCAAGGCAGATCTTAGCCTTATTTGAAATATAGCTGAACTTTACCCCTGTTCCTTCCCTCCCCTCAGTCTGCGTCATAAATCACATTGCCCAATGAGGTATACCCCTTCCAAGTCTGCTGCGGTAATCTGAGATCCGACTGTAGCCGAAAGTATATGTGGAATGCGCTCTTACCCCCTTCCCTCACCATGGCAACTTTAGGAGTTGACACCCTCCTTCCTTCCTTCTCCTCTTCCTTCTCTTCCTCCTCCTCCATCATCCATCTCTCTCTCCTTCCTTCCCCTTTCTGCTCACAGACCATTCTTAAAATAGTCTTACTCCCACTGACACTGTAGCAATACACGAAATTCTGAAGGAGAAACGTGATCAGACTCTTATTTGTCCCAGAATAGACATCATCTGTTTCATACAATGCTTTTAAAGTTCTACTTATTGCTTAAATAAACTTTCCTTAGTGCAGTGATGGCGAGCCTTTTTTGGCTCACGTGTCATAAGTAGGGGGAGCGCAGGGGGGTCGTGTGCAATGCACGACCCCCAGTGCGCATGCGCGCACTACAGGCGCGACTCCCCCCCATTTTTACATGTTTTTTTTTGCCCTCCCCAGGCTCCAAAGGCTTTATAGGAGCCTGGAGAGGGCGAAAACAGCCTCCCCCCCCCCAGACGCCCTCCTTCAGGAGGCTTCCCTGACGCTTTCAGAGCGCTCAAAACGACCCTCCGAGCAAACCGGAAGTGACTTCTGGTTTGCTCTGAGGGTCGTTTTGAGTGCTCCGAAGGCTTCAGGGACCATCCGGAGGCCTCCCAGACGCCTTTGGAGTGCTCAAAACGACCTTTCGAGCAAACCGGAAGTCCGTTCCTGAACTTCCGGTTTTCCCAGAGGGCCGGTTTTTTATGCTCCAGATGCTTCACGGAAGCTCATGAAGCCTCCGGAGAGCTGGCGGGGGCTGAAGGCTCTTTTTGCCCTCCCCAAGCTCCTATAAAGCCTCTGGAGCCTGGGGACGGCAAAAAATGGCTTTAAAAAAGGGTGAACTCAGCTGGCCAGCGCACGCATGCCGTAGGTTCGCCATCACTGCCTTAGTGTATCACTTTTTAGATGTGTTGCTTTGCAACCATGCTGGTTGGAAATTATGGGAGCTGAAATCTCTCCATATTGGAAGTCCTGGCTAAGGAACACTGGTTTAAAACATTTTTAAAGCAATTGCAGGAGAAGTCTTTTAAGAAGAAGCCAAAAATAGAAGGCTCTGAAGGTCTGGCATTATGGTCGAGCACACCATATGTTTCAGAAAATAGTTTTGTGTCTGAAGCATAACTTCCTTCATCCAACTTGCAATCAAAATATTCTCACTGAGTTCCTGGGTCAAGGATAAGCTTTCTTCTAACTGCCCAATTTGGGGGAAAGTTGGACATGGCATTTTTAATATATGGTTTTCAGACAGGGCAGCAGCTTACTTTCCACTAAGCTGAATTGTTCTAATACCTCATTCACTTTAGCCCTACTCCTGCAACCTGATGCCCATAGATAAGGTAAGAAGAGGTAAAAGGATCTTTCTTTCAAATCCTTACTGCCGCTGGTCCAGGAGAAGACTGAAACAATATCTGCGTATCAGTGGTGGGTTCCAGATCCTGTTGCAACTGGTACAGTGCAATGGGGTCGGCTATCCACCACATGCATGCGCGCAGCGCATGCATGCATACTTACCACCCGCGATACTCCAGCTGCTTGGCAGAGCATTGCGCAGGCGCCATATGCTCCATGCGCGTAAGCCCCGATTGGCTCAAATACAGGTAAGGCGGGTGTGCCCTCCGGAGCACCATACTGGAATGGTACCTGGTGCTCCCAAACACCGGTCATACCCCACCACTGCTGTGTTTGATATCTCTGTTTGTATAGGGAAGTGTTTCTCAACCTTGACAACTTTAAGCTGTGTGAACTTCAATTTCCAGAATTCTCCAGCCAGCATTTCTGGCTGGGGAATTTTGGGAGTTGAAGTCCACACACCTTAAAATTGCCACCGGTGAGAAATACTAGCTTATTTTAAAAAAGTTTTGCCTTCTGCACACATTACCTTTATGTGTACTATTATATTGGCCTAATCATAGCTCAGTGTATCAGAAGAGTCACATCGCTACCCTCTTTCCCCCAAAATAAAACCTAACTAGAAAATAAGTCCTAGCATGATTTTTCAGTATGCTCGTAATATAAAACCTACCCCAAAATAAGCCCCAGTTTAGATTGTCAACCAGATGGAAGTATTTAATACTATATTTCTCTGAAAATAAGACCTAACCAGAAAATAAACCCTAATGCAACTTTTGGAGCAAAAATTAATATAAGACCCAGTCTTATTTTTGAGAAAATGCAGTAATAAATACCATTACATGGTCTGTTCATTTTGGGCCTAGCATTCTATGTGAATTCAACCAATGTGGTTTCCAAACCCTGGTATATCTCCTGATGTAATGTATGTAGAATAAGGAAGTTCTGTTTTTCAATAAACCATAGTTAAAGTAATATATAATACAGGAATTTCTGCTAACATTATAGAAGCTAGAAGTATAATTAGCCGGCATGGTTCTATTTACTTCATGAATCCCCTTGTGGACAATGAATGTTTTGAAAATTCCTTTGAAACAAATTAGTTTAAAATATATGAAGATACTTAAATGGGAGTCAAGTTTAAGATTTAAAAAGATACTTAAATGAGAATCAAAACTGATCCATTTGAACCTCCTGGCCTACTTATAAACACAGCCTACTAATTAAGTTCCCCTATGGAAAACAAATTTGTGCCTGAGGCCATTTCATGCTCAAGCTAATGGAAATCCCCAAGTTTCTGTTTTAAAATTTGACTCATTGTAAATAAAGTTGTAAGGAAGGGAGCTATTTTCAGCTCCTTTGCTGAGTTGCTGAAATAATTATTAATATTGTTTGGAATAACACAGATCGTATACTCTCAAAAATATATCATTTTTTGAAATGCTATCTTTAGTTATCTTGGGTGTAGCCTACATCAGAGTTCGCCAACCTTTTCGGCTTCAGGGACAGGCGGGGTAGGGGAGGAAAGGACATGGTTCCAGCGTCAGCCAAGCATGCGCAGCTCCATTTCCAAATAGAGCGTGCACGCACTCACTCGCTATTCATGCAAGAGACAATGTGCTTGCGCGCGTTCTTGCTCACCGCTTCCTCGGCCCAGTTCTGAACAGCTCAAAGCCTATGGTTGGGCTCCGGCCCAGGGGTTGAGGACCTCTGGCCTATATATACATGCGCCTATAGTTAGACAATGTGTTAAAAGTTAAGTCAAACTTCACTGGCAAGTACCGTATTTTTCGGAGTATAAGACACACCTTCCCCCCCCAAAAAAGAGAGTGAAGATCTGAGTATGTCTTATACACTGAATACAGCATTTTTGGCCTCCCGAAACCCCACCCCCTTCACAAATATGGATGTGCATAGGCTTTGGGAAGCCTGCAAAGTGCTCCTGGGGGTTTGGGAGGGCAAAAACGAGCAGAAAAATGTGCTGGTTTTTTTCCTCATTTTTGCCCCTTCCCCAGCCCCCAGGAGCACTCTACAAGCCTCCTAAAGGCTATGCATGCTCCTTTTTTTGGCAAGAAACGGGGCCGTTTTCACAAAAAAACGGGCTGTTTTTTGCTCGTTTTTGGCCTCCCCTCCCAGCTCTAGGAGCACTTTTCAGGTCTCTCTGCCTGCCCCGTTTTTCACAAAAAATAAGGCATGCAGAAGGTTTGGGAGGTCTGCAGAGTGGAAAAACTTTTTTTTAATTTACCTCTTCAAAATCTTGGTGTGCCTTATATCCGGTGCGTCTTATACTCTGAAAAATACAGTAGTAAGTCACTTTTCCCAGCATTGTCATACTTTCAGCATCATCAACCCAATGGCCATAAGTCAGGGATTCCCTGCAATAAGTTGTGAAATAATCCATCATCTGCAGTACATGCAGTTAACATATGCAGTACTGTTCTCAGAACATGCTTCTCTTGTTTTCCCTGTTTTTTCGTATGAAAAAGTGAACCTCTGAAGTTGCTGTCTGAAAGTCATAAATCTTGTCACTTGAATACTAGTTTGCCTCATACAAAGTCATCTCCTTCTCGTGGTTCTCTCTAACGGTTTACAAGAGCTGAGCTAGTTTTCATTGCAGTGATGACAATGCTGCTTTCCTTGGGTATTTAAGAAAACAAACATTAAAAAGTGATCCATTCTTATTGCCCCACAAATATGCAAGCACGAAGAATAACAGAATTAATATTGCTGAAATCTCCCTTGACAAGCTACCCTAACTAACCTTAGATGATATCTTAGATGACTTTGACTTATGATCACAATTGAGCCCAACATTTTTCTTGCTAAGCGAGACATTTGTTAAGTGCATTTTCCCCTGTTTTACAACCTCGGTTGCCATGCTTGGTAAGTGAATCACTGCAGTCGTTAAATTAGTAACATGGTTGTTAAGTGAATCTGGCTTCCCTGTTGATTTTGCTTATGAGAAGGTCAAAAAAGATCACATGACCCGGGACACTGCTCTGTCATAAATACAAGTCAGTTGCCAAGCTTCTTAATTTTGCTCATGTGACCATTGGGATGCTACAATGGTTGTAAGTGTATAATTGTAAGAAAATAATTTTTCTGTGCCGTTGTAACTTCAAACAGTTGCTAAATGAACAGTTATAAGTTGAGGACTACCTGATAATTATTTTTGTTCTTGGCACAGTGCTGTGTATATATGTTTAAGAGAGAGAAAGAGATACCTTATGAACATTTCACTTCTTTTATTCAAAGTGAAGCCGAAGGACAAAAATTAGATTAATGAATGTTTGTTGCATATTACAAACAAGGAAACAAATGACATTCTGACATTCTGCAAATTCTAATATTATGCTATTGTCAGAGAAACATAATATTTCCCAACATATTAGCATAGAAATAGCTTTGTTCCCTATTACCCAAAATAGCTTTCTTTCCTCCTCCTTTGTCATTCAGCTGTCAAAAGTAAGGCATCAACTTTCAGAGTGAATGAACGCTTATGCAAAGTTTTGATAAATAGGTCTTGAAATATGCACATAATGAAATTCTTTGAGCTCACCTATTTCAAGAGTAAAAGGATTCTTAAAGTCGTCCGAGAAAAAAAGTAGAAAGAAAAACTGACATACAAATGTGAAAAAATAGTGTATGTAGAAGAAACTTCCATATATATTTTAGTCACATATTTGCTTTCAGATAAGGGAATAGAATTGATCTATATATAATAATTTTTGAAGCTATTGTCCATATGTCCATATTTCCTGCCACTTTTATTTCGGTATATGATATTTTACTGCTCACTCTGTGAGTGAGATAGGCAGTTTTCGGAGGCAAGGAAGGAAATAAATAATTTAAAATAATATTATTGACTTAGCTCCAGAAAAATGGAAGAAACTTTGGAAATTTAAAAGCAATGAACAATAGCAATAGGAGGGAAAGCTGAATGCTGTGATGCATAAATCAATCAACTGAAGTAAAATCAAAGCTGCCACAAAAATTGTTATAAAATCAGGTCAGCCATGTGACCAACCCATTTTATAACTCTCATGAGTTACAACCATATGGGTAGGTTCTATTACGCTTATAACTCAAAAACTACCTATAAGTCATCTTTAGTTTTGCTTGGGTGTTTAAGAAGAACTGAATGCAGACAGTAGATATAGCTGTTAATTTGTCATTGATTGAGGCAAAACAAAATCAATAGTACTCTTATTATCAAGTACATTGGAGTCCTTTCGAAAAAAATTAAAACAAGTGAAGTATAGTTCTCTAAGCACAAGCTCAACTCTGAGCTGGTCATCCTGGACTTCAGAGAGTAACCAAGGAGTCCATAGTAGACTTAAGCTATTGCCATTGCTTCTTGAAACTTTTCATCAGAGTGGTAAATTTAGTGTCAGGTTCTGTCAAGTACCAGGGAAATCAAGAGGAGATCAGAGCAGTATAAATGTGTAAAGATTTATTGCAAGCTTAAGCTTTCTACAAGAATCTGAACTACTAACAGTTAAGGGAAATTAGCAGGAGTTAAGAATAGAAGAAATTCAAGGTGGGCTGGACTTAGATATTTTGTGGACGCGAAGGAACTCATGACTGATGATGCATTTGACCCCTCCCTCATGCTCAGCTTAGTCATCTCCTACATCTACATACCCCAATTTTTTATAGAAGTGATCTCTTCAAAGGGTTAGTGAATTCAGGATGCAAGTAACAGAGAAGGTATTAAAGATAAGAAGCAGAATGTTCAAATATTATCCTCTCTTTACCTTTCAAATTCGACAATTCTTTTTAAGGAAATTGAGTTATGAATCATCCACGAAACTCTTGTCACGAAACTCATGCTGAAACAATCCAACTGACAGAGAATTGTGGTGGCAGTTTGTGTAACTGATCACAATTACATTTGTGTGTAAGAAAATGACCTTGAGAAAGCGGATGAAACATAAGAATCCATATGTTGAGTTTTAATTTTTGAAAGAAAAAATATTGACATTGCTTTTTAGACCAATCCCAGGCTTTTACCTATGGGTTTGCATCTCCCAACATGCACACACCCATTGGCGTGTTGACTAATAAATTGATGTGTAAGTGAAGAGCTACTATAAAAGAAAATATATGAAGTTCAACATTGAACTATGGACTTCTTGATGCTCTCTGAAGTTTCATTACCCAGCTGGGTAACATTATCAGTGTTGATAAAGAATTGGATTACTGCATTGTTGTCCTACATGTTTGTTTTTCGATAGTCATGAGATTAGCCTTCTGCAACATATTGACCTTTAAAGATACTGAATTTTAGATCCCAGATGTCACAGCATTCTGAATATTAAAATCCAACTAATCCAGAGGACACCAAATTATGCTGCTTCATATTATCTTGGATAAGGTTTTGCATGCCCAGAAACTACCCACATTGCATTTGAGTTCCTGTTTTCACTATTTTAAAACATCATAAAACATTTATAACACTATTTTAAAATAAAATACAATAAATCATTTTAACTACTCTTTCAACATTTGTATCTATATTTATCTAAACTTTTAAAATTAGTATCAGCCTTCCAGGTAGACCACACAAGAATCACAACTAGATGAGCTAATTTTACTTTATTATGAACAAACTACATTAGCTCCACTGGGTTCATCAGCTGTGTACATGTTTATATTGTATTTGTCACTTTAAATCTAAGGTAATCAACGTTTGCCGTTTTAATACACATTTTCTTCTAGTGACTCTGTGGCCAATACTTCCATTTTGTGAAACCCTTGAACTTTTCCCCAGAAATATAGTCAGCCTTTAAGCCTTTTGAAGATACATCTCTTGGGCTGATTTATAA
This sequence comes from Natrix helvetica, assembly GCF_964273705.1. Classification (NCBI taxonomy): domain Eukaryota; kingdom Metazoa; phylum Chordata; class Lepidosauria; order Squamata; family Natricidae; genus Natrix; species Natrix helvetica. The sequence continues at coordinate 132,235,016 of NC_138554.1, read as the reverse complement.
TGTAGTGAACATTCAGCACTTCAAAGATTCATGACATTCTCACCCGGATGTCTCATTTATGAAGAAATGCCAATAAATTATTTAAAATGGCATTCTTGCTGGTCTTAGCAGTTCTGGACTGACTTTGAGAATCATTGGGAATCTTGGCAGGTTTTCAGAAGCTCTTAAGAGGTACTTGCTGTTAAATGTACAGGAATGAAAGAAGACACTTAATCTTTTCTACTGTATTGGCACCTTTGCTAATGAAAGCAACAGTTAATGGAAATAAGAAATGGTAGCATTTGAATAACCTTGGAGAAGCTACACTAGATCAGAAAAAGGTCATTTTAATCCAGGATCCACAGTAAATAACCAAAGAAGTCCCTGATTTTCTATCAAGTATGGTTCTCTATGACATGTGACTGTGGCCGTGGAATTACTTCTGAATGGTTTCATTATTGTTATTCACCTACAGATAGAATCTTGCTAGACTAAAGCAACTCTCTAGTTCAGTGTTGGCTAACTTTTTTGTCATCGTGTGCCCAAAGCATGCACATGCGTGACAGCACCAATAATACAATGTGCATGTGACAATCTCCCTGCATACCCCTTCCCTCCGTGCATGCATGCGCAACCCCCCATGTGTGCCCCCATGCATGTGCGCGTCCCCCCTATGCCCCATTTTGGACCTAGAAAGCCTACTACACCAAACTGGAAACCAAAATGGGTTGCAGGGTATTGCACAAGCCCCCCAAAATGCAATGCAAGCACCCCCCACGCATACACCCCTCCCCCTGTGCATGCGAACACATGCCCCCCATATGCTCCCAGCCCCCCCCCCGTCCATACACGGCAGAGACCTAAAGATCAGCTGGCCGGCTGGAGGCGTACACACATGCATGGGGGACTGGGCCGGGGCAACGGCTGGTGTGCCCTCAGAGAAGTGCCATAGTTTCACCATTGCGGCTCTAATTTACAGATATTCTCTGTGGACTACTAGGGAGAGGTCATATTAGCCCTCTTCCTGCTTACCAAATTTTCCCACCTGCACTGCCTCTCTGCCTTCTGGGAAGCAGCCCTCTCTCCTGGGACTCCAGACTACATTCCACCACAGGTAGCTAATAGTCACATTTTTTTCAATAGTGTTTCCTGTACTAATCCCCAAGAGTTCATATCTTCACAAAGTGTCGATTTATGAATTACCAAGGTGTGCAAAACACATTTCTTGATGTTCTGAAGGAGGTGATATATTTTAGACCATTGTGTTTGTGCAAGACTCACAAGTTCTATATCACCTGGAACATTTGCTTGACATCTGGAGATTTTTTTTTCTTTTGACCCATGTGAAAAGCGAAAAAGAATATCTTCTGCTTGAAAATCCAGTTCTCATGTTGCAAACATGTGCTTCGTAGGTTGTAACATTTACAAATCAGAAAGCTGATGTCTGTCTTTTTCAGCTTATAAATCCAAGAAAGGCGTGGACTGTCATTCTAACATTTTCTGGTCAATAATTCTACTCTATCCTTCTTCATACTTGAAATTCTTTTTCATCCCTGGATGTGCTTTCTCAGTAACCCTTGATAACCCTATCCACTTTTATATCTCCAACTGAAATGAAGAATACTTACGTATGACAAGAATTGTTAGCACCCGTTCCTTGATCTTTACTCTTTTTCTCTAGTTTTAAATCCCAGTTTCTTAGAATTGGGGATGCTCTTTGCATATTTAAACTGCCATTATTATTATGCTGTGTGTAACTGCATAAATCTGATGATAATGGTATGCGCTAAAAGGATTATTTTGAAAAGCAGTATAATGATCCTCAAATATTATGTGTGAATCCTATGGATTAAATAGTCCCTGCCAAAGGAGACTATTTTGATAGGAAAGATGGGAATAAGAATAGTAGAAAATTTCCATGTGAGTAGAAGAAAATTTGAGAGATGAATGAGAAATCTTGTTCTCCAGCTAAGGCTGAAAGCAGATCCCAATATCTAAGATAGCTAGTGATGAATACTGGTAGGAAGATAAAAATAAAACTTGCACATAGAGTGAGAAGGAAAGGGCATGGCTGCTAATATTATCTATATAAAGAATTTCTACTTCAGAAAATACATGAAGTCCTCAATTAACTGTAGTAATTGGGACCAGAATTTCTGCCGTTAAATGACACGATTGTAAAGTGCAACATCACATGAGTATGCCACTTAGCAACAGCAGTTCTGGCAGTCCCTGTTACTATCATTAAGCAAATCACTGTGGGTCATTAAACAAGAATGTGACCACAATTTCTGGCTTCCCGCCAGCTTCCCCATTGACTTTGCTTGTAAGAAGCCAGCAAGTCACAAATGATGATCATAGGACACCACAATGGCGAGGACTTTGAAGACTGGTCAGAAATACTAGGTGTTCAGCAGCATCAAAAGTTTTTAAATAGTTGTTGAACATGTGGTTGTTACTGAGAACCACTTGTAGCATAGAATTGGGACTCTTTCTAAACGAATCCTGCTCAAAATACTGTTCGTAAGCCAAAAGTTGCTGACTGTGGAATCATACCCAGAATGCTTACCCCTCTTGAAATTCTAAGATTGCCTTGGCATTCATTTACGGAGTACCCAGGTGGATGAATGGAGTCATTGAAGCAGTAGGTGTCAGCTTAAATGGACTCTGGAGGATGGTAGAGGACAGGGAGACCTGGAGGAACATTGTCCATGGGGTCACAATGGGTCGGACACGACTTCGCAACTAACGACAACAAAAATGTCACAATAGAACATGATTTGAAATCTTGAATAATCTCTATGTAGGGTGTGAACAATTCCAGAGAAGCTCCAGCTGTCTATGGCACTATGCCTTCTTCTCTGTTTGATAGCTGAAGCCTCTTCATTTCTAATTCAATTGTGGTATCCTTGAAACCACTATGAATTTTGTGTTTGTTTGAGGTTCTGCAACCTGGCGGTACTTAAGACACATCATTTTTCCATTTGGAAAATTCTTGTCTAACATGGTTCTTCCTTTGTGGTTATAAAACCAACAGTCTTTTAAGACTTTTCAGCTGCTACTTATGGTAATGCAAAGAAATATTGGGATCAGATTCATATTTTAATGGAGAAGATTCTCAAAATGAATATAAAACTGAAATTAGAGACTTTTCTTTTAAGACTACGTGACAGGGAACTTGAAAGATTATCTGGAACTTTTATTATTATATGTGCTGACTGTAGCAAGAACTCTTTATGCGCAAGAAAATTAAAAAAAAGATATATTAATCACCACAGTAGAAGAATGGGTGGAAAAGCTTTCAGAAATAGTCAAATTAACTGCTTTAATCAAAGAAAAAATATTGTAAATCTAGTTTTGTTTCTAGTAGGCAAACACTTCTAGACATTGTGCTCTGGGCAGAAAAAATAAAAGTTGGATTTTGGATTTCCTAATTAGATAAGTCCGTTGTTGCAGAAATGACTAGTTTACTAAGTATGCAAAAGTAAACAGTTGCTGCTGTATCTTATTATTTTTATTCTACTGTGCCCAAAATGTTGGAAGTTAATGCCTTTAGTTTTTTCCCCCTCACTACACTAACCAATTTAGTTGTATTTATTTTGCACAACGACAATAAAGGCTATACTACTATACACGTCTTTCTTTCTCCCTTTTCCATTCTCCATTTCCCTACTATCCTTATTTTCATTTGTATTTTATATTATATGAGCCACGGTGGCACAGTGGTTAGATGCAGTACTGCAAGCTACTTCTGCTGGCTGCCAATTACTAGCAATTTGGAAGCTCAAATCTCACCAGGCTCAAGGTTGGCAGCCTTCCATCCTTCCGAGGTTGGGAAAATGAGGACCCAGATTGTTGGGGGCAATATGCTGACTCTGTAAACCGCTTAGAGAGGTCTGTAAAAGCACTGTGAAGGGGTATATAAGTCTAAGTGCTATTGCTATTATGAACTTTAATAATAAAGAAAGCCTTTTCAGCTGTCTATGTAAGATACTCAGGATATGGCTTTGCCGTCTGGCCTCGGGATCTTGTAATGGCAGGATGGAACCATAAGATAGATAGATAGATAGATAGATAGATAGATAGATAGATAGATAGATAGATAGATAGATAGATAGATAGATAGATAGATAGATAGATAGATAGATAGATAGATAGATAGATGATAGATAGATAGATAGATAGATAGATAGATGATAGATAGATGATAGATAGATAGATAGATAGATGATAGATAGATAGATGATAGATAGATAGATAGATAGATGATAGATAGATAGATAGATAGATAGATAGATAGATAGATAGATAGATGATAGATAGATAGATAGATGATAGATAGATAGATAGATAGATAGATAGATAGATAGATAGATAGATAGATAGATAGATAGATAGATAGATAGATAGATAGATTATTGGCTTTGCTGTTCCACAAATTACATTTCATGGTTTGATGGCTCTGCTGCTTTTAATATTTTCAGTGATTTCTGTTGATAATTTTAAATTATGTATTAGACTGTTCTAATTTAACTTTGTTCCCCACCCAGATAACTGATGTGGGATGGATGGCTATATGTATTTGCCAAATAAATAAGTACTGCCAAGGCAATCAACGCAACAGTAAAAGTAAGGTCATTGATGAAAGGAATAAGCATAGCAAAATTGAGGTTGATTGGGGTGGGGGCCGTTTATCATACTGGAAGAACTCTGGCAGCTCAATCAATTTTGTTCCTTGTTCTCGGCATTTTTACATATAGAGAAGAGAATGTGGCTGTGGATTTGGAGGGGAATAAAAATGGCGGGGTTGCTGAATGATCTGGAAAAGGATCCCCAGACACCTTCAAAAAAAGACTAAAATGTGGATGAGTTCTCACTACTATCCCTTCTTCAATGATCAGATGAGTCCTTTTCCCAAGGAGCTTCAGGGAAAACAGAAAATTCAAGCAGTTCAAATGTATAAACATTTGTTGCAAGCCCACAAGAATCTGACCCGTTGGTGGTTAAAGAAAATGAGCGGGAGATAAGAAAGGCATTCAAGGTGGGCTGGACTTAGATCTCTTGAGGGCACACAGGGACTTATGACTTTGACCCCCCCCTCCCTCTGGCTCAGCCTGGTCATCTCCTGCTGGACATTCGCTACCTTCTAAATGGCTTTGGAGCATCCCGGCAGAGAAGAGCCAATCCATTCTCTACAAGAGCAAAAATAGCGGTGGGGGAATCTATGTCCGTGGGCTCCCTCCTGTGACTTCTCGCTATCTCTTCTGCTTTCTATAAGTCTGCTTTCACATGGATGCCTACCAAATAGCAATTTTTGAAACCTCAGGATGTAATTAAGGGGAATAAAGGATGCACTAAAATGTGTGTGATTCATCAGCATACCATCAGGATATGTAGGAGTGCTTTTTATAATGCACTCAGGGTGCGAAGTCCCGATGCATTCAAAATGCATTCTTACTTACAAGAGAGTCCTAACGGGTGGCTGGAAGAGACTCAAAGCAAGTAGGACAGCTGCAAAAGAAGGGACAGAACTTTTTTAAAAAAAAACTTTTATGATGAAACCTCCCTGGAGAATGTTTTTGAGCATGCTTGTAATTTTGCGAGTCTCTTTGGAGAAGGAGGAGTCTCAGGGGCAGAGGGTGATCAGGACTAGTAAATTCAGTTTCCTTTGTTAAAAAGATAGCGGTTCTCAGCTTTTATAAAGTGCTCAGATAATGAAATCTCAACACATCCAAAATGGTACACCAGAGATAATGTTGTGGCCCACCAGTGGAGCTGGCAGCAGAGTCCGACAGTGAGGAGGTTGGGGAGGAACATAGGCCGGTTGTGGAGGCTGGGGAAAGCTTGGACAAGGGCTCTGCATTGGAAGCAGACACAGGGCCAAGGCCGTCTGGCAGTGATCAGATGCCTACGGAGCTAGACAGCAGTGAGGCAGAGGAACAGCTAGAGCCTGTTCCTAGTGTGTGCATGCGCAGGACTGCCAGAAGAAAGGAACAATTCAGAAATCAGGGTAGTCTTGGGAGCAAAGTCACAGATGGAAGGTGATTCCCCCCCCCGTAGGAAATAAAAGGAGCAAACGGGGAGTGGGCTTTTGCAGGAAACAATTCGTTCGTTCATTAGATTCATTTCAGGAGTATGAAGACCTGTCCGTTGATCTCAGAGGCTCTGTGCCCGATCTTTCCTTGCACAGCACCTCATTTGGAAAATATTTACATGGCGGCCTTCGAAGATAGATAAGGTCTGTAGTCATAAATATTCTTTTGAAAGACTGTTTGCCAGGCCTTGTTGATTGTGAATGAGAGGAGTTCACATTCAATTAATAAAAGGGGTTTTGTCGGGACCAGGACTCTGCCTTGTGCTTTTTGGGGAAGCCTAGGTCAGAACAGATAGATCCAAGTATATTGACAGGAGATGTGAAAGTGGAGCTATTTTTATTTATTTTTATTCTGCCTTTATTATGTTTTTAAATGACACAAAGCAGCAAACATATTTGATATTGCTTCCTCCTTTTATTTTCTCCACAACAACAACCCTATGAAATGAGTTAGGCCAGGGGTGTCCAAACTTGGGAACTTTAAGACTTGTGGACTTCAACTCCCAGAATTCCCCAGCCAGCCATGCTGGCTGGGGAATTCTGGGAGTTGAAGTCCACAAGTCTTAAAGTTTCCAAGTTTGGACACCCCTGAGTTAGGCTTAAAGAGAGAAAGAGTTGCCCAAAGTCACCCAGCCAGATTTCATACCGATCAAGCAGGACTAGAATTCACCATCTCCTGGTGATTGGCCCAATGTTACCCAACCAACTTTCATGGCTGAGGCGGGACTAGAACTCCCAATCTCCAGACAATTGGCCCCAAATCATCCAGCTGGCCTTCATGTCTAAGGTGGAACCTAGAACTCACAATCACCTGGTTTCTTGCTCTGAATTAAAACATTGTGAAACCCCAAATGAGTAAAAAAAAATCTGGTATAAAATCTGCCCTTTTTTGAAAGTAGCTTCTCCAATATTGAATCGAAACAAAAAATAAAAAATGACAATATATGAAGTAGCTTAAATCATGGCAATATAATCATGAGAGCCTGTTGATATATGTATGTATGCCTGCATCACAACAACAGGTAGCATAGCAAAATGATTTTGTTCTCTTGCAATGAATTGATAATACCTTTATTAGGATGTAGATCTTTTTTTCTCTCCCAAAAGTTGTTACATTATACATAAATACCCTGTTTCCCCCAAAATAAGACCTAACTGGAGAATAAACCCTAGCATGATTTTTCAGGATGCTTGTAATATAAGCCCTACCCCCAAAATAAGCCCCAGTTAAGATCATCAGCCAGATGGTTGCAATTAGTACCGTATTTTCCCCAAAATAAGAAGTAACCAGAATATAAGTCCTAATGCATGTTTTGGAGCAAAAATCAATATAAGAACTGGTCCTATTTTCAGGGAAACACGGTAGTGGTATAACAGATTTCATCATGACTCTCACAATAAATCACACCCTTGGAAGGGTATATGTTTAATGTCAAAATTAATGACTTGCTGATAGACATAGTCATTTGCAACGTGGATGGAAATTTAATTTCCCCACCTAGTAATAAGATGAAGGATTTTGTTTAATTATTTATAACTGCTGATTAAAGCCAGGCTGAAGCAACCCAGACAGCGGAATTAACATTTTATTCATTTCCACTCTTCTCCTGCATGTCCAGTCCATACAGACAATAATTTACGTCATCCAGATTATGTTTTCTGGATATCCTCCAAGCATCTTATATCCCAAATTGTGACTGAAATAGGTTGACCCCTATACCCATTCCATAATAATGTTTCTTCCTTGCTGACTTTTTCCGTTCCCCGGCCGATGTGATAATATTCAGCAGCTTCATCAGAAGATAGCAGTAGCAATACCACTTAGACTTATATGACCTCGGAAAGATGAAAGATTAGTCAGCCTTGAGTCCGTCAGGATCAAAGGAATCAAATGTGAGCGGAGGTAGCCTGCAGTATTGCCCTCCAACCACTGCTATCAATAGGATCTCCATTATCCTATAAAGCCTTGATGGCGAACCCTATGGCACACGTGCCACATGGCATGAGGAACCCTCTCTGCAGGCATGCCAGCCGTTCCTCAATCCCAGCTCCACTGCGCATGCGCACATGCCTCCCACCGGCCAGCTGGTCTTCAGGTCTCTGCCACACATGTGGTGGGGGCGGGGGACATCTCTGTAGGGTGTGCTAACATTGCATTTTGGGGGTCATGCAGCACCCCCTTGCCTATTTTTTGCTTCCAGGTTGGTGCAGGAGGCCTTCTAGGCCCAAAATGGGGCACAGGGGGTGCCACACAAGCCCCCCCCCTGCTTTGGGCCCGGAAAGCCTCCTGCACCAACCTGGAAGCAAAAAATGGGTGGGTGGGGTGAGGCACATGCACAGGGGGCATATGTGTGTGGGGGGTCACATATGCATGCGTGAGGGTGGGGCATGCGGGGGGTTCTCGCACACATTGCATTATGGGTGCAGATGAGCTGTTGCACGCATGTGCGCTTTCGGCATGCGACAACAGAAAGGTTAGCCATCCCTGCTACAGAGCATCAATAAGCAAAATTCTTGTTGATGAAGACCTGTTTAATTTATTCAAATCTCACCTTTATTATTTTTGTAAATATTGGAAGGCAGCAAACCAATCTAATACTTCTTCCTCTCCTATTTTCCCCACAACAATAACCCTGTTAGGGCTTTCATACCTATAAGGCAGAACTAGAATTCACTCTTGCCCTAAAGTCACTTAGCCAGCTTTCATGCTTAAAGTGAAACTAAAACTCACAGTCCCCTGGTGATTGGCCCAAAGTCACCCAGCTGACTTCCATCCCTAAAGTGGGACTAGAACTCCTAGTTTCCAGATTTCTAGTCTGGTACTTTAACTACTAGACCAAAGCAGCTCTCATTTTATTCATTAATATTTGGGGGATTGGCTGATGGGTTGAGCCAGAACCAAAAATGGAGGCCCGGTCTCTTTCTGAAACCATTCCTTTCTCTTTTTGTGACTTTGCTTTCTTATTCTTCTTGTAATACTTTGACTACTTCTTTCCCATCTACTCCAAGTAGGAAGTCATAGGGTATGACCAAAATCTGATTTAATGATTCAACTACCTTACAATGGGCTGTTTAAATTTGGCTCCCTCACCACCATCACTACTACTGTGGATAGAACTTCATAAACTTGGCACCTCTAGATACGTTGGACTTACAACTGATATTATCAGATAGCATGGCATTGGGGTGATGGAGATGCAGTCCATGTATCTGGCTGACATCACCAGATTGGAGAAGACTTCTTAGATTCAGTACACACAGAAGGAGCAGTATCTTCCCGGGAGCAGTAGAAATACCCTGTTTCCCTGAAAATAAGACCTCCCCAGATAATAAGCCCAATTGGGCTTCTGAGCACATGAGCAAAAATAAGACCTCCCCCCAAAATAAGATATCCCCGAAAATATTGCAACACAGCAGCAGCCATGAGGTGACCATCCTGCACCTCAAAAATAATAAGACCTCCCCTAAAATAAGGCCAAGTGCCAATTTCAGGGGCCCAAAGAAAATAAGACCTTGTCTTATTTTCAGGTAAACAGTATAATTTCCCCACTGCTATCCTCATATTGTTAAATTTGGAAAAGTGAGTGAATCCCTAGTGGGGGAGGAACAGAAGGATTCATATAGATGCTCAAACCATTTTGACTTAATAATGGAGGCCATCGAGCATGTATCTGTCCTTCTGAGTTCACAGCCACTATGAAATACATTATTAAATTCCCTTTGCCTCTCCCCATCTCCTCTCTTCCTCTTCCTCCTCCTGCCCTCTCTCCTTCTCTTTCTATCCCTTCCCTGCTTCCTCTCCTTTCCTATTCCTTCCTCCCCTCCCCTTGCCTCTCTTTCTCTCTCCTTCTCTCTTCCTTTCCTTTTCTGTTATTGTGGTTATCTTTTTTCTACTCTGAACCGGTGTATTGTTGGGATGGTATTCCCACAAACCCTATTATAATTTTATACTTATCCTTTCCTATTCGCTTTTCTTCATTATCATGTCCTAGCTAAAGGGAAACGGTAAGGAGAGAAGAAAGGAAGAAAGTAGTGAAGAGAGGGAGAGTGAAAGGAAAGAAAAAAATAGGGTGGTGACAATACAAAATAGGTGTATGGGATGGTAAGCAAAGCAACCCAGAATATATATTTTAACCATTTATATGGAAAATAAATATGCAAAAGTGATAAAGATAACCAAGAACAATAACTATGCGAAGGTATACTTGTAACTATATATAAGAGAATAAAAATAAAAACTTATTAAAAAAACAAAATACATTATTAAATTCCCAACGTTAGCTCTTGTCTGCCTTTCTTGTCAATGACCCCTTTCATAAATTTCAGCCTCCTAGTTTGTGTGTTTCTTGCTGAAATATGTCACTGATTGCAGTTGCTTGGATTTTTCCTTCCTTTTGATCTGCATAATGTCTCCTGAAAAACCATCATTGTGTGTGATTTATTTTGAACACTTTAAAAAGGCAATAAAGTGCAATTTTATATATATTCTGGCAACTTGATTCCATCAAGTTTTATGAGATGCTAATATGTCAGTTGTAAATGGTGAGGGAGAGAGGCGCAACTTGTGTTCCTAAGTAGTTACACATTTGAAAGCGCTTTCTCTCTTAACTACTCTTTAAAAAAACAACCATTTTCTGAGATTATGCACTTAAGATGCCACACATTTCACATCCCATTAAATTCGCTGGCGTGTGTTTTCAACTCTGCCCAACCTGGTGTTCATGACCCTTGGTTTGAGGCTGGTTGGGATTTCAGGAAAGCCAATATATTTGGAGACAAAAGTTGAAGAATACTGTATTTCTCGGAGTATAAGATGCACTAGGATTTTGAAGAGGCAAATTAAAAAAAAAAGTTTTTGCGGACTGCAGGCCTCCCAAAAATGCCCATTTTTCACGAAAACGGGTTCATTTTTTTGTCAAAAAAGGGCATGCATAGCCTTTAGGAGGCTTATAGAGTGCTTCTTGTGGGTAGGGGGCAAAAACGAGCAAAAAGCGACCCATTGTTTCACTCATTTTTGCCCTCCCCTGCCCACAGGAGCACTCTGGAAGCCTCCTAAAGGCTATGCACGGCCATCTTGGTGAAGGGGGCGGGGTTTCGGGAGGCCAAAAATGCTGTGTTCAGTGTATAAGACGCATCCAGATTTTCACTCTCTATTTTGAGGGAAAAATGTGTGTCTTATACACCAAAAAATATGGTAATGGTGGAGTGCAGTATTGCTCATAGTGTTGTGACTTTTGTACTCAAGAAGAGGCTGACTAGATCAGTATTTCTCAACTTTAAGATGGGTGGACTCCAACTCCAGAATTCCCCAGCCAGCTGTGCTTTTCCAAATTTAGCTGTACTGGCTGGGGAATTCTGGGAGTTGAAGTCCACCCAACTTTAAAGGCACCAAGGTTGAGAAACACTGGACTTAGAGGAACTTATTAATTAATGTGTACCTTGGCAAACTTCTCCTTAAACTACCTTTCCAAGTAACCCAATTAATAAATAATGAATAAATGATTAGGGAACTGGAGACTAAAACATATGAAGAACGGTTGCAGGAACTGGGTATGTTTAGCTTAAGAGAAAGAAGGACTAGGGGAGACATGATAGCAGTTGTTCCGATATCTCAGGGGTTGCCACAAAGAAAAGGGAGTCAAACTATTCTCCAAGGCACCTGAGGGTAGAAGAAGAAGCAACGGGTGGAAACTAATCAAGGAGAGAAGCAACTTAGAACTGAGGAGAAATTTCCTGACAGTTAGAACAATTAATCAGTGGAACAGAAGTTGCCTCCAGAAGTTGTGAATGCCCCAACACTGGAAGTCTTTAAGAAAATGTTGGATAGCCATTTGCCTGAAATGGTATAGGGTTTCCTGCCTAGGCAGGGGGTTGGACTAGAAGACCTCCAAGGTCCCTTCCAACTCTACTATTGTATTGTATTGTAAATCAAACTTGGTGAGACATGATATCTGTTGATACCTGAATGTGAAATGATCAAATGTTGGAAATACCCCTTGGTCATTGGGTGCAATTAGAAATGCATAATCTACAGGATTGTTTCCAGTTTGGGATTCTTCCTTTGAGCTTTTGAGCTGAGGCTATTTTGAGTTCAGAACATCTCAAAATCAAAATTGGTTTACACGTCTCTGGAGCCAGGGTTTTTTTTCCACTGCTAATGGGCAAAGAAGCTATTCACAGGCTGCAGGATACAGGCTGAATAGATCCCAAGTTAGTGAGTTTCTATACATTAATAATTAACGCATTAGTAGATTAGTTAAGACAATATTTTTTCCAATTGCTGCTTATGGCGTGGAGTCTGAAAAAAGGCAGATACGAGAAGGGAGGGGGAGACACCTTTGAACTGTGGTGCTAAAGGTGACAATTGCGCATCCCACGGACTGCAAAAATAACAAACAAAAAAGTCCTAGATCAAACCTCACCAAAAGTAGCACTTGAAGCGAAGATCCTTTCCATTACTATTTCTGCCCCCTGCCTTTTGAGAATTAATAATTTGAATAATGGATAGCCAAAGTATTCAACACAATCTGAACATGTAAACATAAGGTTCTACGTTTAGGCAAAAAAACGAAATGCACAGGTATAGTGTAGGTGGGACCTGTCTCAATAATAGTAACTGTGAGGGGGATCTTGGAGTCCTAGTGGACAATCACTTAAATAGGAGCTAGTCGTGTGCTGCGGCTGCCAAAAAAACCAACACAGTTCTGGGCTGCATAAACAGAGGGATAGAATCAAGATCACGTGAAGGGTTAATACCACTTTATAATGCCTTGGTAAGGCCACACTTGGAATACTGCATCCAGTTTTGGTCACTACATTTTAAAAAAGATGTGAAGACTCTAGAAAGAGTGCAGAGAAGAGCAACAAAGATGATTAGGGGACTGGAGACTAAAACATATGAAGAACGGTTGCAGGACCTGGGTATATCTAGTTTAATGAAAAGAAGGACTAGGGGAGACATGATAGGACTGTTATTTGATCTATCATTGAATGTGCTGTTTGGTCCTGCAACACAAAGGAGCAACAGGAATAGAAAATAAAGTATTAAGAAATTCAAATGTCTAAAGGAAGGATAAGAACACGAGGGTATTATTCTTCCATCTGAATACATCTGTCTTGGGAAAGTTTGCAAAAAAGCACTGATTCTCAGTTGTGATGACAGTTGATTAAGAGGAGCTGTCAGTTCAGATTATTTTTATTTTCCTTCTCTGGCTATCATGCTAAAGAAACTCTGGCTCTTGAATGTAGATGAAGAAATCAGATGGATCTTGAGGAACTAAAGAACCTTTGCAATCTTCCCATTTTATCCAGATAGCTGCCACTTGGGGCAAGCCACTTTGGATTTGAAGACTTGCTAACTAAATGTATTGCAATTCTTGATCTTAGTGTTTTCCTGGAGGGTCCCCTTTTCAGATCAACAAACTCCATTTCTCATGATCAAGCACAGCAGCTGGGTCCAATGGGATGATTTTCATGTCTCCTTTAGTTGTGCCCTGCTGTCACAGTTGTCATTCTGCTGCTTTTTGCTTCACATGATTGCATCTTGCCAGCTTGACATCAGCAACCGAGGGGAATGTGAGTTGAAGGGGGAGGTCGGGTTTCAAGCAGAGCCAGCCCTGACTATGAGGAGCACCCATCACACATGAGTTCAGCAAAAGGAATGTGGAGATGAAAAATGGAATTAGAATAGGATAGGATAGGATAGAATAGAATAGAATAGAATAGAATTCTTTATTGGCCAAGTGTGATTGGACACACAAGGAATTTGTCTTTGGTGCATAGGCTCTCAGTGTACCTAAAAAGACAAGATACATTCATCAAGAATCATAAGATACAGCATTTAATGATAGTCATAGGGTACAAATAAGCAATCAGGAAACAATCCATATCAATATAAATCGTAAGGATACAAGCAACAACGTTACCGTCCTGCAGTCATAAGTTGGATAAGATGGGTCATAGAACAATGAGAAGACTAATAGTAATAGTAAATGCAGTCTTAGTGAATGGTTTGAAACATTGAGGGAATTATTTGGTTAGCAGAGTGAGGGCGTTCGGGGAAAAACTTGTGTCTAGTTATCTTGGTGTGCAGTGCTCTATATAGCGTCGTTTTGCGGGTAGAAGTTGAAACAATTTATGTCCATGGTGCGAGGGCTCTCTAAATATTTTCACAGCCCTCTCTTTGACTCGTACAGCTGCAGATCGCAGGGTCCCATTCCAAAACAATCTGAGAATTTTTAATTGGACATTGAATGATAACAGTGGGATGGCCAGGGGAGAAGGGAATAATTGCATTATTCTTCACATATCTTGCATGTAGATGTATATATCCTGTACATCTAATCTGTAACCACTTTGTGCGTAGTGAAGTAGACTCTTGGAAAACGAAATGAACCAGGAGTCTGTATTTTGCTAATTCAACTAAGTGGGATGGGATAACACCTGCCATCTTTGTTCTGGTTTTTCACATAGGCATTTGCTATCAATGTCAATGTGATAGGAATTTAAGGTGAGGGTGTAGGACATTGCTCGTAGAATCCAATTAGTGAAGTGGAGGCAGTCAGGTGCATTTAGCAAGATTCAGATGGATCAATTCTATAGAAATATATAAAATATAATTAGGTTCAGACAAATTGAGCATGCTAGAGAAATAAGCAGGCAATGCATTCACTGCCTTATCATAGTGTTGCTTATTGTAATGTTTACAATATTAGAATAACAGAGTTGGAAGGGACCTTTGAGGTCTTCTAGTCCAACCCCCTACTTAGGCAGGAAACCCTACACCACTTTAGATATCCAATATCTTCTTAAAGACTTCCAGTGTTGGGGCATTCACAACTTCTGGAGGCAACTTCTGTTCCACTGATTAATTGTTCTCACTGTCAGGAAGTTTCTCCTCAGTTCTAAGTTGCTTCTCTCCTTTATTAGTTTCCACCCATTGCTTCTTGTCCTACCCTCAGGTGCCTTGGAGAATAGCTTGACTCCTTCTTCTTTGTGGCAGCCCCTGAGAGATTGGAACACTGCTATCATGTCTTCCCTAGTCCTTCTTTTCATCAGACTATACCAGTGGTGGGTTCCAGGTGGTACGGCCCGGTACAACTGTACCAGTAGTAGCCAGGAGCCGGGAGTAGCGGCCATCGTACTGATACAGTGGCTCATTTGGCCAGCCTGCCCACCCGGTACAGCATGTTGCACCTCCGCAACCTCCGCCAAGCAGCTGGATGTCACAGGCTGGTAGAGTGCGCATGCGCAAGTCGGATGCCCGGCCCCATGCACAGCATACCAGCTGTGACGGGGTCCGGAACCCACCGCTGGATTAGACATACCCAGTTCCTGCAACCGTTCTTCATATGTTTTAGCCTCCAGTCCCCTAATCATCTTTGTTGCTCTTCTCTGCACTCTTTCTAAAGTCTCCACATCTTTTCTACATCGTGGCAACCAAAACTGGATGCAGTATTCCAAGTGTGCTTAGAAAGTTTGATTTTCCCAACATTTCTAAACTTTCTGTCTACCAATAGCCTGAAAAGAAGTTATTTTTCATGTAGAAAATCTTTTTTCTGGGTTTATTGCCCATGTTATTGGATTCTGGTACACTTCACTATCAACTGCTATTTCAAACCTGCTAAAAGCCTCTGCTAAAATAATGCTAATGCATTAAAAAAATAGTGGGGGGAATAAGATTCTGCCACAGATTCTGTTTTAGTATCTGCAAGATAATTACAAGTCTTACTAGATAAGTCAAACTTCTTGTAATCAATTATCACAGCAGGAATCCTTGCAAATCTCTGCTTCTGGTCATTTCCAAGAATTGGCTGGGGGGGGGGGGGGAAGCAGCTGAGGAATATGGAAGTGAGGGCCAAGTAGCTATAGGCATTGAATAGATTTATTATTATTATGTGGTTAATCTTTGGTGAGATTCACAGCCTTTGGGGCTGGTTGGTAGCTCAACAGCTCGAGTCCTAACCAAGGACCTAGGAACTGTTAAGGTAACGTCAGAGGATATAAGCTGTTCCAAGTGGGGTGGGTTTTTGTAGAATCAGAATGTTCAAGTCTGATAAATTTATAATTTCCAAATAGCCCTTTAGGTATTGCTCCAAGGGCTCCGATTACAATCGGGACAACACTCGATTTCTTTTTCCACAGTCTTTCAACTTCAATTTGCAAGTCCTGGTACTTTGTGATTTTTTCTTGCTGCTTATCTTCAATTCGTGCATCACCAGGTATTGCAATGTCAATGAACTAATACTTTTTTTCTTTTCAACTATTGTTACGTCAGGTGTGTTGTAGGCCAAGTGCCTGTCAGTCTGGATTCTGAAAATCCCACAAGATCTTGACTTTTTCATTCTCTAGAACCTTCTCAACCTGATGTTCCCAGTGGTTTTTGCTGTACTCAAATCCAAACTTCTGGCACAATTTCCAGTTACTACATCATCATCATCATCATTATTATTATTATTATTATTATTATTATTATTATTATTATTTTCACAATCAAAATTTAAGGATATTGAGCATGGAAGCAGGGCAGTGGTGGAATTTAAATTTTTTTTACTACCGGTTCTGTGGACGTGGCTTGGTGGGTGTGGTTTGGTGGGCATGGCTTGGTAGGTGGGGCTTGGTGGGTGTGGCTGGGGAAGGATACTGTAAAATCCACATTCCCTCCCCATCAGCTGGGACTCGGAAGGCATAGAATAGACGGGGGCGGGGCTAGCCAGAGATAGTATTTTCCGGTTCTCCAAACTACTCAAAATTTCTACTACCGGTTCTCCAGAACTGGTCAGAACCTGCTGAATACCACCTCTGAAACAGGGCTGCATTTGTCGACCTCCCACATCAAAATTCCAGGAGTAATATGCGAATGTAGCCTAATATTTATAAAGCAGACTGATTTTATTCATCTGCCCCTTATGGAATTGATTCTGGTGTTGGAAGAAATGCCCTTCCAGGTTCAGTTCCAAGTGGGGAGAAAGACACTGGAAACCTGGAGGCTATTTGGAAAGATGGTTTAATGGTGGACATTAATGCTGGGAGTGCTTGGCTTTTATGCCCTCTCTGGGCTTTTGAATTTGAGTTTGTATTCGGATTGGTTGTCAGACTCCCATGGGATCATGCAGGGGTAACTTGTAGGTTGTCTGTGTCCCAGGCTTGGTTGTCTTTTGCTGGGTGATGATGGAATGAAAGAGCTTTGGGATTCCTATAATGGCTCTGCCTGAAAAAGGTAGATCTTTGTTATGTAGAATAAACTGACTCAGGCCTTAATGGCCCATTGACAAAGGTTGAGGGGCTGAGTTTCTGCCTCTCTTTTAGGGGAAATATTCTGTCCTTCTAATATTTCCTAAAATATCTCATTTTTCTAAGAGAGAGGTAGATGCTAATTTCCCACACTGGGAAGCATCTGAATTCAGTGCAGAAATAAGGAAAAGGGATTATTAGTGTAGGATTAGTTGTATTGATCTGAAAATTAGCCCTTCTTGTTTTATGTGGGGCAACAATTCTAAGACAGACTTCCAACAGCACGCAGATAAAGATAGAAAATCTCTATAGTTTCCCAGGCTAAGGATTGTTACACAAGCTAATAAGCCAGGTCCTTCGTCAGTTTCACTTTTTAATAGAAAAAAGTTCATTTCTCCTTCATTTCACCTGCAGTGAGCAAGGGCTCATCTAACAGTCATGATGATCATGTTGAAAGGGAAGGTGTCAGGATTCCAACCGCAACAGAAATAAAACTCCAAGTTCCATTTTATTAGATAAACCGGCGCTGCTGGGGTATCCCAAACCCTCCTTCCATGAACATCGCCACAATTTCTATTGTTGTATTTTCCCCCTTACCAGAGGAAGCCTCCTTGTGGAGTACTGTGAAGCTGTTAACATGGCAACTCCACAGCACTGTACAGTAGAAGCCATTTTAAGGCAGTACGGTAGAAGTCATTTTAAGGCACAACAGACTATATCTTAACAGAACACACAGCCCTGAGGGGTGTTAAAGGTGTCTTACACCCACAGTATTTGTTTCCAGAGAATAAGTAATCTGTGTACTAAGTTTGGTTGAAACACACACATACACACAGCCATTTAGATGGATGGATGGATGGATGGATGGATGGATGGATGGATAGATAGATAGATAGATAGATAGATAGATAGATAGATAGATAGATAGATAGATGGATAGAGACAGACAGACAGATAGACAGACAGACAGACAGACAGATGTCATATTGGCACATCTGGGAAAACCCAAATCTGAAAGGTCCCAGGATTTCCCCACCCAAAGGAAAGTCAAAGTCCCTTCCCCTGCACCCACATGTCCATCACATGGTCCAATCAGGTCACTGTCCTGACTGGAGTTGTTTCCCAGTCACGCCTCTCCAGGTGCAAGCTATACATCTTATACTGTCTCCATCCAGCCCCCCTCTCATTTCCCACAGCATGCCCATCCACTAAGTGAATCACTGCAGTTGTTAAGTAAATCTGGCTTCCCCATTGAGTTTGCTTACAGAAGGTCGCAAAAGGGGGGGATCACATGACCTCCCAGGACATAAATATGAACCAGTTGCCAAGCATCTGAATGTTGGTCTCTTAAGCATGGCGATGCCCCAACTGTCCTAAGTATGAAGATCCTAAGTAACCTTTTCACTGCCATTGTAACTTTGAACGATAACTAAACAAAAGGTTTTAAGTGAAGGACTATCTTGGGATGACTGGATGACCCACAGTCCTTTCAGTTCTGCAATTCTGCTAGGACAACAGAGGATAGATTGGAGAAGACTGGAAGCATCAGGCTTTCCTTTATGTATTTCCTTGAATGAAAGCCTCAAAATGATAACAGTAATAGTGTCAATGTGAATTGACCTCTTGATATTTTGGGCTTTATGAAGTTTGATATTTACAAAATTGCCATTAGTATCAGGAATACTTGAGAATTTTCCAAGGAAGTGACCCTATGTTAGGTAAGAAAGCTACCTGGATCTTAGCAGATATCGGCTTCCCGAGGTGAAGCCTTTGATTTATGTGATTCTAGGCTACTGAAAGAAGTGGTGATTAAGCAGAGGTTATATCCTCCTAGCAAACACAAAGAAGAACTTTAATTTAAGCCTGTGGTTTCATATCTGTGCACAGTATGTGATGCATCTTTCTGCTTTCAATCATCCACATAGTGAGTCAACAATGTGGAAGCTCGCTAAGTTTTTAGGAGATTAATCATTTGCCATTTGGTATCTTGGGCAGGAAAAAGAGTCTTTGCTTTGTGATCATATCTACATTTTGTGCAGCTTATGAAACTTCGCCTGGACATACTGTATTCTTGGAAATAAGCTCAAGAAAACAAGTGTGGTTCGAAGTTTATTACCTGCAATAAATCATTCTTGTCTGAAAACCTATGGAACGGGGAACTTATTTTATTTATTTATTTATTATTTTGACTTCTTAGTCGCCCCCTCTCCCCCAAGGGACTCGGGGCGACGTACACCAGCAGCGGTTACAACGATACAATATGGAGGAGGTGGAACAATAAATAAATAAATTACAATAATTTAAAACAATTAAAACCCCAATGATAGTTAAAGTTAAAAATTAAAATTAAACTTGTCCATCTCAGAGTAAAGTAACAGAGTACACATGGCCCTTGACTTATGATCACAATTGAGTCCAACATTTCTGTTGCTAAGTGAGATTATTATTAAGTGAATTTTGCCCCCGTTTTATGACCTTTCTTTCTTGTTAAGTGAATCACTACAGTTCTTAAACTTAGAAATATGGTTAGTAATATCGTTGTTAAGTGAATCTGGCTTCCTCGTTGATGGCTTGTCAGAAGGGCACAAAAGTGATCATGAGACTCCAGGACACTGCAACTGTCATAAATATGAGCTAGTTGCCAAGTGTCTGAATTTCGATCACAACTGGTGTGAAAAACAGTCATGTCACTTTTTCCAATGCTGCTGTAACTTTGAATAGTCACTAAATAAACAGTTGTAAATTGAGGAATATCTGTAACAGAGTTGGAAGGAACCAACTACCTACCTTATCCCATTTCAGACAAGTGACTCTTCAGTCTCTTCTTAAAAGCCTCTAGCGATGGAGCAACCACAACTTCTGAAGGCAACTTCTGTCCCACTGGTTGATTGTCCTCCCTGTTAGGAAGTTTCTCCTTAATTCTAGATTGGATCTCTCTTTAATAATCTTCCACCCTTTGCTTCTTGTCTTGTCTTCTGGTCAGTGGTGGGTTTCACATTTTGTTACCACCAGCTCACCCCACTCGCGCTCCCCAGTCTTCTGCACATGTGCTTTGCTCATGTACGCACCTTCCATCATGCGCCCGGTCTCAAAAACATGCCTTAATAGGATGGCATACAACCGGAGAGGAGAGACCCACTTGCGATTTCCACTACCAATTCTGGCAAACCGGTCCGAACTGGCTGAATATCACCTCTGCTTTTGGTGTTTTGGAAAATAGTTTGACCCCTCTTCTTTGTGGCAGCTCTTCAAATTTTGGAAGAGTGATATCAAGTCATCTCAATCCTTCTTTTCACTAGACTAGACAAACCCAATTCCTGCAACCGTTCTTCATATGTTTTAGCCTCCAGGCCCGTAATCATTTTTGTTGATTTTCTCTGATTTTCCAGAGTCTCAACATCTTTTTTTATAATATAATGACCCAAAACTGGATGCAATATTCCAAGTGTGGTTTCACTAAGGCTATATAAAGCAGTTCTAAAACATTACATGATCTTGATTCTATCCATTTATCTCTATAACTGTCTGATTTGGCCCTGCAACCGAACAAGACAGACACAGACTTCAATTAGAACTGCAGAAAAAACAATGGCTACCAACCTACCTTCCATCGAGGACCTGTACACTTCACGAGTCAAAAAGAAGGCTGTGAAAATATCTACAGACCCATCACATCCTGGACCTAAATTGTTTCAACTCCTACCCTCAAAACGACACTATAGGGCACTGCACACCAGAACAACTAGACACAAGGACATTTTTTTCCTGAATGCCATCACTCAGCTAAACAACTAATTCCCACAACACTGTCAAATTATCTATTGACTTTATTACTATTATTCTTCTCTTCCTTCCTAGTACCTATCTCTTTCCACTTATGATTAAAACCATGTTGCTTATATCTTAAATTTATATTGTTTTATTTGTTTCCTAGTATAATTTGATTGCTTACTGGTAACCTATGACTTTCACTAAGTGTTGTATCCTATGTTTCTTGATGAAAGTATTCTATTTTATTTTATGTACAATGAGAGCTTATGCACCAAAGACAAATTCCTTGTCCAACCACATTTGGCCAATAAAGAATTCTACTCTGAAGAATTCTATTCTATTCCATTCTATTCTATTCTATTCTATTCTATTCTATTCTATATTCTATTCTATTCTATTTTATTCTATATTCTATTGTATTCTATTTGTTAATGTAACCTAAGATTGCATTGACTGTTTTAGCAGTTCCCTCATTCTGCTGGCTCATAATTAAATAATAGTCCACTATGACTTAAAGATCTCCCCATGCTCCGTTTTTGGCCTGGGCATCCTCCTGCAGCACTCTGCTGGCCAAAATGGGATGCAGAAGGCCTCCTGCACTTCCCCTTGCCCCTTTTTGGCCGACAAAGTGCTGCAGGATGTGTCCATCCCATTTCCTCCCCCTCACGGCCAGCCCACAGAAGAAAACCACAATGATGATCTGGCCCTCAAATAAATCCAGTTTGGCATCCCAGTTTTATGTTATAAGCTACAAAAAAAATAAAAAAGCAAACATTAGGAAAAATATGGAAAGGAAAAGGGAAGGAAAAAATGTGGAAAATAAGTGGGGGGAAGAAAGAAAGAAAAGGCAAGGACCTCTGACTCCCTTTGGTGCAGTAGAATAAGGCATTAACACCAAACCTCAGCTTTTTACTTTTACCAAATAGTTTAAACCAACCATTTATATCGCGACAAATCCATCTAATTGATAAAATCCAAAATTAAAGTTTAATTTTTTTTACACCTCAAGCACAAAGTCCAAAAGCGGTTTCCATGTGGAAATAAAAGTATTTTTATTTTATTTTTCTTAGATCAAAGCAGTCAATTTAGCTACCTTGGCTAACTTCGTCAACTTTTGCAGCCATTCCTCCATTGTAGGGATCAAAATTCCATTGTTGTGAGTTTAAAAAGTCACTTTTTAAAATGTTGTAACTTTGAATGGTAGCTAAATAAATGGTTTTGTCATTTACCTGTACAGTACAGGTTTTACCTGTACTGTTTCTGCAAGCCAGGTACAGGTGGGTTCCCTTCAGGGGTGGTATTCACTTACCTTCCCTACCAATTCGCAAATGTGGGGGTGCATGCCCACCTCCGCACATGCGCTCTGCCTTCTATGCATGTGCTTTTGGTGAAAAAAGGGCCTAATGGGATGCCATAGAACCGGGGAGGGGGTTGGGATGGGCACCCACAATTTCCGCTACCGGTTCGGGCAAACTGGTTGAACCTGTAGAATACCACTTCTGGTACCCTTGTCCCATTGTCTCTTTGGCACTTTCAAGTTCCAGTGGGGCGAAGATTGCATTGCTAAATTGCTGAATAAAGCAGAATGGTATTCTGATGATTCCTCCCTTGCCCTCCATCACCAGGGTGAAAATACCATTGAAATACATATTTTGAAATTCTGATTGATTTTTTTAACAACATGCCACATCAAAACTGCTAGAAAGACCCTCAAGTTCCGCCTTAGCCGTCTTCAATATTGCTGCATCCTTCCTTTGCAGATCTTCAAAGCTCAAAAACATGGTTTTATTTAAACTTACGCTCACTGCTCGCCCAGTTTTTCCTGCCTTGGGGCTAAGGGAAGCTATATATGAGCATTTGAAATGTAGGCATGTGAATTTATGACATGGATGAAAGTGCACATTACGAGGCAAAAGGAAAAAAAATAGAGGTAGTTCAGCAGAGCAGTACAAGGAAAGTAAATAACAATATCAACAACAACAGCAAAATGATAATGCCTTAGAAATAATGCTAAACTGCAAGCCGCTTATGCTAATGTGTTTGTAATTTGGAATAGAGGCGATTAAATCGGTTCTACTAAACATTTCCACTTAAGTGGTTTGTAGGTAGGGGTGTTATATGGATTGGAAAAAATGGCTGAGTTGTTTTCGAGTACAAATTGAATGTACCAAGAGGGAGGCAGAAATGTAATGGGTTGCTCTGTACTTAGAAAGTCCATTTACCCCTGGAATGCAAAGCGCAGTAAACTCATTAGGGAGGAAGCTAATTGCTTTCTTTGACCCATTCCACCTGCAAGAACAATTTTTTTAAGGGCAGTTTACTACAAAATATTAAATACCACATTAAGAAAACAACCCTATTTTCCAAGGCACTCGAAGGCCAGACAAGGAACAATGGATGGAAACTGATCAAGGGGAGAGATTCAACCTAGAAATAAGGAGGAACTTTCTGACAGTGAGAACAATCAACCAATGGACCAGAAGTTGCCTTTGGAAGTTGTGGGACCTTCATCACTGGAGGCTTTCAAGAAGAGATTGGACTTCCATTTGTCAGAAATGGTATAGGGCCATAATGGCGAACCTATGGCATCCCTGCTGGAATTGCATGCAGAGCCATCTCTCCAGGCATGCCAGCTGTTGCCTGTTGCTCTTCCATGTTCTGGCATGTACATGCGTGCCGGCCAGCTGGTTTTCACTGAAACCGGAAGAGCAGCTCCCTGGCGTGAGTTTCCTGAGCTTCCAATTTCTGACAATGTGCCAGCCAGCTGGTCTTTAAGTGTACATGTGCTCCAGAAATTGGAGGACTAGGTGACCGCGCCCATGTGCACGCTGGAAACGAGGAGCTCAGCTTCCCAGCATGCGCATGTGCGCCTGGAAACTGCTTTTCCTGTTTCTGGCGCTCCTGCATGTGCACGCTGGGGAGCTGCTGTTCTAGTTTCCAGTGCTCCCACGCATGCACACTCCTGTTTCAGCACTCGGTGCTGAAAAAGTTCGCCAACACTGGTGTAGGTCAGCGGCGAAATGCTACCAGTTCTGACCACTTCGCTAGAACCACTAGCAAAAAATGCTAAGGTTTGCCCGAACCAGTAGTAAAAAAAAAGCTTTAAAAAGGGGAGAAAAATATTCCATGATACTGCTGGAAGGCGAAGCGAAGGGAGGACCGATCTGCAAGCGCAATACAAATGCTGCTCGGGAACGAGAAAGACTCTGCCGCCACACTTTTAAATGGGTCACCTCCAACCTGCTCACTGATTGGCTGGACTCCAGCCAATCAGTGAGCGACAGGGTGGGCTAGTTTAGTGCGGACGGGCGGGGGAGCAAGCAAGCTGTGACGGGACGTCCAGGACGAGCGAGCGACAGGCCCAGGGCAGGTGTTCCGGAAGTTACTTCTGGGTCCACCGGTCGAACCTCCTCTCACGGGATTGGTAAATTTCACCAACCGGTTCTCCCGAGCCGGTGCGAACCGGCAGAAACCCACCACTGCAATGATCGCATGGATTAGCTGTGAGCTGCCCAATTGTCGGACCCTCTTTATTTTTTTTCGGGCGAATAGGTAGGGAAAAATGCTTTAAAAAGTTAAATAAAGAGAGTCTGACGATCTGGATTCAGCTTCCTAGATTTCTATCTGTTGTGGGTTTTTTCAATGAAAAAGGTTTCTAATTATGACTCAATATGAATTGCTCTCTATAAGAGACTTAGTTATTTAAAAAGTTTTTAAAAATGGGATATGTGCAGGGGTGGGCTTCAGAAATTTTAGCAGCAGATTGTCTGCCCAGTGGCTGGCTGGGTTTGGCTAGTTGGCCTCCTGCACCACAGCAGGGAGGGGGGGCTTTTTCATTCCCGGAGATCCAGAGGCTTTTCTCAAGTCTCCGGGAGGGCGAAACACCCTCCCCCAGGCTCTGGATGCTCCCTGGAGGCAGGAAACAATTCCAAAGCCCCGGGAGCCCCATTTTTCACCCTCTCCAAGCCTTCATGTGAGCCCTGCACTTGCCTAGAATCCAAAACTGGCCGCGTGGAGACTCCTGGAGGGGAGGGGTTGGCAGGGGCAGCCAGGAGTGGGATTTGGGGGTTCACCCAATTGTGCAGAATCTTTGCTAGAGGATCACCTGAACTGGGGCGAACCTGGAGCAGCCCTGGATATGTGTCACTTCTAATGTTTTCTGTCTGCTTCCACCAGAGGAATTTGTGCAATTTTCCTTTTTTCTTAAATTAAGTTTAAAGCATCATCTCATAGTGTAGGAAATTAATTTGCAGCAGGAGAAAAAAAAACCTCCGTCCCTTTAATTAATGTTTTAAAAGGTACTTACAGAATATTGCATTTATCCTCTTTAGTCGCCTAGAACTTAAATTTTATGAATGTACGTGACTTCTGCTTTTTTACATCATAAACACTTTTGTGTCGTCCCCTCCCCCCTCCCATTGTAGTAGTAAGAGGTTGAAGCATTTGAATGTTTTTAAACAGCCACTTGCCTGAATGCCTGCAACGAGTAAGAATCTGGAAAAATTGAGATGTTGTAAATTGAAGTGCAGATGTAGAAATAAAACCTCCTGTGAACTGAGACTTCGGGTGGTATATAGATACATCACTGGAAGCTTTGAGGACAACAGCATAGTATGGGAAGGATTCTACATTGCATTTCCATTTTTTCTAAGTCATTCTTTGTTCGTTCTCTCTCTCTCTCTCTCTCTCTCTCTCTCACACACACACACACACACACACACACACAGTGAGAGAGAGCAGTAAAGACTCTTGCTTAGTTTCCAAGGGCAGCCATGATCAACTAGGTCCAAGTATTAAAATAATATAGTATCAGTAGTATAGTAGTATTTTTTTTTCTCCTGCTGCAAATTAATTTCCTACACTATGAGATGATGCTTTAAACTTAATTTAAGAAAAAAGGAAAATTGCACAAAGACCTCTGATGGAAGCCGACAGAAAACATTAGAAGTGACCCGTATCCAGGGCTGCTCCGGGTTGGCCCCAGTTCAGGCGATCCTCTAGCGAAGTGACAAGAAGCTAGAAACATATGGTTGCAGGATTTGGGAATGTCTACTTTTATGAAAAGAAGGAACTAGGGGAGACATGACAACAGCCTTCCAATATTGGAGGGATTGCCTCAAAGAAGAGGAGGGTAACCTATTATCCAAAGCATTTGAGGGCAGGACAAGACCAATTAACCTGTGGAATGGTTTGCCTTCAGACGTTGTGGGAGACAGGACAGCCATTTGTCTGAAATGGTATTGGGTCTCCTGCTTGAGCAGGGGGTTGGACTAGGAGCCCTCCAAGGCCCCTTCCAACTCTGTTCTGTTTTTTTTTTTCCTGTTTTCAAATCTGGATGTCTAGATTCACCTTAATCCACCTCCAGATGTTGGGAAGTCAAGTCAGGAAGACATCAGTTTCACCCCAGTGCCAGATAGTCACAGCCCAATTTGCAGACTGGCTACAAACTGGTAATTCAGGCCAAAAGTTATACCACGGCTCAATAATAAATCCCAGCCCTCCAGTCACTAATTCAGTCTTTGACTTGACTTGGTAAAAAGCCCAAAAATTATTTGGCTAGATTAAAACCTTTATTGCAGACAAGAAGCCTTAAAAAGAAAAAGCATTGATTTCCCACCCCAGTGCAAAAGATTCGGAGCCTTTACATATTGTATATGTGTGTGTGTGTGTGTGTGTGTGTGTGTGTATGCTGCAGATGTTTATCCTACACATTTTTCTTCCACTCTTCTGAGTTATTGAATACTTGGGCAGTATTTTTATGGCCTTGGGTGGCAACTGAGATCCGTTGATATAATAGTTCTCTCCAGCCTGGAAATGGCTGGTTGCTGCCTTGCCAGATTCAATCCAGACAAATTATTTGGCTGGTCGGATAAATTCATTTCCACTGCAAGCCATGAAACAGATTCTTTTCAAAACAAAATAAAAGGCAGCTCCATCTGTCTTCTGAGGGGGCTTTTCAGCAGGAGGCATTTGGTGAGCCTCAATAGCCCTACTGAATTATGGACTATACTGCTCGGAGACACAATTCAACATCTGTGGGGACATAGATTCTCTTTCTGCAATAAGAGAATCGCATTGCCTTTGATATGAAGGAATGACTTTATAATATTCATTTAGCAGATTGAATATAGGTCAGCAAGCAGCTGCCTTTCAGTGGAGCTGAACTCTTTTTATGGCTCGGTTATTGTCTTTACAGGGTTATTTCAGCAGTTTTTGGAAACTGCAGTGTTGAAGTTGATTGGCTTGGCATTTTCCGCTAGGAAACTGAATTCTTTGGGGAGAAGCAAACAATGGTGCCAATGCCGCATGCTCACATTTGGAGAGAGAAGCTCCACTGAATTCATCTCGACTTAGACTTAGACTTCCATTAATATGTTCTAAATAACATTGGGTTAATTAATATCAAGAACATATTGAATGAGCGAGATTTAATCCTTTCACCACCATCTCCTAATTCTTAGCCAAAGGGGAATCTATCAAGAGCTGTGATGGCGCAGTGGTTAGAATGCAGTATTGCAGGTTAATTCTGCCAACTACCAGGAGTTCGATCCTGAGAGGTTCAAGATTGGTTCAGCCTTCCATGCCTCCGAAGTGCGTAAAATGAGGACTCAGATTGTCGGGGGCAATATATTGTCTCTGTAAAGCGCTTAGAGCAGGGGTGTCCAAACTTGGGAACTTTAAGACTTGTGGACTTCAACTCCCAGAATTCCCCAGCCAGCATGGCTGACTGGGGAATTCTGGGAGTTGAAGTCCACAAGTCTTAAAGTTCCCAAGTTTGGACACCCCTGGCTTAGAGAGAGCTGTAACACACTAGGAGCCGCTATGTAAGTGCTACTGCTATTTTGAGGCTGCTTTTTGTCATGTGGTTGTATCAGTGATGCAACATGATTTAGGACTACAGTATGGGTGAAACGGTAAAACTCCATTTTAAAATTTCATTGATGAATCATCACTGCCATCATTATGACCTTTGATAAGTGTTGCTCTTCATCTTTATGAGGTGGCAAGGTGTCTCTCCAAGAGATCGAAATCGTGTCAGCCACTGCTGTCAGAAATGATGATGGTGCTGATGATATGCCATAAAATTGTTGATGTCTCGTAGAAATCACATGGGTAGATTTTTATCTTGACCGTCAGAGGTACTCAGTGTTATCTGTATAGAGAAAAGTTGATTTGTGGCCCTCACGCCTAGCTGCTTCAGACAGGTCATATTCACTGGTTCCTCTGTCTTTTTTCAAAGCTACCATATTTTTCGGAGGATAAAACACGCCTTATTCCCTCAATAAAGAGGCTGAAAATCTAGGTGCATCTTATACACTGAATACAGTATTTTTTTTGCCTCCTGTAACTCCACCCCTTCACCAAAATGGCCGTGCAGCCCTGGGGGCTGAGGAGGGCAGAAATGAGTGAAAATGACCCGTTTCCCCTCCCCTCAGTCCCCTGTAGCACTCTATAAGCTTCCTAAAGGCTATCCATGCCCTTTTTGTGACAAAAAACGAGCCCATTTTTGCAAAAAAACAAAACAAAACGGGCCGTTTTTGGGAGGTTTGCAGAGTGCAAAAACTTTTTTTCAAATTTTCCTTTTCAAAACCTTGCTGCATCTTATACTCTGGTGCGTCTTATACTCCAAAAAATATGGTATTAATGCAAGTAGCAGTCATAAAGTCCTTTAGTAATTAATTATCTCATTTGTTGAAGAAGTATGCTCTTTGGATTTAAAGCTTTGACGGTCACTGGATGGTTCTGAGGTTTGAAAGCTCATTCATCCTCATCATCTACCTATAATTTTCTAAATTAAAACTCCTCTACTCTTTTCCCCATCTTTTATGAAGTGCTAGGTTCATTTTCCCTTTTTTAATATAATTGCCTGCCAAAGGAGTATATTTTACTTTGTGTAAGGAAGAACAACCCTGAGTTTAAGTGCACCTCTGTGCAGAGTCAAGAAACAATCTAGCACAACACTGGATAAGAAAAATCTTTTTTTTAAATTTAGTTTGTCAAACATGTAAAAGATAGGTATAAGTATAAACGTAAGTATGACCACAGTAAATGGGTACGAATAAATGGAGACAGTAGGACAGGGACGGTAGGGACATTAGTGTGCTTATGCACACATACACACACCCTACAGACCTCTTAGGAATGGGGCGAGGTCGACGGTAAACAGTCTTAGGTTAAAATTATGGGGTTTTGAAGATGTAACAACAGAATCAGGTAGAGCAGTGATGGTGAACCTATGGCACGCGTGTCACAGGCGGCACACAGAGCCATTTGTCAAGGCATGCGAGGCGCTGCTCTGTCAGGTGGCCAGCACGCATGCACGCGCTGGCCAGCTGAGTTCACCCTTTTTTAAAGCCATTTTTCGCCCTCCCCAGGCTCCAGAGGCTTTGGGGAGGGCAAAAACAGCCTCCCCCGCCCCCCCCCCCCCAGATGCCCTCCAGAGGCGTCAGGGAAGCTTCCGGACAGTCCCTGAAGCCTTCGGAGCGCTTAAAACAGGGGTGTCCAAACTTGGGAACTTTAAGACTTGTGGACTTCAACTCCCAGAATTCTCTAGCCAGGCTGGCTGGGGAATTCTGGGAGTTGAAGTCCACAAGTCTTAAAGTTCCCAAGTTTGGACACCCCTGGCTTAAAACGACCCTCCAAGCAAACCGGAAGTGACTTCCGGTTTGCTCGGAGGGTCGTTTTGAGCGCTCCAAAGGCATCAGGGAAGCCTCCAGACGGTCCCTGAAGGCATCAGGGAAGCCGCCGGACGGTCCCTGAAGCCTTCGGAGCACTCAAAACGACCCTCCGAGCAAACCAGAAGTCACTTCCAGTTTGCTCGGAGGATTGTTTTGAGTGCTCCGAAGGCTTCAGGGACTGTCCGGAGACTTCCCTGACGCCTCCGGAGGGTGTCCAGGGGGGGGAGGCTGTTTTCGCCCTCCGCAGGCTCCTATAAAGCCACTGGGACCTGGGGAGGGCGAAAAAAGCATGTAAAAATGGGGGGGGGGGTGAAGTGCCTGTAGTGCGCGCATGCGCACTGGGGGTCGCACATTGTATTATGGGTGCAGCACGCCCACACACGACCCCCCCTGCCCTCCCCCCACTTATGGCACACGACCCAAAAAGGGTTCGCCATCATTGAAGTAGAGCATTCCAGGCATTGACCACTATGTTGCTGAAGTCGTATTTTCTGCAATCGAGTTTGGAGTGGTTTACCTTGAGTTTGTATCTATTGTTTGCTTGTGTATTATTGTGGTTGAAACTGAAGTAGTCATTGACAGGTAGGACATTGTAGTGGATAATTTTGTGTACTATGCTTAGGCAGACCATAGGCGGCGTAGTTCTAGGTCAGTGATTGCGAACCTTTTTTGGCTGCCATGCCAAAAGTGGGGGGAGCACAGGGGGTGGTCGTGCACCGGGGTGCCACACCCATAATGCTATGTGCGTGACACCACCAGCCTGCGCATGCATGCGTATGACCAGCGACACCATCACCCCCACTTTTGCCATGATTTTTTCACCCTCCCCAGGCTCCAGAGGCTTTCTAGGAGCCTGGGGAGGGGGAAAACAGCCTCTCCTGCCCTCCTCCCGGACTCCCTCTGGAGGCCTCAGGAGTTTCCCTGAAGCCTCCGGAGGGTGAAAAGAGACCTATAGGGAACCAGGAAGTTCAGGAATGGTGACTTCTGTTTGTCCGTAGGGCCGATTTTTGACCCCCAGAGCCTTCAGGGGCTTTCAGGAGGCTTCCCTGAAGGCTCCGGAGTGCGAAAAACAGACTTATGGACAAACTGGAAGTCACCATTCCCGAACTTCCAGGTTCCCCATAGGTCCGTTTTTCACCCTATGGAGGCTTTCCTGAAGACTCCGGAGAGCAAAAAAAATGCCCCTACAAGCAAACTGGAAGTGACTTCTGGGTTCCCCGTAGGTCTGTTTTTCGCCCTCCGGAACCTTCAGGAAAGCCTCCTGAAGGCTCTGGAGGGTGAAAAACGGTCCTATGAGCAAACCGGAAGTCCATTCCCGAACTTCCAGTTTGCCCATAGGCCTGGTTTTTCACACTCTGGAAGTCTCCAGAGGGTGAAAAACAGCCTCAAAAGAAGGCCGAAGTCAGCTGGCCAGCACGCGCATGTGCGCTGACCAGCTGACAGGGCAAAGCCTTGCGTGCCCTGACAAATGGCTCCGCATGCCACTTGTGGCATGCGTGCCATAGGTTCACCATGACGGTTCTATGTTTTCCAAGCCCAAAATTTTTAGCCTGGTGGCATAAGGGTTTCTGTTGTGAGTAGAGGTGTGAAGTACTCTTCTTATGAAATACCTCTGGACTCTCTCAATTAATATCTAATATACAGTGTGGATTCCAGACAGATGAACTGTATTCGAGAATTGGTCTAGCAAAGGTTTTGTATGCCCAAGTTAGCAGTACAATATTACCAGAAAAGAAGCCTCACAAGATTTGGTTAACAACTCTTAATGCCTTTTTGGCAATGTTGTTACAATGAACTCTGGCAACAATACAGGAAAGCAAAATGGCAGAATATGTGGCAATGGGGAAATTGTAGTCCTTGACTTACAACCATTCCTTTAGTGACCATTTGAAGTTACAACATCCCTGAAACAAAGTGACTTTCAATCAGTCCTCGCACTTACAACAGCTCCACAATCATATGAAGAAAATTTGTTTGCATATTTACAGCGGCTGCAGGGTCGCAGATTCATGTGGTGGGCAGTTCTGAGCTTCTCAGACAAACAGAGTAAATAAGGAAATCTGGGTGTGTTTAACAAGCACATGATCCACTTAACAACTGCATTGATTGACCTAAACAACCATGCCAAAAAAAGGTCATAAAATTGGACACAACTGATTTAACAACTGCTTTGTTTAGCAGAGGAAATTCTGATTCCAACTTTGTTTGTAAATCAAATACTACTGGTATATATTCATAATAGAAATCTAGCCATATTAAGCAGCTTATGCAAAGCAGTAGTATTTTTGCTGTTGGATTTTTTAAAAGTTCAATAACAGCATATATGAGTTAAGGATTACATCTTGTTCTATTCCTTTAATTAATTAATAAACATAACAACTCACAGTCTCCCCATTTCTATCTGACTGCTTTATTAACTACATCAAACTGGCTCTCTGTCACAGTGGTGGATTTAAAAAAAATTTACTACCAGTTCTGTGGGCGTGACTTAGTGGGTGTGGCAAGGCTTGGTGGGTGTGACTTGGTGGGTGTGGCAGGGTAAGGATACTGTAAAATCCCCATTCTCAACCCATTCCAGGGGAAGGTTACTGCTAAATCCCCATTTCCTCCCAATCAGCAGGGACTCGGGAGGCAGAGAATAGATGGGGGCAGGGCCAGTCAGAGGTGGTATTTACCGGTTCTCTGAACTACTCAAAATTTCTGCTACTGGTTTTCCAGAACTGGTCAAAACCTGCTGAATACCCACCTCTGCTCTGTCCCCAGTCACTGTTGTGAAATTTTAGATCGACTTTCCACACTAGGGCACAATTCAAATGTGCAGCTAATGCATTTCCCGAAATTCCCAGAGAATATAGTTAGAAGGGGTAAATCAAAAAAATGAGGAATAAATTAAACATCATGATAACAGGAGTGGAAGCAATAATTTTGCTCCTCCGGGATTATTTTATTCCTTTTCATCTTTATTCATATTCAGTTCTAAAATTCATTTAGGAATGTCATATTTCCATGGGATTGCTGTCCATAACTAGGGTACCACAGAATAGAGAATAGAATTCTCTATTTCTATTTCTTGCAAAAAGTCTACATAAAAGCTTCCATTCAGAGTTAAATTTTGCTCATTTCCTCTAATGAGAGCCATTAATTTTGTCATCCTTGTCAGTTTCATCACTTTCATTAATCACTGTCTCATTGTCATCATAGTATAATCTTTCCAACATTGGGCATATAGAAGTCTTGGTGTCATTACCAAATATAAGATTTAAGTACCATCAATTTTTTTTAGCATTTTCTCTATCAACCCCATTAAAATTTCTGGTCTAAATTGTATCAAATGTTTCAGTTTTTTCTTTAATTAATGTATGTAACAATAGAATAATGAAATTGGAAGGACCTTGGAGGTCTTCTAGCCCAACTCCCTGCTCAAGCAGGAGACCATTTCAGACAAGTGATTGTCCATTCTCTTCTTTAAAACCTCCAGTGATGAAGCACCTACAATGTCTGGAAGCAAGTCATTCCACTGATATATTGCTCTGTCAGGAAATTCCTCCTTGGTTCTAGGTTGGTTCTCTCCTTGATTAGTTTCCATCCCTTCTTGACCTGTCCTCAAATGCTTTGGATAATAGGTGTAACCCCCCTCTTCTTTGTGGTAGCCCCTTAGAAGACTGCTCTCATGTTCCCCTAGTTTGTATTTCTGTTCAATATTGTTTTGCTTCATTGCATTCTTTGATAGAACATTCCTTCTGATTTTATACTTTGCCACAAATATTTTTAGTTCCTTTATAATTTTAATGGTTGAACCACAGTAATATGGATGGACCAAGCAGTACACTTTATATGTAAGAAGTCAGAGAATCATATGTTGTTCAAATATCATGCTCATTATTGTTTGTCTGCTTAAAAATAACTTTCGCCAAAATTATACATGATTTAATGGATTAGTGGAAGAAAGGCTTGTTCATTTAAGCCACGTGCCCATTAAATGATGATTGAAATTTTTCAAAACACCAAACACATTTGTCTGTCAGAAAACCTATGTTAACTAATAAACCATGAATATCTATTTTGAGGGGAATCTGGAAATATTCTCCATACTGACTTACGTTTGATGCAAAAATATGAACAAATAGATTTTTCAGAGGTCCAAAATGTTCCAGCTTTGCTTTATATATTTATCTTCGAAGCACTCGTTGAAAGAATGAAACTTTAGTCTGTTTAATCAATATTTTTTTAAAAAAAAACAATAATCCCAACATCCAATTTTTAGGGGATGCTTATCTGTCAATATGTAACGGTCTATTTAGTTTTGTCATCAATTAATATCTAATTTGGAATGTGCATAAAATAGGTTATTTATATTATTATTTTTTCAAATGGAATGAATCCTCAAGAACCTAGGAAGATGCCTTCAACTAAGTTACATTTCTCACTCACCCAGCCAAAATATTTATTTTTAAAACGTCTTGCCTGCTTTTGATTATACCTAGAGTGCCAATAGCAATTTGCAATTTTCTCTCAGTTTCAGGATTCCAGGATTCTAATATTTGGCATGAAACATGAACCCACTTGATTAAGCCTGGAAGAGTGATTCCTACTGAAAACCTAATCTTCACGGAGTCCTAAATTAAATTCTAATAGTATTTTAGAAAGTATCATTTTCTGTGGGGTACATTGTTTAAAGCTTTTGCTGATAAAACCTCAGGAGGACAAGAAACACCAGGTTAGCAGATTCTGCTCCTTGTTAGTGAAGTCCTTCCCAACTATAACATTAGTTCAGATATTTACAATCAGTTCCATGTGCAAAGCACTTTCCAAGCCATTATTTGTCCTTGCAAAATTTGGGCAGATATGCCCAAGTTCTGACAGGCATCCTCAGCCACCTGCCACCTGCCAGCATAATGATGGCTCTAAATAAATAGATAAAAATAGCAATGACTTTCTTCTCTCCAAGCAAGAAGTAACATTTCTGTGCTGGCAGGCAATTTGGAGGCCTTAAGGAATAAAAGCATAAAACCATAGGCATGCCTGATTCTTACTTTATTCCAATAAGTCCCATCTCTATATAGCCGTGATGGCGAACCTATGGCATGCGCGCCACAAGTGGCACGTGGAGCCATTGGTTAGGGCATGCGAGGCATTGCCCTGTCAGCTCCAGCGTGCATGCTGGAGAAAGCCTCTGGAGCCTGGAGAGGGCAAAAAACAGGTCCATTGCATGGCAAAAGCGGGTGAAGGGTGGGGGTCGCACGCGCCTACGTGGGGGGTGGGGTCATGCTTGCATGCAAGGGGGGTCGCATGCATAGAATTATGGGTGTGGGCACATCCATGCATGACCCCCCTGAGCCTCCCCTCCCCCATTTTAAAAAGGTTAGCCATCACTGCTGTATAGGCTGCTGTATAACTTCTGGAGTTGGTGATTTCTGCCTAAAAATTATGTGTATAAACCTTTTCTTTTTATTTAAAAAAAATTAATTTGAGAAGCAGGGCATCACGTCATTAATAAAATTTCTAAAATGTAGACGTCCATATTTGGAATTGCAACAGGGGTGGGTTGCTGCCGATTTCACTACCGGTTTGCAAATTCTTCGCTCATGCACAGAACAATTTACAATGAACTGTGCAAGCACAGTCACTAAAATCCAAAATGGCGGTGGCCCAGCGGCGGCAAGGGAACCAGTTCAGGGGGCGGGGCAAGTCTGGGTTTCTGCCAGTTCTGCCAGGCCTGAATTTCACTACTGGTTCGGCTGAACTGGGAGCAACCCACCAATGAAATGCAAGCATGTTATTATATAGCCATCTGCCATTGTGAGTAAGAATGTTTGCAGTTGAAATGGAATAAACAGTTACCTCTATGATTTGAAGCTTCAACAGTGTCACAGGCATCCAGGATTCCTTTGTCAAAAAGATAATGAGTTACTGACAGTCCTTGACTTATGACCGTAATTGAGCCCAGAATTAGGGTGGTAAGTTGTAGTGGCCATTAAGTGGGTCAGCATATGACTCCATCTGATTTTACAAGCTTTTTTTTTTGCCATGGTCGTTAAATGACTTTTAAATGACAGAGGGATACAATCAAGATCAACTCTAAAATAATATCACTCTATAAAGCCTTAGTAAGACCACATCTAGAATACTGAAACCAGTTTTGCTCACCAGACTATAAAAAAAGTTATGGAGACTCTAGAAAGAGTGCAGAGAAGAGCAACCAAGATGATTAGGGGACTGGAGGCTAAAACATATGAAGAACAGTTGCAGGAACTGGCTAGTCTAGTGAAGAGAAGGACCAAGGGTGATGTGATGCCAATGCTCCAGTATTTGAGAGACTGCCACAGAGAGGAAGGACTCTTAATGGTATCCTATTATCTTCACTACCTGTTCTGCAGCAGGAGCATGTACATCTGGGCATGTGCAGAAGGTCCATGATGACGTGTGGGTGGAGCCTTCCGCTGCCGCCACTACCAATTCGCCCAAACAGGTGCAAACTGGCAGAATACCACCTCTGACTCAAGCTATTTTCCACCTGAAGGCCAGGTTATCCAACAGCTTCTTAAAGACAGTCATTCTGCCTGATGATGGTTAGCCTTCTCATAAGGTATCTCTGACCCTTGCCAGGAAGTTGATGATTTTAGGATTTCTCTCAATTTAAGTGAGATTACATAAAATTGCCCACTGTGACCAGGGAGTTGTTTTAAAAATAGGTGACCCAATCTAAAAAAACATGTTCCTATCTGATTCAATTCTACCTAATCCATGTGAGTGGAGCTTTTTGTAAAACTGGAATTTGCTTTCGAAAATTGCTGAAGGAAGAACATTAAAGCATTAAGGTTCTAGAAAAGGTTTATATGGAATGAAATGGAATAGAATAGAATAGGGAGTGGAGTGGAATGGAATAGAAATAGGAATAGAATAGAATAGAATAGAATAGAATAGAATAGAATAGAATAGAATTCTTTATTGGCCAAGTGTAATTGGACACACAAGGAATTTGTCTCCGGTGTATAAGCTCTCAGTGTACATACAAACAAAGTGATAAATCATGATCATAATCATCATAAGATACATTCACCAGAGATCATAAGATACAACACTTAGTGATAGACGTAGGACAGTAAGTAAGCAGTCAACATAAATCATGTTAGGATTCTAAAGAACACAATTAATACAAATCCTAAAGTACAAGCAACAAAGTTATAGTCATAAGCAGATAAGGAAATAGGCAATGGGAAAGATGAGAAGAATAATAGTACTGCAGCCCTGTTAGGTAGTTTGACAGGGTTGTGGCAATTAGCTGTTTGGAAGAGTGATGGCATGGGGGAGTAAATGCAAATATTCTTTTTAGGAGAGAGGCACTGAGTTTCCCTCAGTGGTTAAGAGATCTTCATCATACAGTTGTAAGACAACTCCTAAATTTGACAGGTGGGGTGCAAATTACCGATAAAGAAAAATATCTGTAGCTCAGGGTTGAAGTAGAAAGTCCTTGGTGCTCTCTGAGCTTGGCTGCTTTCTTGAAGATGTTTCATTACTCAAACCAGGTAATATCGTCAGTGGTAACAGGGAGTGTGGTTTGCTTTCAATTTATATTCTAATGCTTGCCCTGTCAGTGTTGATGGGAATGGTCTCGGAGGTTCTGGTCTTGGGCTGTTTACTGTTAGCTTCTTTGATTGAGGTATTGTTTACTTCTTGTTTGTTGGTCTGAGGTTAATCTCTGTTCATCTGGGTATTAATTGCTGATGGGAAGCTGTTTTGGTCTTTTTGTTTCCTTTTTGGCTTGGCTTGTTGATTGTCTTGTTGGAAGAAAAGTCCTTCTGGGTTCAGTTCCAAGTGGGGAAAGACACTGGAAACATGGAGGCTGCTTGGAAAGATGGTTTTATGTGGACAGGATCACATGGCTTGAGCTCCTGAACAGAAAAGGGAGAATCACATGCTTCCAGATGTTGGCTAAAGAAGAGAGAGAGAGAGAAGAAGGGGCTTGCTGGGTTTTTATACTCAGTTCTGCCCCACCTCTCTGTTTCCTGTTCCTGTGTAAGAAATTCTGATTAGTTGTCAGACTGCCATGGGGCCATGCAGGGGCAACTCTCTAGGCTGTGTTTTGAGACCAAGTTTGATTGAGTTTCCAGATGCCATGTGTTGCGTTTCTGTAGAAGGCTAATCCTGCCTTTATTATGTAAAGTAGACTAGCTCAGGCTTTAATGGCTCATTGACAAGGGGGTGGGCAGGAAGCTGCAGGGAGCTACTCTGTCTTTAAAAACATGTTTCTCCCTTTTCACATCCAGGGAAATATAATATTCTGCCTTCTTGATATTTTCCAGGATATTTCAGTTTTCTAGCAGGGAGGTGGGTTTTAACTTCCTACAGTCTCTTTTGGCTTGGCTTGTTGATTATCTCTTTTGCTTAAGTCTAAGTGTCTATCAGCCAACTTGTCAGAGTTCCGGCCTTCTAGAAATTCTCTAGTGTTTTTTTGTCTTGGTTTGGTCAAGGGTGCTCACAGTTTCCCAGTTGAAACTATGGTTAGGTTTGTCCTTAGGCTGGGAAATTAAGGAGTTTTCATTATGAGGTGGTGGGGTTTTTTTGAGTGCTAGGTATGTGTAATGTTAGCATTTTGCTTGTACATAGTGATCGTTGCAGTCTTTACACTATGTTGTAGATGAATTCTGTTTTTTTTCTTCTGGTGGAGATGTAACTTTATTTTTGATGAGCAA
Organism: Natrix helvetica; assembly: GCF_964273705.1. Lineage (NCBI taxonomy): Eukaryota > Metazoa > Chordata > Lepidosauria > Squamata > Natricidae > Natrix > Natrix helvetica. The sequence continues at coordinate 132,196,569 of NC_138554.1, read as the reverse complement.
CACACACATCTACTGTGAGCTATTGAGAGATATTAATTCTGAGAATTATTGATTTCCAGACTACTCTAATGCTTCATTGAGAGCACCAGTCCCTTTCTTAAATATCTACAGAGTGAAAAGAGAGAGAGATTACGGATAAGTGATAGATGATTTTGAAAAACCTCCTTATTTAGGAGATGATTTCAAGGCCAAAGCGAAGCTGCAGTTGGAAAGTCTAAAGTTGCATTCTATGGCTGATTCAAAAGCAGTTTCATTTTATTTTTTATTTTTTGAGAGATTGGAAAAGAAAATGCCCGTAATAATCTTGCTCACAGCCTCTTGACCTGGATGGTTTCCAGGCTCCATGTATTCCATGCTTATTCATCATTTTCACATTTAGGAAATGATAGCTTTTGAGGGCTGGGTTATATGTTGTTGTTAGTTGCGAAGTTGTGTCTGACCCATCACAACCACATGGATAAGGTTCCTCCTGGCCTTCCTGTCCTCTACCATCCTCTGGAGTCCATTTAAGTCACACCGACTGCTTCAGTGACTCCATCCAGCCACCTCATTCTCTGTCATCCTCTTCTTTTGCCCTGTCTTTCCCAGCATGAGGCTCTTCTCCAGTGAGTCCTTCCTTCTCATTAGGTGGCCATAGTCTTTGAGTTTCCTCTTCAGGATCTGGTCTTCTAAAGAGCAGTCGGGGTTGATCTCCTCTAGGACTGACCGGTTTGATCACCTTGCAGCCCAAAGGACTTGCAGGAGTCTTCTCCAGCACCAGAGTTCAAAGGCCTCCAATCTTTGGTGCTCAGCCTTTCTTATGGTCCAACCTTCACAGCCATCCGTTGCAACTGGGAAAATCACAGCCTTGACTATATGCACTTTTGTTGGAAGGATGATGTCTCTGCTTTTTAGTATGCTGTCTAGATTTGCCATAGCTTTCCTCCCCAGGATCAAGCATCTTTTAATTTCTTGGCTGCAGTCCCCATCTGCAGTGATCTTGGAGCCCAGGAAAATAACCTCTAGTTATAACCTCTTTCGTTATAACCATCTCAATATTCAAATTACAAGAAATAGGTTGCCTACAGATAGACAGCTAGAGTAGCTTATCTGAGTGTGTGGCTAAAATAATTTTCCAAGGAAATACAAAGAATAAAAGTGTTGATGTATAAATTTTTCCTACTTAAAAATGGAACAGTCCTGTACCCAATTTTAATACTAGTTAATCTGAGGTGGTTATGCAATCAAGAGAAAGTGAAACCAGCCACAAAGATAATAAGAAGGCTATGCCCCACGTCTTAAAGCATCTTTGATTTATTTGCAAAGACAATTAAGTTTGATCCTTTGTAATTACACAAAACTCCTCCAGCTCCTTCTGTAGACTTACTAAGATTTGGTCAAAAATAGCGATGGCTGTAGCTAATTTGTTGGGTTTCGTTTAGAAGAAAGTCACATCAATATTAAATAAGATAGCTTCTTCAAAACTAGAATCCACAGATTACTTTCGTGCACTTGGCCTTCTTCAGGTTGTAAGTAATTAAATTGGTTAGTTAAAGGCCATTCCTCTGCCTTGTATTTGCACAGTAATAACCTACCCCAGATATGTCCATATTGATTAGCAGAGGCTGGCAAAGAAATAGCAAGCTAGAAATAGAAGAAAAGCATTGCTGAGTTAGTTGAAGGCATGTCTATCCAACAATCATGACAATTTGTTCCTTTGTGGAACAACAAATTCATTTTGAATGTTCAACCAAAATCACATTCTTTATAATGTTAGCACATTGTTTATTTTCTTGTTTTCTGGAACAAGTCAGCCTCTCTTCTCCATGATAGCCTTTTAGGTGCTTGAAGATCATTCTACAGATCATTCTTTCACATGCTGAATGTAGTTCCCAGTGGTTACAACCGTCAGAATTTTTTTTCTTCTAGATGTCTTACACTTCTTGAACATACAACAGTTTGTTAATGTGTGTGTGTGTGTGTGTGTGTGTGTATTTGTATTACAACCCCTGGTATGCCCAAATATGTGTGTGTGTGTGTGTGTGTGTTGTATTTGTGCTGATAAATAAATAAAGGGAGACTAGTATAGATCTATTTCAAGCTATTTATATACATATATAGATATATAGATCTATACTAGTCTCCCTTTATTTATTTATCTGCACAAATACAACACAAACATAGCAAAGGCAACATTAAAAATAAAAATATGGTTTTCTGCCTGGATGGTCTTCTGTAATGAGCCGAAGGACAGAAAGGGGGAGTAGTGAGCTCCCTCCCATATTTGGGCATACCAGGGAAATTTGACATGTATGTTCCTCTTGGCTTCTAGGCGCTCGCTAAGAAAGGATTTTTTGAAATGACCACCAGATCATTAGTATTTCTTATACAGTAATTAACACACTCAGATGTTAAGAAGTTCTACTCCCCCTCCCCACTTGAAAAGAACTCTGTTCCAACTGCCAGTTGCCTCACATTCCGTTACCTCAGTTCAAACTGGCAGATGTTCCACTCCTTCACTTAGGAGTGATCTGGGGCTCCTTACTGCACTAAATGTTGATATCTCACCAAAATGTCTATGTCTTACACATATGGAACTGATAATTTCACCTTTTCTGGACCTGTGCCAGGATAATCTATAAATCATGTTCAAGCTGGTTCAAGCTACTTCCTGGTGGAAGTAGCTTTTTGTGGAGAGCAGAGGGAATGGCCTAGAGCAGGGATGGCCAACTGTGGCGATTTTAATACTACAAATCCCAGAATTCACAGCAGCCATGCTGGGTTGTTTGCACACTACCTATTAAAGAACTAAAATTGTCCAGATTTCACTTTGGTCACCTGTCTTTTTTGAAAGTCACTTATCATCATTTGTAGGCAGCTATAAGGCTATCATTGAGCAGTTGTGGCACAGTGGTGCCCACAGCCAGGACTTCGATTCTGTCCAGCTCAAGGTTGACTCATCCTCCTGAACTCAGAAAAACAAGAACTCAGATTGTTGGTGGCAATATGCTGACATTTGTAAAGCGCTTAGCGAGTGTTGTAAAGCACTAGAGAGCAGTATATAATTCTAGGTGATGTTGCTAAATCATGCCTGATTGAACATATTCCCTGTTAATCACAAACCAACAGTGCCAGAGGAAGCACCACTGATGCAGTGGTGGGTTCCTATCAGTTCAGACCGGTTTGGTCGAACCTGTACTAGTTTGGAGGCCTGGTTGGCAGCGACCCAAACCTGCCACGCCCCTGAACCTGTTCCCTGGGCGGCGCCATAGGTGGCGCCATCTTGTTTTTCAGTTCTGCGCATGCACAGAACAATTTTAATTGCATTGTGCATGCGCATGCTGCATGCATCAAACGCACACATGCAGTGCTCACACAAGCGAATTGGCAGTAGTGCCTGCCAGAACCCACTCTTGCTCTGATGAAAAAGAAGAAGAAGAAAATAACAAGAACTTTTACACACGTAGCTGCGAATTCTGGGAGTTGAAGTCCACATATCTTAAAATAGATGAGCTTAAGAAATATTATTGTAGTCCAAAGCAACTTGAATATTCACCGTCGATAAGTTGACCATCATTGTGAGATAGATTTTGGATCCTTGGGGGCTACATGTTAAGAAGTAGCAAATATATCAATACTTCCTGAAAAAATGACTCTTTTATATAATATTTGAGAGAAGGGAAAAGATACATTGATTTATGTTTTGCATTTGCTTTAAAATGTTATACTTGTTTCTCTGAGCATATTCTGGATACGTGCCCACTCTGCTTGTATAATTTACCATTCTGAGCAGAAATTTATCGATAAGTATAAAACGTGGCTTTATATTTTATAATAGATTTGAAATCCGTAGCAAACGTTACTTATGATGCATACTTTTTGAATAATAACATCAAACTTAAAATATGATTTTCACAAGCTCCTGATATATTTATGCTGCAAATGAAAGGCAAGAGTTATAGTAGGGTTAGTTCAATTTGCTTTTTAAATCTACTCCATTCGGAAGTTTTACACATTCCCAGGAATGGGAATTCCTTACTGTAAATTCCTTACTGTGAATGGCAAGTAATAGAATGATAGAATCATACCTAGAAAAACTTAAGAGAAAAGCAATACTTTTTTTTCTTCAGCAATGAAAAGACAGGGATATGCACACCAGATTTTGGTATTCCATATCTTCTGATAGATTTAGTTTCCATAAACAAGCAGTGCCATCCATACATTTTTTAAGTCTTTGGTGATGGTTACAGTTATTCAAGTGGCAAAACAGTTACCTATAACTGAAATTGAAGTCAGAGCTTTGCAAGTGATCCTAAGCTTATATAAATAAGCGCAAACTTATCTGTTTATTCCAGCTCCCTGACATTATTTATAGCTTCTCTGTATCTCTGTGCATGGGAATAAACAGGCTGTCAGGATCTGGACATGAGCTAACAGTTATCTACAAGAAGAAGTATTCCCTGGTGCCCTGTTAGGCTTAGAGCAGCATATAAATTGCAATAAACAAATACATAATCATATATCAAACTGACTGCTACTTGGAAGGATAAGCAAATTCAGGTGTCTTTTACTTACTTTTTCCATCTCTTCTTTCTGGAATAATTTTGTTCTTTCTTCCCTTCCCTTTCCTTGGACCTTTGTGTGTTTTTGTGTGTGTGTGTGTGTGTGTGTGTGTGTGTGTGTGTGTGTGTGTGTGTGCATATCAGGGATGGGCTCCTGCCAGTTCTAAGCTCTTCTATAGAAGAGGTTCCACAAATCTACTGTGCCATTTAAAACAGGTTCCAGCTTCCTCCCCCTGCCTGTCCACACCACGCTTGCCCCGCCCACCGTTCACTGATTGGCTGGCTCACCAATCGCCCCACCCGCCTCTAAGAGTCCTATCTAAACCTTAAAATCTTAAAGCTGTCAAGTTTGAACACCCCTGGGGTTCTTTTTTCTAAAGGGTTAGGGGTGCAAGGGTCTTGTAACTTGACAGCATTAAGACTTGCGTGCTTCAAATGCCAGAGTTCCTGACCCAACATTTTGGTTGCTACGCAAGAGCGTTGTTAAGTGAGTTTCACCACATTTTACAAGTTGGCCACTCCCACCCAGTCATATAACTGCCAAGCCACTCCCACTCGGTCACATGGCTGGCAAGCCGCTCCCACAAAGCAGGCCACACCTACAGAAGAGGTTCTAAAAAAATTTGAAACCCACCACTGGTGCATATCCTCTTTTCTTATCCCAAAGATGCTTTTTCAGGAGGCAATTGGACTTTCTTGGGTTTTTTTTTCCTTTTGAAAAGACATTTCACTTCTCATCCCAGAAGCTTCTTCAGCTCTGACAGGACAGCGGAAGGATTTATATTCCTTGTAGACAGCTGGTCCATCTGCATCTTTTTAGAGGGTGGTTGAAGCCCTTGGAGGTTTATCTGTGTTCGGTGCAGTTTTTCCTCTGGAAATCCATCCCTACTCCCACACCATTCCAAGGGTGCCCATCCCAAATTGTATAGCTAAAGGTCCGTAGAGATTCTCAGTCCATCCAGGTCATGGTTGTCCCCAAGGTGCTTTTTGAAGAGGCATCTGAAAAAGCACCTTTGAGACAACCATAACCTGGATGACTGAGAATCTCTACAGAATCCTCTTTTGGCTTAGCCAGGTTCTATTACAAGTAGCCCTTCACGTACGGCTACAGTTGGGACCAGATTTTCAATTGCTAGGCAATACAGTCATTAAGAGTTCCACCATGCGCCTAGCCTGATATTACAATTCTTTTTTACTGTGCTCCATTACATGAATCGCTGTGGTCATTAAGTGAATCACATGGTCCTTAAGCCAATACAGTTTCCCAATTGACATCGCTCCTCGCAAACCAGCTGGGAAGGTTACAAATGGTAATCACAGGACCCCAGGACAGTGCCACAGTCATAAATACATGCTGGTTGCCAAATGCTCGAATTTTGACCACGTGGGAATTCTGCAAAGGTTGCAAGTGTGAAAACCGTTTGTAAGTCACTTTTTTTCAGCACTGTGGTAACTTTGAATGTGACTAAATGAATGGTTATAAGTGGAGAGCTATTTGTTCACTCCAGCCAACTTAACTTAGATGAAGATATTCCTCCTTACTGAAGAAGCTTATGGAAACTGTGTCTCTTCAAAGTATGGATGATGCAATAGCACTAGCAATATCACTTAGACTTATACACCGCTTTATAGGGCTCTCCCCCCCCCCAGTTTTATTATTTTATTCATAAATATTTTGAATACAGCCCATTGACAGGGTATATCATTTACAGAAATGTACATGTGTGTGTGTGTGTGTGTGTGCGTGCGCGCACGCTCATTATACTCCCTCTTATATTTGGGCAGACCAGGTGCTTTGACAGAAGAAAAAACACAATCACTCCCCTGGCTCATCTGATAAGGGAGGAGAACTTGTGGCTTAGAGGTTATTACAATTGCCTAACATATAAAAACAGCCCAGGTTCAAATCCCAGTAAGGCTATGGCTAGCTGATGAGAGCCAAATAGCTTGAAATAGATCTATACTAGTCTCCCTTCATTTATTTATCAGCAAAAATGTTATTTATACACACACACACACACACACACACACACGTAACGATAATATAACTGCTTTATCTAAATTTCTATTTGTATTGGCTTATTTATACTTCTATACTTATACAATCAATATACCCATTGATTGTATTGGCGTATTTATAATTATGAATCACCTTAATAATTAATTCATACATAGCAATGATCTTTCTTCGTCTGATTTCTATCTCTTGTCTCTAAAATCGTGTAAAATCTTTTCCATATCAAGTAATGCTCTGTGTCCTCTTTATCTTTTATTTTTAGAGTCAGTCTGTCTATTTTGGCACAATCTAAGATTTTCCGAATTATATGCTCTTCTGGTGGGGTGTTTTCATTTTTCAAATATCTCGCAGATATTATCCTTGCTGCTGTCATGGAACTATGGAAACTGTGTCTCTTCAAAGTATAGCTGATTTAATAGCAATAGCACTTAGACTTATACACCGCTTCACAGCCCTCTCTAAGCAGTTTACAGAGTCAGCCTATTGACTTTCCAACAATATGAGTCTTATTTTACCCACCTCGGAAGGATGGAAGGCTGAGTCAACCTTGACCCAGTCAGAATCGAACTCCTGGCAATCAGAAGAGTTGGCCTGCAATATTGTATTGTAACCACTGCGCCACTACTGCTATAATAGTTATGGCTGTTAAAATAATTCACCTGATTATTGCTCCTTATTTTTAGGTTGTTGCACTTCCTGTTTGTTCATTGTTTCTTCTTCTTTTGCTGCTTGTAGGAGCTGGTGGGAAGCAATCCTCCGCAAAGGAACTGGAAAGGAATCGCAATTGCTCTACTTGTGATTCTGGTGATCTGCTCCTTGATTGTCACTTCTGTTATCTTGCTGACACCAGGTATTTATATAATCTGTAGCCTTTGTTGCTGTTCTAATTTCAGAATCTTCTCAAAGGCATTTTGAAAAGGCACAGGCCTGATTATATTCCGCTGGGCTGAGAGATCAAACCTACGATGAGAATATCTAAGCCCTATTGTTTTGAGTCCTGATAATCTTCAATAAAAGGTTGGATTGGGGTTTTCTTTTTAAAAAAATATATCAAGAGTATACGTGCATATGTCAAAGAACCATAGGTATCCTTATCCTGCATGAAAAGAGCTGCTCAAATGGGATAGCAACTGATCTTCCCATAGAGGTACTCTGTTTTTCCAAAATTAAGACCCAACTGGAAAATAAACCCTAGCATGATTTTTCAGGATGCTCATAATATGAGCCCTACCCCCCAAAATAAGCCCTAAGACTGTCATTCAGATGGATGCATTTAGTACCATATTTCTCCGAAAATAAGACCTAACCAGAAAATAAGCCCTAATGCATCTTTTGGAGCAAAAATTAATATAAGACCCAGTCTTATTTCGGGGAAACCCGGTAGTTCTAAACTTACAACCGCAATTGGGTCTGGAATTTCAATCATAAGTTGTTGGGTTCATAAGTCAAGACACAACATATATGACCAGTCCCAATTTCAAAAATTGTTTTTGCAGTGATCATTTAGCAAATAACACAGTCATTAAACTGATCCATTCTTTGAATGGGTTGGGGGGGGGGTTGCCAGAAACTGGTAAAAAAAAATTACAAATTGTGTTCATGTAAATGTGAGCCACTTGCCAAGTTGAAATGCAACGACAATTTTTACCTATTTATTGCATTTATTTATTACATTTTATTTATTTATTAAACTCTTATGTATTTATTTATTTATTAGGGAAGCGGTGGCCCAGGGGCTAAGACGCTGAGCTTGTTGATCAGAGAGGTTGGCAGTTCAGTGGTTCGAATCCCTAGTGCCGCGTAATGGAGTGAACTCCCATTACTTGTCCCAGCTTCTTCCAACCTAGCAGTTCAAAAGCATGTGAAAATGCAAGTAGAAAAATAGGAACCACCTTTCCTATTGGGAAGGTGACAGTGTTGCATGCGCCTTCGGCATTTAGACATTGGATTGGATTGGATTTATTGGGTTTATATGCCGCTCTTCTCCCAAAGGACTCAGGGCGGCGTACAACATTAAAAAACACATATCACAAAAGTTAAAAGGAAATGAGATAAGTATCCAAACCCCCCCCCCCCAATTAATATAACAATAACATTTTAAAAATTAGATAAAATTAACAGGCCAGGCCGGCTTGCTAGAAATGCCAACTTTTTAGGGCGCGTCGGAAGAACCGGAGGTCAGGGATTATGCGAAGCTCCGGAGGCAGCTCATTCCAGAGGGAAGGTGCTCCCACAGAGAAGGCTCTCCCCCTGGGGGTTACCAGCCAACACTGTCTGGCCGACAGCACCCTGAGGAGTCCAACTCTGTGGGATCGTACTGGACGGTGGGAGGCTACTGGTGGCAGTAGGTGGTCTCGCAGGTACCCTGGGCCTAAGCCATGGAGCGCTTTAAAGGTCATAATTAGTACCTTGAATCACACCCAGAAAACAACCAGCAATCAGTGCAGGCCACCTAAAAGGGGTGTAAAATGGGAGCACCTAGGTACCCCCATGATAACCCACGCAGCCGCATTCTGGACCAGCTGAAGTCTCTGGGTGCTCTTCAAGGGCAGCCCCATGTAGAGAGCATTGCAGTAGTCCAGGCGAGAAAGGACGAGGGCATGAGTGACTGTGCATAGAGCCAATCCAGGACGGGGTGCAACCGACGTACCAGGCGAACCTGGTAAAAGGCCCCCCTGGTCACGGCCTTCATGGGGTTCTTCTAAACTAAGCCACATGTCCAGGAGGACTCCCAGATTGCGGGCCCTCTGAGGGGGCGAAAATTTCTCCCCCTATCATCAAAGATGGGACAAGATGCACAAATCGGGATGAAGGAAACCACAGCCACTCAGTCTTGGAGGGACTGAGTTTGAGCCTGTTCCTCCCCATCCACATCTGCATAGCCTCCAGGCATCGGGACATCACGTCGAGGGCATCGTTTGGGTGGTTTGGGGTAGAGATGAAAAGTTGGGTATCATCAGCATATTGATGATACCGTACCCCAAAACCACGGATGATCTCACCCAGCGGTTTCATATATATATGTTGAACAGGAGGGGTGAGAGAACTGACCCCTGGGGCATGCCACAAGTGACGCGCCTTGGGGTCGATCCCTGCTCTCCAGTCAACACGAACTGCGACCGATCTGACAGGTAGGAGGAGAACCATCATAAAATGGTGCCCCCCACTCCCAACCCCCCGAGTTGTCGCAGTAGGATACCATGGTCGATGGTATCGAAAGCCGCTGAGAGGTCTAATAGGACCAGGACAGAGGAACAGCCCCTGTCCCGGGCCCGCCAGATATCATCGACCAACGCAACCAAATACGTCTACGTGCGGTACCCAGACCTGAAACCCAACTGAAACAGAACCAGGTAGATCCATGCTGGTCACATGACCACAGGGAAGTCTTTGGACAGTGTTGGTTCTTCGGTTTAGAAACACAGATGAGTACCACTCCCAAAGTTGGGAATGACTAGCACATATATGCACGGGGATGCCTTATTTATTCATTAAATATATTTTCTACCCATCTCATCATAGGTGATCTGGACAGCTTATGTTGACTGAAAGTGCACTGCAGGCCATAAAGCCCTATTTTTGATGCTTTTTATAAATTCAAACAGTCATTAAAGATTAATTGTAAACCAAGGATTACCTATATATTCAGTTGTATTGCCAAAACAATGCCTTACGATAGATCAAAGACAACTCTGATGCTGCCCACCAAAGAAGTCAAGTTTGACACCCCTGCCTTAAATGATTCAGTTATAGGTCACTCCTCAATCTGAAGGACAACATTAGAAGTAACGCTCAACCCTTAATGCACTTCCATGCCTGGGAGTTCATTGACATTAATGGGGCCATTTCCAAATCAAAATATTTAAAAAACAGGTTTTTTGTATCAAATGATTAAAGGAGAGTTGTGCCGCTGGGCATCTTTTCCATTGTTTATACTTTTACTTGTTATGCAGGCCACACGCATCCCTATTTAAAGATGCCATAAACAGTTTCCTTTGAGCCAATTAATGGAGAGGAAAATGGCTTTTCACTTCAGCAGTCCCAAAGTACTCCAGCCACTTAAGATTCAGCCATGAAGCCGGCTTCAAATCATTGACAGTCACACAAACTTCCATTTGTACTACGTGCTAAGGGTATAGTTCTAAGAACCATTGCAACACACTAATCAAAGGGAATGGAAGCACTATGCAAATCAAAGCAGGACATCGCAGCAAATAACGAAAAGGCTATGCAAATATATATCACAGCATCACAAGGGTTTGGGGTTTTATGCAAATGAAGGCGTGGTATCAGAGGAGTTACAAATGGGCTATGCCCATGAAGGCATGACATCAGAGCACCAAGAGATTTTTGCACACCTGTCAGATGAGGCAGAATCATCTCTACACTAATCTCTTGGCTCATTGGCCACAGTTGACAGGGCAAGCAATGAATGAATTATTAACCAGCATATAGGAACCTGTAGAATTTTTTTCAGATGATCCACTACCTCATTAAATCATATCGTATGGAAAGTAAGTCTCAAGTTTCCTTTGGCTGATCATTGTCTTGATTGGGGCTTGTCCTCCATCTCCTTAAGGTTACTCTAGCAACCAATTATAGGCTGGTACTACTAGATGGGTGTAATTTTCCATGGAAGAGACACATAACATCTGGTCTGATATATTGCTGGCTCTTTCTTCAGTATGTATTTACATTGGGCTTACATAAAGCTTAGAGTGAGGTCAAGCATACAGTAAATTCTTTGACTGTGATGTACCAAGTGATAGACTAACATCGCCTTCATCTCCTACAACAATTTCAAGGACCCACGTTTCATTATCTGCAAACACAGGTATCCTTAGTGGTCACAATTGAGACCGACAATTCCATTGCTAAGCAATACTATCACTAATCAAATACTTTGGCCACCTAATGAGAAGGAGGGACTCACTGGAGAAGAGCCTCATGCTGGGAACAATGGAGGGCAAAAGAAGAAGGGGATGGCAGAGAATGACGTGGCTGGATGGAGTCACCAAGGCAGTCGGTGTGAGCTTAAATGGACTCCAGAGGATGGTAGAGAATAGGAAGGCCTGGAGGAAAGTTGTCCATGGGGTAGCGATGGGTCAGACACGACTTCGCAACTAACAACAACAACAACTATGTTGGAAGATATTGGATAGCTATTTGTCTGAAACGGTATAGGGTTTCCTGCCTAGGCAGAGGGTTGGACTAGAAGACCTCCAAGGTCCCTTCCAACTCTACTATTGTATTGTATTGTACTATCACTAAGGGAAACATCATGACACTATGACACTTAATGTCCTCATTTTGCCATGGTCATTAACCATGTGACTGCCACTTATGATGTTACTACCAGCTTCTCCAATGATTTTGCTTGTCAAAAGCTAAATGAGAAGCACACAAATGTTGTTCAGTAACCATAGAATCCTGGCATGGTCATAAATGCCCACAGGCTGTGAAACAACCATATGTTGATATATGACCACAGAGTTACTATGGCAGTCGTAAATACAAAGACAAGTAAAGTTTCTTTAGCAGTGTGGTCGTAACTTTGGTTATTAAAGGAGGCAATCCTTAAGCGAGGTCTACCTACACTGGAGCTCCAGCTTAGGAGGTCTACCTACACTGGAATATTTAGGTGCTTTAGTGTCAGTGATATTGTCAGCCTATCAGGTAAACCAGACAAGAAATCAACTCCACAGGAAAACTAAAATTGAGATTGCCTATAAAACCGAAACTTGAAAATCTGATTGTTCTGTGCATTCTATAATACAATACAATAGTAGAGTTGGAAGGGACCTTGGAGGTCTTCTAGTCCAACCCCCTGCCTAGGCAGGAAACCCTATACCGTTTCAGACAGATGACTATCCAACATCTTCTTAAAGACTTCCAGTGTTGGGGCATTCACAACTTCTGGAGGCAAGCTGTTCCACTGATTAATTGTTCTAACTGTCAGGAAATTTCTCCTCAGTTCTAAGTTGGTTCTCTCCTTGATTAGTTTCCACCCATTGCTTCTTGTTCTACCCTCAGGTGCCTTGGAGAATAGCTTGACTCCCTCTTCTTTGTGGCAACCCCTGAGATATTGGAAGACTGCTATCATGTCTCCCCTAGTCCTTCTTTTCATTAAACTAGACATACCCAGTTCCTGCAACCGTTCTTCATATGTTTTAGTCTCCAGTCCCCTAATCATCTTTGTTGCTCTTCTCTGCACTCTTTCTAGAGTCTCCACATCTTTTTTACATCGTTCTGCTTCTTATAGTTCTATGAATCAGGGAAGTGCCTCTTCTGAAGAATATCTGGACATTCTGGGCTCTAAAAATACAATTTGCGGCAATTCCATCTGAGTGACTGAGAATCTTCGTTGACATATTGCAAGACACTTTGGGGAAGAAACCCTGGTGCGGAAATACGCCTATGAATTTTGGGAATTGGTAATTCCAATGGCTCTCTTGCCTACTCAAGATTCCCCTAACAAACTTGCTTGGTTCGAGGAAATTGCTGGGATGGGCAGCAAAACATCTCAAGCCAACAAGAAAATAAGTCCAGTTGCTATGACTCAACTTCCAGACAGTTTGTCAGAGTTTGTTGCAAAAATCAAATCCAGAAAGCATACACAGATAACTGATTCAGCAGGATTCATTAACTTCTTTATATACATAATAACACATGAATAAATGTACAATACCAACAACAGATTCTTCCAACGTGGTAGAGAGGAGAGATTGTTTCAGTTCAGAGTTCAGAGGTTAATACAGAGAAGCCACGCCCAGACTTCTTACTTAAGTTTCTGTTTCCAAATAAGCCTCATTGGCTGACTTGTTACCATGCCTATTCATTGACTATCTTGTTACCATGTTAATGCCAGTTCATGAATATTCTGACACAGTTCTAGAGCTAGAATTTAGTGTTGTGTTATCATTGCTTTAAGACTAATTTGGATCCGACCTGTGAAAATATGACACGTGTTTTATGCAGAATAGTTTTACAAGTTGGTGCAAAACTATTGATTTTATTTTCATAGTTTCACAGATGCTCTTTATAGACATTCTGCCCTATTTTCACTCCATTGTCTCACAAGGGATGTTGCAAAGTTGCTTTGTGTTGGTTTGGTGGTAAAACACTTTCATTGACATTTTAGTTGACCCTTTCATATTGTGCTAATCCCGACTGTGCTTCATACATTCCAAGTTGCAAATGGAAAAGATCTCTCCTTATTAGATCAAGGGTAATGCAATAAAGAGTTCTAACAAATCCCACATCCATCTATCCAACATTGCTAATTCAGAAGGAAAATGGATAACTTGTCTCATTTGTTGAATGGGCAGGTAAATTGCAAATTAATCATAATGGATATCCCCCCCCCCTCTTGATTTACAGTTGAAGATAATAGCCAGTCTCAGAAGAAGAAAATTACAGTGGAAGATCTATTCAGCGAAGATTTCAAAATTCATGACCCAGAGGCTAAATGGATAAGTGGTAAGTCTTGCAATCACGTATAAAAATAACTTCCTACGCCATTTGTTTCAAGCACTTCTCTTGCCTGGAGTGTTTCATTGTATTATTCAGCTGAGCAAAATTTTATAAAGAGATTCTTTATGAGTCAAATCTTTTTATCCAGTGAGCATAGTGATGCCACAACTGGCAACAACTTCGCAATATTATGAAGCACAAGGATCCCTTTGGGCTTTATACATTTATAAATATGGTGTTGCTAAGAGCTGAACTAGAAAACTTTAATTTTTTAAAACAAAAAATAAGTTATGCCACCATAAAAAAGAAAAAAAAGGGAAGTATTCTAGAGTAATACATTGAAAAGGAAATATTCCATGGATTAGTAGAAGCTAATATCAATTCCGGGGATGGTAGAGAACAGGAAGGCCTGGAGGAACGTTGTCCATGGAGTCGTGATGGGTCGGACACGACTTCGCAACTAACAACAACAACAAAACTAAGTGAAACTAAGAAGTGTAAAAGCTTTTTATCTCAGTTTAGCTGCAAAATCACGAAGCAAATAAAAAGGTTTTAATCTGTTATCAGAAAGAATATTATAATCAGGGTAGGTCTCAGAGGAACGGATACCAAAGTAAGCGTCGTTAGCATGCCAGAAAGATTTCCCCCCCCCATACTTTAGGGAAAATAACTTTAGGAAATACAGGTGCTGCTTTTGATTTGTGGATGGAGTTGCTTTAGGGCTTGAGCTGCTGGACAGTACCGTGTTTCCCCGAAAATAAGACAGGGTCTTATTTTCTTTTGACCCCCGAAATAAGCGCTTGGCCTTATTTTCAGGGAGGTCTTAATATTTTTGAGGTACATGGCTGCTGCCGTGTTGCAATATTTCCAGGGAAAGCTTATTTTCAGGGGAGGGCTTATTTTAGCGCATGCACTCAAAAGCCCAAATGGGCTTATTATTCAAGGAGGTCTTATTTTCAGGGAAATAGGATAGTTGTGAAGATAAAACAAGAAAAGTACCCAGAATTCCTTACAAGAAGACAGGAGATACAAAGTGGATAAAATGAGACAGAATGAGAGACATATTAGGAATAAAGTATCTTCTCCTCCTCCCCCCCCCTCCCCAGTGGTGGGTTCCTCCAGGTTCGGACTGGTTCGGCTGAACCGGTAGTGGTTTGGCGGCCTAGGTCACTGGAATCGGCAGCAACCCAGTTCTCCGGGCAGCGCTGTAGATGCCGCCATTTTGTTTTGCTCTGAATGTGCAGAACAATTTTTATTGCACCGTGCACACTTGTGCAGCTCACCCATGAGCGAATCGGCAGCACCAGAACCTGCCCCTGCTCCTCCCTCTTCCTCCTCCTTCTCCTCCTCCCTCCCCCTCCCTCTTCCTTCTCCTCCTCCTTTCCCCTCCCTCTTCCTCCTCCTCCATTTGATGACATCGTTCTGAGTTTTGCCTTCCCAGTCTGTAGATCTGCTCTGTCTGAGATTCCAGATTTCTGTACCCAACATAAAAAAAATCCAGCCCTCTCTGGCCCGCCCTGCTTTCCATGAGTTAATCTTGCATTGTTCAAATCCCTAACAAAAATATAATTCAGCACATTACATAAAAAATCTGCCTCCCATCATATCAACACCAAGGATGCCTGAATAGAATATTTGACTCCTGTTTCTCTAAATGGCTCTAAAATCACCCATATATTCCTCACTTAGGAGTGTAACATCTTGTTACTCATATATTATATTGCTTAATGTTTATTTAGCGGTAAAAGCTCAAGATGAAGCAAAATGAAAGCACTGTTAAAACCAGCTGTTCTCCTACAATTTTAGAATAAAGCCTGAGAAGTGTGAGCAGATGTTCCCGTCACCACAAGGATATGTACACAGATAGTCCTCAATTTATGACCACAAATGAAAATTTCTGTGGCTAAGCAAGACAGTTGTTAAATGCGTTTTGCTTCATTTTATGATCTTTTTCCAAAGTTGTTAAGTGAATCACTACAGTTGTTAATTGTATCTGGCTTCCCCATTCACTTTGTCATAAATCTTTGCAGGACACTGCAACCATCATAAATATATGTCAGTTGCCAATCAGAATTTTCATCACATGATCATGGGGATGCGGCAAAGGTTGTAAGTGTGAGGACCGGTCATAAGTCACTTTTTCAGTGCTGTTGTCACTTTGAATGTCACTAAATAAATGCATATAAGTCGAGGACTATCTGTAGAGCCCAATTAATTTAATACAAAGATACTATCATTGAAATAGCTAGATTTATTCTTACAGTGGACAGTCAGGCATTCTTCTTAGACAGAGTATGGAAATTACTTGAAGTAGTACCTGGGTGACTGCAAACTTTATGATCTCACTTCAACAGACAGCAACTAGAAGGTCCATCATGCATCTGTGTTTATTTATATATAAATCCCATGGACAGGGATTTAAGTGCAGGGATTTCACATCAAAATGTCAGGGTTCCAAATAACATCCAAAAGTAAATCAGAGTCCAAGGCAAAGTGTTGCTCAAAGTTCCAGTTTATTAAGAGAGTCATGTTGGCACATCTGGGAAAACCCAAATCTGAAAGCTTCCTGGTTTTCCCCACCTAGTTGAAAGTTCAAGATCTTGCCCCCACACCCACAAGTCCATCACATGGTCCAGTCTTCCACTGCCATGCTGGCAATTCCAACCATCTAATTTTGGTCAGGTGCAGAGGTGCAAAGAGAAAGGATGACCTTGGCTTTCTAGAAAGAATTTTGTTATGGCTACATCGCATCTCACTCCTACAATCCCCCCTCCCATTTCCCCACAATAGACAATGCATAGCAGAATAATAGGAAGTATGGCATGCCAAAGACCCAAAAGAAAAGATGGCTGCAGGCCTGACACAATATCTTTTAGTGTATTGAGATTTGGGTTATTTGGGGACCAAATTGTGTGGTGTGTAGATTACCATGTAACTATCCAAGATCTTGGGTGCAATAATGAATAGTTTAAAATGACCAGGCAATGCGAAGGTTCCTGGATCTACCAACTATATCTCTTCTCAAAAGGCTTCACCAAACTACTTTTCTTTCCATCATTCCCCATTAGAGTCCCTGCCTGTCAGGACCTCTCCAGGTTGCAGGAACTGGGTATGTCTAGTTTAATGAAAAGAAGGACTAGAGGAGACATGATAGTGTTCCAATATTTGAGGGGTTGCCACAAAGAAGAGGGAGTCAAGCTATTCTCCAAAGCACCTGAGGATAGGACAAGAAGCAATGGGTGAAAACTAATCAAGGAGAGAAGCAACCTAGAACTAAGGAGAAATTTCCTGACAGTTAGAACAATTAATCAGTGGAACAGCTTGCCTCCAGAAGTTGTAAGTACAGTATTCCAATAGTAGAAGTTTTTAAGAAGAGATTGGACAACCATATGTCTGAAGTGGTGTAAGGTTTCCTGTCTAAGCAGGGGGTTGGACTAGAAGACCTCCAAGGTCTCTTTCAACTCTATTATTTTAATCTAGATTTGAGGGAATGGTACATCTTTGGGACTGTGGAAGTAGAGAGAGCTAGAGCCAGTTTAGTGTTGTGGTAAAGGTGCTGGCCTAAAAACCTTGAGGTTCAGTGGTAGGAAAGCCAATTCGGTGACCTTGGGCCAGTCACTCTCTCTCTCAGCCCAACTCACCTCATAGGTGGTTGTTGTGGGGGAAATAAGATACAACATATTATATAAGTTCGTCATGTTGGGTTTTTTATAAGTAATAAAGGCAGGAAAATAATCCAATAAATATAAAGACAGGATAAAAATCTAATGAATATATAAATTAAAGCCTTGGATCTTCTGGCACACAAGGCTGCCAGAAATGCAAATAAATGTCCACATACAAGCTGTATCAAGACTCTTGTAAGACTGGAATTGCCAGAACATCTACAAAGATTCTCGGTTGATGCCTACGCTTGATACTGGTTTATTTTCTTTGTTCAGCACCACCTCCAATTGGACAGCTCCCTATCAATTTAAGCCTTTGGGGCCTGTAAGGGGATTACTTTCAGGAAGAGTAGGAAATCAGAACCTCCATAGCAATGGAAAGGAAAATAGCAAATATAGTTCCTTTTTATTTTTGCAAAGGAAAACATCTTTATAAGCTATAAACCAAAACTCAAGAGACCATGGATAAATACTCGGTTTTATCTATTCCTTCTGTCATCTTGGTTTCCGTTCAAATACTTCCTTTTCATTAAGGCATGCTAGAGGTAAAGAAGTTGCCCACGCCCCCATATAATGTATGTTTTTTATTCTTGTTTTTGGCTGAAAAGAATTGAGCTGGGTGTCTCATTAACAGGTTGAAAAGACTGAAGGTTGATCTGGCACAGAAAAAGATCTATAGTGAGCTGTCATTGGGTGAGCTGTAACATAAATGTCAGACAGCTTTGGCACCAAATGACTTAGCCTTTTGCTGCTGCTTTCTATTAGGACGTGTTCGATTCTCAGTTATTTTTGGTATAAAAGCTCAGAAGTTGTATAACTTAGCATTCTTTCCAGTCTGTGAATCTTGCATTACAGAGATGGGCATCTTGCCGAAAGAAATAAATTAAATGCCACCATGTTCATCCGAGGTCAACAGAACAATTCTGTAGCCTTAATTAAGACTTCCATAACCCCTGTGGGGGCTGACAAATGTGGTTATTATACTCATTTTACAGCTGGGTAAACAGCAAAACAGAATGATGACTTTTAAGGTCATCAGCAAAGCAGTGTAGAGTTGGGAATGCAATATGGTGCACCATTTTGATAGGCACCATTATAAACCACGTTTGTTTTTATTAATTTTGGCATAGTCTTGGATTCCATTACATGATAACCTTGTTAATGGACATCCGTACCAGAATCCATTGAAGTGAGCACTGAATTTATGATTTGAAGTCTTATTTGAGAACTCAAGAAAATAATCTTAAAAAGTACCATAATGGTACTTCCTTAAATACAGATGGATTGAGTTCTGAAAGATTAGTTAATTGTGTTTATATACGTTTAAAGGGAAGAGGGTAGACCATGAGTGGCTGAAGCATTGAATACATCCATTTTTCAAAACAGAAAAGCTACTGTCCTTGCCAATATGTGTGGGTGAATCCTCCTGGAGAATCTTTGCATCTGGCTATAAAATAAGAAGTCAGATTGAGACTATGCTCATAAAATCCACAGTCCTATGTAGGTAACTGTCTTAAAATATTTCTGGGCTTTTGTTTGTGGGTTAGTAACATTTTCTTTTACAGATTTTTAATTAATCAAGGAGAAAAACCTATCACGTTATGTATGTGGAGATTCTCAGTCATCCAAATCATAGTTGTCTCAAACATGCTTTTTCAAAAGGAACTGGACTGTGGGGTTTTTTTTCCTTCAGGAAGAACAAGAAAACATTTAGCTTCTGTCAGAACTAATAGAATAGAATAGAGTAGAATAACAAAGTTGGAAGGACCTTGGAGGTCGTGCTTAGGCTAGTCTTGCTTATCCTACACCACTTCAGACAAATGGTTATCCAACATCTTCTTAAAAACTTGCCTCCAGAAGTTGGAGCGCTCAGAACTTCTGGAGGCAAGTTGTTCAATTGATTAAATTTCTCATTAGTTCTAAGTTGCTTCTCTCCTTGATTAGTTTCCACCCATTCCTTCTTGTCCTGCCCTCAAGTGCTTTGGAGAATAGCTTTACCCCCTCTTCTTTGTGGCAGCCCCTCAAATATTGGAAGACCGCTATCCTGTCTCCCCTAGTCCTCCTTTTTATCAGAATAGACATACTCAGTTTCAGCAACCGTTCTTCATATGTTTTAGCCTCTAGTCCCCTAATCATCTTTGTTGCTCTTCTCTGCACTCTTTCTAGAGTCTCCACATCTTTCCATCATCCCCACTATCCAGCCAGAACTGATAAACATTTTTGGATGAGGAGCAAAACATTTTCTTCCAGTTTGAAAATGTACCTTTGAAACTATCAGGTTATGGTTAAAAAAAACCAGACACGTTGCCTTTTTTTAAAAAGCACCTTTGAGACTATGAGGTTATGATCTAACAACCCACCTCTTCTCAGTCCTTACTTCTTACTAATTACCGAAGACCAAAGTATTCTATGGATAAATGGCACAGCAAGTAGAAACTTTGTCTTGAACTTATGATAGATAACTATCAAAAAAAAATATCCAAGTGTTATAATAGGGAACTTTTTAAATTATATAGGGGGCTCCAAGATGAAAATTGAACAGAACAGGGCCAAAGTTAGTTTTGGGGGGGAAGAAATCCAAAAAGGTTGAGAAGGAAAATTCTAGTTGAAAGGGGAAGAAATCCTTAGAAGAAGTAATTGGATAGAAGCTGTTACACTGTTCCATTCTAGCTGGCAAGAATTCCAGAAGCCAAGATTCCTATGCTTTTCCTGAATTGTAAGTGGCTATAACCATGACAAGATGGCAAGTGTGCAAACTGGCATTTGTTGGTGTGTGCATACATGCAGACCAATGTATATGTTCCTATATTCCCCCCCCCCCCCTAGTACTTAAGGTACGTTATCTTGCATTTCTTTATGTAACAGAGCCTTACTGCATTTTTTTAAACAATAAAATCGCTGAAGCTTTATTGTGTTTAGATGTGTGGGCAGGACATGAGTGATTTGTGGATTGCTCCCTATGGTACTTTATCACCTTTCTAAAAAACCTTGATACTTCCAACGCTTCAACAACAATAATAAAGACTTCACCTGAATCAAAATGACACATAGCTAGTTTTTCATTGTGTAGCTAATTCAACAATAAACCATAGAATGTGTGTGGGGGTTGTTGTCAGTTTCCAAGCTTTGGAGGTGAAGAATACTAATCAGTTATCAAGTTAACCCTTCCTCCCACCCGCCCTCCTCTCTTCCCACACTCTTTCTTTTTATATTTCTCCTTCCTTCCTCTTTCTTTTCTCTCTTTATGTCCCTTCCTTCCTCTCTTCCTTCTTTTCTCATTTTCTTTATATTTCTGCTTCCTTCCTTCCTCTCTCTTTTCTCCCTTCCTTCCTTCTTTCCTCATTCTTTTACTTTACATTTCTCCTTCCTTCATTTTTCTTTTCTCTCTGTTTCTTTTTCCCTCGATCCTTTCCTTCTTTTCTCGCTCTTCCTTTATATTTCTCCTTCCTTCTTTTTTCTTTTCTCTCTTTATCTTCCTTCCTCCCTCCTTCTTTCTCTTTATATTTCTCCTTCCTTCCTCTTTATTTTCTCTCTTTATCTCCCTCCCTCCCTTCCTTCTTTTCTCACTCTTTCTTTATATTTGTCCTTCCTTCCTCTCTCTTTTCTCTCTTTATCTTCCTTCCTTCTTTCCTCTTTCTTTCTCTTTATATTTATCCTCCCTCCCCCCCTTCCTTCTTTTCTCACTCATTCTTTATATTTCTCCTTCCTTCCTTCCTCTCTCTTTTCTCTCTTTATCTTCCTTCCTTCTTTCCTTCCGTCCTTCCTTTCACCACATAGTATCTCATCTTTGACTCATCCAATCCTGATTTACTTCTAGGTCAGATTAAATTTGGCCATTTGTGGGTTGTTGTTGTTTTGGTGATTTCTGCAGACGATATTTTCTTCTTGTTCAGCTGATGGTTCCGAAAAGTTGACTTTCCTACCAGGCAAAGCACTGCTTACCTACACATTATATCCTCCAGTCTGACCCAATTGATGCTCATTAGTGTACCAGAAACTATGGCGGAGAAAAGCTCATGTTATCAAGGTCTGCAAGGCAATTTGTCTATAAGGCAAATATGAATAAATCATGTCCCATTTTTCCAGGGAGGAAAAGGGAAATTGCCTTGGAAATAACTAGCAAAATCTAGAGGTTGGAGGGAAAAACTGAACCAGGGAAATGCCTTCTAAACCTAAAGAGACCCATTAATTAAGTCCCTGCTCTCTCCACCAACAGTAAAGACATGTTGTTGTTTTTAATTTCTTCCCAACAATAACAAAAAAAAAAAAAACAACCCCAGAATATGGGTTTTAGCTGTTCTGGTTTAAAAACCCCACCATTTCCCCCCACTCCACCCCAGAGTCCTTTCAGCTTTGTACTGAATTAAGAATTATACTACATTTCATGATCTCCTTGAGAATGAAAAGTAGAAATCAAAATGTTATGTGTGGTCTCTATAGCCAGAATCAGCAGTACGAGAATTCTCTATGTACCATGTTTCCCTCAAATTAAGACAGGGTCTTATTTTCTTTTGACACCACCACCCCCATAAGCGATTGGCCTTAGTTTTGGGGAGGTCTTATTATTTTTGAGGTACAGGCGATCGTCATCCCCTTAGGGCTGCTGCTGTGTTGCAATATTTTCGGGGAGGGCTTATTATTTGCAGAGGTCTTATTTTCAGGGAAACGGTATACATATATGGAAAACAATTTAGACTCTTTCTGCGTTACTACAGTTAGACTGGACTAAGGAGGCATTTTCCAGCTATCTCAAGATCATTACCCCAGTTCATATATGTACTCTGTCCAATATAATTGCAGCCTGTCACAGTTGCATAACCTGTTTTTTTTAAAAAAAATTATATTCTGCCCCAAGCTTGTTTTAAAAGTCATACCCAATGTTCCCTTAAGGGATGTGATGGCTTAGTGGCTAAGACACTGAGCTTGTCAATCAGAAGGTCGGCAGTTCGACGGTTCAAATCCCTAGTGCTGCGTAACAGAATGAGCTCCTGTTACTTGGCTCAGCTTCTGCAACCTAGCAGTTCGAAATCATGCAAAAATGCAAGTAGAAAAATAGGGACCACATTGGTGAGAAGGTAACAGTGTTCCGGTCACCATTGGCATTTAGTCATGCTGCCCACATGATCATAGAGACGTCTTCGGACAGCACTGGCTCTTCGGCTTTGAAATGGAGATGAGCAATGCCCACTAGAGTCGGGAACGACTAGCACATATGTGCAAGGGAAACCTTTATCTTTAATGTTCCCTTATGTCAACAACTGCTGATAAATCTGACTGATGGTGTCAACCAGCAGCTTGACAGAAGCTATGGAGTTCGGTCAAAATTTATACCTTGCCAACGCAGTTTTCCCAACTTTTGGTGCCCATGGTGGCTCTGTTTGAAAGCTTGCAAGGAAGGTCTGGGTTTGTGGATTGCGACAAAACGGAAAATAACCGGCGGGGAGACGGTGTTTGAGATTAAAAGGTGATCTTCTCTCATCATCTAGGAGGAGTTGAGCTGCTTGAAATCACTTGGTCTTTGTCAGTTTCTTAAACCCTTTGTTGGAATAACAACTATCATTCAGTGAGGATGCTCCAGCTGGTTTCTCAACCAAATGCTGTCCAAAGCTCCTTGGGTAATCATTATGACTTCGCCCTACTTGATGTGGTATATCAGTGAGTTGCATTGCCATCTGCTTCCTCTGGTGCTCTAGCCAATCCTGAAAACATGTATGCGGAGGTCTGCTCACAGTTTCCTCTCCATGGGAGTGACAGCTGCTAGATAGAAAAATAGGCATCGTATGAGATGCAATATGATTGTACTCTTCCTACACAGAGAAAGCAGCAGGAGTTCTTTTAGAAGTGGTTAAAACGAATTAACCTTTTCCTGGCTCTGTAAGAGCCTCAACTAGGTTGATCTTGAATCTTATTTGTGATCTCAATATTGTGAAAATTGGATTAAAACTCTCTAGGTTAGGGGTTCTATCTAGACAGGGATGCGGTGGCTAAGATGCTGAGCTTGTCGATCAGAAAGGTCGGCAGTTTGATGGTTCAAATCCCTAGTGGCGTATAATGGAGTGAGCTCCTGTTACTTATCCCAGCTTCTGCCAACCTAGCAGTTCGAAAGCATGTAAATAATGCAAGTAGAAAAAATAGGTAACAGCATTCCATGCTAGTCATGTCGGCCACATGACCATGGAGACGTCTTTGGACAGCGCTGGCTCTTCGGCTTTGAAACAGAGATGAGCGATGTCCTCTAGAGTCTGGAACGAATAGTATGTACATGCAAGGTAGGATAGAGGTTCAGAAGGGTGCCACTTTATAAATCACTTTTACTTGAGCCTAGCACAGCCAAAGGGCAAATACTTCGGAAGGAAGGTCAGTTTTCAAAGGCCAGATAACTGATGAAGGAGGATTTAGAGCAAAGGGAAGTCAACTGGCTGCAGAATTACTAGCTGCAAAAAACGTGGACTGACTTAAAAGGAAAGTGAGGAAAGAAGGAAGAAAAAAGAAATTTCTGGATCTATTCCTCTGAACTTCTGTTGAATTTAATCATGATTCATACCTGAGAATTGCTTTCTTCACCCATCATTGAAGATTATTATATTTCAACTTCAGGGGTTGATGGTGTGAAATGTACAGGAAGTCCTTGATGCTTAACAACCGTTGAAAGTTATGACAGACGCTTAACTACAACCTATTCTCAGAGTTACAATGGACACACACACACACACACACACACACACACTCCTATAATCATATGAACACATATGGACCCTTAGCAGCTGGCTCAACCTTTACAGCCTGCGTGATGTGATGTGATTACATGACTGTGATTTGCCATTTTGCAGTGTTGGTTTGTCTGGCAAAAAAAAAAAAAAAACTCCACTCATTGGTGAAAATTAATGTGTTTAATGATTGTAGTATTCACTTAATGCCACTACAAAAAAATGTAAAAAAAATGGATCCAGTTGTGGGATGCATTGATTTATGACTATAATTCTGGGATCAATTAAATTTTAAGCCAAGGAACTATGTTACATTTAATCTGCGGCTCTTGATGCCCAGAGTCACTTAGGTACGTTGGGTGGTGTAGAAATTTAATAAACAAATAAACACAAAACAATAAGGAAATTCAGTATCTTCTCCCTATTCGCATCATCACTGACAACATATGCATACAAAAAACAGTATAGTTTTAGAACTATAGCATTGATAGCATTTTGTGTCATTTCAGTAGAACCACAATATTGATAAATATAGAAGTTTAGAAATTGCTACTTTTTCATGGATTTATTCCACTTACATAGCTGTCCATCTCACATACGTTGCTCTAGAACAGCAGCCACAACTAAAAGTATAAGGAAACAATGAATGTATCAAAATATACTAGTGAAATAAATACATGCTAATAAAAACTAAATACTGTGTATTTGTTATGAAAGGCTGTAAGTGTGAAACCGGTCATAGTTTTTTTTTTCCAATGCTATTGTAACTTTGAATGGTCACTAAACAAATGGTTATAAATCAAGGACTACCTTAAATGCAAATCTGATCAGCAGTTCTAGACAGACGTACAGTAGATGGTAAAATAATCTTATTAAATTCAGTGGGGCTCACTTTTAAATAGGTATGAATAAGATTACATTATGACAAAGCTGTTATGGCCCCAAATTATTTTCTTCAGTTGTTCATCACTGAAATAAGTTTTGCAAGTGTGTTCTCATTCTCATCAGTTACAATACAATAGCAGAGTTGGAAGGGACCTTGGAGGTCTTCTAGTCCAACCCCCTGCCTAGGCAGGAAACTCTATACTGTTTCAGACAAATGGCTATCCAACATCTTCTTAAAGACTTCCAGTGTTGGGGCTTTCATAACTTCTGGAGTTCCTCTGAAGACTTTTGTCCCCAACTATGACATTTGTGGGAGTGTTTTTGTAACTTATAACTCATAATTATCCTTGCTTTCAAGATTTTTTTTCTCTTTAGAATGGCAGCACCTTGTTTTCTCCAAAATAAAACCCTAGCATGATTTTTCAGGATGCTCATAATATAAGCCCTACCCCCAAAATAAGACCCAATTAAGATCGTGAACCAGACGAATGCATTTAGTACTGCATTTCCCAGAAAACAAGACCAAACAGAAAATAAGCCTCAATGAGTCTTTTGGAGCAAAAATTAAGATAAGACCCAGTCTTATTTTCGGGGAAACAGGATAGAAATAGAGACATTGTTTTGTGTTGAGACTTGAAAGATGAATCCCACACACAGGAAATTATCTGCTGGAAAAATAGTAAATCATTGTTCAAGTAAAAGGAACTTTGCTCTACTTCCAGTCCCAAATTAGACTGCTATTGACAATCAGCTTTTTCATCACAATTCTTTGGAAGTTGTTCTCAACTATAGTTTTGTTCCAAAATCCGAGTATTTTCTGTGATCCTCGATGTTTGGAACTTCAAGAAAGTGTGACCCTCATAGGTGTTGGTCTCTGAAGCAAAAACATAGTAGAATCTAAGAGCTTGGCTATCAAGCCCTTAAAACCAAATCTCTTGGTTTGCAAGCAGGCATGTATATCGCCCACTCCTTTATTCTTAGCTTTAAAAGAATTTTCACTGCCTTTGTGTTCATTATTTTTCACATCTGTTTCCTTTGGAAGGACTTAGCAATCTTGTATATCCCCTTTCCAATTTATTTCTTATTCTGTCCTATGCTTTTGCAGGTAATCATGAAAAGCCTCCATCCTTGCACTCTCTTTCTTTCTAAAAAAATTGAAATCCTAAAAGAAAAAAAATCTGTATTTGTTCATTCAAAGCTACGGTTTCTGTCTGATCTTTTGTGTCCTCACAGGAAATAGAATAGAATTGTAATAGAATCCTAATGGATCCTATTACATTTGCCTTCACTTTCTGTCTTGCTTTCTTACAATGCAGTCTTTTTGAATTGGGGGGGGGGGGAATCCGCACATTTTTATGTAAAAAGCTAATTAGGCACTCAGTAAGAGATAAATATTGTTAATGAAAAGCTTCTTTGTGATAAATCTATGTGTTTCAAGCACCTATCATAATTACATTCAAACTAATCTGAGTAGGTCATTATCATAATGTTTGCAGAACTAGCATGATATTCAGACTATCTTTACACACACACACACACACACACACACACACACAAAGTAAATACCATTAAGAAAGAGGAGGGGAAAGATTTAAAAATCTGGGAATGTTAGGCAAATGAAATTGGGGGGAAGGCAGGAGGGGGCAGGTAATATGAGAGTGATCAAAAAGCCCCATCTGCCAAGAAGAATGAAGAACTGGAGTTTAAAGAACAAAATTCAAAGAAAGATTTATGTCCTGATTAAGGTGGACAACTATCTGATTGACGGAACAAATGTGGGAAGTCCTTGATTTACAATCATTCATTTTAAACACTGTTCGAAGTTACAGAGCATTGAAAAATAGTGACTTATGACCAGTTCTCCTGTTTATGACTGTCGTAGTTATCCTCATTGTCATGGGATCAAAATGCAGGTAAATATATAGCAGCTGAAATGCATTTATGATGGTTGCAGCATCTCAGGACCATCTGATCTTGAAAGCAACCTTCCCAGCTGACTTCCAAAAAAGTGGAAGCTGGATTTATTGCCTAATAACCACATGATTCACTTAACAATTCCTGTGATTTGCTTAACAACTGCAGCAAAAATGATCAAAGGATTATTGTGGCCTCTTTGACACCCCCCCTACACCCATTTGCACAACTCAGGTGATCCTGAGGACACAGATAAACCTCCAAGTGGCCTCAACGACCCTCTAAAATGATGCAAATGACCAGCTGTCCAAAAGGAATATGAATCCTTCCATTCCCCGCCACCCAGACAGAGCTGAAGACGTTTCTTGGGTGAGTAGTGCAACGCCTTCAAAAGAAAAAAAACAAGAAAGTCCAGTTGCCTCTTGAAAAAGCACCTTTGGGACAACCATGACCTGGATGACTGAGAATCTCCAAAGACTAAAGAACAGTAGAAATTCAGGCAACTGATTGCAACAATATCTCCAAAGCTTTACACTCCAAAGCTACAAATGGATCAGATATAGACAATTACCGTGAAGGTATTTGTAGATGGAAGCATAAGGAGGGGTGGATTAAAGGCAATTTTCTGCCAATTTTGGTAGAGAACTATTCCAGGAACACAACTGAGATTGTTATGATGTGGGCCTTAACTGAAGGCTCCATAACATGAAGAACATTTCAATGTTCTCCCCTGTTGTTCTTTATTCTTCCTCTCCATCTGTTGCATGGATAAATAGTTTCTCCTGCCCTCCTCCTTCTATCTTCTGGATAACTGTTGAAGCCTGACAATATTTAAATAATGAATATTTTATTTTATTTTTGTTCTACAACTAGAACCCTGAGCCACGATTAACCTGATTATCGTGACTTTAGGAACATGTGGGCTAAGGTTTAACCCAGATCGGAGCCAAGCAGACATCTGGTACATGGGCCAGTGAATTCAGAACATAATCTCTGCTTTGCAGATAGTTAAAAAGAATTAGCTGGTTTTCTATGCCAAGTTGATCTTTTCCTTATTTAACCCAAGCATGGATTGCCAATCTCACGTTTTCTGAGATCCAAGCAAGACTATAAGTTAATAATTAATATAAGTAGATGGTAGCCATAGACATGGAAGCAAGGTGGCCAGTATGGGGGACACTCATTATTCTTCAGATTCTTATTCCCTCCCTCCCTCTCCTCCTCCTCCTCCTCCTCCTCCTTCTTCCTCTCCCTCTCCACACACACACAAACACACACACACACTGCTGTAAACATATGCTAAACATGATCTCCTTCATTTGATATCTGTATTATTTCTTTCATTGTTCTTCAAATATCTGGAGTTGTGACCCCATTCCAATAGTTATGGAAATAGCTATTTGATTTCCTTGTTTTGTTATCTAAATCTTATTTATTTAATTTATATCTTGCTTTCATTATAAACAACTCAAGACAACAGACCTACGTAATACTCCACCATCCTCCTCTTTTCCCGACAAAAACAAACCTGCGACATGTGGGTTGGGCTGAGAGAGAAGGACGGACCCAAAGTCGCCGGGCTGGCTTTAATGCCTAAGACGGGACTATAAAGGTTGAAGAACAGTTGCAGGAACTGGGTATGTCTAGTTTAATGAAAAGAAGGACTAGGGGAGACATGATAGCAGTCTTCCAATATCTAAAGAAGAGGGAGTCAAACTATTCTCCAAAGCACCTGAGGGCAGAACAAGAAGCAATGAATGGAAACTAATCAAGGAGAGAAGCAACTTAGAACTGAGGAGAAATTTCCTGACAGTTGGAACAATTAACCACTGGAGCAGTTTGCCTCCAGAAGTTGTGAATGCCCCAACACTGGAGGTTTTTAAGAAGATGTTGGATAACCATTTGTCTGAAGTGGTGTAGGGTTTCCTGGACTAGAAGACCTCCAAGGACCCTTCCAAGTCTGTTACTCTAACTCACCATCTCCTGGTTCTAGTGACTAGCCTAGAGTTACCCAGCCAGTTTTCATGCCTAAAGTGAGACCTGTATCTCACAGTTTGTAGCCTGGTGCCTTAATCACAAGACCAAATCCTAACCTTTTGCCCTCACTACTCATGACTGCATTGTTGCAGTTTTATTTATTTATTTTATTTATGATTAGGGAACTGGAGACTAAAACATATGAAGAACAGTTACAGGAACCGGGCATGACTAGTCTAGTGAAGAGAAGGACCAGGTAATACTTAATAGCAATGTTCCAATATTTGAGGAGCTGCTTCAGAGAGCAGGGGGTCAAGCTATTTTCCAAGGCACCTGAAGGCCGGACAAGGAATAATGGATGGAAACTGATTCAACCTGGAAATAAGGAGAAATTTTCTGACAGTGAGAGCAATCAACCCATGGAACAGAAGTTGCCTTTGGATGTTGTGGGAGCTTCATCACTGGAGGCTTTCAAGAAGAGACTGGACTGCCATGGTGTAGGGTCTCCTCCTTGGGTGGGGGGGTTGGACTAGATGACCCACAAGGTCCCTTCCAACTCTGTCAATCTGTTATTATTATTCAACTCTCACACTTTTTAGTTTTATTCAAAGGTAGGAGAGTATTGCACAAGCTCTTCACTATCAAGGCTAAGACCCAGACCTTTTCAGTTGGAAAGCTGGCATCCCGGGTTTGAGACCCAAGTGCAGTGTGATGGGTGAGCTCCTGTCACAGGTAGTCCTAGCGTTACAACATTTCTTTCAGTGATCATTTAATAGTCGTTGTGTCTTGATGTAGCTATGAGGCCACACTTGCTTGCATACTCAGAAACGGATGATGCTTTTTCATTCTCCTTTTTGCCCCAACACTGAATGATTTCAGGTTATTTCTTTATATCCCTCAGATGCCGTGTTTAACTTCAGTCGAGGAGCCCCCTCATGGATGAAGCATTTTCAATGAACAATAAAAAGCACTATGTCTGCTAAATCTTAATTTTACTCCACATAAAAAAGCCCAACTATAAAATCACAAATGTAGAATAATTTCAACCAACATCCTCTGATTCCATTAATACACTGTTGGCTTGTTTTAAAAGGGAGCCTGCCATATAGGTCAATATGTATTATTCACATAATATACTTATAGTGAATTTCATAGCCTTTGTTTCTAAATCACATTCCATATGGATTGCAAATTATGCAGATTTACAAATATGCAAGAATGGAAATAGGGAAAAATCATTTTATTGTGAAATACAAATTAATTTGCATTAGATGGGGGTCCATGACCAAGATTAATAGCCTTATAAGGGTAATGGGAGACCCAGTTTGGTATAGTAGTTTAAGGTATCAGACTAGGAGTCATGAGTTCTAGTCACACTTTAGACCCAAAACCAGCTGGGCCAGTCACTGTTTCTCAGCTCCGGGAATCAGGCAGTGGCAAACCAGTTCTGAAAAGTTTTGCCAAGAAAACTGCAGAGATCAGTCCAAACAATCACCAGGAGTCAAACCTAACTTAAAGGTGGTGTTGATCATTCATATTAACATTCAGAATCAAGCTGTCTGTCTGTCTGTCTGTCTGTCTGTCTGTCTGTCTGTCTGTCTGTCTGTCTGTCTGTCTAAAGGCAAATACCACTCATTCATCACAAAATCTCCAGAATTGTAAAGCCTACAATCTTGATATTTGGCACATATGTTCCCCTTGGCTTCTAGGTGCTTGCTATGAAAGGATTTTTCAAAATGACCATCAGATCATTAGTATTTCTTATACAGTAATTAACATGCTCTGATGCTAAGGAGTTCTACTCTCCCTCCCCACCTGAAAAGAACTCTGTTCCAACTTCCAGTTTCCTCATATTCCATTACCTCAGTTCAAACTGGCAGATGTTCCACTCCTTCACTCAGGAGCAGTCTGGGGCTCCTTACAGTACTAAATGTTGGTACCTCACCAAAATATCTGTGCCTTCCATCCATGGAACTGGTTCCGGACTCAAGGCAGTGGGAGCGATATTCCCTTATGTGTTTTAATCACTAACCACCACTGAGCCAATTTCTCCTGCATAGCCCGATCACATGGTATCATCGCGAAGTACAGGTATCCAGCTAGTAGAATAATAAAACAGTTCTTCATAGAAAGCTCACATTCCATGGTAGATGATACGAAAGACTAATAAGTAAGAATGTGATAGTATAAAACGAAGTGTTGGTTGAGCTATGGACAAGACTAGATTTTAATGGCTTATCTTCTGTCTGTGATGTCATCTTGATTCAATTGTAGTTTTAACATAAGCCAATAAAGCACATCTTGCCTGAAATCCCATATATACAGGTAGTCCTCAACTTACAACAGTTTGTTTAGTGACCGTTCAAAGTTACAATTTACAAGTTACAAAGTTACTGAAAAAAGTGACTTATGACTGTTTTTCACTCTGATGACCATTGGTCCCCATGGTCATGTGATCAAAATTAAATTGCTTGGCAATTGATTCGCATTTATGACGATTGCAGTGTCCCTGGGTCATGTGATCCCCTCTTGTGACCTTCTGACAAGCAAAGTCAATAGGGAAGCCAGATCCACTTAACAACCTTGTTACCAACTTAAAAATTGAAATGATTCATTCAATAACTGGGGCAAGAAAGGTTGTAAAATGGGGTAAAACCAGAAGTGAAATTCATTTTTTTTAACTACCGGTTCTGTGGGCGTGGCTTGGGGGCGTGGTGTGGCTTGGTAGGCGTGGCTTGGTGTGTATGGCAAGGGAAGGATACTGCAAAATCTCCATTCCCATCCCACTCTGGGGCCAGCCAGAGGTGGCATTTGCCAGTTCTTCGAACTACTCAAAATTTCTGTTACCGGTTCTCCAGAACTTTTCAGAACCTGCAAATTTTCAGAAAATTTGTGGTTGTAAGTCAAGGATTATCTGTATATATTTTGAAATTGGGGTCGATGATTTTGCTAATAGATGGCATTACACTTGCAAGTCTACCTTGGC
Source organism: Natrix helvetica (assembly GCF_964273705.1). Taxonomy (NCBI): domain Eukaryota; kingdom Metazoa; phylum Chordata; class Lepidosauria; order Squamata; family Natricidae; genus Natrix; species Natrix helvetica. The sequence continues at coordinate 132,164,404 of NC_138554.1, read as the reverse complement.
TTCAACAAGGAGCTTTAAGGAGGAAGAAAGGAAGTTGCAGAAATGGATAGAAAAATGGATTCTAATATTGCATAGTTTTAATGAATAATAAATTAATCAGCAAAAAGATTGAATTGATAAAGTGTCTTTGCAATTGGAATAGAAGTGCAGGTTTCTCAGTGAATTTCATGCTGGCTGGGGAATTCTGGGAATTGAAGCCCACATATCTTAAATTGTCCAAAGTTGGCAAACTCCGTTCTGAAAGATTTTTGTGAATAGCGAAACTATGATCAGATCTGAATCAGATGAAATATTTATAGCAAAAGTCCTCCAACAAAAAGATCTCACGGTAAGCAGAGAGAGAGACCGAAGAGAGATCAAAGTGATGTGCAGGAGAATCTGTCAAGATGATTGAACACAGCCATTTTATGCCCCTGTTCTTCAAAATTTGTTGAGTCCAATCTGAAGACACAGGATGGGTCTTGCTTTCTCTGAAAGATGATAACTGAATGATACTCACTATAAAGGTCAAGCAAGATAGCAAGGAATGACTGCCAGACATTGATGTGATCGGTCAGTCAGAAGAGGCCCTGAAGAAAGATGCAGCTTGGCAACATGGAAGACAAATCAATAGTTGTTTCTCAGCTGCAGTTTATTCCACATCTTAAAGATTGTTATGAGTATTGAGTTTGGGAGTCAAAAGAAAGCTCTGTAGAAAGGTGAACGATACTTAAAGAAAGAGATGCACTGGATAGGCTGGGATGATAAGAGTCATAATGTAGCTCATGGGTGACAAACCAGCAGCCCGCGGGTCGGATGCATCATGCCCTGCCCACCCCCACCCCCGGTTTAGCGAAGGGGGGAAAGTCATAATACGCAATGTGACACTGCGAGTTTGACACCGCTGATCGGTAATGGTTTTCTCTTACCTTCGCTCCCGCTTCAGAACTGGGAGTGTGCATGTCACTTTGCTTGCATGCGCAGAGCGTCTATGATGATGTCTGGGTGGGTGGGCAGAGCCTCCTGCTTCCTGCCGCCACCCAAACTGGGATGAACTGGTAGAATACCACCTCCACCCCTGGTTTAGCTGTATAGTAACTTTACAGAGTAATGGGACACTCAGCAGTTCATAATTTTTTCTGTCTTGAATTTTTTATCAAATAAGCAGAGTAACTATGAACAATACCTAAAATGCAAATGTTATGTTTGGTTTCTAAATAAAAAGATTTAGCTTTTAACTGGTGGCTAAATCTTTATAAGTATTCGTGCTGCCTGCAGAAACCTGATTACCCCCCGCCCTCATAGCTAAATGCATCCATTTTTATGGATTTCTTGGGGTTGCAACTGCCATAACCCCTGATATCATGGATAATGGTGGAAGTTTATGGGGTTTGCAATCTATTATGTTTAGAAGGGGGTGAAGTAGTTTACTGTTCTTCCATAAGGAAGACAATTAAACAATTACACTCCAGTGTAAAAACCAGATTGTTTAAAAATAAGACAAAAGATACTAGAATGAAAAGATACTATGACATGGAATGGAAGAAGTTTAAGATGCCTCTAAAATCTTATGCAGTATTCTGTTCACAAAATTTGCTTATCAACCATTGCATTCAACTGCATTATAGGAAAATCCCTATAACATCCTTATGTTATATTTATTACTGGTGATATGCAGGTGTTTTATGCTAGAGGAGGGTTTTCAAACTCAAAAGCCCTCGGGCTGTATCCAGCCCGTTGGGCGCTTAGATCTCACTCATGGGCCTGCCCTGGAAACCGTGAAGGACCAGCCCACTGTGCCTCTGCCAATTAAAATGTAGCTTGGGAGGGCCACGCACTGCTCGCCTGGGGTCCATTTTCAGCAGCGAGAGCCCCCTGGAACCTTCTGCCAGCAGAAATTCTGTTTTCATTGGGAGAGGGCTCCAGGAGGCCGTCGCGGCCTAAAATGGAGCCTCGATGAATGGTGTTGAGCTGGCCACGCCCTCCAGCTCTCGAGGTCAAACACAACTCTGATGCGGTCCTCAATGAAATCGAGTTTGACACCAAAAGCGGGTTTCTGCCAGTTTGTCCAGGATCGGGTGAACCAGTAGTGGCAGGAGGCTTCACCCACCCACCCAGATGCTTGCATGAGCAAACCTGTAGCAAAATAAATTGAAACCCACCACTGTTAGACATTCCTGTGCTAGAACGTCATGGTGTTTCCATTACTAGTTTATTACCTACATGGAAAGTCAACCAGGATGTTTATCTAAGGGGAACAAGAGGAAATATTACTGTCTGTGTGAATGTGCGTTTACCTTGAATGATACACATTCACACAAATACTGCTACATGAAAGATCTGAGCTCACACTGAATTAAAATAAATAGTGATTAAAGCTACTTCTTGCACAATAAACATGTTCAGCTTGCCTAATGTAGCAATATGATGGGATGTTCATTGTTTAGGTAAATTACAGCAAACTGAGTATTTAAAGCTCCATTTCCTTCCTCCATTTCACTTAAAAGAAAAGGAAAATGAAAGAAATTGAGCAAGGAGGATTAGGACAGAGACAAAGGACTGAGAACATAATGGCCTGTGTAGGAAGAGAAATTAAACACAAAATTTCCAGGTGCCTATAAGAAGGAAAGGCTTAATTCTAACAAACTGTATCTTGTTCAAGTGTGCTGTCTAATACTAACATGGTAATTTAGAAAAATTAAAAACTGGTGTATTTCTGCATTCTGCTGTCTGGATTGAAATTTTTTAAAAAAATTCTCTCTAAAATGTATAGTCCAGTGGACAGAATAATGAATCTTTTTCGCCTACTTAAAAAGAGTGTTGGTGTTGTACGTATGAATTGCAATGTATCTGCTTCCTACCCTGATTAAAAACAAGAATAATATTTTATCATTGCTGGCACGTAATGAGAATAGCAAATCTCCTATAATGGAATAATTGATGGAGGGCATGGAACTGAATCACCAACTCCTATCATCCCTCATTATGAATTATGCTATAATGTAGGGCTGTTGGGAATTATAGTGCAGCAATATTGAAAGGGCTACATGTTCACCTGTATATTAAATTTGCATGATCACCTGCTATTCCTTATCTCTTCTTCAATTCTGCAAGATTATTGTAATGATGTGTGCATGATGGCTCAATGGTTAGAGATGCTGAGCTTGTGAGCGGAAAAGCGGACAGGTTCAAAACCCAAGCAACAGCGTGAGCCCCCTTTCCTGTGTCTGTGCCTTTCCACCTAGCAGTTCGAAAGCATGCAAATGTGAGTAGATTAATAGGTACCACTTTGGTGGAGAGTTAACAGCATTCCATGTGTCTTTAGTGTATAGCCATGTTGGCCACATGGCCACAGAAAATGTCTTCAGACAACATTGGCTCCCTCGGCTACAAACCACAGATGAACACTGCCCCCTAGAGACTAGACAGTCCTTATCATTGTATTGTATTGATAAATTCCTCCCCACTTATGACTATAATCATGTTGCTTGTATCTTTAAATTTATATTGTTTTTGTTTCCTAGTATGATTTGATAGCTTATTAGTAACCTTGACTATCACTAAGTGTTGTATCTTTTTATTCTTGATGAATGTATTTTATTCTCCTTATGTACACTGAGAGCATATGCACCAAAGACAAATTCCTTGTTTGTCCAATCACACTTGGCCAATAAAGAATTCTATTCTATGATATCCTAACCCTCTACAAATATAATCGTGTTCTGGATAGAATTGCTGTAAATGGGAGAGAAGAAATCTATGGCTCCTCCCTATCCTCAGGTCTTGAGTTGCATCATCCTGTATCTTTCTGAGTCCTACCACAAAATGTGATTCTGACCATTGAGGCCAGCATCAAAAAATGGGTTGCATCAATTCATGGAACTCTTGGGGATCAATGCTAATGATGGCAGTCAGACTGCCTCTGAAGGCCATCTGCCGGAAGACTTGTGGGCTTCCTTGTACAGTGGTTAGAACAAATTGCTGGACTGAAAAGGCCAAAGTCACATTTGGCAGGTTACTATTTATGCACTTATGTTCTACGTTGATTATTATTTCATCTTTGAAGAAAATATGGGGAACTGTGTGGAAGCAGTAAGATGCTGATTTAATCAGCATCAGACATTTTGATAGGCCTAAATCAGAATAGGCAATCAGGTGTCCTCTAAACCATAAATGAGTATGGCTAGCTTGAGAATTCTGGGAGCTGGAGTCCACAAGTCTTAGTTGCCAAGGTTGAAAACCCCTGCTCTAAATAGTTGGTTCCGCTGGGCAATAGAAGAAAATTGCAGAATATGTAGTCATGCAGGGTGCTAGATGGTAGCTTGGGGAAAATGTCACCAGAGTGCAGTCAGTTTATCAAGTTTCAATCCATCATTCCCTTGAAGCAGATTTATGGGTCAAGATCTGGACCTGTTTTGAGGCAGTAAATCAAATTAGATGACTTCAAAGCATCACCTAGCCTGTTACCTTCCCACTGAAGGGGTACCTATTTATTTACTTGCATTTGCATGCTTTCAAACTGCTAGGTTCACAGGAGCTGGGGTGAGGAAGGAAGCTCACCCTATGATGGGGAGCTCAGGTCTCGAACCTGGGCTGCCAGTTTTCCAATTCCATATAGGGAGAATGATAAAAGGGGCTGGGTCATATAGTGACTTATTAGATGATGTCATGGGCCCCTGACCAATAATATTTATCATCTTATTAAGTGCTTTGCACTTAATTCCATTATGGCTAATATTCTGTTGGACATTATTTTTCAGCTTCTTTTAACACAGCTCACAAATTATAATTTTGCTCTCTTTTGTGCTAGTGAAACATTGTACTCCCATGCTTGAATTGCTGAAATTCCTGATTAAATTAAATTAAATTCAGCTCTTTCCATTCTAAATATGGGCTTGAGGTTGACCAGTCTAGAATGAAGTTTGGGGTCAAATTTACTGTAGGGCATCCTAGAACAAACCAAGTCCAAAAACGCTACAGAATTCCTGGAAGTCTGGCACTCTGACAAATCGACCAACAGTAAACACATAGATACAATACAATACAATAGTAGAGTTGGAAGGGACCTTGGAAGCCTTCTAGTCCAACCCCTGCCTAGGCAGGAAACCCTATACCGTTTCAGGCAAATGGCTATCCAACATCTTCTTAAAGACTTCCAGTGTTGGGGCATTCACAACTTCTGGAGGCAACTTCTGTTCCACTGATTAATTGTTCTAACTGTCAGGAAATTTCTCCTCAGTTCTAAGTTGCTTCTTTCCTTGATTAGTTTCCACCCATTGCTTCTTGTCCTGCCTTCAGGTGCCTTGGAGAATAGATTGACTCCCTCTTCTTTGTGGCAACCCCTGAGAAGAGGGAGTCAATCTATTCTCCAAGGCACCTGAAGGCAGGACAAGAAGCAATGGGTGGAAACTAATCAAGGAAAGATGTAAACAACATCCACATACCATGCAAATGAGACAATCAACAAACCAAAAAGGGAACAAAAAGATCAAGATTTCCCCACCAGCAATCAATATCCAGTTGTAGATTAACACTAAGATTAACAGACCAACAGTCAAGAAATAAATACCCCAATCAAGGAACTGCCAAATAAGAACAGTAAATAGCCTAAATAAAGAGCCACCTAAGAAGCACTAAGAACTACTAACAGGGCAGATTACTAGAATATAATGAGGGTAAACCCCACTCCCCACTAGCATTGGTGATGTTACCTACCCTGTTTCCCTGAAAATAAGACCTCCCCAGATAATAAGCCCAATTGGGCTTTTGAGAGCATGCTCTAAAATAAGCCCTCCCCAAAAATATTGCAACACAGCAGCAGCCATGAAGTGACCACACTCGCTGCCGCCTGCATCTCAAAAATAATAAGACCTCCCCGGAAATAAGGTCAAGCTCTTGTTTCAGGGGTCAAAAGAAAATAAGATCCTCTCTTACTTTCAGGGAAACACAGTATTTGGTAATGAAACTTCTACAAGAAAACCACCAAGCTCAGAGAGCACCAAGGACCCTTTTTTTCAACCCTGCACTACAAGCATTCTCCTCTGTCAATAATAGACGTTTTAGCCCTTCTGCTCTGCTGATATCATCTGCTTCTGCTATTTAACTAATGTTGAAAATCAACAAGCCAGAAACCTGCCACAGTCGAATCTCCCTGCTGATGAGGGGTTCTTTTCCAGGACGTGATATCAATCTGGCCAATTGGCTCTGCCAGCACTCTTATAGGTAATCTAATGATCATAGGTAGCACAATAGTCACTCTCTACATGCCAAACCACATGTAATGCATGTGGAAAAGTAAGACCTTGCCTTTTGTATTAATTTAGCATAAGTTGAAACCATTTGGAAAATTGTTGTTATTTTTTAGGTCAGCCAAAAGGAGGTGTAGGGAAAATATTTCAACCAAAACCCTTGAAGATATCCAGCTGAAATTAGATGATGTCTTCTAAAGGATCTTCCATCCATCTCTTTTATTTTTCATTCCTCGCAAATATGAAGCAGCTAGAAAATCAGAAGTGGTTTTCAGCCGGTTCGGACTGGTTGGGGCAAACTGGTAGCAGAGATCATGAGTGGGCCCACCCACCCAACCTTGCCCTATGCCATCCTATTTAGCCACGTTTTTTAGGCCGGGCACATGCATGGAAGGCACGCACATGAGCAAAGTTCATGTGTGGAAGGCGGGGCACAGGCACATAAGGTGCACATGCGCGTGAAGCGAGCGTGCACACATGGGGCGAACCGGTGGTAAAACAAAGTGAAATGCACCACTGTAGAAAATGATGCATCCCCATTAGAATGTAAGGAAGAATATTCTTCTCATCAGATCTCAAAGCACTTTGAATCAAATTAGTTTGCCCTCCAATTACAAACCCAGAATTGTATGCTCTTTGCATCTCACTCTACCAATGGAGTCCAGTCAAGCCTGATAACATACAAGCCTACTCAGTTGCCACTTCCACCCTGAAAAATATGTTTGACTTGGTCTTAGGTGCTTTGCATTTCTGCCACATTTCAGCTTGGAATGCTGAAATGCAAAAGAAAGCCTGTTTCTTACCATGCTGTTCAAGGCTTTCTCATCTTCTTCAGAGGAGTAATATTTGCAAGGAAGGGACAGAGATAATATTTGCATGGAGGAAGTTGGCAAAAAACGTGAATGAATTCTTGACGGCCACAGTGCAATTTGTAAACAACCTTTCTCATACCCATAATTCACCTCATCCCACTCGCCGCCCCGAGTCCTCCCCGGAAAGGGAGCGGCTAATAAATCCAAATTTATTATTATTATTATTATTAAAGGTTGCTGCAGACAAGGGAGACATTGTTGTGGGCCACCAGAATCAGACAGAGAGGAGATTGGGGAGGAACATGGGCCAATCCTGGGGGCTGGGAAAGGGTTGGACAAGCGCTCTGCGTCGGAGGCAGAGACGGGGCCAGGGCCATCTGGCAGTTCTCAGCTGCCTTCTGAGCTAGACAGCAGTGAGACAGAGGAACAGCTGGAGCCTGTTCCCAGTGTATGCATGCGCAGAACTGCCAGAAGAAAAGAACAGCTAAGAAATCAGGGTCAACTTGGGAGTAAAGCCACAGGTGGATGGTGAATGGCCCCTCCCATAGGAAATAAAAGAGGAGCAAAAGGGGAGTGGGCTTTTGCAGGAAACAATTCGTTTGTTCAGGGGTGGGAAGATCTGTCTGTGAATCTCAGAGACTCTGTGCCAAGTCTTTCCTTGCACAGCACTTCATTTGGAAAATATTTACATGGCAGCTTTCCAAGCTAGATGAGGTCTGTGGTCATAACTTGACCTTTGAAAGACTGTTTACTAGGCCTTTGCTGAATGTGAGTGAGAGCAATTCACACTTGTTTAATAAAAGGGGTTTTGTCGGGACCAGGAATCTTCTTTGTACTTTTTGGGGAAGCCTAAGTCAGAGCAGACATCAATAAATTAAATCATTCTTTGAGGAGCAGAACATGGGAATACACTGTAGAGTTTCCACATTTGCACATTTTCACCCTTCTGCCAGCAGTCCTACATAATAGCCTCCAGAGGTCCTTCCCCTTGGACTGACATTCCACATACAAGGACCTGCCATCATAAGGAAATGCTTCCCCTGTGAGAAATGCAAAGAAGTGGGTGTAGATTTTTTTCCCCCTGTCCCTGGAATTGAAAGTGAGGAAAACAGTCGATTCGAGAGCTTTTGTGATCTACTCCATACAAGCTGGAATAAATAACTGTTACTTAAAGAAGTGGGCATCTGAAGCTCCAAATAGTTGCCGGAGAAATTGGAAGCAGTAAAAAATGAGATTCAGTGATGACCTTTATCAGCTTTGATGACAGCTATAAATCAGACTGAAATTCTCATCAGCCTTCTGGACAGAATTCATTTGCAGACAAAGGCTGCTGCGTTGCTTTCTGTCTTTGATTGAGGGACACCCAGTGAAAATGAATACAGCTTCAATAACATGAATCACACATTTCAAAACACGAACAGAGAGCTATTATTCATTGGTTCTGAACACTGAGATGATTACAGACTTGGAGACTAGCAAAGGCTTATTGTGTTTTCCTTTGGGTCATGAAGCCAATCAATTTTGGCTTCTTTAAAGCAAGCCAATTTGCTCTTCATTAAATTTTTTAACCCTTTGCTGATGACGTGAATTGACTGTACCAGCAGGGCTAACCAATCAATGCTGGTTTATTTTATTTTTCTCCTTATTAAAGAGAGGATATTATTAACTTCTCAAAGGCAATGAAATATTTGGAAAAAGGACTTCATTTCTCAGAATATAACAAGGAGGCATGGAGTTTTCCACTCTAAAAAACTGTCCTGAGGTGTAAGCAAACTTTTTCTGTAACATAAGGGTTTACATTTTAAAAAACAGCTTTTCTACCTTGGGCATTGTCCAGGTGTTTGTGAACTTCAACTTCCAGAAGTCCTGAGCCTTTGCTATGAATTCTGGGAGTTGAAGTTCAAGCATGTGGAGAATGCTAAGATTAGGGAAAGATATTTTTAAAATGAGTGCTGCTTTAGTCACAGGTAAGGCCAGGAATATTATTGCACCATGTGCACAAAATAATTAAACACAATATGTGAACAGATTTTGGGGAGTTTTGATATCACAGCCATGTCAGGGGAAAAAAACACCCTGTTAGAGATCGATGAATCGTGGCTGATTCCCTTCCGCATATCTTTTGAGATATTTAGAAAAGAAATAGTCTTTAAGAAAATATTCTAATTAATAAACAAACTTTAATAATGAAATAATAAAAGTAAATGAAAAACAGAAGTAACTAATTGGTTACATTTTGATAATGAAAGCTACGTTTGCCAAAGTTGGCTGCCGAACAAAGAAGAGAGGAATTTTTGGAATGTGTAACGCGTGCGCAATAAATCACTTTCAGATAAGAACCCTTTTTTGTTTTATGACCTGCGCAATAAAGCTTTCTTAGTTTAACTCTTGAGTGTCAATTCAGGCAGTTCAGGCCTAGCAAACTTTTTAACATCGTGACACCCCTTCTTTTGCTAGTCTGGGCTGACGTCATCAAATCATCAATTAAGGCACATCTTCTTTCGCAGATATTCGTGTTGATTTGCGGCAAGTGGTTTGTTAAGCATGTCTGCGATCTGATCATGTGTAGAAACATATTGCAATTTAACAAAACCTTGCTTAACTAATTGCTTTGTGTTTTGATAACGAATGTCAATGTGTCTGGACCTAGAACCTGTGAAATGTGACTCAGAAATATAAACAACAGATACATTATCTTCCATCACGGTGATTGGTCGAATCGGACGTGTCCAGATATCTGTGATCAAAGCATCAAACCACGTTAGAGAATTACAAGCATCTGAAACACAAGCATATTCAGCTTCAGTAGATGAACATGAAACAAAACTCTGTTTTCTCACTTGCCAGTAAACAGGACAACCATTTAGGAACATCATGTAACCAGAAGTGCTTTTGCGTGACTTCTTGTCGCTCGCCCAGTCGGCGTCGGCAAAACAAATCAGCTTTGGTTGATCAGTGTGTGTTGGTTCTAGCAATAACTTCATGTGCTTAGTGTGTTTCAGGTATTTCAACAACTTCTTAATGCATGACCAATGAAATTGTGTTGCCTTACCTACGTGTCGTGATAAAAGATTAACACTAAGTGCGATGTCAGGTCTGGTCCAACTACTAATGTATAATAGTGAACCAATGACTGAACGATAAAGTGTTTGATCCTCGAACTCAGGACTTGGTTCATGTGTTAAGTTGTGAAAATCTGTTTGCATGGGTGTCTTTGTTGTGCTAGCATCTTTCATGTTGCAATGATGTAGAATGTGGTCAATTTTCTCCTCTTGTGAAAGACTAAACCCCTTCTGTGTCTTTTCAATTTGAACACCTAAATAAGTGCTAATGTGTCCTAAAGATTTTAGTGTGAAGTATCTCTGCAAACTTTTAGCAAAAATCTCACTCATTTTCTTATTTGGACCAATATAAACAATATCATCAACATAAACAAGAATTATCTCATATGCATTGTTAGATCTTTTTGTGAACACGCATTCATCAGTTTCGGACTTAATAAAGCCCATTGAATTTAGTTTGTCAGTAAGACATAAATACCACATTAAACCTGACTGTTTCAGACCATAAAGACTTTTGTTCAGGAACCAGGTATCCCCTTCTTGCTTTCGGAATCCTGGAGGGCTTCTCACATAGATCTCTTCATCTAGGTCTGCATGTAGATAAGCTGTGTCCACATCAAATTGAAAAACTTCTAAACCAAGAATAGTTGCAGTGGTTAAAGCAATTTTTACACTTTCAGTTCTGACTGTTGGTGAGTAAGTGTTTGTGTAGTCCTCAGGATAACGTTGAGCGAAACCCTGAGCTACCAGTCTGGCTTTGTATAAAGACTCACCATTCGGTTTCTTCTTGATTCTGTAGACCCATCGGGTGCCAATGACTTTCTTGTTTGCTGGAGGTTTTGCAGGTGTGAATACATTAAGTTTCTTCAAACTGTCCATTTCATCCTGCATTGCATCATACCATTTGTCTTGTTCTGAATCAGGAAGCTGTTTGATTTGTGTGAATGTCTCTGGAGGAAGAGTAACGTTGCAAATCAAAGGTACTGGTGATTTTGTCAGTTGCCATGAATAACGTTGTGGAGGGATTCCTTTTGTGGCCCTCTTGGAGCGTCTAGGAACAACAGACCAGTCTTCTTCTTCTTCTTCATCATCATCCTCGTCCTCACGTTCGTCGCTAGCATCAGCATCCGCGGCTTGAGAAGACGGAACATCAGGTTGTGAAGAACTGGTAGAAGGAATATCTGCCTGCGAATTGTCATCAGGCTGCGTGGCATCTGGAACACCATCTCTAGGAAAATAAACTTCAGGATCATTGGAATGAATCCTGGACCAGTCAATGTCTTCCTCAAAATTAGCAGATTGTGAAATGACAATCACATGTTTAGTATCAATGAATTTGTACCATTTTGAATTATCATCAATACCCATAAATCTCAGTCTCTTTGCTACTGCACCTCCCTTTCTTCTTTGACTTAAGGGAGTGTTCACCATAGCATATGAACCAAAAATATGGAGGTTCTTGAGATTAGGCTTGTAGCCATATAGCATGTAGAAAGGAGTTTGATTGATTACACTGCTCCAAGTACGGTTGACAATGTAATTTGCATATTTGATTGCTTCACCCCAGTATGCGTTACTGAGATTGGCATCTTCTAGAAGACAACGCATCATGGTTTGTAGAACCCCTTGTCTTCTTTCTACGACTCCGTTATGAGCCGGTGTATATGGAGCAGATGTCTGATGAAGAATTCCATTCTTACGCATCCAGTCCTGGAAACGCTGAGACATGAATTCTGCACCACGGTCACTCTGGATTCTGGCGATGCGAACTTGGTATTGTGTAGAAACAAACGCTGCAAAGTCTTTAAAGATCTGAAAGGTCTCAGATTTCTCTCTCATAGGATATACAAATCCATATCTAGAATGATTATCTACAATTGTTAAAAAATACTTTCTGCCACCAAGTGTTGGTGGGAAAGGACCCACTATGTCAGTGTGTACCAAATCAAAAATGCGTGTTGACCGGCGTGTAGCGTGTTTTGGAACTGGAGCCGCCTTGGATTTAGCCTTTTTGCAAACCGCACAATCCAAAAACACCTTACACCCCTTTAGATCCAAACCTTTTGCGAACTCCGGCATCTTTCTAAGAACACGGAAACTGGCATGCCCCAATCTTCTGTGCCACTTGTGAATACACCTGGAATGCAAAGGTTTACCAGTTAGTGAATTCTCAACATTAACAGTTTCATGAGGACCCTCAGGCTTGCTTTGAGCAATCTGTTTCTGTTTTCTTTGTTTGTTGGCTTTAGGAGCCTTTGGCACAGTAACGCTTTCTCTCTCTGGGACAACTCTCTCTGGGTTTGCGTTGTGCCTTTTTGGAGTTTGCATACTTGCCTGTGCTTGCCCTTTAGGCTTTGGCTTTAAGTAATAAACACCACCAATCAGCATGGTTTCAGCAACAATATCACCATCTTTAACTAAGTAACTTGCTTTTTCGAGGTGGTGAACCTGGAACTTTAAATCTCTAGACAAGTGACTTTGACTAAGCAAATTACTGGTTGCTGAAGGTATGTAATAAACATCAGGGATTTGTGTATCGAGTTCTTCAATGTAAACAGTTCCTTTTCCCATAACCTTGCAAGTGTGGTTGGTGAAGGAATACAGTTCTCGATACTCGGGCTCTGGTTCGCCCATCTCTGTGAAAAGTTCCCTTCTGTGGGTAACGTGCACAGCTGCTCCACTATCTAAAGTCCACAAAAGACGTCTGTCGAACTTTGGATCAGGTTGTGGAACGTTGGTTATGGCCAGTGTTGCAAGCGGAGCTTGTGGATCACGCCTTGGACCACGACGACCTTGTCTTCCGCCTCTACCTCTGCCTCTGGAATCTGTTCCTCTGGGCTGGTACGTGGCGGGAGCTGGAACTCGTTGGGGACAATCCCGGGTGTCATGTCCCACACGGTTGCAGGTGTAGCATTTTGGCATCCTTGGAGCGTAGCCTCTTCCTCGGAAGGGACGTCTGGCTGGAGCCTTTGGTGCTGGAGGTCGTTGCAGATGTGGGGTAGCTAACCTGATAGCTTCGTCTTCCACTAAAAGTCTGCAAACGTGGTTAACTGTGCGTTGAGCAATAGGCACGTAGTTAATCTTTGCAACAGCATCTTTCCATTCATAATTCAATGAGTTAATGATGATGCTAATCATTTGGATATCATCGATTACATGGCCATTTTGTCTCAATTCACTTCTCATTCTTTTCAGTTTGGTCAAATGTCCACCAATTCGTTCACCAGGTTTCAACTTCGAACCATGGAACTCAGACATGAGCAAACATGAGGATTCAATTGAAACGGGCCTGTAGCAATCTTCCAAAATAGCCCATATTTCTTGGGCAGTTGCATCAGGTGGAAAGATACCTTGGATCTCAATTTCCATTGACATGAGTAAAGTCGTGATTGCTCTGTTTTCAAGGTTTCTTATTGCAGGCGTCCACGGTGGAGGAGGAGGATTAAAAATCATGGAATGTGTGCCTTCTCTTCGAAGCAAGAGCGCAATTTCACTGACCCAGGCTTTATAATTCTCTCCTGACTCCTTTAATTTGGACTCACCAGTCAAGGGGGTGACTGTGAATACCTGCTGAGGAACAATTTGTTGCTCTGGTTGCAAAGCTGGTTGTTGAACCAGGGGATGCTGGGGTTGCATCATTGGCCTTTGCGTGGCAACATCAAATTGGCTTCCTCGAATTCGCCTTTGGCTTTGCCTTTTTCCATCTAGGGAGAATTCAACGCCGCCAGGGGGTGCTGAAGACTTAACCTCTGGAGACAAAGTTTTGGCTTCTAAAGGACTCATAGACATATCTCTGAAAATCTGGTCCAATTGCTTAATCTTTTGCTGTAATAATTTTTCTCCGCCAGCAGATGGCAGTGCAGCTTCACTTTTTGGCTGCCTCTCCTTTCTATACGTATGCTGAAGTTCAATGGGCTCAAAGGGACCACGTGACCTCGGTGACGTGTACATGTCTCTTTGTTCTAATTGACCAGTGAACTCTGTGGGGTGTGTCTTAGGCTGTTGTTTTGAAGAAGACAAGATGGCGTCCTCAGACATTTTGGGAGTGGGGGAGCTTCTTCTACTTCGCTTTATTTCGTTAAAACACACTCTCGCCTCCCTAACATATTTTTCTAAACGTTCTATTTGATATAGATAGCTTTGCATTTCTTGCTCATCTGGGGAGATGTCATAAACTTTGCTTTCTGCGTGGGAGGATTTTAACTCTGCCGGCAGTTGCCATTCATCAATCGTTTGATAATCTGCGAGGGTCTGGGAATGGAGTGGCTCTGGCAGAGTGGGAAGTTTTGGCTTGGCCCCCAAAAATTCATAATCTCCTGGAGATATTTTAGAAGGAGGAACCACTGACCTCGTTTCGTGGATGTCGCGTCCTGTAGCTCCTTCTCCCATATTTGGCTCGGCACTTGAAGGAATTTGTTGTTCCTGAAGCACGTTTTGATCTTGCTTCTCTGTGTCCGAGGGAGCCTCCTTGTCAGAGGAAGCTGATCCTTCTGTGCTCGCCCCATCTTTCTTTTTCTTTTTTTTCTTTTTCTCCGACATTGCTAATTAGGCTTAGTCGGTTATCTTTAGATAGCATGAAGGGAAAATACAGCCATAAATTGTAGTCATCTCAGCTGGTCATCAAAAGCCATCCTCTGCATACCAAGTTGTCAACCATCCTCTGCTACCAAGTTGTCAGGGGAAAAAAACACCCTGTTAGAGATCGATGAATCGTGGCTGATTCCCTTCCGCATATCTTTTGAGATATTTAGAAAAGAAATAGTCTTTAAGAAAATATTCTAATTAATAAACAAACTTTAATAATGAAATAATAAAAGTAAATGAAAAACAGAAGTAACTAATTGGTTACATTTTGATAATGAAAGCTACGTTTGCCAAAGTTGGCTGCCGAACAAAGAAGAGAGGAATTTTTGGAATGTGTAACGCGTGCGCAATAAATCACTTTCAGATAAGAACCCTTTTTTGTTTTATGACCTGCGCAATAAAGCTTTCTTAGTTTAACTCTTGAGTGTCAATTCAGGCAGTTCAGGCCTAGCAAACTTTTTAACATCGTGACAAGCCAGGACTAAAACCTTCATGTAAGAGCTGTCAGTTGTTCTGCGGGTCATCAGGTTGCTTGCTTTCCTCACAATTTTATAGGTTTGCTATACAATATGGAATGGCTAGGTTTTCTACTTTCTTAGAGACTAAAAGTTACATTAACTTGTGGACATCAACTCTCATTTAATTTCACATTTTATTTTCATTTCCCTTAAAATTGGTATGAGTTTAAGAGTACCTAGCCAAGTTTGGTTTCTCTCAAAATAGCTTAAGTAGGATTCTGCTTACTTAATGCCAGGATGAGAAAATATAAAGAAATATCAGAGTTATATACTTGAGAAGTTGAAATAAATCTTGGAAGAAAGCCATTGCAGTCACTTTTGAAGTGCTTCCCCCCAAAAAATGACAGGGTTGTGAATGTCTAGTTACCAAGAGTTGAACTTATCTCAAACTAAATTACTTTAATGCCATTTACAGATAGTCCTTGAGTTACGACAAGTTGTTTAGCGACCAGTTAAGGTATAATACCACAAAAACGGTATTCATGTCCTGGATTTGCATTTTCAACACTGGTCATGAGACAGACATTTCAGAGTCTTGGCAACTGACCTGTATTTATGGCTGTTTGCAAAGTTCCCCGTCATGTTATGACTTCTTTCTTTTTTGCCAGAAACCGGTGTTTTCTTCCAGTTTCTGGCAAAAGAAACACACCAGAAACGGTTCGCTTAATAATTTGGGACATATGTGTTGATAGAAGCGTGGGATAATGACATGTTTTAAAAACTGACTTAGTGTATATCTGATTTAAAATATCTAATCTGTGACTGATGCTAGCTGAAATCTTGGGGATTGAAGATGCTTCTCTATTGTAGACATTATCCAGTGCCTTCTAAGCATTGGTTAGCTCTCTCCTTAGTATGGAACTGGAACTGGTCCTCTCCAAAGCAAATGAAGCTAGCATCCTAATTCAGAAAAATTGTAGTCAAAATTTTCTATTTTGTGTGGTGATTCCTTTTCCTAGTATCCAATTTTTATTTCACTTCTGTTTTCTGAGCCTCTTTGTTAGAAATGGCAAGTGATAAATGTAGACCTGGATGTTTGTTAAAGTAAGCTACATGTTTTGTCACTAAGCTATAGTCCTCTCACTGGAGAAGAGCCTAATGCTGGGAAAGACTGAGGGCAAAAGAAGAAGGGGACGACAGAGAATAAGGTGGCTGGATGGAGTCACTGAAGCAGTTGGCATGAGCTTAAATGGACTCCAGAGGATGGTAGAGGACAGGAAGGCCTGGAGGAACGCTGTCCAAGGGGTTACGATGGGTCGGAAACAACTTTGCAACTAACAATAACAACAACATGGTCCTCTCTTAATTATCCTCTGGCCCATATGTAATAGATATAAATCACCCTCTTTTTCTGTTCTCTCTCCTCTTTTAGATACAGAATTCATTTATAGAGATCGGAATGGCTCGGTGATAGTGCACAATGTGGAAACAAACCATTCAACAGTTTTAATAGAAAACAAAATCATTGTGAGTATCTTCTTGAATAGGTTACACAGTTGTACATCTGTCTGTCTCTTGGGTTAAGAAAGAACATGCCTTTAGTTGCTTGAACTTTAGTTGAATATTCTAACTGAAACAACACTGAAAAATACAAAAATGTACATTTTTTATATAAGCTTTATATATGTGTATGTTTGTATGTACACTGAGAGCTTAGGCACTGAAGACAAAGTCTAATCACACTTAATCAATAAAGAATATTCAATTCTATTCTATTCCCCATTCTATTCTATTTTCTATTTTATTTTCTATTCTCTATTTTGTTCTGTTCTATTCTATTCTCTATTCTTTCTCTATTCTATTCTATTCTACTCTACTCTACTTTACTCTATTCTACTCTACTCTACTCTACTCTACCAAGTTGAAGTTGAGAGTTATGAATATATTTAGCCAAACACTTGCAATAAATAATATAATTTCTTCTCCTTGTAAATTGAAGAGCTGGCAATCAAAAATAACAGGCTAAGAAAAATCTTATTTATTTTTAAAAAATGGATAAATGCAATTCTTCCCACCTTTGTCCTCATGTCATGAGTTTCTTTTGAAAGCAGAGTCCAGGTGATATGTGTTTCTCACAGTTGCTGAGTTCAGCCTAAACCTTCTAACCTTAAAAGTAAGACTTAAAGGATATAATTCAGCTTTAACCCCACGAAAGATCACTGGGGAGATTGTGATAAATTCTGCAAGAAATTCATTGGTACAGTGGCTAGAATGCATTATTGCAGGCTGACTTTGCCCACTGCCAGGAGTTCGATCCTGACGGGCCTCAAGATTGACTCAGCCTTCCATCCTTCAGAGGTCAGTAAAATGAGGACTCAGATTGGTGGGGTCAATATACAAATAATATTGCAGGATCCAAACTTGGTCAGTCAATGAGACTATAATTTAGTCTTCTGAGCTTTAGCTCATCCTCAAGGAACTTATCTCTACTGGAATGTGCGCAAATAGTACTGATATTGTAACTCACCCAGCACTGGGGTGATATATAAGTCAGTACTGTTGCTATTGCTACTTTATTTCCAATTCAATTAGAAATTTAAAATGTCCCCAATATTTTGCAATATTTATATTAACATAGTAGGAGAGATCACATAAGCCAATGTTTCTTAACCTTGGGAACTTTAAGAGGTGTGGACTTCAGTTCCCAGAATTCCCTAGCTCCCATTTGCTGGCCAGGGAATTGTGGGAGCTGAAGTCCACACCTGTTATAATTGCCAAGGTTAAGAACCACTAACATTGGTCCATACATTTCATCTTTGCTCAATTCCAGAATCCCAAAATAAAGAGTCTCTAAGGATGGCTATTTAACTTCACTTGAACATATCCAGGAAGAGGTGGACCATAACCTTGCTAGATAATTGGTTCCATTATTAAACTTCTCTTTTTATTAGCGATTATTTCCTCTCATTGAACTGGAATCTGACATCCTGGAATTTTAAGCCTCTTATTCTGTATCTTACATTCTGGAACAATAAGAAAACCATTGTATAAAACCTTCCTTAGTCAAGCATTCTTAGAAGTTTCTTACTGACTAAAAACACAAATTTTATATCGTATTAAATTTCATAATTAATTTTCTCTGATACCTAGATTTTACCTCACACATTGTGGGTTCTGTGCATCATCCATTATATTAAATTTAAAAATGTGAGCTTGGCCTTTAAAATTCAGTTTTGACTGACCGTTACAACCCCAGGACTTTACACATAAAGCAAATATCAACTCTTATAAGATGGATCAAAATATAAAGCAGATACTTACAAGTTTTAGGAAGCATATTAATGTGTTAGGCATGCTGTAAAGGTTATGCATGCATGTTAAAATGTTATAAATAAAAATAAAATAAATAAAGCAGATATTTACAGTTTTAGGAAACATACCAATACGTTAGGCATGTGGTAATAGTTATGCAAGCATATTTCTTTTTTATATTGTATTTTATAGTGTTTTATTTATATATATATATATATATATATATATATATATATATATATATATATATATATATATATATATATATATATATATATATATATATATATATATATATATATATATATATATATATTTGTGTTGTTTTATTATTTTTTAATGTTGTAAGCCACTCAGAGTCACCTCAAGTATTGAGAAGAGTGGCAATTAAATTAAATTAATATTAGAATGTATTTATGTGAAATGCTGGGTTTTGTTTTATTTTTCAGGTGTCTATAAAAGCAATTAAATATGAAGTTTCACCAGATAGACAGTATGGACTCTTTGCCTATGACATTGTACCGGTAAGTAAGCAGCCTGTATTTATTTCGCTTTTAGTTTAATGGTGTTTTCTTGACGTGATGGGTATAATTTTACCCCATAGAAAGATTCCTATTGAAATGATTGGTCTTGAAGTTAGGACTTCATTATACATAAAGGCCTGTAATAACTTCAGGGAATGGAAATAAGAGCATAAAGGAAGGTAAAAATAGCAACATTATGGCAAGAAAGAGATGGATTAACTTGTCTCCCCAAAAATAAGCCTCCCCAAAATATTGCAACACAGCAGCAGCCATGAGGTGACCACACTTGCTGCCTCCTACACCTCAAAAATAATAAGACCTCCCCGAAAATAAGGCCAACTGCTCATTTCGGGGGTCAAAAGAAAATAAGACCCTATCTTATTTTTGGGGAAACACAGTATTAATTTAAAGAAGGTAAAATGAGACATCGCTCATGAAAAATTATTCCAAAAGGATAATATATGTAAGAGGTGGTCCTACAATTTTTATTTTTGCTGAAGCATTTACATATATGCCAGCTAAAGATAATTTAGAAAAAATATAGGTATATAATTGTTGGCTGGGCACTTGATCACTTTGGTGGATTCCTCTCGATGTGTAGTTAGGAATGAGTACCAAAATGGCTCTATCTGCTGAGAAAGTTGCCTAATCATGGCTATGGAATTATCAGGAGTAGATTTCAACTTGAAGATTTTCCTTACCCTTCAATAGCATAAATGTCACCATTGATTTTAGAACTAGATTTAGTGGATATGATGAGAAATCCCTATTTCTACAAAGAGAGATGTGCTGCATCTAGCAAAATATAAAAGCTATCCCTGGTGGATCGAGCAATTGTTGGACCTTTGGTTATGAAAACTATAAGACATCTCTTCACAACCTATTGCTTCCACTTGGGAAATTCAGTTCCATATGTACCACCAACACAGCCATTGGCTGGAGGATTAATGGGAACTCCCATAACTCAGAATTTGAGCTTCTTTAGATAGACAAAAACTGTTGTAGCACTATGACTTTGCTGCAAAAATGTTTACACTTCTTTGTTTAAATGTCTGTAGAGATTCTCAGTTATCCAGGTCATGGTTGTCCCAAAGGTGGATTTTCAGGAAGCAGCTGGACTTTCTTGTTTCTCTTTGAAGATGTTTCACTTGGAAGAAGCTACTTGGCTATAAGAAGCAAAACGTCTTGAGAGAAAAACAAGAAAGTCCAGTTGCCTCCTAAAAAAGCACCTTTGGGACAACCACGACCTGGGTAGCTGAGGATCTCCATAGACATTTAACTATGCACTTTGGGATGAACAGCCTTTGAATGATGTATGAACAATGTATGAATGGATTTCCAGTAAAAAAATGCAGACCACGGGAACCATTTGCACTTTAGTTTGAGATGCAGACCAGGCTCATCCCCAACAGCCTGCACCTGTCTTCAACAATGAAGGGACACAGGGCAGAAAACATCTGCAGCCAAGAAGTCTCCGTACACATTTAATACAATAATACAATAGTAGAGTTGGAAGGGACCTTGGAGGTCTTCTAGTCCAACCCCCTGCCTAGGCAGGAAACCCTATACCGTTCCAGACAAATGGCTATCCAACATCTCCAGACTCTTGGTCATGGGGGACTTCAACTTGCCGTCAATGGGAGCGGCTTCCGAGGCGGCCCGGGAGTTCATGGCTTCCATGACGGCCATGGACCTGACCCAATTAGTGCAGGGCCCCACTCACGAAGGGGGCCACACACTGGACCTCATTTTTGTATCTGAACAGTGGACGAGTGATCTGGGAATAGGGGATTTAGTCATCACGCCCCTGTCATGGTCAGACCACTCATCCCTCCGGCTGGACTTCCCTGGCGCTATCCCCCACCGCGAGGAGGCGGAACCAGATCCTATAAACTGGTACCGCCCCAGGCACCTGATGGAATCTGATAGATTCCAGACGGAGCTTGGGCCAATTCCTGTAGCCTTGTCCCGCTCCCGCTCCGAGGACCTAGTGACTGCCTGGAATAGGGCGACGACTGGGGCCTTGGACCGGGTTGCGCCTTTGCGACCTCTCCTGCGGCATCGACCCACCCGGGCTCCTTGGTTTACTGAGGAGCTTAGGGTGATGAAGCGCCACAGGAGACGTCTAGAGAGCAGGTGGAGGTCCTCACGCTCCGAATCTGACCGAACACAGGTAAGAGCCTATTTGCGGACTTACCTTGTGGCAATAAGAGCGGCCAAACGTAGACATTGTGCTGCTCTTATTGCGTCCGCGGATAACCGCCCTGCCGCCCTGTTTAGGGTGACTCGCTCCCTTCTATCGCAGAGGGTGCGGGAGACACCCTTACAGGGTAGAGCAGAGGAGTTTGGGGAATATCTTCAGGACAAAATCGATCAGATCCGGAGCGGGTGGACCTCCGTCAGTGGACCAGACGAGCCGCCAACAGCGAGTCTTGAGAGACCACTCTGGGAGGAGTTTGACTCTGTTGCCCCCGAGGATTTGGACAGGTTGCGTGGACGGCTGCGACCCACCACTTGTTTAACGGACCCGTGCCCCTCCTGGCTGGTACTGGCAGCCTGGGAGGTGACACGAGGCTGGCTCCTGGGCCTGGTGAGCGCATCACTGGGTGAGGGATACTTACCAACCGCCTTGAAAGAGGCGGTGGTGAGACCCTTGCTCAAGAGGCCTTCGCTCGACCCAATGGAGCTAGCTAACTATCGTCCAGTCTCCAACCTCCCCTTCGTGGCGAAGGTTGTTGAGAATGTGGTGGCGCAGCAGCTCCCGCGACACCTAGACGAATCCGATTATCTAGACCCACGCCAGTCCGGCTTCCGTCCCGGGCACAGCACCGAGACAGCCTTGGTCGCGTTGGTCGATGATCTCTGGAGGGCCAGAGATAGGGGTTGCTCCTCTATCCTGGTCCTATTAGACCTCTCGGCGGCTTTTGATACCATCGACCATGGTATCCTATTGCGCCGGTTGGAGGGGATGGGAGTCGGAGGCACCGTTTTGCGGTGGTTCGGCTCCTACCTCTCCGACCGGAAGCAATGTGTGTTGACAGGGGGACAGAGGTCGTCCCTGAGGCCACTCACTTGTGGGGTGCCACAGGGGTCGGTCCTCTCGCCTCTCCTGTTCAACGCATATGTGAAGCCGCTGGGTGAGATCATCCGTGGTTTTGGGGTTGAATACCATCTCTACGCTGATGATACTCAGCTGTATATTTCAACCCCAAACCACCCCAACGAGGCTGTCGAAGTGATGTCCCGGTGTTTGGAGGCCGTCGGGGTCTGGATGGGGGACAACAGACTCAAACTCAACCCCTCCAAGACCGAGTGGCTGTGGTTGCCGGCACCTCGGTTCAGCCAGCTGACTCCATCGCTGGCCATAGGGGGCGAACAGTTGTCCCCTGTGGAGCGGGCGCGCAATTTGGGTGTCCTCCTTGATGCCCGGCTGTCAATGGAGGACCATGTGGCAGCCGTGGCAAGGGGGGCATTCCACCAGGTTCGCCTGGTGCGCCAATTGCGCCCCCTACTGGACCGGAGTGCCCTGCGCACGGTCACTCATGCGCTGGTGACGTCTCGCCTGGACTACTGCAATGCCCTCTACATGGGGCTTCCCTTGGGACGCATCCGGAGACTGCAGCTAGTTCAGAACGCAGCCGCGCGGGTTATTATGGGAAGTACCCGTTACTCCCACGTAACACCTCTCCTGCGCGAGCTGCACTGGCTACCTGTAGCCTTTCGGGTGCGTTTCAAGGTATTGATCACCATCTTTAAAGCGCTCCATGGCAGAGGACCTAGTTATCTGCAGGATCGCATCCTACCACACACGTCCCTGCGACCTATCCGCTCACACAGGGAGGGGCTCCTCCTGGTGCCGTCTGCTAGGCAATGCCAGCGGGCGACACCTAGGAGTAGATCCTTCTCTGTGATGGGCCCAACCCTCTGGAATGACCTCCCCCCAGACATTCGAACTACCACCGACCTCCGTTCCTTCCGGCAAAAGTTAAAGACTCACCTATTTCAATCAGCTGGCCTGGCACTTTCTTAGTTTTACCTCCCGGGATTTATTTATTTTAATTGGGTTTGGGGTTTTATAGGCTTTTAACGTATTATATTTATTATTCTATTACAGTCTCACAACCTCCTTCACCAGTATTAATTTAATTGTTTATGTATGTATTTTACAACGTATTTTAGTGACTGTACACCGCCCCGAGTCCTCTCCGGGAGAGGGGGCGGTCTATAAGTGTGAATAATAAATAAAATAATAAATAAATAAATAAATAAATCTTCTTAAAGACTTCCAGTGTTGGCGCATTCACAACTTCTGGAGGCAACTTCTGTTCCACCGATTAATTGTTCTAACTGTCAGGAAGTTTCTCTTCAGTTCTAAGTTGCTTCTCTCCTTGATTAGTTTCCACCCATTGCTTCTTGTTCTGTCCTCAGGTGCCTTGGAGAATAGTTTGACTCCCTCTTCTTTGTGGCAACCCCTGAGATATTGGAAGACTGCTATCATGTCTCCCCTAGTCCTTCTTTCTCTTAAGCTAGACATACCTAGTTCCTGCAACCGTTCTTCATATCTTTTAGCCTCCAGTCCCCTAATCATCTTTGTTGCTCTTCTCTGCAGTCTTTCTAGAGTCTCCACATCATTTCCACATCGTGGTGACCAGAACTGAATGCAGTATTCCAAGTGTGGCCTTTCCAAGGCATTATAAAGTGGTATTAACACTTCACATGATCTTGATTCTATCCCTCTGTTGATGCAGCCTAGAACTGTGTTGGCTTTTTTGGCAGCTGCTGCACACTGCTGGCTCATATTTAAATGGTTGTCCACTAGAACTCCAAGATCCCTCTCACAGTTAATACCATTTGCAATACTTAGATAACCCTGAGGATATAGATAAACCTCCAGGTGGCATCAGCAACTCTAAAAGAATGCAAATGACCAGCTGTCTGCAAGGAGTATAAATCCTGCCATTCCCCACTATCCTGTCAGAGCTGAAGCTTCTCGGATGAGAAATGAAATATCTTCAAAAGAAAAAAACAATGAAGTCCAGTTGCCTCCAGTAAAAGTACCTTTGGGACTTCCTTGTTTAACTTTCTTACCAAACTTTCTTAATCATTATAAATTTTAGCAGAAGGTAAATGTCAGTACCTTTCACTGCTGAAATAACTCATTAATTATAATACCTCTCTTCCCGTGTCAGGCTTAAGGTTGATATATATCAGCATGCATGAATATTCAGTTGCTTAAATGTCCAAGGAATTTAAACCCAATCATTGGACCAGCAATCTTCTTGGGGCCAGTATTTTCAAAATCCAAATAATTTATATTCCAAACAAGAGTTAAAGAAGGGGGAATAACCTAGATTATGAGATTGCTGGAAACGCTTAGTTATATCTTTGAAGGCGAAGATATCTGGAATTCTGATATATTTTCCATTTCACCAATAGTGGCTTGTTCCCCTCTGTTAGCAGGTGAACTGAATAAATTATGCAAAAGAATCAGGTTTATGATTGAAGAAGCTCTGAAGGAGAAAAGATGACATCAGTGATGAAGAATGTTGATCTCTTTTTTTTCATAAATAGCAAAACAAAAAAAGTAGGCAACCCAAGTTGTGTTGGAGAATTTTAGAACAATATTTTCAGGATACATACTATAGGAGTGGCTTCAATATTCAGATAATCAGACTCTGAGTAGAACTATGGAAATCAATGGGAATCTAATATGATCATGAATCTAATCCAATGAGTATTATTTCAAATGGGAGTAAATCAGTTCTGTTCGTCTTGCACCAGATGCCATCATGGTTGCATCATAAATAGGCACCAGCGCTGGACTGATGGCACAGTTAATTAAAAGAATTATCAACTATCGAAGAATTACTGGTTTGAGTGGAATTCCTATTTAGCCTAAGGAGAACCTATGGCACGCGTGCTGGAAGTGGCATGTAGAGACATCGCCTGTTGCTCTTCCAGGTTCTGGCATGCCGGCCAGCTGGTCTTCATGCGCGCGGGAAATTGGAAGAGCAGCCACTGGGTGCACATCCGCGCACTGAGAAGATGATCTTCCAGTCTCCGACATGTGCATACACACTGGCCACCTGATCTTGTTTCTGGTGTGCATGCGCACACAAAGGCCAGCTGGCAGTGCGCATGCATGCACCGGAAACCAGAAGTTCATCTTCCCGGCACGTGCATGCGCATTGAACGGCTGCTCTTCCAGTTTCCGGCACGCACAAACGTCCGCGTACTCCCATTTCAGTGCTCAGTGCCAAACAGTTTCACCAACTCTGGCCTAAGGCATACAGCTAGGACATAATGAACTTTTATGGCTATTTCTACGGGGTGCAAATCTTTCAGAAAAGTTGAAAGAGCTGAAAATTAAATTCTAACTAAACTCCAAACGTACTGGAAAATTCAGGATAAAATGAAAGTCATATAGTGAAATATCCATCTGAATGTCTTTTCTTCTGGCTGACTCTAAAATCCACTGGCAGAAAAGGATGTTAATATCATTTTTATAAAGAATAAAAGAAATGCTTTGGCAAGGAAAGAGACATATTATATCACATCCAACATAGGGAGACATTGATAATCCTGAAACTAAGTAAAACCATGCAAAGATCATTCGGTTTTGTTAAATTTTCACATTTCTGAGTTGGGAAGGATTTGGACTCATCATTTATTCAATCTGGCAGTCTACAACACAGGTGTCAAACTCGTGGCGTCACATTGTCATCATGTGACGTATCGCAACTTTTTACCCTTCATGGAACTGGGGTGGGCGTTGCCTGTGCATGCCACATCTGGCCCATGGGCCATCAATTTGATACCCCCGGTCTACAAATACTCTGGCTATTTGCAATTTTGTTTTATTTTATTTATTTATTAAAACAAATTTATATAGCCAACCAACTCAAACATAGAGGACTCTAGGCAGCTTACAAAATTAAAAAAAAATTAAAATCCACTATATAACAGAATCCATTAAACAAATCCCAACCATCTCCCATATGCTTTTGTATTCATAAGATGTGTTCAGCTTGGAAGGATTTGTTCAAAAATTATTGAATGAAATAATGAATGCACAATACCAGATATATAGATTGTTCACATGGAATAGCCAACCATTAGGATCAGCCAATTTCCATCAAGGATTAATTGGTAATCAAGAGGCTATGGTGTAGGGGTGAAATTCAGCCGGTTCTGACAGGTTCTGGAGAACCAGTACTGGAAATTTTGAGTAGTTCGGAGAACCAGCAAATACCACCTCTGGCTGGCCCCAGAGTGGGGTGGGAATGGGGATTTTGCAATATCCTTCCCCTGCCACGCCCATCATGCCACATCACACCTACCAAGCCACGCCCACAGAACTGGTAGTTTAAAAAAAACCTTGAATTTCACCACCGCTATGGCAGGTTTGTAACTATATCCACAATTACTATGTGGCACACACAGGTTTGTGCTGTTGCCCACAAATTGATAAAAAAATGGCATTCTGCACCTACATAGACATTTAATTCCTGGTTGGTTTTATTTCTGTTTCATTTCTTTTCTGATGGTTGACATTTTCCAAGCATTTTTAGATATTTGTTACATTTTAATATTTTTTTAAAAAAATATTGGCAGCTTTTTAGCTAATTAATTGAATGGGGACGAACCATCCCCTTTGGCTAAAAAAAAGTTCCTTTTAATTGGGTCGGATTTTATAACTTTTTTTGTTTTCCAGAGAATACAAATACTAATAAATAATACTAGTGGCAAGCATTTTTCATTAATAGCCTTCTCTCCACTGACATGTAAGAGGCAGTGTTCACTATTCTTTGCAAAGGGAACTGGCATAGAAATGCTTGTTAAATTCAATAAATGTCTCGAATAAGATGCTTCCAGCCAAGGCAGAGCTATTATTTTTTCCCAATGAAATATAATCTATTAAAATTCACACTATGCATTACACAGACGCTAGCTGGGGAATTCTGGGAGTTGAAATCCATGCATCTTAAAGTTGCCAAACCTCACAAATATTGCATTGGACAGGTATTTAACTATCTTGGTAAAGGGCCTTCAAAGCCATATTCTGTGCTCAAACTTTTAAACCTTTAAGTAAGTATTATACAGATTAAATAATGAATTTTAAAATATTGAAGTAAAGAGCTATGTATTCTCCGTATCCAGCCCTACCAATCTGTAAAGTGGTATATCTTATTTACTGTAAGTACTGTGTATCACTATGTGAAGCTTTAAAGTTAAAGGTAAAGGTTCCCCTCGCACATATGTGCTAGTCATTCCTGACTCTAGGGGGCGGTGCTCATCTCCGTTTCAAAGCCAAAGAGTCAGCGGTGTCTGAAGGTGCAAGGAACGCTGTTACTGTCCCACCAAAGGTGGTCCCTATTTTTCTACTTGCATTTTTACGTGCTTTCAAACTGCTAGGTTGGCAGAAGCTGGGACAAGTAACAGGTGCTGACTCCATTACACGGCGCTAGTGATTTGAACTGCCGACCTTCTGATTGACAAGCTCAGTATCTTAGCCACTGAGCCACTGCATCCTTTGTGAAGCTTTATAACCATCAAAATTAATTGCACTTTGTCTAATTCAAAATATAAAAAATACTAAACAGTAAATAAAAGTAAGCCTTTTTGTAGTCATACAGCTTGATGTTAAATTGAGAATATTAAATTGCTTTCATTTTGAATGATTTGAAAGATGTTAACATTGCCACTGAAATAAAAAAATCCCTGTACCTTTCTGTTAGCTAACTAACTAGCTGCAATCAACAGAACCATTCAATCCTAGAATTGGTGGTGATAATTCATTCTATTGGGGAAACAGTGGCTCAGTGGCTAAGATGCTGAGCTTGTTGATCAGAAAGTTTGGCAGTTCAGTGGTTCATATCCCTAGCATCGTGTAATGGAGTGAGCTCCCGTTACTTGTCCCAGCTTCTGCCAACCTAGCAGTTCAAAAGCATGTAAAAATGCAAGTAGAAAAATAGGAACCACCTTTGGTGGGAAGGTAACAGCGTTCCGTGCGCCTTCGGCATTTAGTCATGCAGGCCACATGACCACTGAGATGTCTTCGGACAGTGCTGGCTCTTCGGCTTTGAAATGGAGATGAGCACTGCCCCCTAGAGTCAGGAATGACACGCATATATGTGCAAGGGGAATCTTTACCTTTACTTAACTCATTCTATCAAGTTCAGCTTTTTATTCTGTACAAGGAAATCAAAATGAAGCATTCAGAAAGTGATAGCATTCATGTAAAAAAAAATCCTTCCAGTTCTCTAAGTAATTAATTTTATTGTCAAAGTGCTTTTATTTTTACTGTAAGTAACATTTTCCTAACATTTAACCAACCTGGCTTCTTGTAACATAAATATTTCATGTCTTGCCATCTGGACCAACAGAAAGCCCGTTGGCATTCTTCTGTAGCTCCCTCTTGGATATTAAAAAAATGATTTCACATTCTCCCATCTCAATATTCCCAGATCTTTCAATTTTTCTTCGTCTGGTTTAATTTCTAGTCCCCAATAATTCTCATTGCTCTGCTCGGCATCTGTTCCAATTTCTTCTATTCAGCATCTCATTTATTAACTTTCAGAGATCTTCTTCACAAGCTTACTTATTAAACAAGATATTCTTTACTATAAACACAATCCCCATTTGATCCCCATTTTCCAAAAGTTTATTTTCATTTGCCTTTGCTTATTTTTTTAAACTATCATTTTCAATTGTGTTTCTCTCTTGTAGGATATTAGCTATCCAACCCGTATTCCAATTTGAAATACACAAATTTGGCAAGTGTTTCCACTACTTCCCTTAAGCCATTGGTAAAATACTGAAGTTTGCAGGTCTTAACCTGGTGGAACTTATTACTTTGATAAGCACCTGTTATTAGTTCCATTTTGAGTACAATCTTCAAATTTTTGTGTCCTTTGCTTAACTAGCTTATTAACTAGATCACCAGAAATTGTCAATTTTTGTTGGCTGAAATCAATATCATGTCTATAGCATTCCCACAATCCACTAAGAAAGGTAGCAGTTTAAAAAATAAGAATTAGTCTGACTTGTTGTACTCACTATGTTGTTTCCATGGCGCTTACAGATCAATCATTTTAAAATCTACTCTAAATCTTCCTAGGCACTGCTATCAAACTGGCTGGCTAATAGTTCCTTGGATCTTGCATTTCTTTCTCTTGAAGATAAGGACAACGTCTTCCTGTCATGTGGAATGTCATCAATGTTTCTCCAGAATCTATCAAAAATTGATACCTATGGTTTCAAAGAGGCCATCAGCAATCTAGGATGTAATTCATCTTGCCCTGGAGATTTAAGTTTAATTCATTGTAAATGGATATTCTCAGGCCAGATTTCTATCAGTCTCAAGCTTTACTTTTGCTGCTTTATTTTGCTTTTTGCATTAATAGTTAATTAGCTGGGTACCCGTGCTTCACGATGAAACTATGTGATTGGGCAATGCAGGAGAAATCCGGTTCACTCCGTTGGCTCAGTGGTAGTCAGTGATTGGAACACCTAAGGGAAGATTGCTCCCACCGCCTTGAACCTGGAAGCAGTTTCATAGGTGGAAGGCGTAGACATCTTGGTGTGGTACCAATGTTTAGTACTGTAAGGAGCCACAGACAGCTCCTGAGTGAAGGAGTGGAATGTCTGCCAGTTTGAACTGACGTAACAGAATATGAGGCAGCTGGAACAGAGTTCTTTTCAGGTGGGGAGGGGGAGTAGAACTCCTTCACATCAAATTATTAATTACTGTATAAGAAATACTAATGATCTGATTGTCATTTCGAAAAATCCTTTCTTAGAGAGTGCTTAGAAGCCAAGAGGAGCATACATGCCAAATTTTGTGTTTGTAGGCTTTATGGTTCTGGATATTTTGTGATGAGTGAGTGGTATTTGGCTTTTATATATATATAGATAGAACACATATTTTCTTGGAGAAGACTGAAAAAAATATAAGAAAAGTTCTGTCTGTACCATGCTTCTGTTAGCATTTTTCTGTCTTTGAGTAGCTGCTATATGGATTCATTTCTATTTCTTTTATTTTGAAAATACCTGAAAAAACCTCTTTGCCTTCTTTGTCATTCTCTGCTCATTCTGAGCTTTCTCCCTTCTGATATTCCTTCACTTCTTTCTTTATGCTATGTCTCTTTTGCTTCCAGTTGTAGTGTTAAGAAGTTCTATAAGCCCATAATTAACTACCTAAGATTTCTAGAGCTGATTCAACAGCTTATAGCTGAGGACACAAAGCAAGAGAGAATGTTATGCCAACAGCTAGAAATAACCAGGGAAAGATTCATGTAGGAAAAAAAGCATCAAAGGAAGAACATTAATGTTCCCATTAACTGGAATAGATTATCAGGGCTGATATGAGAAGCATGGACCTGTCTACACATTGCTATTTGTCTGAAACGGTATAGGGTTTCCTGCCTAGGCAGGGGGTTGGACTAGAAGACCTCCAAGGTCCCTTCCAACTCTACTATTGTATTGTATTGTATTGTATTGCTCTTGTTGTCTTCTCCTCCTTCTCCTCTCCCTTCCTTCTTCTTCTAGAGAAGTTCTTAGAGTAGGAAAATAATTTTTCCTCTGTTCTCCTTCTCCTTTCTCTCTTCTGCTTCTGGGTGAAAAGTTCTTACGATAGGAAATATTTTTCTCCTTGTTATAGAAGGATCAATACGGGATGGTTACCCAAAGTAGCTGCTGCTTTTGTCAAATGTTGTGAACGTTTGAGGACAGTCCAGTCTCAGAACCGTTACAAAACTTTTAGTTGACTAGGAGTTGTGCTGACGCTTCTGTCACACCCTGACACTTCAACATTACTTTAGCCATTGATATATCTCAAGCACTTCTGTACCAATTAAGCAAGCAAGAATACTTGTGAAATCTTAATAGACCACCTGGATTGAAAAGAAAAAAGAAAAAAGAAAAAAGAAGAAGGTATGTTCTTTTGCCAATGGTGCTCCTGAGGTTTCAGAATCGTTCATCAGCATAGCATAGCTTACTAGAAACGTGTTGAGATGGTTTTATAATGAGCAAGTATCTCAGTAAAAGGAACAAATTGAAATCATGTAAAATATATACGAAACATTTGAAATTTAGCCAGAAAGTTCATACATTTCTGCAGCTCCATAGGGGAAAAAATTAATTGGTATCAAATATCTGCTATCAGCATTGTAGGAAGAAAAAAACCTATTTGCAGTGAAAGGTGGTAAGAGATAGTTTTACAGTTTGCCATTATCAAGAGGAGAGGCTGAAACTAATAAAATGCCAAAGAAAGGGCTTATTTGAAAATCATTTGTGCTGAAATAAAAATCACAGAAAGAAATTACTCTGTGGGCAAAGGTTTGTACAGGAGATTTACAGTGGATTCTCTAAACCAGTGATGGCGAACCTTTTTGGGCTCCCATGCCAAAAGCGAGGGGAGCACGGGGGGGGGGGGGGGTCATGCGCCAGCATGCCACACCCATAATGCTATGTGCTTTCTCCCAGCATGTGCATGTGTGCATGACCCCCTCCCCCAGTTTTCACTGTCGTTTTTTCGCCCTCCCCAAGCTCCTGAGGCTTTCTAGAAGCATGGGGAGGGCAAAATAGTCTCCCCTGCTCCCCCCCAGATGCCCTCCGGAGGTTTCAGGAGCTTCCCGGAAGCCTCCGGAGGGCAAAAAACGGACCTACGGGCAAACCAGAAGTCCGTTCCTGAATTTCCGGTTTGCCCATAAGGCCTGTTTTTCACGCTCCGGAAGCTTCAAGGAAGCCTCTGGAGGGCGAAAAATGGCCTCAAAAGAAGGCTGAAGTCGGCAGCGCCTTGCATGCCCTGATAAATGGCTTTGTGTGCCACCTGTGGCACGCATGCCATAGGTTCGCCATCAAGGCCCTAAACCTTTCCTCTGCTTTAAACCAGAGGTGGTATTCAGCCCGCTCTCTCCAGGTCAGGGAGAACCGGTAGCAGCAGCCGCCCACCCACCCTGACAATACGTGACCTTCTCCGCGTGCGCAGAAAGTGGCGTGTGCGCTCACATTTGCAAACTGGTGGGGAAGGGAAGGGAATCCCACCACTGCTTTAAACTGATTGGTGCAGACCATAATCAGGAAAGAATTGGATGGAATCCATAAGATGTTAAGTGACTATAATTTCCCGTAGTGATTCCAGTGCCTCTACGCATTTATTTTTCCTCCCGGATGATCCTCTTGCTTATTTCAAGGTAAATGGAATGAGACAAGTGTTTTGGTTCTCTTAATTTGACTTTTTAATCTGTCCTGACTTTGAAAGCAACAGAAAAGGCCAGGTGGATTGTATGCTTGTGAGCCTGGCTGATATATAATTAAAACATTTATTATCTCCTAGATTGACAGCTTCGAATAAATGCCTTTGTATCACTATTAGGAAATGCCAAACATCATTTGAGTTCCAGAGGATAGAGCAGGGGTGTCAAACTCGTGTCATGACGTGAAGTATCGTGACCTTTTTCCTTCACGTGGTCAGCGCATGACATATCCGGCCAGCGGGCCACAAGTTTAACAGTCCTGGGATAGTGAAGAGAATTCATGATCAATTATAAAGCCACATTTTCTTTGAGGTCTTACAATTTGATCTGGACATGGAAAAGACCTTCAAAAGCACCTCAAAATTATCCCTGGGGGTGGGAAACCAAGACTTTTAGGCAGTGGTGGGATTCAAAAATTTTTTACTACCAGTTCTATGAGCGTGGCTTTATGGGTGTGGCGTGGCTTTGTGGGCGTGGCTTTGTGGGCGTGGCTTTGTGGGCGTTGCAGGGGAAATACTGCAAAATCCCCATTCCTGGGGGAAGGTTATTGCAAAATCCCCCTTCCCTCCCCACCTCACTAACCTATTTCCAAGCTCCATTCTCCTGTTCAGGGCAACAACAAAAAAAGATCGGCTGGGAGGCAGTGGGTGGGCATGGCCAGCCTATTTGCCGGTTCTCCGAACTACACAAAATTTCCGCTACCAGTTCTCCAGAACCTGTCAGAACTGGCTGAATTTCACCTCTGCCTTTAGGAATATCTGCATGGGACAGGAAGAGACAAGAAGGAAATGCTGTTTTAGGTGTCCTGCACTCAGTGTGCAATACTCAATAAATTTTATTCTTTTATTTATTTGTATCCCACCTTTATTATTTTTACAAATAACACAAGGCGGTAAACACTTCCAACACATCTTCCTCTCCAATTTCCCCTACAACAGCAGCAACCCTGTGAGGTGAGTTGGGCTGATACAGTTGTCACTCAGTCAACTTTCATGTCTAAAGAGGGACTAGAACTCACAATCTGCTGATGATTGGCCGAAAGTTATCCGGTCAACTTTCATGCCTAAGGAGGGACTAGAATTTACAGTCTTTTGGTGATTGGCCCAAAGCCATCCAGTCAGCTTTCATGGCTAAGGAGGGACTAGAACTCCTGGTGACTTACCCAAAATCAGCTAGCTGGCTTTCAAGCTTAAGGCAGGACTAGAACTCACCATCTCTAGGTGATTGGCCCAAAGTCACCAGGATAGTTTTCATGCCTAGAGTGAAACTAGAACTCACAATCTCCCGCTTTGTAGCCTTGTGTCCTAACTGTTAGACTAAAGTTGCTCCAGAAGTTTTGAAGATAACTTTTTATCTCAACACAATGTGATAAAGGGCTCTTTTAGCAATAAGCAGCTATTTCAGATATAGGCCTATGAGCCTTAATCTCCTAAAATGGTACATTTGCTGGCAAAGGATGCCAGCAAATGTACCATTAAAAAAGGTAAAAGTTTCCCTTGCACATATATGCTAGTCGTTCCTGACTCTAGGGGGTGGTGTTCACCTCCGTTTCAAAGTCAAAGAGTCAGCGCTGTTCAAAGACATCTCCATGGTTATGTGGCCAGCATGACTAAACGGTGCATGGAACGCTGTTACCTTCCCACCAAAGGTGGTTCCTATTTTTCTACTTGCATTTTTACATGCTTTCGATTGCTAGGTTGGCAGAAGCTGGGACAAGTTAAGGGAGCTCCCTCCGTTACGCGGCGCTAGGGATTTGAACTGCAGTCCTTTCTGATCGACATGCTCAGCATCTTAGCCACTGAGCTAAGACGCATGATATTAATTGTGGAGCATTTAAAAATCTGGTCCCCTTGGCTCCATCTCTATTCTAAGGGAAGGAAATTCAGGGCTGGAAATCTTTTTCAGTATCTTACAGTTGAAGGCAGATGGAGAAATAACCCATAAGGAAAGGAAGGATTCAAGACTATGAATCCTACATTTCCATCCAGATTTCCTCTTTCACCATGCTGTTAAAATAAAAGAAACATTTCATTTTATGTCTACGGAGATTCTCAGTCATCCAGGTCATGGTTGTCCCATAGGTGCTTTTTCAAGAGGCAATTGGACTTTCTTTGTTTTTACTTGAAGACATTTCTCTTCTCACTCAAGAAGCTTCTTCAGTTCTGACTGAATGGTGGTGAATGAAAGGATCTCTGCAGCAAGGAATGTAAATCCTCCCATTCTCCACCATTCAGTAAGAATTGAAGAAGTTTCTTGGATGAGAAGCAAAACATCTTCAAGGAAAAACAAAGAAAGCCCAGTTACCTTTTGAAAAAGCAGCTTTGGGACATTTCGTTTTATGATAGCTTGTGAACATTTATGGCCTGCTTCTGCATGAGTCTGGGCAAGTAATAAAGGTAATTCAGAAGTAAATAAGTTCTAGTTCATTACTCGGTGTCATAACTGGTTTTTTTTTTCCATTCCTAATCGATCCTTTCAGATTAAAAAAAGTGAAAATGAGTGGAAGTAAACAACACCTGTTATCATACAATGAAAATGAATTCCTCTGGTGGCTGATGGATGGACAGATGGGTAGTTTGATTGGTTGAAACCATAAGATAGAAATAATACAAGCTTAATTATCATGCAAGTTTCCATATTCTGAGGCACTCTAAATATGTTGAACTACAACTATTCACTGTAGCATCAACCTTCTCTCCCTCCGTCCCTCTTTCTGTCTCCCCATTCTCTCTTTCTCCCCCCTTTTTTCTCTCTTTCTCCCTCCCTCCCCCTCTCTCTTTCTCTCTCCCTCCCCCACCTTTCTCTCCACCTTCCACCTCCCTCCCCCTCTCTTTCTCTCTCTCTCCCTCCCCCTCTTTCTTTCTCTTTCTTTCTCTCTCTCCCTCCTACTCTCTCTTTTCATACTCCCCCCTCTTTCTCTCTCCCCCTCTCTCCCGCCCCCTCTCTCCCCCTTCCTTCTCTTTCTCTCTCTCTCCCTCTCCCTCTCTTTTTCTCTATATCTCTCTCCCTCCACCTCTCTTTCTCTTCCTTTCCCCACCCCCCTTCTCTCTATCACCCTCCCTCCCTCTCTCTGAATTTAACTCACCATTTCTAGAAAATATCAAGTTGGTTATGACTGCTCAAGACTCCAAAAACAAATATAATTACATCAGAGGTATCATATTGTAGGACAAATTCATGCTTATATATCAGGGTTATTTACTTTGGAGTAAATCCTTTTATACTCAACTGAGGTATAACTTCTGAATAATAACTGGTTTGCATTGTGATGGTTGTTAACTACCTAGACCTGGGCTTTGTCTAACATCCTTGCTTCTAGATAGTTCCCAGATAATTAGCATGGAACTCAGAGGACATACTGTACATTACTGAGGTATATTTGGAATTTTACTAGCTGGGAATGGGAAGGGTTAATAAATGATAACACGTGCCTTCTATGGGCTTCTGCGTAGGACACATTGTATGTTGTCTAGTAAATGCATCATGATGGCAACAAGCAAACTACTTATAGCAGCATGATTGATTAATTTACCTACTCAGACTTTTTTCAGGACAATCTGCCCCAGCGTGTCTTTCAGATCCTCCATCAGGGCACTATAGCTACGTCCACCCACCTAGCTGCTGGTCAGCCTTATACAGGTTATTCAATATCTGAAAGTAAGGCAAAGGAAGTTTCCTATAACGCTCTAGCTTCACACATCATTTCAGAAGATGGGGATAATCCAGAAGTTGGTGAATCTTGTTAAGTGTTTGATATTCCAGTAGTAAAAGTAAATATTTAGAGCATTGTAACTATTGTTATAATGGATGAGCAGGACCAGAAGCAATGGATGGAAACTACTCAAGGATAGAAGCAACTTAGAACTGAGGAGGAATTTCCTGACAATTAGAACAATTAATCAGTGGAACAACTTGCCTCCAGAGGTTATGAATGCTCCAACACTGGAAGTTTTAAAGAAGATGTTGGACAACCATTTGTCTGAAATGGTATAGAGAAGGGGTGTCCAAACGTAGGAACTTTAAGTCTTGTGGACTTCAACTCCCAGAATTCCCCAACCAGAATTCTGGGAGTTGAAGTCCACAAGTCTTAAAGTTCCCAAGTTTGGAAACCCCTGGTATAGGGATTCCTGCCTGAGCAGGGGGTTGGACTAGAAGACCTCTATGGTCCCTTCCAACTCTGCTATTCTATTCTATATTATATTATATTATATTATTATATTATATTATATTATATTATATTATATTATATTATATTATATTATATTATATTATACTATACTATACTATACTATACTATACTATACTATACTATACTATACTATATTATATTATATTATATTATATTATAATATTTTCCTCCATCTTGCCCAACATCTCAACACAGTTGGATTTTCACACACGGTATCCAAAATACCATAACTGGCCATATGTACCCCAAGTGAGAACTCTGAGTTGATTACTTCTGTGACCCATTTGTTTTCTTGGTTAACCATAGTGTCACACCGAAGCCAATTGCGTCCATCAACCTTCAATCCTGCTTCTTCAAAGTCCAACTTTCATGCACGTAAAGTGTCATAGGGAAAACCATTGATGGCATAGGATTCTGATATCTCTGATATTCTGATAGGCTCACACACACCATGACTTTGTATATCTTTTTCAAATGGCAACATGATAGCCAGGTCTCCAGTGCTGGGCAGGGGATGGGACTAGAAGACTTCTAAGGTTGTATCCAACCTTCCATGATTCCATGATTCTAAATGAATCTGCGGGCAGAGATGATTTCATGACGGGGGTGATTTATCATTCGTGTGTTCCAGTACAGAGGTGAAATGCTACTGGTTCGAACCGATTTGGGCGAACAGGTGGCAAAAAAAATGCTACCAGTTCAGACGAACTGGTAGTTCCAACAATCAGCGCTGGCGGTGCGCATGTGTGCTAAGTGAAGTTGTAGCAGACTTCAGAGCATTTCACCCCTGCTCCAGTAGCGCTGGGGCCATGTAATAGTTTGATAAACCCCCCTTCTTTGTATATATCTGCAAATCCAAGGAGAGAATATAAAAATATACTAAGTCTTTCTATCACCCTTTTTCCTAGACTTAGCTTGTTTCTAACACTTGGAATTGTTATATTTACCAGCGGATAATATGTTCATTAGTTGTCCATTTAGAGCACATGTAACAGGACACGCTGACTTTATTTCTGCAATCTAAATAATTCAGTGGCCTTGTTAGCAGGAAATGTCAAGATTCTGTGCTGTGTCAATTAGACATGAGAGCGTTTCCATGACCACAGCTTCTTACCCAATCACACTCTAAAAGTGGTGGGAATGGACAGCATTTTAATACCTCTTGCATAGAAATTATGTAGAGAAAACTACAAGTAGTCCTTGACATATAACAGTTCATTTAGTGATGGAGTTAACAACGGCATTAAAAAAAAGTCACAGGATTATTTTTCACACTTATGACCATTGTAGCATCCGTATCTTCATGTGATCCAAACATCAAACACTTGCCAACTGACTCATATCTATGACAGTTGCGGTGTCATGCGATCAACTTTTTTTTTTGAAAAGATTTTTTTTTATTTTTGGTTAAACAGCCAAACACAGCGCAAAAAAATAAAATCATCTTTCATTACATATTGTAGAAGTGTGTTGATTGGTTACAAATAACTTTTGTGCATCTCTTCCACAGTCATTACTTATAGTTCATATCACATTGTATATTTAAAATCAAAAATCTTTATATATCTTACTATCATCCCACAATTCTCATTTGACTATAATTGTTTTAACATCCTTTTGCAAAAAATAATCCAAAATTGAAAACACAACCACATAATGACATTTCATTAATTATTTCTAATATCATCCAATAACATTACACCTTTATAACATGTTCTAAGTAAGAATTAATTATGATTGATAACAAAATTTCTAATCCTCTTTTCCAAGTCGCTGTTTACTATTTGTATCCCAATACCTTTTATTGAGCCAGTACATATATATATTGTTAACTATATCCCTTGTCATTTCATTGTTATTATTATAATTGTTATTTATTAATAAAAATTCATTCGCTAATTATATCAGGTTTCCTATCTTCAAACCAACACTTGTGTGTACCTTGTTATCATTATCAATTATTTATTTAACATATCACTCTAAAGATTACTAAATTACTAATCACTAATCATATTGTAGAAGTGTGTCGATTGGTTACAAATAACTTTCATGCATCTCTTCCACCGTCATTGCTTATAAATCAAATCACATTATGTATTTTAAATAAAAAATCTTTATATATCTTACTATCAACATACCACGCTTCTCATTTGACTGTGGTTGTTTTAACATCCTTTTGCATGAAATAGTCCAAAATTAAAAAACACAAGCACATAGTAGCATTTCATTAATTATTTCTAATATCATCTAATAACATTACCCCTTTATAGCAAGTAAAAAATAATTATGTTTGATAACAAGATTTCTAATCCTCCTTTCCAAATCGCTGATTACAATTTATATCCCAATTCCTTTTATTAAACCAGTACATATATATATATATATATATATATATATATATATATATATATATATATATATATATATATATATATATATATATATATATATATATATATATATATATATATATATATATTTCACTATATCCCTTATCATTTCACTGTTATTGTTATAGATATTATTTATTAACAAAAATTCATTTGCTAATTATATCAAATTTCCTCTCATCAAACCAGCACATGTATGTACCTTATTATCCTTATCAATTATTTATTTAACATAGCACTCTATAAATTACTAAATTACTAATCACTAATCACTAAAATTAACTAATTTTTATTATCAACTTTCATATATCAGCCTGTATCCTTCCAGTAATAATACAGTCTTATTTCTTTTGTCATTTGTGGAATTGATCTTCTATTTATTTCCTTAATAAAAATTTTGTGGACTTCTCTCCGCAGCTTGTTGCTTGTTAGCATCACTTAAGTAATCTCGATGCCCTCCATCTGCTATTTTAATCATCTTATCTTTGGTTGTCAATCTTGCTTCTGAGAAGTTCTCTCTCCTTAAATCCATCGTTTTTCCTCTTTTTTCTTCTTCCATGCCTTGAAATCCGGGGTATAATTCCTGTCGATCTAATTCCCTTTTCCATACTCCCCTTTTCCCACTTTCAACCATGTTCACTCCACTGGTAAAGTAATCAGTTATCTTGTCTTTATAATCATTTTCCTCTTCAATTTTTGGGACTCTGACCCCATCATTTTTTGCTGTTATAAACTCTATTTTTTCCATCTTCATCTCAATTCTCTCTGTTATTTCTAATAAATTTTGAATTCCAGCGAAGATGTTTTGCAAAGTTATTGTTTCTTTTGAATATTGTGCCATTTTGGCAAGCTGGTAGATACTGCCACTCTGGCTTCTTATATTAAATTAGCTTAAACACAAGTTCATTTATGATCTTCAAAAAAGAAGGTTCTGTTTCGTTTTCTCTCCCACTGCCAGTAAGACTGTGAAATTGAACCTGTAAAAACAGTTCGTGCCCTTGCTTCTTATCACTTTCTATAAACAAGTTGCCAAGCCTTGTTTATGAGTTACAAAGTCAGTTTGATCAAAAGGAAAAGGGAAAGTGCATTGTTTCAAAAACTCAAGCCTCCAGCCTCCAAGTGGCAGTATTGCTTCCCACTCTCTAATGTTATTTCAAACTTAAAAGAAACAGAGTTCTTAAATAGAGTTAATAGCAAGTAATAAAAGTCCTTGTTGAAATAAAGAAGACTTTAATCCATAGGTTAAAAAATAAAAATAAAAAAATAGAAGAAGAAAAACTGATCCATTCTCTTTAAGAAAAAAAAAAGTTGTGAGCACTACAATCCACAAAGTAAAGTTACAAAGAAAAAGAAACACACTATCCGAAGCAATCCAATATAGGTTAATTTCGCCACTTGTTTCCTTCTGCTTTTGGATTTAATTTAACTTTTAAAAAAAATTGGGGGGCAGTCTTTTTCAAAACAGTAAAATTTCCTCATTGGATGGACACAATTTCTCTTTCCGCTTCCCTTCCGTTCTGAAGCCGTCCTAACTTCATCAGTCCGGCGCTGGACTTTTTGTTGCCGGCTTGAAGAACTCCTCTTGGATCGATCAGGGACTTTGCGGTGTCCCTGAGATTGGCAAGACATATTCTTCCTGTTCACCATCTCTACGGGACAGTTTAGGTCTGATTGGACCACTCAGTGGCAAAAGTATCGGCAGCGGTCTCGGAGCCTCAAGACCACACGTCCGTATCGTTGCGGCGTTGGCTCCTCCTCCCTTGTGATCAACTTTTGTGACCTTCTGCCAACCCAACTTAAAGGGGAAGCCAGATTCAGTTTATAACTGTGTAACTAACTTAGCAACAGCAGTGATTGATTTAACAACATTGGCAAGAAACATGGTAAAATGGAGGAAAACTTACTCAACAACTGTCTCACTTAGCAACAGAAATGGGCTCAATTGTGGTCGTAAGTCGAGGGTTACTAATTTGCTTCCTGCATCCCAAGACAATGAATGACTTCATTTTCATTCTGTTGGAGCAATGCTTTTTAACCTTGGCAATTTTAAGGCATGTGCAAGCTTCAACTCCCAGAATTCTAGCTGGGGAATTCTGGGAGTTGAAATCCACACATCTTAAAGTTACCAAGGTTGAGAAACACTTGTTAGAAAGTGGGAAGGAGATACACCACAGAGGCCTACTTGAGTAGCAGAACTTGGCATTGTGGCTATTGAAGGGAGCAAAGCAGAGACTGCTCTCCAAGCAATTTTATAGAAGCACTAGCTGGATACTCGTGCTTCACAACAAAACTATGTGATCAGACAATGCAGGAGAAATGTGGTTCACTCCGTTGAACATCTGCCAGTTTGAACTGAGTTAATAGAATGTGAGGCAACTGGCAGTTGGAACAGAGTTCTTTTCAGGTGGGGAAGGGGAGTAGAACTCCTTAGTATCTGAGTGTGTTAATTACTATATAAGAAATACTAATGATCTGATGGTCATTTCGAAAACTCCTTTCTTAGTGAGCACCTAGAAGCCAAGAGGGACATACGTACCAAATTTCAAGTTTGTAGGCATTGCGGTTTTGGAGCTTTCGTGATGCGTGAGTGGTATTTGGCTTTTATATATATATATATATAGACTTGAGGAAGCATTACTGGGCCCAAAAGGAGATAGTCGATGAATACGGATAAATTTTGAAAGTTTCCATTTGGATTTTTTAAATGTAACTTCAGCAATTCTTTTATTACAAGCTCCTGACTACAGCACAGTGAAATAGAGATTACTATAATATTACAGCTATTCAAATAACCCAAAAAATTAGAATGAAGATGCCAAGATATTGTTGCTGGCAACACTTGTTCACCCTGCATAAAACTCCAAAAGTTCTGGTGTCATTAAAGTAACAGCTTAAAAAATATAATAATATTTATGACTAACACAGGTTTGTTATGGGTTAGAGGGAATCCTCAACTTACAACCATTTGTTTAGTGACCTTTCGGAGTTATAATGACAGTGAAAAAAATGATTATAACCATTGCAGCATCCCCATGAGACGAACAAAATTCAGATGTTTGGCAACTGGCTTATATTTACAACAGTTGCAGCTTCCCAAGGTCATGTGACAGCCATTTGTGCTGGTCTTCCCAGCCACTTTCCAACAAGCAAAGTCAACAACAACTCTTAACAACTGCAGTGATACAACTATGACAAAAAAAGGTTGTAAAATTGGGTATGATTCGCTTAACAACTACCTTAGTTAGCAATGGAAAATCTTGTCCCCCGTTGTGGCTATACGTTGGGGACAACCTGCATTTCGAACTAAATGTAAATATCCTTTGAATATTATAATTTTAAATTATTTATTTTAATACAGTACACTCCTCCTAAGGATTCACCTCTTCCTGAGGATTGCAGTGAGGACTAGCATCCTAGCTGCTATGATTGGTAGCATTTTCTCTCCTTACCCAATGCTAATATCACCTTCCTTTTAATTTCCTTCTCACAAGACTTGCCAAAATTTATTTTTCAGGTCAAAGATGCATGCATCGGTTTGCTATAAAATGTTACGCCTAAGAGTAAACAGGAAGCTCAAATCAAAAAGTTCAGGAAGAAGCACTGACACCATAAACTTTCGCTCAACAGCAGGAAAAGGACATTGTGTCTTTTCTTCTGGTGCTAGCAAATTAATGCCTAGGTATATTTACAATGGATTAGAACTGTGTTTTGGGCTATTTCTCTATTTGGCTTTAGTTATAACTGTGAATTCTACCTGGCAGTCTGCAGTGTCCTCATTATTGGTGATTCCAAATTCATTTATTGCTGGGAACCTGTGCCCCAGTATCATCAAAGATATGGTCTCTGTGGCAATGAAACAATGCTTCAGGACTCACGAAAGCACCTGAC
Source organism: Natrix helvetica (assembly GCF_964273705.1). Taxonomy (NCBI): domain Eukaryota; kingdom Metazoa; phylum Chordata; class Lepidosauria; order Squamata; family Natricidae; genus Natrix; species Natrix helvetica. The sequence goes on along the minus strand of NC_138554.1, from coordinate 132,121,699 downwards.
CAGGTGCAAAGATCTCACAAGAGCAGAAGGTAGATTGATTGTCTCTGCTCCAACAGAAGAAAATTAATTTTTATGTCTTTCTGCCCCCCCCCCTATAATATATGCAACTGCACCTGGTGTTGTTTGTCATACTAGGTTTTAAGCAACCATCCATGTCTTGTCATTACTAATCTCATTTTTTAATCTCTCTCATTATTTCATTTTGCAGATGTACCGGTATTCATACACTGCTTTTTATGTCCTCAGAAAGCTGCCTAATGGGTAAGTGATGCCATGAAGACTCTTCATTCTATGGGTAGCTGTTTGGCTTATATGAGATAATTGGGAAGGTGGGTTCCCACCGGTTCGGACCGGTTCGGCCGAGTAAGTAGTAACTCAGCTGCCCTTGCACCCGAACTGGTTCTATTGTCGACGGCGCTATCTTGATTTTGGATTTTGTGCATGCACAGAACAATCTCCATTACAGAAATGTACCGTATTCCCCCCCCCCCCTAAAAGAGGGTGAAAATTTGAGTGCGCCTTATACACTGAACGTAGCCCCACCCATCCACCGGCCCCCACCCTTTGGCCTCTGCCGCCCAGCAATTTAACTCTTTGCAGCAAAGGGGGAGGGGCTTGCGGAGGCTTCAATAAGCTGTGGCAATCCCTGCAGCCTGTAACAGCTGATGATGGGGAAAAATTGAAAGTGAAACTTGCTGTTTGCTCCACGTGGCAAATTGCTGGGAGGCAGATTTTTTTTTTCCTCGTGATAATCAGGCTGTTTGCTGCAAGGAGGGAAGCCAACAACTATAAATGCCTATAGAATGTTCAAATTATTAGACTTATTTTTTAAAAACTGCTTTATTATTATTTTAGAAAACTTAACAAAAAGAAGAAGCTTTTTAAAATAAATGCTTGATCTGAGGAGGCCCCGTGCTATTGTTTTAAAAAGTGCTATTCTTTTAAACAGCAGAGAATAACTACCCTTCCAGAAAGCACATCAATTTTAACAGCATCTGTACAAGTATAGTCTGAAATATAACACTACAAACTGTGTATATTGTCTGTACTGTTTGTTGCAAGGAGGCAAATTGCTGAGAGGCAGATATTTTTCCCTTGTTTTCCTCCCCAAAATCTAGGTGCATCTTATACTTTGGAGCGTCTTATACTCTGAAAAATACAGTAATCCCCCCCCCCTTTTAAACATTCTGCGCATGCACAGAATTTTTTTGATGTAACTGTGCACGCACGCGGAGCAATTATTATTATTATTTTTGCACTGAACCGGCAGTAATGCCCGTAGCAACCTACCTCTAACAACATGGCAACTTTTCCCAAACTCTGTGGGCGCAGCGCGTCCCTGAGCAAACCAGCCGTACCAGCAGCTGGAACCCACCTCTGGCGCAAGAGTGTTAAGCACATGCAAAGGACACATGTGCGCACAAAGCTTGCAATCCCCGAACCGGTTGTTAAACCAGCTGCAGCCCACCACTGCCCCCAGCTAAATAGTCTGAGCCGTCCATTAAATGCCTGTGGTTCAGAAGGCTTGTTTCTAGAATTGGTTTGGCTTGGGTTACTTTATTAAATATTTATTATTTTACTAAAATAACCCAAGTGGCCAGATGTGACGAGGAAAACCACTTCATAGGTGTTGTTCCTAACTCAAATGTTTGATTTCTAATCATTCCCACTTTAGCATTATTCTTAGCAGCTATGCTACCATCTGTAACATTTTGCAATCTTAGAGCTTCCTGGCCTTTGGAGTGAGATCAGGTCCACTCCACAATCGTTATCCAGAACACCTTTTATTATTCTTATTTTCGCAACAGGACCACCTCTTGAATGTCTCTGTTTTCAGCAGCAGATGTTTTCAAATTAGCGGCTTATTGGCAGAGCTGGAAACAAAACCTCTGGGCTTGTCTGGACTCTTGTTTCAATTGGCTGTTCTTTTCTCTAAATTTGGGAGGTGAGATTCAGGTTAAGCCAGAGCGCCACCTAGTGGCCTTTCTGGCATCCTCCTTTTCTTACTGAATGAGCCATACAAATAATCAAACTAAAACTGTAGTGGTGTGCTGCCCCGTTTTAAGCAGTGGAAAAACCTATTTTTCAAGCAGAAGAGGAATTGAATAAAAACCTGCATGGATCTGTTGGTGTTCGTGACTCTTGGTGACCTGCGGCTATCATTTCTCCAGGATTTTCTGCCAGTGATTGCTTTTTTGAGTTCTTGAATGCTCATCCTTAATGCCCTCAAAAATACTATCCGTTCGCTTTGTCTTCTATTAACCTCTTTTTCACTGGCCTCCAAAATCAGGGTCTTCTATAATGGCTCTTGTCTTCTCATAATGGGTACAAAACATTTAAGCTTTGGCTTTATTATCAGTGCTCCTATTGTACAGGGGTTTTTGGTTTTTTGGTTTTTTAAAATCATCTCATAGTGATTCATTCTACTTGTCTCCAGCACCACAATTCAGACCCAACCATTTATCATTCAGTCTTTCAGACAGTTCAGTTTTTACAGCCATATGCTACCGCCGTGAAAACTGTAACCTTGGCAATATGTGCCTTTGTTGCTTGTACGAAGTCGCTGACTTTTAATATTTTGTCTAGATAGTTCATACTTGTCCTTCCCAGTAGCAGATGTCTCTTTATAGCATGGTTATAACTGTGTGAAGATTAAAACTATTACTACTTCAGTTACTTGCCTTGGATTTGTAATGCCTGTTTGTATAATCTTATTTGTTTGCATTTTCAGCAATAGAAAAAAATTTGCATTCTTCTTTCATTTACAGTAGGGGTGTCAAAGTCAAGGCTGGATCTGGCCCGCAGGGTAATTAGATCTGGCCCTCGGGGCCACCCTGGAAACAGCGAATGAATGGGCCGCAATGCCTCTGTCATCTCTGGCAGAGGGTTGCAGGAGGCCATTGCAGCAGAAAACAGAACTTACGAGGGCCGCAGGCAGCCCCCCCACCCCCAAGCTCCATTTTCACTGGCAGAGGATTGCAGGAGGCCATTGCAGCAGAAAACAGAACTTACGAGGGCCACAGGCAGCTCCCCCTCCCTGCCCTCCAAGCTCCATTTTCACTGGCAGAGGATTGCAGGAGGGTGTCACAGCCGAAAATGGAGCTTGAGAGTCTGTTTTCACTGGCTGAGTACTCAGGCCACCATAGATACCTGCAACACGAGTGACATCAAGATGGCCATGCCCATCCCGGCCAGGCCCACCCCAGCCTCCTGAGGTCAAACACAACCCTGATGCGGCCCTCAATGAAATCAAATTTGATACCCCTGATCTACAACATGTTTTTTTAAAGCCTTCCTTGCTTCCAACTATGGAAGTGATATCACACAATATCTGAGATGGCTGATACCTTTCTCATTCTAATTCCAATATCTTGTGTCCTAAGGTCCGGTATTTCTCAAGGTGTACATAAATGACAACAGGCAACTTTGGCCCATTCCTATCTCTATTCCAAATCATTTAGTTGCTCTCTGCTCCACTTTAACTGTTGATCCAGGATCATCTTACAAATTATTCTGTATTCTTCTTCTTCATGGTTCAGAACACCCATGTTGTTAAGATCAAGCTACTCTCTGTTGTGGTAAATCCTTTTAGCATTTGCCTGAATCTGATTGTGGTTATAACAGAATAACACAATTGGAAGGGACCTTGGAGGTCTTCTAGTTCAATCCTCTGCTCAAGCAGAAATACTACACCATTTCAGACAAGGGGTTGTCCAATGTCTTCTTAAGCACCTCTAATGTTGGAGCATCCATAGTTCCTGGAGACAAGTTGTTCTATTGATTAATTGTTCCAACTGTCAAGAAATTTCTTAGTCCTAAGTTGGTTCTTTCCTTGATTAGTTTCCATCCATTGCTTCTTGCCCTACCTTCAGGTGCTTTGAAGAATAGGTTGATCCCTTCTTCTTTGTGGCAGCCCCTTAAATATTACTATCATTTCTCCCTTAGTCCTTCTTTTCATTAAACCAGACATATCTTCATATGTTTTAGCCTTTAGACCTCTAATCATCTTTGCTGTTGTTCTTCTATGATCCATGGAAGTGAGTTTTGAGGTTTACCTACAGGTAGTCCTTGATTTATGTCTGTAATGGAGACCGTCCATCACAGTCCTATGTCTAAGCAGTTATTAAAATGGCTTGGTCACATGACCAACCTGATTTTACAGACTTTTTGCAGCAGTTGTTAAGCGAATCTCTGATCTCTATGCAAATATTTGGCCAGAAACTGGAAGTGCCGGTTTTCAGCAAAACCATTGTTAAATCATGGTCTTGTAACTGTAGGACACGGCTCTAAATGAGGCCATGTTGCTGGGCACCCAAAATACAATCATTTGACTAAGAGCTATATATATATATATATATATATTTAACAGTTATCACTGGATGCATTTGAACAGAAGTCAGATTGCCATATTTTGGGTCCCATAGTAGGAGATACACAGGACAGGTGGTTGGAATAGATGGCCTTTAAGCTCCCTTTTGACCCATTCTGTGGTCTTGACTTCTGGTCTGTGAGACTTAATTTGCTTCAGTTTTTTGCTGAATTCATAATTGTATTTAAGCAGACCTGTGGACAAGATTTGCTTCCTTGTATTGCAGAACTGTGCCTCATAAACACAACTGATACATTTCTTAAAGAGCTATTGATGTCCCACCTTTATTTATATTCTTCAAATGATAAAGAAAGTAAATCTAATTGCCTATGCAGTAATAAGCTGCCATAAAGTAATCCTGGTATAAACTGGCACAACACTAATGCAGTAAAACAAGGATCAATCAATCAAATTTTATTTGATTAGCCGCACCCTCTCCAGAAGGACTCGGGGCGGCTTACAATTAAAACACATTAAAATATACAAATATAATTGGATGGATAATTAGCCATTAAATTCTGCAATAAAATCAAAAGAATTTTAAATATTTTTGCAAAACATTTCTTATCTGGATAGTTTTCCCAAGGCTGTCACTTCAAGAAAGGTTATCTTGTCACCAGACTTGTATGTTAAACCCTAACAAATGACATTAGGGGGTGTTTCCAAAAACCTGAAGCAAGATGACTGAAGCCTCCAGTTAATTCAATGCTTTAAAGCTGTGGCAAAAACAGAATAAATTGATCCGTCAGCAAAGCTAATCTGAAATTGAGATGTTCAAGGGGCAAGAATTTCCGAAGGAACAGGAGAGGCATTCACTTACTTTCCCTACCGGTTCGCAAATGTGCACGCGCCCTTGTCCATGCATGCGCTCAACCTTCCGTGCATATGCTTCGATCACGCATGCATGCGCATGGCTTGAAAAAGTGCCTAAATAGGACAGCATAGAGTCAGGGAGGGTGAGCAGGTCCACCCTCAATTTCCACTACTGGTTCAGGCAAACCGATCCGAACCGGCTGAATACACCTCTGGCAAGGAACATCTTTTATGCTTGCTCACTTTCCTTTGGAAGGACATCAAGCGAGTCTGGGTTTATTTACATTTACAGGTAACCCTCAACTTACGACCAACCATTAGCAACCATTCAAAGTTATGACCCAGCTGAAAAAGGGAGCTAAGACCAGGTTCTAAAACTCCAAGGGTTGCTTCCTCCTACGGTTCTGTGATTAGACATCAGCAACACAATTGCATTTACGACAATTTGCAACATTCCAGGATTGTTTTGCCGGAAACCTGCACCACTACAAACAATGGGTTTGCTTAACGGCCACAGCATTTGTCTAATCACCACTATGTTCACCTAATGACGGCTGCAAAGAAAGGTCATAAAATCAAGTTGGTCATGTGACTAACCCAATTTACAACCATCATGATATATGTGCAGAGAAGAGCAATCAAGATGATTAGGTGACTGGAGGCTAAAACATATGATGAAGGTTGCAGGAACTGGGCCTGGCTAGTCTAGTGAAGCGAAGGACCGGGAGAAACATGACAGCAGTCATGTTTGAGGGGCTGCCACAGAGAGGAGAGGGGGGGTCAATCTGTTTTCCAAAGCATCTGAAAGCCAGACAAGCAATAATGGGTGGAAACTGATCAAGGAGAGATTCAACCTAGAAATAAGGATAAATTTTCTGACAATGAGAACAATCCACCCATGGAACAGAAGTTGCCTTCGGAAGTTGTGGGAGCTTCGTCACTGGAGGCTTTCAAGAAGGGATTGGACTACCATTTGTCAGAAACGGTATAGGGTCTTCTGCTTGGGCGGGGGGTTGGACTATATGACCTTTATAAGGCCCCTTCCAACTCTGATAATCTGTATGGATCTGTTTATGATCATAATGGGTAGACTATTCCATTATGGTGATATGTTGAGGATTACTTGTATACATTATTACATATGAGTAATTCCGTTCAAACAGTAATGCCGATTGGCAGTCAGAACTCTGGTCAATATTAGATTTCCAGACAGTCTTATATACATACTTTTTTTTCTTGTTGTCTTCCCAAATTCACTCCATTCCCCCCCCCCTCTTTTGTCTGCAAGAAGCAACAGCTTGCTCATCCTGACTCATACCTAGTTGCCTGCCAAGTTTAGAAGGAGACCAAGGATGAATTGTCTTCTTTGGTCTTTTCCTAATTTGAAGTGTCATCTAACCTGCTGCGCCCAAAAAATATGGTTTCATTCTGTCCATCTCATGGCTAGGAATTGAAGGCAACAGGCAACCTGTTACCTGTTTGCAAGCAACCATCTAAAACCCATGGTTTTTATGGCGGCATGTGGTACATGGTGTGTCTAAAAAGGATGTGTGTGCCATTTTGCCAAGCCATTTATTTGCACGTGTCTTGGGCACTTCTTCTTCCTTCGCTGATCCTTTCGACTGTTAGTGCAGAAGACATAGATTCCCAAGGGTGTTTCTTGGTCAAATAAGTCTAACAAGTCCGTCCAGCCGGAAGATGAGTAGTTGTCTGCCACATCTATTCATCTCTGCCCCCTGCTTTTTATCCCCAAAGCTAGGGTGGGGCTTCACTAACAGCGGTGTCTCTTCCTTCCCAAATATCAGCCTACGGATTTCCACTGCTCTCCTCTCCTCTTCCTTCTGCGTATCTGCGCGTCAGGCACTGGACCCAGCTATTCCTCCTCTTCCTCATCAGCCACCTCCAGACCTGGGGGCTGTTGACTCTCCATCTGAAGGCTGACCCAGTCTCCGTCTCTCTCTCTCTCTCTCTGTCTGTTAGCTCCATTCCCTCTTCCCCCTCGGAGCTCTTAGGTTGTCTTGAAGCTAATCCTGACTCCCACGTTTCCTCCTCTGATTTGGCTACTGGAAGGACAGGCCAGAACAAAAGTGGTCCCAATGATGGTAGGAGCACTCATGGCTGTGACTCCTCAGCTCGGAGAGGGGCAGTGGTGGGTCGCTCTTACTGTCGCTACCAGTACTCTGATCATGGTCTGTCTGTGCATGTGCGTGATGTGCTCTGTGCATGTGCATGGTGTGCACTGCGCGCATATGTGCAATCCATCACCCCTGTGACACCCAGCTGCTTGTCAGAGCTCGCACAGGCGCTGTGCGCGTATGTGCAATTGACCGTTTGCTTTAAAGACCGTTATAGAACGCAGGCGGGAGGGTGGGCTAAACGAGCCACCTTACTGGTACGCTGTCAACTGCTCTCGGCTACTACCAGTATGGCCGTACTGGGCCATACTGCCCGGAACCCACCACTGGAGAGGGGGCTCCAACAGATCTCCAATGTGTAGGAAACAGCTGAAATCATGCACAGGACGCTCAAACTCCCAGGCCTCCGGTAGAGGATCCAAGATTGTGGAAGACAGACAGGCATGAGAAGGGATTGTGTCCGTCCGTCCGTCTGTCTGTCACTATCACTGCTTACCAGGAGTTGAATCTATGGGCAAAGGATTTGAACCTTGGTAAGGATTTGTGATTTAGTAAATGGATACTGTCCAAAATGGAGGGTAGTGAGGAATCCCAGTACAAGATGAAACTGGTCATACAGTGCCCCCTAGTGGTCAATAATAGAATTTCTATTTTAAAAAAATATACATTCCCATTAGGTGTGAGGTCTTGAATCCTTTAGTACAAGGTCCGGACAAAATTAATAGTTGTAAACTCATTAGTCTGAGAGTTCAAGGGGGGAGGGGGGATAGGGGAGGCATATCTGTATAGCAACAAATTCCTTAGCATTTTTTGTTTGTTTGTTTGGATTTAGCTTAATCAACAGTTTCCAAGTTGAACTTGGGACTGAGTTTGCCTGGGTCGGAATATTAAAACAAGACTGGTATTAAAAAAAAAACAGTTGGTTCAAGATAAGTGTATTCAAGCAGTTTTCTATGTGCCTTGAATCTGACATTTTATTTTTTTTAAAAGCAGTATTAATGAGAGATGAATAGTGAGGAAAAGCCATTCCAGGTCATTATTTAGAAGCCTGATTTCCTTAATGAGCTGTGATAACTGCCCAGGAAATAAATAGAAACAGACCACCAAAATAGATCACAGCACATGATGACAAATTAGTCATCTAATTGCTGCATACAATTATGAAATAGTCCATCCAAATGTCACTTCACAATGTAACCCAGAAATTCCTCTCCTTCCCCCACCCCTGCACTCTTTATTTCTTGTTTTCTTTCTGGATAGTAAAAATATTGCTATTAGTTTGGAGCGGTGCTTCTTAATGTTAACAGCTTTAAGATTCCAACCCCCAGAATTTCCCAACCAAAATTGAAGAAGGGGAACGAGTGACACACACACGTGCCTTTAAAGCTGGGTGACATTCCTTTTTGCATTGAAAGTGAACTTAGAATAGATCGCTTTGTTATGGTCACTGACTATATATGAACTTAGTACAACAAAATTGAGAGAACTGAAGCCACCTATGACAATTGCATTGAGAGAACTGGAGCCACCAATGACAATTGCAATGAGAGAACTGGAGCCACCAATGACAATTGCAAAGGGTCCTTGTCTTACAACCATTTATTTAGTGACTGTTCTGTAGAAAGTAGAAGGCACCCACCCCCTCTCCTAGAAGAATGAAATATTCTAGGAAATATTAAAAAGGCAGAATATTATATTTCCCTGGATGGGAAAAGGAGAAATATGTTTTTAAAGACACAGAGCAGCTCCGTGACTCCAGCAGATGTTTGGTGCACATTAAGACTGGACCAGCTTATCTACAAAACAATTAGAACTTCAGCTCCAGGGTGACAGGATTAAGACATGACCCTCCAGGACATAAAAGGATTAGCCCTCTACCCATCTAGCAGCAGAGCTCACTGTGTTGCAAAATCACCTGGGGACATTACATCACCGAGCAAGGTTCAACCAACTTTAATTCAGACAACCTCAGCTATGATCCCGGCATAGACCCCTGGGAATCTGACAGCCAATAGAATATATGCCCTTGCCACAGGAACAGGAAGCTCAAGTTCAAATCCCAAAAGAGAGTGTAAATAACACTCACTCTCCACTCCATGTGGCCAGTTACCCAGAGTCACACATGCTTGGTGGTTCTGCTTCACCATTAAAACCATCTTTCTAATCAGCCTCCGTGTTTCCATTGTCTTTCCCCCCACTTGGAATTGAACCCAGATGGACATTTCTTCCAAACAGTTCAAAGTTACTACACGACTGGGGCAAAAAATGACTTATGACCCAATCTGGGTTGGTCTTCAGGACCGGCGGTTTTGTCTTCTGAGTTTTTGGAGTCATTCTGGAGCCCAGCTTCAGCGAACTTCTCTCTAGCAGAGAGTGTGCTTTGGGCTGTTCTGGGAGTGGTATTTATATGTTGCCTGCTGTATGTGGCTTTTTAGATGTTGATTGGGGTGTAGATGGCTGGCTGTTAAGTCATTGGCTGTTGTTTGCTTCTGCTGCCAACCCCTCACTTCAGGGGGTGAGTTGCTGCTGGTTTTACTACCGGTTTGCAACCCGTGTGCAACGCATGTGTGCGTGCCAGCTTCGCTCGTGCACGCATGTGCACTGTTCAGTGTAAATAGTTCTTTGCGCATGTGCAGAACAATTTACAGTGAACTGCGCATGCGCAGTCACTAAAAAACAAAATGGTGGCATCCCAGCAGCGGTGAGGGAACCAATTCAGGGCCGTGGCAGGCCTGGGTTGCTGGTGGTTCTGCCACCCAGGCTTGAATTCTACTACTGGTTCGGCCAAACCAGGCTGAACCAGGAGCAACATCCACCTCTGCCTCACTTCCTAAGTACTTGATAAGCTGGTGGTAAATCAGCACTCCTGTTGACTGAGGAGGGACCCATTCAAGTGATTGAAGCCTGGGAAAAGGACCCCTGGTCAGAGACAGGTTCCATGAAGATGGGCTCTCGTATGAGTCCGAAAGCTTGGAAGATGCAACCTTTGGTCCCAGTGACTGACCCAGATTAGATCCTTCAGCATTATCCTGGGATATGTATATTTCCCTTCGTTCATAACTTATGACTGTTTTTCACCCGTACGACCACTACAACATCCCCATGGTCATGTGATCAAAATTCAGATGCTTGGCAACAGACTCATACCTATGACGGTTGCAATGTCCCAGGATCATGTTATCACCTTTTGCAGCCTTCTGACAAGCAAAGTCAGTGCGAAAGACACTTAAAAACCATGTTTACTATTTTAACAGCTGCAGTGACTCACTTAATAAGATTGTAAAATGGGGCAAAACTCATTTTTGACTCATTAACAAATGTCTTGCTCAGTAACAGAAATTTTGGGCTCAACTGTAGCCATAAGTCAAGGACTATCTGTACTAAAATATTAAAACATATATAATGATAGGCTTAGAAGTTCCCTTTTTTTGCACCATGGCTAAATTATGTGATATAATCTCTCCCTCCTTCCCCCCCTCCCCCCCTCTCTCTCTCACACAAACACGATTTTTGAGAGCTAGGCACTACATGCATTCCAACTCAATAAATATCCTGGGAGAAGTTAAGTAAATGAAATGCAAAGTAATTAACATCATTAATGCTAAATAGTTAAATAATACCATTAAGTTCAAATTACCTTGAACTTAAGAGGAATCGAAGAGATGTTCCTGTATTCATTGTTATAGTGGCAAATGTACACCACAACTTTTTCTTCATAGATTAAGACTCTACAAATTAGCTCATAAAGGAATGATCAACGAGTCAAAGACAATAGACTCTTCAATGCTACATTGATTTCATTTACTAAAGATGGAAAAAACCAATAGAACATACAGAAGGTCAACAAGAAATAGGCAGGAAAGAATGTATGTTATTGTTCAGTCACTAAGTGATGTCAGACTCTTCACAACCCCATGGACAACAGCATACGAGACCCCTCTGTCTTCTACTGTTATGCTTGCTCAAATTTAGATTCATTGCATCTAATGCTGTCTGATCTTCTCCCATCTTCTTCTCCTTTTTCTTTCACTTTTTCCCAACATCAGGGTCTTTTCTAGTGAGCCCTCTCTTCTGATTCAGTAGCCAAAGTATTTGAACTTCAGCTTCAGGATCTGTCCTTTCAAAAGAACAGTCAGGGTTGATTTCCTTAAGATTGGATTGATTTGATCTCCTTGCACTCCAGGGGTTCATCAAAAGCAGATTATGCCAAGCAAATCTTATTTCACTCTTTGACAAAGTGACCAAATTACTGGATCGTGAAATGCTGTGGAATAGTATACTTAAATTTTAGTAAAGCATTTGATAAAGTAGATCGCAAACCTACTTCTTGGCAAGGTAGAAAAATGTGGGATAGACAGCACTACCACCAGATGGGTTTGTAACTGACTGACATATACTCAACATGTAGTCATTGACAGAAGTACGTCCATATGGAGGGAAGTAAGCAGTGGGGTTCCCCAAGGTTATGACTTAGGCCCAGTACCCTTCAACATCTTCATAAATGATCTAGACGAGGGAATAAAATGGGAACTCATCAAATTTGCAGATGACACTAAGCTGGCAGGAATATGACAATCTCAAGATCCATAAAGTTCTTGACAGACTTGAAGATTGGGTCCTATCTAACAAAATGAAATTCAACATACATAGATGAAAGTAAGGTTTTACACTTAGGCAACAAAAACCAACTCTGTAGGTACTGACTAGGTGAAACTTGACTTAATAACAGTAACTGTGAGATGGATCTTGGAGTTCTAGTGGACTTCAGTATGAGCCAGCCGTGTGCAGCAGCAGCCAAAAGAGCCAATGCAATCGTAGGCTGCATTAATAGAGGGGCAGAATCATGATCACATGAAGTTCTAGTACCACTTTACAAAGCCTTAGTAAGGCCACACTTGGAATATGGCATCCAGTTCTGGTCACCACAATATAAAAAAGGCGTTGAGATTCTAGGAAAGAGTGCAGAGAAGAGCAACAAGAATAATTAGGGGGTGGGGCGGGGGGAGAGGCTAAAACATAAGAAGAATGGTTACAGGAATTGGGTATGTCTAGTCTAATGAAAAGAAGGCCTAGATGTGATAGCAATGTTCCAATATTTGAGGAGCTGTCACAAAGAAGAGGGAGTCAAGCTATTCTCCAAAGCACCTGAAGGCAAGACAAAAAGCAACGGATGGAAACTAATCAAGGAAAGAGCCAATTAGAATATCAGAGCGTTTGCAGCATGACAACTCTTGGGAGACGACCCAGGAGCATAATATAGCACACAGGGCCTTAAACGATGAACAGTGGTTTATATACAAGACATACACAGACACATACGTCCGTGGTAGCAAATACCTGACAAGTAATCTATCTTCTTCTTAACACCATGCGGAGAACTTAGCAAATGGATACCAGACACAAGGAGAGAGATACACGAAGAGAGAGAGATACGACCTCTCGTGACATGGCCTCCTTTAAAGTGGCAAAGTCTCGTGTGGACAGCTTCATGGTCTTCAAGTGGCTATACCAATGCTGATTCATCTACATTGCATCAGCCTTACATTTCACCAGCTTTACAGTTGTATTAGCCTTACATTGAGTGGTCATCATTAAATCATCATTACCCTGACATAGAACTAAGGAGAAATTTCATGACCATCAGAACAATTAATCAGTGGAAGGACTTGCCTTCAGACGTTGTGGGTCTCCATCACTGGAGGGTTTTAAGAAGGGACTGGACAGCCACTTGTCTGGAATGATATAGGGCAGTGATGGCGAACCTTTTTTGGCTCGCGTGCCACAAGTGGGGGGAGCGCAGGGAGGTTGAGTGCGGGCGTGCCGCACCCATAATGCAACGCGTGACCCCCCAGTGCGCATGCGCGCACAACGCGCAACCCCCCCATTTTTACATGCTTTTTTCGCCCTCCCCAGGCTCCAGGGGCTTTATAGGAGCCTGGGGAGGGCGAAAAGAGCCTCCCCCGACCCCCCCGGAGGCTTCAGGGACCATCCCTGACGCCTTTGGAGCACTTAAAACCACCCTCCCCGCGTGCCCTGACAAATGGCTCCGCGTGCCACTTGTGGCACGCGTGCCATAGGTTCGCCATCACTGATATAGGGTCTCCTGCCTGAGCAGGGGGTAGGATTAGAAGGCCTCTAAGTTCCCTTCCACTAGAATAACTCAGTGGAAAACTCTTATTTAGCTAAACTATGCATAATTATTTCAGGTCAGATAAACTTGGAAGCATTCACAGCTGATTATGCATGCACTGGGAGATTTTTGTCATTGTAGTTTCAGAACTGAGTTGTAAGTACTTTGGAGGTGGGGGCATCCAGTGTAACTTCAACTGTTCGCTAAGAGTCTGGATGCAAGTCGAGGACTACCTGTACTTTATCTGATATTCTATGAAGGTTTGTCATGTGGAAATGGTTGAAAGTGTTTTGCATGCCTTCAATAGAAAGTCCATGTTTCACAGGCATACAGAAGAGTAGTATGGTTCTGTATCCTCCAGTTTTATAAAGAGTAAAGAATGTAGTGGTGAATTTGAACTTGTCACAGTAGATTCCATTAAGGACAGCGGAGGCGCAGGATCTTATTAAAATCTCCCAATGTTTTATTCGTTTACAGGGAGCCTCAAAATCTCTACCCTCCCGAGGTTAGCAATGCAAAGCTCCAATATGCGGGATGGGGACCCAAAGGCCAGCAGCTGGTAAGAAACTATTCACTATGACTTCTTGTCTTCCTTTGCTGCAAAGTCAGTCACAAATGTGAATTAAGAGGGACCCCATATGGCCTCTTGGCTTACTTTGCTGATTTAACCATGCAGCCCTGTTGCTGATAGGTCAGGACTTAATCCAGCACTGATAACTCTTGTCTAATAGCAAGACCAATTTGATTCTTGTATGATCCAAAGAATTCATACGCTAAAAGCCAGCAGAGCAGAAGAGGTTAAGGCTATAATTTAGAGGTGGCTCTAATCCCTTCTTAGCCACGGAAATGCCTTGGGGCAGAGATCTCCAACTGTGGCAACTTTAAGCCTGGTGGACTTCAACTCCTAGAATTTCTAACTTTGCTGGCTGGGGAATTCTGAGAGTTGAAGTCCACTAGGCTTAAAGTTGCCACGGTTGGAGACCCTGCCTTGGGGGATTAGGGCCAATCTCTCTCTGAGAGTTGCAGAGTCTAGGGTGATGCATGGCGATGCTCATGAATGAAGAGTGGGGAGATCCACATTTTGAGTCCTCCCTCAATCATTAAAGGCTACTGGGTATGAAGAAAAACCTAGCAGAACTAGGGGAAGAAGGTCAAAGCATTATGGTGACGGAAAGGATTTCTCGGTACAGAGCCAACTACAATGTATCTCTGCTGTTTCCCACTCCTCATTCCTTGTATTTCATTGACTAAAACTCAAGGACCTTCATCTCTAGACAACGTGCTGGACTTGGCAAGGAAGAACCTCTCTCTAGGAGTCCCAGGAGCTCTCCAGATACTGCTTTGGACCCAGCTATAGGTAGTCCTTGACTTACAACCACATTCTGAGCCCAAAATTTCTCTTGCTAAGCTAGACAGCTGTAAAGTGAGCTTTGCTTGATTTTTATGACTTTTCTTGCCGCCCATGTTAAGTGAAACACCATAGTTGTTGAGTTAGTAACAATCTGGCTTCCCCGTTGACTTTGCTTTCTCAGAAGATCGCAAAAGGGGGTCACTTGACCCCAGGACACTGCAACCGTCTCATAAACATGAGACAGTTACCAAGCATCCAAATTTTGATCACGTGACCATGCTGATACTACAACATATATGTGAAAAAGAGTCATGTCACATTTTTCAGTGCTGTTGTAACTTTGAAGGGTAACTAAGCAAATGGTTGTCTGTGGAGATTCTCAGTCATCCAGGGTCGTGGTTGCCCCAAAGGTGCTTTTTCAGGAGGCAACTGGAACTTTCTGGTTTTTCTTTTGAAGACATTTTGCTTCTCTTCCAAGAAGCTTCTTCATCTGAAGCGAAACGTCTTCAAAGAAAAACCAGAAAGTCCAGTTGCCTCTTGAAAAAGCACCTTTGGGATAAACAAATGGTTGTAAGTTGAGAACTACCTGTAGTCAGTGGTGAGTTCCTACTGATTTGGACTGGTTTGGCTGAAACGGTAGTGGCTTGGTGGCATGGGTCGCTGGAACTGGTAGTGACCCAGGCCTGCCACGCCCCCAAATTGGTTCTCCTGGTGGTGCCATAGGCGCTGCCATCTTGTTTTTTGCTTCTGCGCATGCACACAGAGCATTTATTGCGCATGTCGCACAGCACGCATTAAGTGGGTGCGCCCGGCCACGAGCAAACCAGCAGTAGTGACTGCCGGAACACACCCCTGCCTGTAGTGTGTTTGTTTGCTTGTTTCAATTGTGTGCTGAGCAATTTCCTAGGCATCCAACAATCTCATCATAAGACAAAGGCATCTATAGGAGAAAGGGAAAGTAATCTGAGCATACATTAAAAAAGACAAATCAAAAATAGAATGCTGTGCCCCCATTAACCCTTGCACTAGAGCGGTGGTAGGAATAATTTGGACATATCCTGGACCTCTTGGAGTAATGTTTAATCTTGTTTTCTTGGGGTGACAATGGTATCATTCAAGACTGGAAAAGGGGTGACGGGTCAAACAGTCTAAGGAACCAACAAAGAAGAATATTTGTACCTCAGAGTTGAACTGTGAGATCCTGGGCGGTTTCTGAGATTGGTGGTTTTCTTGCAGACCTTTAATTACCAAAGTAGGTAACATCATGAGTGCTGCAAGGCAACAGAGTTTGCTCTTTGTTTATATAAGGTGGCTTGCCTTGTCAGTGTTGGTGGAAGTGCTGTTTTCCTCTTGGATTAACACGGAAGTAATACCAGACTAACAATCAAGCAGTAAACAATATTCCAATGAAGGAAGTACTAGATCAGACAAAAGATCAAATGGAAAACAACAGCCAAATCAAGAAATCATCAAGATCGCTCCCACCAAAGGAATACTTAGATTGGACATCCAAGAAATATAGAGTGAGACTCGAGAGAGGAATGGGGGAGACAGGTCAAAAAATAAATAAAAGCATAGCAACTGAGGTGTCGAAGCAGGCAAGAGACAATGAGTAGTTGAGTTCTTTTCCTTCCTTATTGTTGTTTTGACTTGTTTTTCCTTCCCCCCCCCTTTCTTTTAAAGCATAGCAATTAAATCATAAAACAGGCAAGTGATGATGGAAGGATGATTCCTTTTATCAGTTGCTGTTTCAAATTGTTTTCCCTTCTCCCTCCCTCTCAATGCTTTTTTCTTCCTCTTTTCGTAGGCAGGTGGCATGATTAGAAGTTAGACAGGAAAGAAGGGGGAAGCTTTTTATAGGGTGATATGATTAAAAGCTAGACTAAGTGGTAGAAATAAAGGGAATATTAATGTACTATATTTTTTATTTGATAAAATGAAAGTAATAATGAGAAATAGGTGGAATAATGAAGGATTGTTACCTAATATAGATGTATATTGTTATGGAAATTATATAGATTGATTGAATGTAGTAGTAATACTCAATCTGATGAGCTTTGTTTGTATTGGAATGTATGTTGCCCAGATGCCACGCTGTTCACACGTTAATTTGACATTTTTATTAAAAAAATGAAAAAGATAACCCCCACCAACACTGACAAGTCAAGCCACTTGTATACAAACAGAGCAAAAATCTCATAGGTGCACAGGAAGATAAATACTAGATAAGGTGTTCCCTCCAGGTCCAACACCAGGAAGAGCCTTACAATTGAATTTACTACGTATCCAACTGGCAAATAGTGATAAGCAGTAGGATCACTCAGGTATATTGAGATACAGCTGTTATCGCCCAGACAGGCATGCTCCTTATGAAATGCACCTTCTGAATATTCTTCAAGGACAGACCTGTGCACAACACAATGTAGTAATCAAGCAACAGGTGATTAGGGTGTGAGGAGAGCCTATTGACCCAAGCATGGCCACCTTTAGCATATGTGATATATCTAGGCAAAGCTTTCCTTGCTAAAGCTCCAACCTCCTTATTAAATAGGAGCTATGACTTTAGGAAGATCTCCAAACTATTAGCTGTCTCTGAATAGGAGAGTACAATTCCTCTTGTGGCCCGCCAGCGCAGCTGGTGTCAGACTCAGACAGTGAGGAGATTGGGGTGGAATATAGGCCAGTCCTGGAATCTAGGGAAGGCTCTGGCATCGGAGGCAGTGATGGGGCCAGGGCCATCTGACAGTTATCAGCTGCCTTCGGAGTCGGAGATCAGTGGGGCAGAAGAACAGCTGGAGCCTGTTACAATGTGCGCATACACAGAGCTGCCAGGAGAAGGGAACAGCTAAGGAACAAGAGCCAACTCGGGAGTAAAGGCACAGGTGGATGCTGAATGGCTCCTCCCATAGGGAATAAAGAGGAGCGAGAGAGGAGTGAAGTTTGCAGGAGACAATTGGTTCACTTAATTAGTGTGAATATTTGTTTGTGACTCTCAGAGACTCCTTGCCAAGTATTTTCTTGTACAGCCTTGCGTTTGGAAGATAACGGCCTGGCAGCTCTCCAAGCCTGATAAGGTCTGTGGTTGTCAATTCACCCTTGAAAGACTGTTTGCCAGGACTTTGCTGGATGTGAAAGAGAGGAATTCAAATTAAGCTTAATAAAAAAAGAGTTTTTGTCAGGACAAGGAGTCTGCTTCGTGATTTGGTGAAGCCTAGGTCAATACAATTCCATTCGCAGTCAAAGACGATGTTTTTCAGGAATCAATGGGCCTACAAACTTGGGCCTACCAAACAAAAGTATCTCAGTCTTGGAGGGATTTAATCTGCATCTCTTCTTCCCTATCTGGACCCTGACTGACTGCAGACACTGAGACAACATTTTGACTCTGTTGCCCGTTTGGCCTGGGGCCAAAAGAAATAGCTGGGTTTCATCAGCACATTGAAAATATAGGTCCTCATATCAACCAATTCTTCCCCCAGCAGTTTAATGTAGATGTTAAAAAGAAGCGAAGAGAGAAGATGGCCCCGAGGCACTTCACAAAGTAGAGATTTCAACTTGTCAGTTCAGGACGTTGAACCACTGACTCGGAGGAGATCCTAACCAAGAGATATTTCCTGGTGGGCTTTCTCAACTGTGAGGAGCCAGGAATTTTCCACATTTTAATTTTGTTCTTCTGAATTTATCACTAGCTCTGCATCCACTTCAAAGAAACCTTGTTTTGACCTTGTCAAACCACTCTGCCAATGCATAGCCCAAATCCTAGCTCTTAATCATTTATGCCAACCACTAAACCAAGTGCTCTCCATAACCATAATGCAATGTAGTATAATCAATGAACCAGGGTTTATCATTTCACAAGAAGAAAATTTAATTTACACTGAGGCCCTACATAAATATCGGTGATATTACCGAATGCAAGATAATCCATCTTGCAAACGTTTAAAGCACAGAGTGCATATTAAAGGCAATTTTGGTTAATAAATTCTGGGAACAATATAACAAGGCAGTTAGCATGCAAAAAAAATACAGGTAGTCCTCAACTTACAACCCATATAATGATGGTGTTACAAAAGCAACAGAAAATGTGATTTGCAATCTGTCCTTGAAGTTATGACCATCATACCACTCCAGATGATCACAAATCAGGTGCTTGACAACCAGCTCACATATACAACTGGTTGCAAAACCTACAGTCATGTGACTGCAATTTTCAACTTTCCCAGCTGGAATTAAGGAAGCCAGGTTCGCTTAATGAACATGATAAATGTGACTGTAAAATCAGGTCTAGTCATGTGACTTAATGAC
The DNA here is from genome assembly GCF_964273705.1 of Natrix helvetica. Classification (NCBI taxonomy): domain Eukaryota; kingdom Metazoa; phylum Chordata; class Lepidosauria; order Squamata; family Natricidae; genus Natrix; species Natrix helvetica. The sequence continues at coordinate 132,102,596 of NC_138554.1, read as the reverse complement.
ATCATCATTTAGCAACATAAATTTCAGTTCTAATTATAGCCATAATTAGTTTAGAACAGAGGTGGGTATTCAGCAGGTTCTGACCAGTTCTGGAGAACCGGTAGTGGAAATTTTGATTAGTTCAGAAAACCGGTAAATACCGCCTCTGACTGGCCCCTCCCCCAATCAATTCTCTGCCTCCCAAGTCCCAGCTGATTGGGAGGGAATGGGGATTTTGCAGTATCCTTCCCCTGCCACGGCCACCAAGCCACGCTCACAGAACTAGTAGTAAAAAAAATTGAATCCCACCACTGGTTTAGAAGCCCAGGAACAATATTCTATGCAGCCATAGAAAATATTAAAGAAGAATAAAACATCTGAAAACATTAAAAAGTGTTTTATACTTCTATACGCAGCTAAAATGTGCAGGAGAGTTTGTGCAAAATATAAATTATTGCAAGATCCATTGCCAAGTCCTGTTAGAGATGTGCGTGTGAGAGTTGGATTACTTTTTAAAAAATATATGCAGAGGATAGATTGTAAGGCTAAAAATCAGTGGGACCTCAGAGAAACATCAACATCATGATAAATTTTAAAGTTCCAAGTGAACTATTTTTTTCGATTCAGCATTCAGTCCGAGGAAGATTTTTTTCTGCAGATCAGGCACAACATTATTTTTGCTCCAAACATTGTCAGCTTTGGGAATATTAAAGATGTTATATGCAGAAAATCCTCTGGGTTTTAAAGATTAATATGAGCTGCTGTTCCAAAAATTAAAGTAAAATCTATGTTAGTTTTAATAGAAGCGTTAGAGCTTGTTCAGCATTAGAAAGAGATAGGCTACCTCAAACAGTTTTAAAGTTTATGCAAAGTTGCCATAAATCAGTGGTTAGAGCATTTATTCTGCATGATTTCAAATTCAGCCTTGAATAAGGTAGTCCTTGACTTAATAACCTTCTGTATATTGACTGAAACTACAATGGCACTAAAAAAAAGTGACTTATGAACATTTTTCACACTTATGAATTATGACTGTCACACTTCCTCATGTGATCAAAATCTGGCAACCCGCATATATTTTTGATGGTTGCAGCATCCCAGGGTCGTCTAATCACTGTTTGTGACCTTCCCAGCCAACTTCTGAAAAGCAAAGTCAAGGTGGAAAGTCAGATTTGTCAAATTGCACGGCACAGGTAATTGTCGCACAGCTGATCGTCAGAGCTTTTTTTTTAAAACTTTCTTAAGCATTTTTAAATGCTTTTAAAGTAAAAAAAATGCTTTAAAATTTTTTTTGAAGTTCCAATGATCAGCTGTGCAACAATCAGCTGTGCCATGCAAATATAAAGCAGGAAATTCTGCTTTCTAGTGAAACTAAATCGCGTGGGACAGTGTTTTTCCCCCCCCTCGCTGTTCTACTTACCTTTGCAGACTCAGGAAAGACTTCTTAGTGCCTGCAGTGCACATGTGCATGATGCACGTGTTTTGCGCACATGCGCGCGCAAAGCAAACCGGTAGCAGATTTCAGAGCATTTCACCTCTGGGTAGTTCTCTACCCAAAACTGCATTCAGTTTTGGTCGCCACGATGTAGAAAAGATGTGGAGATTCTAGAAAGAGTGCAGAGTGCAGAGAAGAGCAACAAAGATGATTAGGGGACTGGAGACTAAAACATATGAAGAACGGTTGCAGGAACTGGGTATGTTTAGCTTAAGAGAAAGAAGGACTCTGGAGGCTTCAGGAACCGTCTGGAGGCTTCCCTGAAGCCTTCGGAACGCTTAAAACCACCCTCCGAGCAAACCGGAAGTCACTTCCGGTTTGCTTGGAGGGTGGTTTTAAGCACTCTGAAGGCTTCAGGGACGGTCCCTGAAGCCTCTGGGGGGGCAGGGGAGGCTCTTTTCGCCCTCCCCAGGCTCCTATAAAGCCCCTGGAGCCTGGGGAGGGTGAAAAAAGCATGTAAAAATGGGGGGGTCGTGCGTTGTGTGTGCATGCGCACTGGGGGGGTTGCACATTGCATTATGGGGGCGGCACGCCTGCACTCTACCCCCCTGCGCTCCCCCCACTTGTGGCACGCGAGCCAAAAAAGGTTCGCCATCACTGCCCTAGGGTAAGCGATGGAGAGTCTGCGGGCTAAAAATCTAATGAGTAAAGTAGAATAGAATAGAATAGAATAGAATAGAATAGAATAGAATAGAATAGAATAAGAGTATGAAAAAACATTGGAGGTCTTCTAGTCCAGTCCTCTTCTTGGGCAGGAAACCTGATCCAATTTCTTCTTTAAAACTTCTAGTATTGGAGAATTCACCACTTCTGGAGGCAAGTTGTTCCACTGATTAATTGTTCTAACTGTCAGGAAATTTCTCCTCAATTCTAAGTTGCTTCTCTTCTTGATTAGTTTCCACCCATTGCTTCTTGTTCTACCCTCAGGTGCCTTGGAGAATAGTTTGAGTCCCTCTTCTTTGTGGCAAACCCTGAGATATTGGAACGCTGCTATCATGTCTCCCCTAGTTCTTCTTTCTATTAAACTAGACATACCCAGTTCCTGCAACCGTTCTTCATATGTTTTAGTCTCCAGTCCCCTAATCATCTTTGTCTATCACTACCAATGATTATCTGTTCCTATTTCTAAGCATGTCTTTGTAAGCAAGACATTTGTTAAGTGAGTTTTGCCCCGTTTATGACCTTTCTCCTCATTAAGTGAATCACTGCAGCTGTTAAGTTAGTAACACGGTTAAGTGAACCCACTGACATTGCTTGTCAGAAGGTCACAAAATGGGATCAGATGAACCCAGAACATTGCAATCTTCATAAATAATGTGTTAGTTGCCAAGAGTCTGGATTTTGATCATATGGCCATGGGGATGCTGCAAAAGTTGTAAGTATGAAAAATGGTTATGTCACCTTCTTCAGTACTGAGGCCGTTTTGAAGGGTCATTAAACGAACTGTTGCAAGAGGAGGACTTGGCTGTATGTCAGGGGTGTCCAAACTTGCCAACTTTAAGACTTGTGGACTTCAACTCCTAGAATTCCCCAGCCAGCATGGCTGGCTGGGGAATTCTGGGAGTTGAAGTCCACAAGTCTTAAAGTTGCCAAGTTTGGACACCCCTGCTGTATGTAGTGGTTTCTAGTCTAGCTTTCTTCCTTATTATTTTGGAGACTTTGCTACTTGTCAGAGTTTTACTCATTTTTGTTCATCGGTTCTAAGAGGCTCTGCCAGGAAGAAAAACACTGTCTAAAACTAATTTACCAAGAGGCAGAAACTGCACCCATTTCCCTAATAGGCTGTTAAGTATTTCACAGTAAAAAAAAAAAAAGATATCACTGCTACAGATATAACACGTATTTGCAAAGAGCTCATCTTAAAATAACTACGATGGCACTAAATTGAGTTTTGTATTTCCAGATGGCGAGCCAGACATGAAAAATAGCCTTTTAAAATAACATACAGCAACTATTATAAGAACATTGGGCTTGTTTGTTGCTCAGTCATAACCTTATTTTAAGTGCAGTCTGCATGTTGTGTATTATATTATCTAGGTCATTTGTGCACTTCGCCACTTTTCCGTCTGCATAAATGCTCCCTAAAGGAAATATTTGACTTATATACAAACCATAGCAAAACAGGTAATCCTCAACTTAAGATCAAAGTTCCAGACTTTATTGTGGTCATAAGTCAAGGACTTTAGTGGTGGGATCCTCCCGGTTTAACAATTGGTTCAGTGATTGCCAAGCCGCTGAAGAATCGTGAATCAGCCAAGAAGATAATGGTAGGAAAATAGCATGGGCAAGTGGGTGGACTCATCTGATCGTCAGGGTGAACCGGTTCGCTCCCAACTGATTGTCAGAGCTACTGATTTGCCTGAACTGGTAGAATCCCACCCAGTGGTGGGTTCTGGCGGCATACACATGGACGCGTGCATGTGTCTTAGCGCCTCCGCAACGCTCCAGCTGCTCAGCAGAACGTCATGCATGTGCTATATGCGCCGTGGACGGAAGCGCCAAAGACTTAAAAGACCGGTAAGGAGCACAGGCAGGTGGGTGGGCCCTCCGGAGTACCATACCGGAAGGGTATCCGGTGCTCCAGGCAGGCTCCAGTACACCCGTACCAGGGCATACCACCTGCAACCCACAACTGATCCCACCCCTGCAAGGACTGCTTATAAGAATTTTGGTCATCGGTCATTGCGGTCATAAGTCAAAGTACCTTGTCCCAAAGGTGCTTTTTTCAAGAGGCAACTGGACTTTCTGGTTTTTCTTTGAAGACATTTCACTTCTCATTCAAGAATCCTCTTCAGCTCTGACTGGATGGTGAGGAATGGTTCCAAGAAGGCTCCACGCCCATTTGCACCACTCTGATGACCCTGAGGACACAGATAAACCTCCAAGTGACCTCAACGACTCTATAAAACAATGCAAATGACCAGCTGTCTACCATGAATATAAATCCTTCCATTTCCTACTATCCAGTCAGAGCTAAAGAAGCTTCTTGGCTGTGAAGAGAAACATCTTCAAAGAAAAGCCAGAAAGTTCCAGTTGCCTCTTGAAAAAAGCACCTTTGGGACAACTAGGATTTGGATGACCGAGATTTTTCATAGACATCAAAGTACCTTGTTTCCAGATTTTATTTTACAACTACTTTTAATGTTGGTCATAAAGCAGAACGCAACAATCTCTAAGCGAATCATGTTATTGTTAAGCGAATCCAGAATATTCAATTGGAAAATGTAAAGGAAAAAAAATTGACGTAAATCATGGTCATGTGATCATGGAATGCTACAACCAGACATAAATGTGAGGTAGTTGCCCAGTTACCCAAAATGTAATCATGTGATTGTGGCAGTAGGGGGCAGCAGCTGCAACTTTGAGGATGGATCTTAAATAAGCATTTTGAAGATTGAACTTAGGTCATTAAAATGACTGCTTGTAAATTGAGAATTACCTATATATGTAATTAAAAGGTGAAGGTTTCCCTCGCACATATGTGCTAGTTGTTCCCAACTCTAGGTGGCAGTGCTCATCTTGGTTTCAAAGCCAAAGAGCCAGCGCTGTCCGAAGATGTCTCCATGGTCATGTGGCCGTCATGACTAAACGGCAAAGGTGCACGGAACACTGTTACCTTCCCACGAAAGGTGGTTCCTATTTTTCTGCTCACTCCATTGCATAGCGCTAGGGATTTGAACTGCTGAACTGCCAAACTTTCTGATCAACAAGCTCAACATCTTAGCCACTGAGCTACCATGTAACCTTATGTAATTTCAAATGCCTTGGTACCAAAAATTTAGGTTCTTTCTCCCTCCCTCTCTCTCTCCCTCCCTCCCTGCCTGCCCCCCCTCTCTCTGTAATAATTTTATGTCTGAAATACTGTAAATTTCAGACTTCAGGTTTCCCCTGCATACAAATCACCCATAAAATGATGAAAATTTCACAACACAGTTCATTTCTAACATACATACTCCATGTTTTGCAGCATTTACAACAAGAGGAAAACTGCACACTGGCAGCATTAAATAGCACATTAAAACTTCCTCATTGTGAGTGTGAAGTGTATGAAGTTCAAAAAGTGTTTTTTTTTTCATCACAATTTTTCATGGAATACCGAGTGACATTTTATGGAACCCCAGCTGAGAAGAGTTGTTGTAGGCCATCAATCATTTCCTTTCCCTGTACAGAATAAATATCCATACCTGCCTGTCAGATGGGCATTTTCCCATGACTAAGACTCCAAACTCTTCCCTCTTCCGTCCGAGGTACCCTGCATTCCCATGCTTTGAGTGACAGCTGTAAAAACCAATCATAACACAAACATTGTCAATGGTAATGACTTCCTTGGAGAGGTCCCCTGCATTGCCATACTTTGAGTGACAGCTCTAATACCCAATCCAATCATCACACAAGCATTATCAATGGTAATGACTTCCTGGGAGGAGGTGTCCTGTATTCCCATGCTTTGAGTGACAACTCTAACACCCAATCCTCATACAAACATTATCAATAGTAATAATTTCCTGGGAGGAGGTACTCTGTATTCCCACGCTTTGAGTGACAGGTCTACCACCCAATCATCACACAAATGTCAATGGTGATGATTTTCTGGGAGGAGGTACCTTGTATTCTCATGCTTTGAGGGACAGCTCTACCACCCAGTCATCACACAAACATCAATAGTAATGACATCCTGGGAGGAGGTACTCTGTATTCTCATGCTTTGTGTGACAACCCTAAACCCCAGTCATCATACAAACCAGAGGTGGGTTGCTCTATACTTGTTTTTATGGCAAAAGGCAATTTGCACATGGGTGCACGGTGTGCAGTGCCTGCACAAGCCCCGACAATCAGCTGGTTATCGCAGTGGCGGTGGATTGCACAATCAGGGAACTAGTAGTGACGGTAAGTGCAACCCACCGCTGATACAAACATTACCAATGGTAATGACTTCCTAGTAGAACCTCACGCATCACCAGCTTTATGCAGGGCAATTTATCTTTTTTTTCTTTCTCACAGCAGTCCTGTAAAGTTGGATGAGAAGTGATGAGTGGCTTTGTGCGTTAACAATGAATTCTGGATTCCCGAGTTTAGGCCTAACACTCTAGGCGCAGAAAATGAAATGAATGGCACGTAGGGACTTCCAATTCCTTTCCAAGCTTCCACAGAATTGGCAGAGTTTTCGTTCTCTCAATTAGTCCATTTCTATCACAGCTGATGCACCATGCTGCCTCCTTAATTGAATTTCATTCTGCTTTGTGTTAGTTCCAATGTCTCCCATAACAGAAATGGCTTGGAAAGCAGGGGGCATTTTGGGTGAATATATCTTATTATATGTTTATTGAATGGAACTGCTTTTTTTTTTAAAAAAAAGATAACTCTGGATAAAGATTGAAATTTGTAACATGAAGTTTTGTTTCAATCCTTGCTTTATGATTTAATCCCAGATCAACCCATTAAAACAGCTGTGGAAGCTAAAATATAATCTCTGCACTTGGGTATCCATTCTAACCTTTTCCTCTGCTTGAAACGTATCTCCATTATTTTCACTGTTGTAATTGGTGCAATCTGAACAGAAGGGCAATTACTATGGGACTATCATGTCACCCCCAAAACTTCTCTTTGTTGGGCAGACATACCTAGTTCCCTGCAATGTTTATTGTCAGGTTTAGTCTCTAGATCTCTTATCATTTTTATTTCTCTTCCCTGCATTCCTTCTGTGTACCTAAATAAGTAGCCTTCTGCTTTTTTTTTTTTATTCAGACCATATAGGACTATTTCTGCACATGAGCAGTCAAAGAGACTAATTGAATCTCCGTAATGTCTCAACATGGCATATATTTCTCCTCTGCATATCAGTGCAGGCATCTCTTCAAGATTGACGAAGTGCATCCACCAAGCCTTAAGGCATACATAAAGATAAATAATAAACTTACTCCAAGGTTTACTGGAAAGGATAGGCTTAGATATTTTGATTTAAAAATACTGTATATTATACCCGCCAAAAAAGTGGGTAGAAATGTCTGCGCATCTTCTACAGCAAATATTGTGGCAGGGAGGGAGAGGGATTGGTGTAGCGCCAATCAGTTGTTCTAGAAATGGCCACGGCGGCAAACGGACCATGGCGGTGAATGAGCGGTGGCAAACGGGCCGTGGTGAATGGGCTATGGCAAATGGGCCAAATGAATACCTGATGGATGCCGGGAGGCAGAGGCAGGGTTTTTTTTTTCTCCTTGGTTTTCTCCCCAAAAGCTTGGTGCGCCTTATAGTCTGGAGCATCTTATACTCCAAAATAATACGACAAATAAATAGTTTTTCAAATCACAATCCTCTGATGATGATGTCCCTGTTATATCTCTGGACTCATCCATATTAAATTAATCCTAGATGTCTTTTAGAGCTAAGCAAGGAATGCAGATTACCTACGGTAAAAATCTAAAGAACTGATTTATGTCGTTGGTTCTAGGAATTTTGTAAAATCTGAGGACAGCCCATCAATGCATTCCGATTTACGAAGTGCTAAACTGCACACCAAATATTATTTTGTTGTTGTTTGGGGTCCTATATCCTTCTTATTTGGAAAGGAACTATATAAATCTCATATAGCATTTATCTATATCAAAGGTATGCAGTCTTCAAGTTGAGGATTGCACTACTCCACTGAGCAGCCACTGGTAGTTCACACTTATTCATTTCTTTACTATTGATGGCTTTGTAGATAACAAAAATGTTACTCAATTATTAATTTATATAGTCTCTTAGAAAATGGTCTCCGGGTGAAAAAGAAAGATTAAGGTCTCCTAGTAGGCCACTGATATCTCCTAGATCATATAATAAATCAATCTATTAAATTATTACAATATTATAATTTAATAATGTAATGTAGCATAGAATATTACAATAAATATTATTTGCCACTCAGAATTGCTCAATAGTGAAAAGGGCAGCATATAAATTTAGTAACTAAATAGATAAGCACCCTCTAAACCAGGGGTGTCAAACTCAATTTCATTGAGGGCTGCATCAGGATTGTGTTTGACCTCCGGGGGGCTGGAGTGGACGTGGCCAGGGTGCATGGCCAGCTCGATGTCACTTATGTCAGGGGCGCCTATGGTGGCCCAAGCGCTCTGCCATAGAAAATGGGCCCTTGAGCTCTGTTCTCGGCTGTGACAGCAAAAACAGAGCTCGCAGCCATCCCAAACTCTATTTTCGCTAACAGAGGCACCGCGGGCTAGTCCTTCGCTGTTTCCAGGTTGGCCCCATCTAAGCACCTCGCGGGCTGGATCCAGACCCCGGGCCTTGAGTTTGACACCCCTGCTCTAAGCAGAAGAATAACATATTATTCTTTTTATGTTTTTAGTCAGTAGGAGTTACAAACAACGAATATCAATTAACAATTAATTTTAATCAATGATAAGCACTAGAAATGCTGGTCCCCAAATTAGGAATTTATGAAAAGGCAGTATAAATGTATACATGCAAATTCTGATTCTCCAGCATTTTTCCCTATTAATTACTACCAAAGGTAAAAGTTCCCCTCACACATATGTTCAAGTTGTTTCCGTTTCAAAGCCAAAGAGCCAGCATTGTCCGAAGATGTCTCCGTGGTCATGTGGCTGGCATGACTAAATGCCAAAGGTGCACGGATGCTGTTACCTTCCCACAAAAGGTGGTCCTTATTTTTCTGCTAGCATTTTTTACGTGCTTTCGAACTGCTAGGTTGGCAGAAGCTGGGACAAGTGAAGGGAGCTCAGTCCATTAGGGGCGCTAGAGGTTCGAACTGCTGAACTGCCGACCTTTCTAAATGACAAGCTCAGTGCCTTAGCCACTGAGTCACAATAGCTTGCTGTTGAGTTTTCTGTGTTAATCATGACTTATTTTTGAATTTTTGCCTAGATATTTATATTTGAAAACAACATCTACTATTGTGCCCATATCGGGAAACAAGCAATCCGTGTCGTATCCACTGGAAAGGACAAAGTGATTTTTAACGGACTCAGCGATTGGCTGTATGAAGGTAAGATGAGAATTGAAAAGTTGGCTAAATGCTTAATATTTCTGAGATGACTCTTTCGCATTACTAGAAGTTACATAAAATAGTTATACGATAGGAAGGGATTCTGGTCCAATTTCATATGACGACAGCTTTGATTCAAATTCTGTAAAAACTTTTAATGGAATAAAGTCTACACCCTTCTAAATCCCCCTCTTTTATTGCCTTGCAATTTTTACCATTAGGGCTAACTCTTAGTCAAAACCATTTTTTTTATTTTGAAACAGGAAATGACAGAGAACAACTTTGTTCCATCTTCAGTATGACAGTTATTCATAACATCTCTCAATCATGTTGTACGTATGAGATACATTCAATTCTTCATTTTTTTTCTCATAGTTTTCTCTCCAAACTTTTTCTTTCTTGCTTGCTTGCTTGCTTTCCTTCCTTCCTTCTTTCCTTTCTTCTTTCCATCTTTTTCCTTTTTTTCTTTCCTTCCCTCCCTAAAAGCACACACTCAAGAGCAAACATTGTACAGATAGTCCTTCCTTACCAAGTACATGTTCATCAACTATTAGAAATTATGATCATTAGGATCCTCCCGGTTTAACAACCAGTTCGGTGATGTTCAAGCTTTGTGTGTGTGTGTGTGTGTGTGTGTGTGTGTGTGTGCAGTTTGAAGAAATCTTCATTTCCTGGTTTCTTCGGATTTGTGCCCAGCTGATTTGTGCCGCACTCTGCTCTGTTAAAACTACTTTATTACATTCTGCCTATTATAGGGGAAACTTCCCAGTTTGGTAGCCTAGTCTTGGGAGCAATTAGATATGACTCTAAGGAACTTGGGGGTGGGGGGAGGAAGGGGAGAGATAATATTAGCCCTTTTGCAGTGCACAGTGACTCCAGACTAACTCTGTGCTTCACTCCCTGGGCGCTTCTCAGCAAGGGGTGAGAGATTGTGACTGATCCAAAGTCATCCAGTGAATCCCAAGATTGAGTAGGAAAAAAATCCTGAGTTGATGGAATGTGCAACTGAAAGAGGTGGGGGGGGGGGTCAGATGTCCTGAGCACTTTGCCAGCGAAAATGGGCTCCCGAATTCCGTTTTCGGCTGTGACAGCTTCGTGCAACCCTCTGCCAGTAAAAGTGACAGAGCTCCTGGAGCTCAGGAGGGCTGTGGGCCGGTCCTTCGCTGTTTCCAGGGCAGCCCCATGATCCAGATCTAAGCACCCCGCGGGCGGGATCCATCCTGTGGGCCTTGAGTTTGACACCCCTGTAATAGAATGTGTGGATGATCTTGGAGGACAAGGAAAAGAGATGCTGCCGAGGGCAGTGATGGCTAACCTGTTTGTTGTTGCGTGCCAAAAGCATGCGTATGCGCAACAGCATGCATGGCAGGTGTATGCGCAACAGCATGCATGGCATGTGCACCTGCACCCATAATGCAACGTGCACATGACCCAACCCCAACCCCTGCACATGCATGCACAACCCCCTCATGTTCCCCCCCACATGCATGCGCTCCCCCCACTCCACACTACGTTTTGGGCCTAGTAGGCCTCTCTGCAGCCTCCTGGGAGCAAAAATGGACCATGAGGGGTCCATGCAGTACCTCCATGCCCCCCCCCACGCATGCACAATGCCCCCCTAAGTGTGCGCATCTCCTGCACATGCCCTGCCCCCGTGCAATCGTGGCAGAGCCCCAAAATCATCTGGCTGGCGGGAAGTACACACTCGTGCGTTGGAGCTGAGCTGGAGCGACAGCTCTGTGTGCCATCTGTGCCAGGCGTGCCATAGGTTCACCATCAGAGGCCTAGGGTAATGATCAGACAAGAGAAGGAGAAGACCTCAGGGGCTTAATAGTCAAGGAAAGAAATTTACCAAGGACCCACCCACCTTAATGGATTAATTAGTTAAAAGTGGCAGGAGGACATCTTGGAAGAGTCTGTTAATGTAAACTTTCAGTAAAGTAGGTATAGCGCATCTACTGTTTGTGTTTGGTTTATCCAGGTGGGCTGATACTTTACAGCAGGGGTGTCCAAACTTGGGAACTTTAAGACTTGTGGACTTCAACTCCCAGAATTCCCCAGCCAGCCATGCTGGCTGGGGAATTCTGTGAGTTGAAGTCCACAAGTCTTAAAGTTCCCAAGTTTGGACACCCCTGCTTTACAGTCTATTACGGTTAGTTTTAATCTTCTGCGGGCTTCAGGCTTTCACATCAAAATATCTAAATACCTTGGAAAAGGTTGGTGCCCCAATCTGAAGACTGTGCTATTGAAAGTTAGATAATGTGTCCATTTCCATTTCAGTTGCGATCGGTTTTAATTAAAGACATGCCCTCACTCGCAACTTTAGGGTAGCTGTTGTTTTCTTTTCGTTTTCTTTTTTTTGGAGTGCCAGGATGCATTTGCACGCAGTTGTTAAGCGATGATTATGCTGTCAGCAGAGAAGCCCTTGTGTTTGCAGAAAGGCCATTCTGGATCAAATATGGCAGATGGGCCCTTTCATATCTGCTTATAGAGTTATAATGCAGTGCCAAGTTATATTTCCAGCTACATGGCCTCTCCTTTCGTGCATCAATCAAACGCTGCTTTGTATAGCCAGATCACGAAGCTTATTTCGTCATTTCTTCTGGAAGACGAGGTGAAGGGGCAATATGAATAAATGGAATAACGTGTCAAGATTGGCATGTTTTTCAAAACACCCAGGCCATGCTTTCAGCTTCCTCCTTTCCTGCTGGAGTGAATGTCTTCACCGCTTGAGAGGAGAGACAGTATCGGCTGGTTGGTTTAGAACTTGAAGATGCTTTCCTTGCATGGTGAGGGACAAGCTAATTGTCCCCATAAAGCAGTGTAATAAGGGAGTGAATAGGCAGTTCCTTGCTGAGACGGCTAAATAGCCTACTTTGTCTCGACTCACAAGCCATTGAGGTTGGAAAGCCTCAAAATAAGATATACCTGTTTTAGAAATGCAGAGACATATACCTGCCTATCCTTACTTCTTCTATATATATATATATATATATAAATGGCTGTGTGTGTGTGTGTGTGTGTGTTCCAGCATAACAATTTCAACCAAACTTGGTACATAAATGGCTTACTCTCTGGAAACAAATACTGTGGGGGTAAGACCCCCGTCACACACCTCAGGGTGTGTGTTCTGTAAAGATACAGCCTCTTGTACCTTAAATGGCTTCTACCGTACTGTCTTAAAATAGCTTATACTGTACCGTGCTGTGGAGTTGTACCATGGTAACAGTTCACAGTCCTCCACAAGGGGGCTCCCTCTGGTAAGGGGGAAAATCCAACATTAGAAATTGCAGCAACATTAATGGAAGGAGGGTTGGGATCAGTGGTGGGTTTCAAAATTTTTTAGAACCTCTTCTGTAGGTGTGCCCTGCTTTGTGGGAGTAGCTTGCTGGCCTTGTGACTGAGTGGGAGTGGCTTGCCGGCCATGTGACTGGGTGGGCATGGCCAACTTGTAAAATGTGGTGAAACTCACTTAATAACGCTCTTGCTTAGCAACCAAAATGTTGGCTCAGAAACTCTGGCATTTGAAGCACGCAAGTCTTAAAGCTGTCAAGTTACAAGACCCTTGCACCCCTAATCCTTTGGGGGGGAAAAACCCCAGGAGTGTTCAAACTTGACAGCTTTAAGACTTGTGGACTTCAACTCCCAGAATTCCTCCTCTCGCTCTTCATCTTGATGATGTGCGGACGGGTGGGGAGAGGGAGCTGGAACCGGTTCTAAATGGCACTGTAGATTTGTGGAACCTCTTCTATAGAAGAGGTTAGAACTGGCAGGAACCCACCCCTGGTTGGGATAAATAAATATCCAGGCAGTGTCGGGTTATCAGCTAGCAGCTTTGGTCACCACACTATAAAAAGATATTGGGACTCTAGAAAGAGTGCAGAGAAGAGCAGTAAAGCTGATTAGGGGACTGGAGATCAAAACATATGAATAATGGTTGCTGAAATTGGGTATGTCTAGTCTAGTGAAGAGAAGGACCAAGGGAGACATTATAGCAGTGTTCCAATATTTGAGGGGCTGCCACAGAGAGGAGGGACTCAAGCTATTTTCCAAGACACCTGAAGGACAGACAAGGAATAATGAATGGAAATTGATCAAGGAGAGATTCAATTTAGAAATAAGGAGAAATTTTCTGACAATGAGATCAATCAACCCATGGAACAGAAGTTGCCTTCAGAAGTGGTGGGAGCTTCATCATTGGAGGCTTTCAAGAAAAGACTGGACTGCTATCTGTCAGAAATGGTGTAGGGTCTCCTGTTTGGGTGGGGGGTTGGACTAGAAGACATACAAGGTCCTTTCTAACTCTGTTAATCTGTTAACCATTTGTGACCTTCCCATCCAACTTCTTAATGATCATGTGATTTGTGTTCTCCATAATGCAGCTGTTAAACAAGCACATGAGTCCTTAAGTAGAGTAAGGGATGCCTTCAGGATGAGGGAGGCCCTATGACCGATCCTAAATGCGAGACACTGCAATGGCCGTAACTTGAAACAGGTCGTAAGTAGCTTTGGGTGGGGAGAGGTCAGCCGTAACTTTGAACAGCTGTTAAGGGACTAGTTGTATCTCCAAGACTACCTGTATACCCTAAGAGAGATACACAAACATATGCCATTTATTTTATAAACCCAGAATTTTCTCTTTAATATGTCAATGTTCATTGACATTCAAGATGCGTTTCCTTGCACCCTCCATAAATCTGCCATTGGCTAAAACTTCTCTTCAAAACATCATACTTAAGTTGTCTCCTGATGATATGGAAAACCAGATATACAGTCAAATCAATCAGCCCTGATGTAATGGAATAATCTGCTTAAGTGGATTTAGCCAGGAGGTTACAGGCTGAGAATCAGATTAATTGTAACATGAAAGGCTAGATTATAATGATTTGTGGGAGCTAAAATTGGCATTAGCAATCCATTTGTAGAATCTATTGTTTGCTATGACAGGAACACTTTTTGGATATATTTTTTTTCCTGGAAATTAACTTCAGGAGACAGCAAAAATATATATTACTCTCTTCTACGTGTTTGTTTCTAAAAAAAATTCTTTTCTACATGTTTGGGGTAAAGTATTATTGGCTTGTGATCAGAGGTGTTATTCTACTGGTTCGTCCAAGGAGCGGCGGTGGCCGGAGGCTCCGCCCACCTGCACAGACGTCATCACAGATGCTCTGTGCATGCGCAGAAGTTCCTGCACATGCAGAGAACCAGTGTGTGAGCACTCCCAGTTCCGAACTGGTAGCAAAAATAAGAGGAATCCATTACTACTGGTGATGTGCCATGCGAGGATCAACTCCTAGCATCATAGATAGCATGGAGGAAATAATCTCTTAGATGAGTAATGTTGATTACATCAAGTTGATGTCTAAGATATATAAAACCAAAGTTTGTTATCTTATTAGAACAAACCCATAGATGTGCAACGAGATCTGTTTTCTTCTTGGCTCCTGGCATTCCCTTAACTGCCGTGCCTCTTGAGTTATGGAATATATTTTCCTTCCTGTTTTGTTATTCTGTTGTTTTATTCATCCCTTTTGGTTTCTGAACAAAAACAGGCACAGGAATAACCAGGGCGCCGTTACCGACAGTATACTGACTTCAGACGGTTTACCTATGAATATAAATGCTTCTGTTGTCGCCTGTCGACTGCCAGCAGAGCTATCAGCAGAGTCAGACAAGGAGGAGGGGGAACCTGGGCCGGCTTCGGAGGTTTCGGAAGGCTCTGGTGAGGAAGCAGAATCAGAGGCATATGCAGAGCCAGGGCCTTCCATCCTACCCCAGATGGAGAGGCCGCTGTCTTTGGGACCGGAGCTGAGTGAGGGGGAGGAACAGATGGGGTCCGTCCCAGAGGCACATATGCATAGGGAGGAAAGGAGAGGAGAGCAACGGAAAGCAATAAGCCAGCTCTCAGGGAAAAGAAGACCTAGACGGTAGCTGGCTGGGAAATAAATAGTAGGGGTTTGGGAGTGGCCAGTTGTCACAGAAAACCATTCACTTCCCAGTGTACATCAATCACATCAGATTCCTTCGCCAGAACCAGGTTTGTTGGAACTAATTGCTCTGTATTGAGGCGCCAACGGAATCTCCCCGCTGGGAAATAATAGGGAGTGAATTTGCTTCAGCCGATGTGTACAGAGAGTCTTCTTGCGCTGTTTTTAGAAGGGGAAAAGACTTTCACTTCTGCCTCATTACTTTTGGTTTTGTTTATCCAACATGAAGACTGTTCCTGCCCTGACTTTTTAAAAGGGGGGGGGGGTTGTGTTACTCGTGAATAAGTGTTTCTCATGGATTGTGAAGGCTGGGGCCGAACAGCTTGCATCATTGGCGGGTGTAAGACCGTGATGGCGAACCTATGCCACACATGCCAGAGGCGGCACACACAGCCCTCTCTGCTGGTTCGCCCGCCATCGCCCCAGGGTCAGATCTCCGTGGCATTTCTTTCATGAGCTTCTGTTTCCCTGCAAACAACAAAACAGAAGCTCATGAAAGAAAAAGATCTTACCTCTTGCCGATGTTGGGATGCCCCGCCTCCAGGCGGCCAGCTGGTCTTCGGGTCTCTGCTGCGCATGCGTGCATGCGGTCATTTGTCACATGTCCATGCATGTGCATGTTGGTATGCATGCGCCTTTCAGTTTGGGCGTATGGCACGCACCATTTGGGCACTTGGTGTCTAAAAGGTTCGCCATCAGTGGTCTAGGACAACATGACAATTTTGATGCCGTCCCCCGTCACCTCACCCGGCTGATTCACTACAGGGCAACTCACTGTGGGCTACTCACCACAGGAAAACTCACAGCAGGAGAATGCCAGAGATGAAGGGAACAATGTCCTCTTCCTCTTCCTCCTCCTCTGTAGCTCGGTAGGGGAGGGAATTTGGGGAGGACAAAGCGGGGAGGGGAAGAGGGATTTCCCCCTCTCCCACCAGAAAAAAGATCAAGGGATATTGGGGTCACAGGTGGGTTCCTATTGGTTCGGACCAGTTCGTCCAAGTAGGTAGTAATTTGGCCGGACATGCCCCCTATCACCATAGGCACCGCCATCTTGTTTTTTGCCGGATGGAAAGGAAGGGAAATGGTGACAACAATCTTTGAAGCCTTTTCTGCTGCAGTCCACCTTCTCTTCTTCCTCAGGCAGGACCATGACTCTTAAATACCTCATGAGAGGATTCCAGGAATCAATCCTTCCTTTTTCCCTTCTTTTCAAATAATATGAATAGTACTAAATAACATAAATAAAACCATATCCTATGGTTTATGTTGCCTGTAAGGCATGAAGATCTTTTAACTTGAAAAATTGGGATATAAATAATTATAATAAAAACAACCGGCCAAACTACATTTGGATTGTTTGAAGAAATAGGCCTTAAAGTTTTCTGAGCTGACTTTTTGAACTATTGTATTTGTGCATAGAGACATTGCTGAACATTTCCTGAACATTTATCCACCATATAACTATCTTATGGGAAAAGCAGGGTTTGTAGCAAGAGAGTTACTGGGCAAATCTTAGTGTCAGTTTGTGCCTCAAGCACCATTGCTGAGTTCTTTTTGCTCCTGAGGTGATAAGCAACCTAGGAAATATAACCCAGAAAGATCATTACTTTTCTGTGGTTTTTATAATACTTACTACGCTGATGCCTCATATTTTCTTTACTTACAGTTTTGCAATATCTCAGTGAAGGGATAGTTTATCACAGTTTTGATCAGTAGGCACCGCCATCTTGTTTTTTGCCAGATGGAAAGGAAGGGAAGTTGGGTTTTTAATGCATTAAAATGAGGGTTTTTAATGCATTATTTACAGCTATGGTACCTTCAAAAGGTCTCTTCCATGTTGGCAGATGCATAGCCTGCTGTGGGTTTTGGGGGGGATGGTCTCACCCTCCATCCCAATAGAGCCACACAAGACCTCTTCTAAAGTCACACTTACTGGATTGCTCCTAGCATCCCATGCCATGTTTGTTTTATGACCTGGTGCCACTAAATCAGTGATGGCAAACCTTTTCGGCACTGAGTGCTGAAACTGGAGCATGCTGGAGCCCCAGAACCTGGAAGAGAGCAGCTGGCTGGTGCCCATAAGCGTGGCATCCAGCTGCTCTTCCGGGGTCCGTCACGAGCATGCCGGAACCAGCTGGCTGGCATATGCACATGCCAGAATTTGGAAGAGCAGCTGGCGATGCCACACATGTCCACAGAGAGGAGTCTGCATGCCACCTCTGGCACCTGTGCCATAGGTTCAGCATCATGGCACTAGATTATTCTTGATTTGATGCTTTATTCCTTCTGGATCTTCGTCACACTACTATCTCAATCCCATCCCAGCCAGCACCAAACAGCAAGGAAAGATTCCCCCATAACTCTGGGGAACTCATAATCTCTCAGCTATGTTAACACTTCATCGTTGGGTTTTAGATTCCTGGTTTTATCTACACAGCTCCATGGGGATAAGTAGATGGGATTATTTAAAGGCAAAAGTGAAGGGTAGCCTTGAGGTATTCTTTCCTCTAGCAAGCCAAATCTTTCTCTTGCCCCGAGGCTGTTATAATTAATGTTACAAGGTTATAATTAATCCAAGAATCACTCAGTTGAATAACCATTTAACCATCTTTTAAACAAATTAGTAAATAGATGCCTAGAACCCTGATATGCTTATGCTGATGGCATAAATATTTGATCTTTATCAATATCAACTATGATATTTGATATCATGTATTAATAAGTACTTGGGGTGGGGGGGACTGTCACAGAGAAGAAGGGATCAACCTGTTCTGCAAAGCACCTGAAAAATGGTCTGCCAAAAACTGCCAAAGAAACAGCCCATTTTTCAGGCCAAAAACAACCCTGAAAATGGCCTGGAAAATGGCCTAAAAACAGCCTGAAAACAGCCCCAAAATGGCCAAAACAGCCAAAAAACAGGCATGCACATGCCAGCCAGCTGGTCTTTGTGTTTCCGATGCTCCGGTGCACACATCCACATGCATGCATATGCATTCCAGTTTGGACACTTGGTGCCGAAAAGATTCGCCATTACTGCTATAGGATCTTTTGCTCAAGCAGTAGGTTGATGGTCTCCAAGATCCCTTCTAATACTCTTATTCTATGTTCTTTGTTCTAAATCCATGATGGCGAACCTATGGCACGCATGCCACAGGTGGCACATGGAGCCATTTCTTAGGGCATGCAAGGCGTTGCACTGTCAGCTCCAGCTGATTTTGGCCTTCATTGTTGGCTGTTTTTCGCATTCAGGAGGCTTCGAGCAAAAAACAGTCCAACGCACAAACCGAAAGTTCGGGAACGGACTTCCAGTTTGCGCGTTGAGTCGCTTTTCTCCCTCCAGAGGCTTCAGGGAAGCCTCCTGAAACCTCCGTAGGGTGAAAAACAGTTCTACAGCAACTCGGAAGTTGGAAAAAAGGCCGTTTTCGGCTCTGGAGGGCTTGTGGCGGGCTGGGGTTGGCCATTTTCGCCCTCCCCAGTCTCCTAGAAAGCCTCTGGAGCCTGGGGAGGGAGAAAAATGGGTTCACCAGGCCATCGCGCGGCAAAAGCAGGAAAAGGGCTGGGGGTCGTGCCCATGCGCAGGGGGGAGGGCAGCATGTGCACGCTCCCCCAGGGCTCCCCCCTCTTTTGGCATGTTATGGCAAAAAGTTTAGCTCTCAGTGTTCTAAATAGATTGCGTAAATAGCTCAAGACTGTTGATTCTTCGCATAGGTTGAAACATCAAGTTAGGAGGAATAAATTCTTATCTATCGTTCCTTGTAGTTCATGCAGCATTTGCTCAGAGAATTTTAAAGTAATATTCCAGTTGCAATCTTGCTGGACATTTAAATACCCTACAGGCCATAAGAAGCGAAATCATCTCTGAATGTATGCTTTTCGTTAGGTTTATGGCAGTTTAAAGCTCATATCGGTGAAAGCCAGCACAATCTGACTTAATGCTCAATGGGCCATCTTTGCTTTTAAGTGATATTATTGCAATTTTCATTTGTTTCAAAAGATCCTAAACATCATCTATGATGGTTATCAATGTGAATCAATAGAGGCATCCAGGCTGAACAGGCTGCGAATTTCCCATTAAAAAATGAAGGCATGGAAGAGTTCATGCCTTCTCTAGTAGCAATCTTCCCCCAAGCCATAGATTATTAACTATTTGCAGAGCTGGTCAATGATGGAAGATCAATTCACTTTGTGATGTTGCTTTTGCTTTTAATCATGAGCAACTTGTCGTAATGATGATGAACCCCAACTATAAAGAAAATACGTGCTGAACCACAGTCTGATTCTACATGGATGACATCTGTTCTACGCTCTGCATTAACCAATCTCATTTTCCACTTTCTTACTCAGTGTTTGCAATCACTAATATAGGATGTTTCATAATTCAATCAATGGGAAGTACATACAGATAATCCTCAATTTACAATAATTCGTTTAGCAACTGTTCAAAGTTACAGCAGGATTGAAAACAGTGTCTAATAACTGTTTCAGCAACCCCAAAGTCGTGTGATTAAAATTCGGGCACTTGGCCACGAGCATCTATTTACAATGGTCACAATGTCTGAGGGACATTTGATATTGGAGTCTTGGTGGACAACTAGTTAAATATGATCAAGGAGTGTGCGGGGCAGTCAAAAAAGCCAATACAATCCTAAATTGCATTAACATCAAGATCATGTGAGGTACTATCGATAATACCACTCTATAAATACTTAGTAAGGGCACACCAGGAATACTGCATCCAGTTTTGGTCACTACCCTATAAAAAAGATGTTGAGACTCTAGAAAGTGTGCAGAGAAGAGCAACCAAGATGATTAGGGGACTGGAGGCTAAAACCTATGAGGAACACTTGCAGGAACTGGCTGATCCAGTGAAGAGAAGGACCAGGGGAGACATGATAGCAGTGTTCCAATATTTGAGGGGCTGCCACAGAGAGGAGGGAGTCAAGCTATTTTCCAAAGCATCCAAAGGCCAGACAAGGAACAATGGATGGAAACTGTTCAAGGAGAGATTCAACCTAGATAGAGGGAGAAATTTTCTGACAGTAAGAACAATCAACCAATGCAGAAGCTTGCCTTCATAAGCTGTGGGTACTCCATCAGTGGAGGCTTTCAAGAAGAGACTGGACTGCCATCTGTCAGAAACAGTGTGTGGTCTCCTGCTTGGGTGGTGGGTTGGACTAGATGACCCACAACGCCCCTTCCAACTCTGTTACTCTGTTATAAACATAACTGAAAAGTGGAAATAAATCTACTTTTTTTCATTGTCTTGACTATGAGGATGGGGGAGTGGCTGAAAACATTAAGAGGGGACTAATCTGCATTTTGGGATTTTGCATGGAACATGCATCGTTATATAGCATCTTGGAGTTGTTTATTCCCGTGAATAAATAACTTTTATTAAGCTACTGTGAAGTAAATGCCTTACCCAGAATTAGAGCCAAAGCTTTCTGACAAACAGCTGCGATCTTTGGTTTTTGTATCCTGGGTTGTTGTTGTTGTTGGTTTTTTGGCAGAGAATTTTCTTCTTTCTTGAGTGTGACAGCATTAATCTTCTCATCACCATGGTTTCACAGGCGCTACTGTGTTCTGAAATTCTCATTATTTCTGAGATAATATTTTTGGACATGACTTGCCATCTAGTGGTAGGATTCCATTTCCCCCCCCCCCTCCCCACAAGGCCAGGCTTCGAAATATCAGTCAAATGCCCGTAATAAAGCAGAGATTATATAATTGACAAGAGATCCCAAATCTAATTTAAAGGCTACTTAAAATTAGTAGGACTGATTCAGGTTTTAAAATGAAACAATTTGGATTTCTTCTTCTGAGTTTCTAACAGGTAAAACTTCCTTCTTCGTGAAACAAGTTGTTCCTTGATTTTGTGAGTTACGTGATGAATTGATAGGTCTTGTGCAGGGGTGTCAAATGATTTCATTGAGCACCGCATCAGGGTTATGTTTGGCCTCAGGGGGCGGGGGTGGGCGTGGCCAGCTCGACATAACTCGTGTCCGGAAGCGCCTGTGGTGGCCCAAGCGCTCTGTCAGCAAAAATGGGCTCCCAAGCTCTATTTTTGGCTGTGATGGCCTCAGCCCTCCCGAGCTCCATTTTGGGTAGCAGAGGCACTGTGCGCCAGTCCTTTGCGGTTTCTAGGGCGTCCTCATGGGCCAGATCTAACCCCCCCATGGTGTTGATCCAGAGGTGGGTTGCTGCCGGCATTACCGCCAGTTCGGTGTGCAAAAAACTTTGCTTGCTTCACTCGCTCACAAACCAAGCACACGCCCCGTGCACTTGCGCATTTGCACTTAAAAAGGTCTGCGCATACGCACAAGGTTAGAAAAGGGGGGGGAAATTAACATTTTTGCAATGAAGATAGTTCTGTGCATGCGCAGAAACAAAAATCAAGATGGCGCCAGCCCCGATAAAACCAGTTCAGGAGCGTGGCTGGCCGAGTTACTTCCTACTCGGCCAGACCAGTACCATCTTGTTCAGCCAGCATTTCCCTTTGAATGGCTGTAATGATAAAGATCACTTATGGACGTTCTATTTCTCCATTCGTCTTGGTGTCAAGAATTGCCATTGGTATTTTGGTATCCATTTATATCTAACATTGTTTGGGACCAAATCACCCTGATGTCAGACCCAGAAGCCATGTTTTACATTGGGGCCTTCAGGCCTGCCCCATTTTGTACTGTGGGAAAAATGGGCAGGGGGGGTTATATCGAGTATGGGTGATATATAGTCAAAATAACATTCTTTTCTCAGAGAGTCAAGGTCGTCTTGCCCTGCAGCTGCGAAGGTGTGACTGGGAGGCATCTCCTGTTTTTGGATGGTGCCTGATTGGATTGTGTGATGGACATGTGAATGCTGGGCAGGGATTTGAACTTTCACTCGGGTGGGGAAAACCTGGAAACTTTCAGATTCGGGTTTTCCAAGATATGCCCATACGACATCTCTAATAAAATGGAACTTTGAGGAAACAAAAGCCTCGGAGTTTTCTTTCATTGGTGGTGTTACTTGGAACCCTGACATTAACCCGAATCTGACACCTGAGAAACCTAATCTTCTTCCTGGGGGGGTGGAGGTGTCTGTCAATGTGCAGCGATCAGAAAGCGACTCATCAGTGGCCACAGTGGTAGAACCCAACACAAGGAAAAATAGTGGAAGCAATCTCCCAGTTACATCATTATGATCATTCAAAGTTATGGTGGACTTTCCCCCTCACAAAAAAAAGCTATGGATTTCTGACAACTGTATATATCTCCATGGTCACATGACTGCAGTTACTTGACAGGCAGTTGCAGCAATCCAGTGGTGGGTTACAACCGGTACACCCGTACCGGTTGTAACAGTTACTGCAGTTACTTGACAGGCAGGTACCTTCTGGGAGCACCAGGTACCCTTCTTAAATTGAGTCGAGGCCTGTGAAGTGCCTTGAGTTACGATTGTCAAGACTTGTGATGGAGGCTTCCGGTTCCGGCGGCTACGGCGACAGGCAGATCGCTGCCTGCTCCAGCTCTCCCGGTGGGCTTCCCCCGCTTCTGGGGGGGCACAAGACGCCTTGGAGGGGCGTCTTGCCGAAGGAACGGCTCGCGGAGGGTCCTGGCGTCGGCGGCGGCTGGCGGGGGCTCCTCCGCTTCGTTCTAGGCATCGGGGAGCAGTTTTGGAGGACGTGCGTGCGCACGCGTCTCGCCCCATGCCGATCGGAGAACACACTTCCGAACGAAGCAGCGGCAGTATGGTGAGAGGCTTCCTTTCTGCATTCCTTCGCTTTTGAATTGATGAACTTTTCAGCACTTTTAAAAAGTTAAACTTTCGGATCCCTGCTGGAGGTGCGGCTAGAGGGAGGGGGATTTCCCCCCCTCCCTCGGACAAGCGGCTTGAAAAGACTTTCCTTCCATCCCCAGAGAGGAGGAGGGGGGAGAGCCAACTAATGATGCCCCACCCCTATAAAAGTGATTTTCATTCGACCTAGCTCCAGAACTAATGGATGAACTGAGAACCTTTTGAACTTTTAAAAATTTTACTATGCCTCTGAGCCCAAAGCTGGCAGGGCAAGATGGCACACTTCCGTTGTCTTCATGAACTGTGAAACCTGACTCCACCTTTAAAATTCAGGCTTCCGGTCTTTGTCTCCGAGTCACCCAGAGGAATTTCTTGTGGATTGCTACTTTCTGAACTCTTTGGAGAAAAAAAACTTTCATCTACTGCTAGAGTGACTAAAGAAATCCCCATCTGTTTGGATCCTCTGCCTTCTGAATTCGCCTGCCTGCTCTACCTCTCCAGCTGCCCAGTCTCTACTTTGACTGATCTCCTTGCTTCATAAACCATGTCTCCAAAAAGACCACCTCCTGGAAAGCCTGGCTTTGCTACTTCTGCTCCAACGTCTGCAACGTCTAGTCCAGCTACACAGTCAAAGATATCAGAATTGATGCAACCCAAGACTACAGAGATAGACTTCCAACAAATGCTTCAACAAATTTTACAAGGCCAGGAGGAAATTAAGAAACAGTTAAGGGAAATGAAAGATGAAATTAAACAGAATCAAGCCCAAATCTTTAAGAACTCACAGAGACTGGACCTTGTGGAGGGTGGGGTGGCGGAGGCGAGGGGGGGGGTAGAGGCCTTACAGAAGGGGAACAAAGAACTTGATATCCAACAAATGAAAGCAGAGTTTGAAAGAATGTCCTTTTATCTTAGATTTCAAAATGTAATAGAAGCAGATGGGGAAAATATAAGGGACATTATGACTAACATTCTAGCTGAATACATACACAAAGATAAACAGCAGATGGAATGGGAGATAGATCTAGCTTATAGAGTGAATTCAGCATATGCCAGAACACATAATGTACCCAGGGAGGTTCATATTAAATTTCTTAGGAAAACCACAAGAGATGAAATTCTGGGTGTACAAAGGGGGCAAACACTGACATACCACGATAGGGAGATAACCATTCTAAAGCAGATTCCCAAAAAAATTAGGGAAAAAAGGAAAAGTTATTCGCAATTGGCGAATAAATTATACCAGAAGGGGGTGTGGTTTAGATGGTTGATGCCTGAAGGTATGCTGATATTCTGGGAGGAGACAAGAATCAGAATCAACACACCCATAGAGGCACAGGCCTTTATGGAAAAAAACAAAGCGAACCTAGAAAAAACAGATGATACTACAACGGTTATACAGGACACGGGAGGGGCCGGAGCTCTGCCAGCGGGGGGTGAAGGGGCAACACCAAGAAAGCTCAGATCACAAAAATAAATAAGAAAACCACAATGTTATAAACAGACCGAAAGTATTAATGAATTTACAACTAGACTATATATTATAATTATATAAACTGATTGAAAAGTATTTTTTCTAGAATTAATATGCTGATTTTTTTTATGACTATGTAATAAGGTTTGATATTTTGATGTAACCTAGGAGTCTGGAGGGAGGGGGCGTCTGCCATACTTGCAACTGCCAAAATTTGTAACTATTCCACTTACCCTTTTCCGCATAAATGTTTTTAAAAAAACCAATAAAACTTCTTGAAAAAAAAAAAAAAAAAAAAAAAAGACTTGTGATGGAAATTCCGGGCTCCATTACAGTCATAAATCAAGGATTACTTGTATTGTTAATTTTGTAATTGCTATCATTATTGCAGCTGGTGTGTGTGTGTGTGTGTTTTGTGTACTGATGCTTTCCTCCTAATGTGGTGTTAGATTTCCTATGAAATGGTAAATAGTTAACAGTGAATCATACCAAATTCTGACTAGGAATATTTCTATTCTATAGTCAGCACTCAACAACTCTCAGAGGTGGTATATTCCACCAGTTCAGACCTGTTTAGCCGAACCGGTAGCAAAAATCGTGGACGGCTCTATGGCATCCCATTTAGGCCCTTTTTTAGCGAAAAGCGCATGCGCAGAAGGGTAAGTGCATATGTGCGCGCTCACATTTGCAAACTGGTAGGGAAGGTAAGTAAATCCCTTCCCTGATGGGTACAGAGAATGTTTTCACAGTGCTTCAGGTTGTGATGGGTGTGGATAATTCTTACATTGTGAAGGATGGTTCTTTTAAGATGCAGCCTAATAATAGGAATCTCTAATGCCTTTAAAAACAGGGGGGGGGGGGGAAACAGAACAACAAATACAGGAAAAACAAGGCAAACATAACAATATAAAATAGTTTTACAGTCTTCTGTATCGGCATACATGTTTAGCTTTTGTAGTTCTCTATTCTACATTGCCTTCTTATCGGTTTTAACATCTGTAATAGTGTATTAACAGTTGTACTAACAATTGTAATAATATAAATTGTTCATACCACCATTATATTTACATTATGGTCAATACTTTAAGTTTGATAGCAATTAGTAACTTTGGTTAATTTTTATTAATCACTAATCATTAGCTATGAATGTTGGGACTTGTAGTCCCAAACATCTGGAGGCCTCAGACTGAAGAAGGGCATCCTAAGGGGACCTTTTGTTGCTGTCAAGTAGAGTTCAAATCTCACACGTGTCGGTATGCAGTTCGTGGCTTGCAAACAAACTATTGAAAATCCTCCTTCCTATTTAATCCATGGTTTTTAAAAAGAAAGCTCCATCTGGCGGCTGGGATGGATTCTAGATGGGCCCTTACGGCGCATCCTTTTGTTTCCCTAATATGAAAAGCTTCCAGCTGTGAGTCGTCTTAACCATGTAAAATGCAAATAGGATGGCTTTCATTAAAAATGGCTGTTTCTGCTAGAGAGGATCCAAGATTAGCTTCTGGTGCACATGGAATTGCACACTCCCCATTTAAACAGATCATTACAAAAGAAGATGAGGAGGAGGAGAAGGGAATTCTTCCATTTCTTTTTGATTCTACGCTAAGCCTTTTATAAACTTCCAATGAATATGTATTTCAGCAGCAGCCACAAGGGAGGGCAGATTAGATCACATGTGATCCGAGTCGCCTGTGAGTGATGCGAATTGTGTAACCTGTAGCATTTGCGCAATGATGTAATTTCCTGGCTGGTGCCACTATGACTTTCCCAGACAGCTCTATTAGGCTAGATTATATTCAGCTTTTTCAGTGATTTAAAAGAGTATTTATTAGCGACAGTAAAGGGGGGTTGGCTTTGCTCTTAGTATGAGAGGAGACATATTGATTAAATTAATGGTATTTAATTAGCAGAGGTATTTAAAATGTATCTATTTATTTATGCCTCTCCCCTCTGAGCAATCCTGGAAGCATAACCTAATTCAAATTGAACCAGTTTGAAAGCATTTGCCATTAACTTATCAAATAACACTAAAACGATTGAAATTAGGGTTTAATTTTACAGATCGCCAATAATCCCTTCCACTGATTATAGACCAGAATATCTTAGCCCATATAGATAGTTTGTGGTTCAATATGTTGGGTAAATATACGGGTTTTAGCTGTCACACTGTTGGAAGAAACGTCCTTCTGGGTTCAGTTCCAAGAGGGGAAAAAGACACTGGAAACATGGAGGCTGCTTGGAAAGATGGTTTAATGGTGGACAGGATCACATGGCTTGAGCTCCTGAGCAGAAAAGGGGGAATCACATGCTTCCAGATGTTGGGTGAAGAAGAAAAGAAGAGAAAAGGGGGCTTGCTGAGAGCTCCT
This sequence comes from Natrix helvetica, assembly GCF_964273705.1. Lineage (NCBI taxonomy): Eukaryota > Metazoa > Chordata > Lepidosauria > Squamata > Natricidae > Natrix > Natrix helvetica. The sequence continues at coordinate 132,075,520 of NC_138554.1, read as the reverse complement.
GAGTTTTTTATACTCTCTATTCGGCCCCAACTCTCTGTTTCCTGTTCCTGTGTAAGAAATATATTCTGATTGGTTGTCAGATTCCCAGGTGTGTGTGTGTGTGTGTGTGTGTGTGTGTCTTTGCTAACTTTGTAGGTTGTGTGTCTTTTGAGTCCCAAGCTTGGTTCAGCATTTCTTCTTCCCAGGTGCCCTGTGGTGAGATGGGCATTGTTTCCCCACTTCTTATCCAGGAAAATACAATACTCTGTGTTTTCAAAATTTCCCAGGATATTTCATTTTTCTAGGAGAGGGGTGGGTGCTAACTTCCTACAAAGCCAAACATTCTCTTTTAATTAATCAACCACCTTTATTGATTGATAAAGGCAGCGATGAAAAAGGAACAAATTTTCAAAGCCCACCCCTGCTTACATTTCCTTGTTCACTAACAGTTTTGATATCACAAAATCAAGGACCTTCCCTTGTTCCTCGGGCTGCAGCGAGGACAGGGGATGGGTGTCCTTTCAGGCTTGCAGTATAGCCTATTATGTATCAGGTGAAAGAACAATTAATCATTGGAACGACTTGCCTCCAGAAGCTGTGGGTGCTCCAATTCTAGATATTTTTAAGAAGAGATTCGACAACCAATTATCTGGAATAGCACAGGGCCATGATGGTGAACCTATGGCACACGTGCCAGAGGTGGCACACAGAGCCCTTCCTGTGGGAACATGTGCCATCACCAGCTGCTCTTCTGGCCAGCTAGTCTTCACAGGTGCCCGACTGCCAGAAACTGGCCTGAAACCTTCCCCAAAACCAGCATGAAAATGGCCTGAAACTGGCTCCAAAAATGCCCTGAAAACATCCTGGAAAACGGCCCAAAACAGGCCATTTTTGGCCCATTTTCAGGCTGTTTTTTGGCTGTTTTCAATACAATACAATACAATAGTAGAGTTGGAAGGGACCTTGGAGGTCTTCTAGTCCAACCCCCTCTGCCTAAGTAGGAAACCCTATACCGTTTCAGACAAATGGCTATCCAACATCTTCTTAAAGACTTCCAGTGTTGGAGCATTCACAATTCCTGGAAGCAAGCTGTTCCACTGATTAATTGTTCTAACTGTCAGGAAATTTCTCCTTAATTTTAAGTGTTTTCTCTCCTTGATTAGTTTCCACCCATTGCTTCTTGTTCTATACTCAGGTGCCTTGGAGAATAGTTTGACTCCCTCTTCTTTGTGGCAACCCCTGAGATATTGGAAGACTGCTATCATGTCTCCCCTGGTCCTTCTTTTCATTAAACTAGACATACCCAGTTCCTGCAACCGTTCTTCATATGTTTTAGTCTCCAGTCTCCTAATCATCTTTGTTGCTCTTCTCTGCACTCTTTCTAGAGTCTCCACATCTTCAGGTGGTTTTTCAACCGTTTTCAAGCCAAAACTGGCCTGAAATCGGCCTAAAATAGGACTGAAAATAGCCTGAAAAACAGCCTGAAAACGGCCCCAAAAATAGCCAAAAAGAGGCATGCGCGCACTGGCCAGATGGTCTTTGGGTTTCTGACACTCTGGCACATGCACGGCCATTCTGGTTTGGGCACTCGGTGCCAAAAAGGTTCACCATCACTGTTAAAGAGTTTCCTGCTTGAGCAAGGGACCTACAAGGTCCCTTCCAAATCAGTGATTCTGTTATCTTTATAATAAAGTTAGAGATTGTACTTATACATGTGCTTCTTGTCTAGATCACTATTACTTTGCAACTGACAGTGGGAAACTCCTTAGCCAACCAATGCAGGAAGCATGTGGTCACTAACTAGCAAATTGGGCATATTTGTCTTACTTATAGCAACCCTCTTTAGAAAAGTTAGCATTCTTGCGTCGCTTCTCTAAGGGCTCTTACAAAGTTCATAACAAGATTTATGACACAACCTTTTCCTTTTTCCATACCATCTTCTCCATAAGCACCAGTTGAATGTTTCCTGCGCAACTTGACACATTTGTGGGGGGTGTCATTTTTAAATCACGTATAAATGGGCTAGAGCAGGGATGTCACACTCAAGGCCCATAGGCTAGATCCGGCCCGCGAGGTGCTCAGATTTGGCTCGCGGGGCTGCCCTGGAAACAGTGAAAAGCAAGTTCACAGTGCCTCTGCCAGCGAAAATGAAGCTCGTGTTTGCCCCCCCCCCCAAGCTCCATTTTTAGCAGTGACGGCCTCCTGCAGTGCTCTGCCAGTGAAAATGGAACCTGGGAGCACCGTGCGCAGCCCCCAAGCTCCTTTTTGTCTGACAGAGCACTGCAGGAGGCCGTTGCAGCTGAAAACAGAGCCCGGGAGAGGTGCTTCCAACATGAGTGATGTCAAGCTCCACAAGGGGGCTCCCTCTGGTAAGGGGGAAATTCCAACGTTAGAAATTACATTTGGTCCGGACATTTCCCCCTTATAAATAAATACCCAGACAATGCTGGTTATCAGCTAGTAAGTAAATAATATATGGGACTTGTGTGCTTGGCAAGCGGTTTTGACAAACTCAATAGATTTAACTGTGTCTCTAAACTTACTCTAGACTTCTCCTACTGCGCAGCTTAATCAAAGCTGGAGTGAGTTTTGACAGGACTTCTGTTTTGCCTGCAAGCCCTATTCATTTTAAATAAAATTGCAATTCTCCCCATAAGTTGCTTATGATCCCCAGAGAGTTGCAATTCAGTTTAGGAATTCATCCATGAGGAAAAGATCAGAAAAGTGTCCTGTTTAGTTATTCCGTCATGCTTCATTTAAAGTTGCCAGTGGTTCTACTATAAACTTCTGAAACCCCTTCTCTTGCAGCCATGGAAACTCCTTTAAAACCTCACCACTAGAATGAATAAATAAAATGAAGGTATCTGATTCTTATTGGTGCCATACGACAACTTCACTTCTTTCCTAAGGGACTTTCCATCACATATAATTCATGGAACTTTGCTTTATTTTTTTAGCTTTAAGAATGCCAAAGGCGCAGAATCTACCATCTCATTACATTAAAAAAAATCTACTGTACATCCCAGTTTATAATTACCTCCAGAAAAGAGATATCTATTTAGAAATCTGGTTTTTGAAAGCCACGCACATTTGCAAAGCATTGAGAAACAGAAAACATGGGATATTAAATGGGCAGCATGCCAAGAAGGATGAGGAAATTCCCAAGGTGCACTATTATTTCTTGAATGTCACCAAAAAGGCAATACAGGATGGAAGTTGCACATATGTTGTTGCCGCTGCAGAAGAAAAGGAGATTGAAACAGCTACAGCCACAATCCAATGAGTTGGTAAATATTCTTGAAACCAAGTCAAATCAATAGAAATAGATATATTTAACTATATCCGTGATGGCGAACCTATGGCATGTGTGCCGGAAGTGGTATGCAGAGCCATCTCCAGGCATGCCAGCCATCACCTGTTGCTCTTCCGGGTTCCAGCGTGCATGTTTCTAGTAGCTGGTTCTGGCTAGCTGGTCTTAGAAACCAGAAGACCAGGTGACCAGCGAGCATTCATATTCCAGAACTGTTCTTCCAGTTTCCAGTGCTTCTGTGCATGTGCGCCAGGAAGCTGCTCTTCCAGTTTTCGGGGCACCCCCACCTGTACACTCCTGTTTTGGCACTCTATACCGAAAAGGTTCGCGAACTGAACTATATGCTGGATTCCAGCCAGTTTTGGGTGCTACCAAAGTATCTTAGGTTTATTTGGACATTGGCATACTCTTCTTCTGGTTCCTTTCTTACTGGTCCCAGCTTCTGAGATCTATCCGTGTGGAGGCAGGAACTGTCACTGATGGAGATGGGCCTGTGCCAGAGGAGGACCAAGGTTCTACTCAGACCCTTTGAAGACAGAAGGTCAGGTGCCTGATCAGCTAGTTTGTCTTCACTCCAGTATTACCAATTTATGATGTGAAAGAGAAACTGGGAAGTAGGAGGAAATGGTGTCATGCTTTCCTGCAGTCTTCAGTGCAGAAATATTCCTGAGATGTTAAGCCAGATTCCCCCCCCCTCTCTTTTGCCTGTACCTAATGCAGCCCAGCTGGATTGCAGTTGGTGCCATGATAAGAATATAGATCCATGAACAAACATGGTATCCCCCCCCCCCCTGCATAAGATTGAATTCATTGTGTGTCTTCACAGACATTGCAGTGGTGGATAGAAGGCTGAAGAGGAGCAGGATTTTTAAAGAGACAGACTTCGTTTATTGGATAGGCCAACTTGGCTGTTCTTCTTTGGAGTATTTTTACTCCAGCTATATAGTGCTTCCCAAGTTGTGACAAATAAAACATTGATAAATCTCAGTCAGCTTTTTCGTCTTTTCAGAGACAACTAGATGAGAAACCCCAGTAAAGAAATTTTAATTTTTATCTCTTGTCCCTTTTAATACACTGAACTAGATGAGAGGGGAAATTAAGTGGGGTATATGCATAGAGTCTCTTCTTGCATATTCTTTCACTTTATGGGCCTACTTATTTTTAATTTGTTACTTCATACGAAGCCCACATTTAAACCTAGGTAGACCCTATAATTCAGCCTCATCTTTTGTTTATTCTTCCCAGTTATGTAACATTAAGCCAAGATTGTTGAATAAGCCACGATATCTGCTTCACTCATTGGGCTCAGTTAAGAAAACAACCAAGTTAGGCTTAATGGTAGCCACCATTTGGGTGTCCAGTAGCTGCACCTCAATCCCTGAAATGTGGAGTACAAATGAAGAGGACCAAATCAGAGGTGGATTCCTACCGGTTCGGCCCGGTTCAGCCGAATAGGTAGTAAACTGAGCCTGCCATGCCCCTGAACCGGTTCTCTCGGTGGTTCCGTATGTGCAGCCATCTTGTTTTTTGCTCCTGCGCATGCGCAGAAACATTTTTTTAGTACTGCGCATGCACACGAAGCGTTTGTGCAGTGCATCCCTGAGTGAACCAGCAGTAGCACCATCTGAAAACACACACACACACACGGACCAAATCCTGCATCTGCTCTGAGCCAGGATTTTTCCTGGATTAGGAAAGTTTGAGGGTTATTCTTCATTTTTAAAAGTTATGATGAGTGTTGTTTAATGTTACACTTCAATTGATGTCCTTTCAATGATGGGAAACATTGCCAGAAATGTTCAGTTTTTCTGGTATTAGGCTTTGAGTTGAGTTTGACTCCAAGGGACCATGGATATCTTGGCCACAGTATGGAAGTGATTGCCTTCTTCCTAATAATAATAATAATAGCAGTAGTAACAATAATAATTTATTAAACTGGCTCGTCGCCCAACTCTCAGTGAGTCTGCATGACTTCTTCCAAGATATGTCTTGACTTCCCAGTGTTGCCCCTATACCTGAGATTCCCTAGTAGGACATAAAAATAGATTCAGCAATCACCTGTGATCCTAAGGCTTTCATATGCCTAACTCTGAGATTAATGTGGTGTAAATCCCCAGTTGTTTGATGAATTAGGTTAAAGTGGGAGATTCATGTTAGGCTGTAAAATCTGAGTTACAGTAAGAGATCTGAATTACAGTAACAGTAAATTGCATCTTCCTGCATGGTCCCATTAGCTAGCAGCACCTAGCTAACCTTGGCTGATCTTGAGAAGCTAAGTGGGGTCAGATTTGGTTAGTATTTGGATGGGAGACCAGAGCAAATCTCAGGGCTGTACGCTAGATTAGAAAGTCAAGAATGCATCTTGGGAGAAGACCATCGCAAACCACTTCCATACTATTGCCAAGAAGTCTGTGAAGTCATCAAGAGTTGGTCCCAACTTAAATAAATTCTCACCTTGAAGCAGAAGTGCTCCAAGTGCAAGATTTGTGTCTCTGTTCAGTAAATTAGAGAAGAATTTCCAGTCTTGTTGCTTTAACAGCCTTTATCCATCTGAGTCTTCCCGAAGTTCCGGATTATAGCTCTGTTAACTCCCATCCAGCATGAGCCCGGAGAGTGTGGGAGTAGTAATCCAGGCTCTCAAAAGCACCAAACAGACAAAAGCTGGCAGGCAGTCTTTTCTGTAAATAAAATATAATAATCAGGGAGCGAAAGAAAGAAAGGTTTATTACTCAGATGCTGCTTCAAATATTGCTCCTCAGTTGCAGAAACACCGCTGATCGGGCTGCCCCATTGCATTGGAACGCGAGCTTAATGAATACCTATTGCTTCCCTGCATGAGCTGCCATTCAGAGCTGTTGAAAACACATGATCTCACCCTTGTAGAGGCACCACATTGTCCGTAATAAATATATCATGCACTACATCAAATCTGAGTGACAGCTGTGCTGTAAGAAAATTGAAGAGGGGTTGGAAACTATGTAGGCTAAAGGGAAGAGGCTGCTTCTCTTCTCCTTATAAGTGTGCACTATTGATCCTGTTCAGTGGCAGATGGGATGGGGTGAGAGGAGGGGGGGCTGGGAAAGGATACTATGATCTTTTTATAGGAAAGTTAAATGAAAGCGTCATGTCAAATAATATTAAGAAGAAAGACAGGAGCATTGGAGGCTCACGGTGCATGTCGAACGCAAAGCTCAAATTATCCCTTGGAATAATTTATAGGCCCTATGGAGAACCAGCAGCCTCGTGGCCAATAAAGACAGAGCCCGGGGCTAAAATTATTGGCTCTGATTGAGATTCAGCACCCTGTTCTTCCATTATAAATTCTTCAAGATTTCATCTGTAGGATGAGTCGTTCTTATTAAGAATGTCATGTTGAGTTGAGCCCGCAACTCCTGGTGAGTACACAGACGTGTCTATGCGGTTTTGCTGTCAGCATTTATTTATTTAATTAAGCCTGCATCCTGCCCATCTCTCAACCCAGGGTGGGTTGATACCGGCATTATTGCCGGTTCGGCACGCAAAGAATTTTGCAAGCGTGACCTTGCTTCGCTCACGCGCACACCAAACACATGCTCTACGTGCATATGCCTTTGCACCTTAAAAGGCCTGCGCATGTGCAGAAACGAAAATCAAGATGGCGGCGCCACCAATAGAACCAGTTCAGGGGCATGACAGGCTGACTTACTACCTACTCGCTCGAACTGGGCCGAACCGGTAGGAACCCACCTCTGCTCTCAACCCAAAGTGACTCTAGGAAGCTTACAATACAATAAAAAATAAGCAAAAGAACATTACAAAAAAAAAAAAAAAGCAACAAGAATCATATACAAGCTAAGCTCATGGATGCTACAGAAGTGGTATCTTCTCCATTACTCCACTGGTCACCTCCAGCCTCTTGCATCCAGACCACACGCCACTGGTGGTATTCAGCCAGTTTGACCAGTTCAGGTGAACTGGTAGTGATGACCTTCGGGCCCTCACCCCAGCGCTATGCCTTCCTATTTAGCTGTGTTTTCTAAGCTGCGCGCATGCATGCAAGCTGCACATGTGAGCAAAGTGCATGTGTGGAATCCGGCACACATGTGTAGTAGGTGCGCATGCGCTCACATTTTCGGTGCTCACTAAACCAGTGGTAAAATTATGTGGATCCCACCTCTTCCCCACGGCAATCGATAAAACCAGGTTTTGAGGCCCTTCCAGAAGGCCAAAAAGTTGGAGGCAGATCTCACCTCCCAGGGGTAAGCTGTTCCAAAAGGAAGAGGGCCACCCCAGAAAAGGCTCTTCTCCCAGCTGAAATGCATGATGCAGTCCTCAGCATGCCCCTTCTAATGGAGCAAACGGGGTGGGCCAATCCAGGGTTGGGTTCCGCCTTCTGCTACTGCTGGTTCACTTTGGGTGCGCCTGTGCTTCAGGCGCATGCACGCTTGATGTACGCTACATACACATGTGCAGTAGTCAAAAAACCAAGATGACAGCACCTGTGCCGCTGCCGATTGAACCGGTTCGGGGGCATGGCAGGCTAAGATACTACCTACTCGGCCGAACCAGCCCGAACCGGTAGGAACCCACCTCTGGGCCAATCCCACTCAGACAAGACAGTTCCCCACATAATTAATAATTAGAATTTGCCCTTATGTTTTTATAAGATGGTTTTCCCTGCCGCTTGTGTGGACCAGTTGTCAATGGGCCATGAACCGGTAGCAGTCCACCGACCAGATTTTGGGGACTCCTGTCCTAGACTGCATTACTAGTATTCCTGTTATTCTGCCAAACAAGTCCCAAATACGACAACTCTACTTAGCAACATGTCCCCCTCCCCCTTCTCTCTTTCTATTACTATTATTCACACCTTCATTCACCCTGTGAAGTTCACCGTGCCTCATCTAACCTATCAAGTTAGATTTAGTACTGTTTTTTTAAAACAAATTTTATTTGTTTTTAAACAAAGACGAACAAACATAATAAAAATAAAAATAAACCCATCTTCCATTGCAAATTGTAGAAAGTGTGTCAGTTGGTTACAGTATTTCCCTGCATCTCTTCCATAGTCACCACCTGCTTTTCATATCAAATCGCATATTTTAAATTCACCTATATCCATGTATATCACAATTATTATATCTCAACCTTAATTTGACTATAATTGTTTTTACATCCTTTTATATATAGTATTCAAAATCTAGAATAGGATTATATGATAACATTCCATTAAATCATCCTAAAATCATCCAATCACAATACATCTTTATAACATATTCTAGATAAAGCTTTTAAACCTCCTCTCATAATCTCCATATATTGTTTATATAAAATTTCATATTATCAAACTGATATATCTATATGTATTGTTATCATTATTAATCATTATTTACCTATAGCTATTGTCGCTTCATTTTATACATACTACTAGTAAACTAAATTTAGCTTAATTTTTATTATACATTTTCATTGCATCAACCTGTATCCCTCCAGCAATAGTACGGTCTTATATCTCTTGCCATTTGCAGCATTAATGTTCTAGTTACTTTCTTAATAAATCTTATTAATCTTATAAACCTCCTTTGGCAGCATGCTGTTCCTTTCATATCTTACAAAAGCTTGAAACCCAATATCTGCTCTTTCCATCAGCTTATCTTTGGTTATCACTAGTGCTTTTATCAAGATTTCTCTCCTTATCTCCGTCAATTTTTCTCTCTTATCTTCTTCTGTGCTTTGAAGTCTGGGATCGAGTTCCAATCCATCCATCTCCCCTTTCCATATTCCGCTCTTGCCATTACCAACCACGCTCACTTTGTTGTCAGTATCCACAGTTTTCTTATCTCTTTGCTCATTTTTTCCTTCCATCTTTTGAACTCTATCCTCCACTTTCTTCATTTGGTAAACATCCTCAGTTTCTCCATCCGATTTTTCTGTTTTGTATTCCATATTCTCCAAACTCTTTTCAATTCTCTCTGTCACAACTAATAGATTTTGAATTTCAAAAATAATCATTTGCAATATTACACTTTCTTTTTTCTGCTGGGCCATTCTTTCAATTTTGCAGATACTGCCACTATAGGGTTCAAGGCTATTTTAATAAACTTCAAACAGGTTCATTTATTATCTTTCAAGTCAAAATGTTGTCTTATCTCTAATAGCTAGTGATAGAACTTCCAAAAGGCACCTGTATAAACAACTTGTGTTCTTCCTACTATCACTGTCAGTAAATAAGCTGAAAGAACCTTGAATCTCAAGTGATCAAAGAGAAAGAAAAAAAACAATGTATCCAGCCTCCAGCCTCTAAGTGGCCGTGTAACTGCTTTTCCTCCTGTTGTTACAACCCTCTTTAATCCTTCTTATTTTCTTCTTTATATTCCAAGTTTAAGAAAGAAAGAAAAACTCTTAAATGGAGATCAAAAACAATCCAATCAATCAAATTAAGTATTATAAAAAAGGAGAATTTTAATCCATAGGTATAAGCAAAAGAAGAAGAAAGAATTAATCCATTCAGTTTAAAAAATAGGGAGCCTTTGCAAAAGTTCCATCTGTGAAAAAACAAGAAATTAGAAACTGGATAACACACTAAGTTCAATGCAGATCAATCTCGTCGCCTACAGTCTTGGGTAGTCTCTTCCTCTAATAATAAAATTTCCTCACCAATTTGACATACTTTCTCTTTCCGCTTTCTTCCCATTCTGCAGCTTCATTAGTTGCGTTTCTGTCGCCGGAAAAAAAAGGCTATTCCTGGATCTTTCAGGGACTTTGCAATGTCCCTGAGATCAGCAGGAGGTGCCCTTCTCAATCACCATCTCTGTGGGACGGTTTAGGTCCAAATGGACCGTCCAGCGGCAGGAATTTGACTGTGATCTCGGAATACCAAGATTGCACATCGTGCCATCGTGATGTCAGCTCTCTTCCAGAGATTTAGTATTGTTGTGATGATAAAATGTAGAGGGAGATCCCAGCTGGATCATCTTATTGGATGACAGGCACAGCTTCCATGCCATGCCAATCATCTAATATTATTTGTAATAGTTAAAAAAAGCTCTACAAAGTAGGCCAGTAGTTCACCAACTCATGAACAGAAGCTTCTCAAATAGTTAATTTTGTATATATAAAAGTGAAAACCACTCACACTGCATCATGAAATCTCCAGAACCGCAAAGCCTACAAACTTGAAATGTGGCATGTAAGTTCTAGGTGCTCGCTTAGAAAGGATTTTTCGAAATGACTATCAGATCATCAGTATTTTTTTTACAGTATTACATTAACACGAGTCGATGCTAAGGAGTTAGACGTTCTACTCCCCCTCCCCACCTGAAAGGAACACTGTTCCAACTGCCAGTTGACTTATATGGGCGAGGCCAGTACGTGACTCATCCAGCCTGCAGGGTGGCCCAATCACATGGTTTTGTAGCGAAGCACAGGTATCCCGCTCGCATGACATATTTTTGCCAGATATTCTCAGCTCATATTCTTTACATATGTAAATATCAATTTGAATACTGGGTTTTAGTGATGACAGTGCATTCTCTAATTTAAACAATCAGTCTATCTCAGCGGGTTAGCAGCATCATTAGAAAAGAAATATAAATCCAAACAGTGGCTACCACAAATACATACATACATACATTCATACATACGTGTATGCATTACATACATACCTAAAACTCATCCAAGTTTTCTTAGCCCCATATGTCTGCATAACCAACAACTTTAAGGCAGCTTACTTTTAAAAATGCAGTAATTAAACATTAGTAAGGCATAGCTTGAGCCCAGGTTTATGTCCCACTCACAAAATTCTGCAAATATTGCTACCAAAATTTGCTACTTTTAACAGATTAAAAGGAGAAAAGTATCCTGTTTGGACGGAGAATATTCATACCATTTACATTTAATTTTAATCAAATATAAATGAAAGCAAAGCAAATTTAATTTTAACTTGCCCCATCCATTAGTTTTTGGAGCATGGTCCCTGAGAGGGTGCTTACCCAAATGGAGTCCACATCTTAGGAGATTTCCATATATCTAGTGGTGGGATTCAGCCAGTTCGCACCACTTCAGCAGAACCGGCTGTTAAATTTCTGAGCAGTTTGGTGAACTGGTTGTTGAAAGAAATCATTAGGGCAGAGAACTGGTTGTTAAATTATTTGAATCCCACCACTGCATACATCCCCATAATTCATTCAGAGTTCAGCCAAAGGTTAACATCTAAAAGCAACTCCCCGAGCAAAGGTTTTATAGAAAGCTATGAGAAATTTTGCAGTTAATCATGCTGAGCGATTAAAATGTTGGATTGTACTTTTTATGATTGTATATTGCCCAAAGCAAAAAAATAGATCCTAACTCCTTCAGAACACTACAATTAACTATTTGGTAGTAAGTTGAATTCTTCCCCCAATTTAATGCTGCAAGGTAAGCTCTTCCAAACTTGAGCGAAATATATGAATCATTAGGCTCAATAGCCGTACAATTGTTTCTTTCTTCTCTTGATTAGATATTATGTTACACAACCTCAAAGGAAATTCGTCAAGGTTGGAAACCATTCATGAGAATCAATAAAACAGATTCTTTTTTATTTATTTATTTATTTCTTGGATTTCTAGACCGCCCCCTCTCCCAAGAAGGGACTCGGGGCGGTGTACAGTCAATGCAGATAAAAATACAATCATAAAACACTTAAATACATTTGGATGGAGGAGATAGGCTGTACAAGAAATAAATATATTCTAAAACCCTAAAAAACATCCCCAATTAAAAACCCAAACCCCATTAAAATAAATCCCCGGGAGATAAAACTAAGAGAGTGCCAGGCCAGCTGATTGAAATAGGTGAGTCTTTAACTTTTGACGGAAGGAACGGAGGTCGGTGGTAGTTCGAATGTCGGGGGGGAGGTCATTCCAGAGGGTTGGGCCCATCACAGAGAAGGACCTACTCCTAGGTGTCGCCCGCTGGCATTGCCTAGCGGACGGCACCAGGAGCAGTCCCTCCCTGTGTGAGCGGATAGGTCGCAGGGACGTGTGTGGTAGGATGCGATCCTGCAGATAACTAGGTCCTATGCCATGGAGCGCTTTAAAGATGGTAATCAATACCTTGAAACGCACCCGAAAGGCCACAGGTAGCCAGTGCAGCTCGCGCAGGAGAGGTGTTACGTGGGAGTAACGTGTACTCCCCATGATAACCCGCGCGGCTGCGTTCTGAACTAGCTGCAGTCTCCGGATGCGTCCCAAGGGAAGCCCCATGTAGAGGGCATTGCAATAGTCGAGGCGAGACGTCACCAGCGCATGAGTGACTGTGCGCAGGGCACTCCGGTCCAGTAGGGAGCGCAATTGGCGCACCAGGCGAACCTGGTGGAACGCCCCCCTTGCCACGGCGCCACATGGTCCTCCATTGACAGCCGGGCATCAAGGAGGACTCCCAAATTGCGCGCCCGCTCCACAGGGGACAGTTGTTCGCCCCCTATGGCCAGCGATGGTGTCAGCTGGCTGAACCGAGGTGCTCATTACTTGGACAGGATAATATCCTGCCCACAAAGTAGAATTTTTCCTTCAATCTATGCTTACGTTTCCTTGTTAACTAACAGTTTTGATATCACAGTATTTTTTTCAACTCTTTCGTATCTCTAGAAGAGATCCTGAAAAGCCAAATTGCTCACTGGTGGTCTCCTGATGGCACAAGATTAGCCTATGCAACTATTAATGACTCCCGTGTCCCATTGATGGAGATACCCACATTCACCGGAAGCCTTTACCCGAAAGTGGAAGCCTATCACTACCCAAAGGTAGGATAGATTTTACTATTCATCCAGGGGTGGGCTTCAAAAATTTCAGCAATGGGTTCTCTGCGCGGTTGCTGGGTGGGTGTGGCCATGGTGGGTGTGGCCTAGTCAGCCTCCTGCACCATGGCGGGAAGGCTATTTTCATCTTCCCCAGGCCCCAGAGGCTTTCCTTGAGCCTCCGGGAGGGCAAAAACTGCCCTCCAGGCTCTGGAGGCTTTCCAGAGGCCCGAAATGGCTCTGTTTTCGGCCATCTGGAACTTACGGGAGGCCCATTTTTCCCCCTCCCCAAGCCTCTGCACGGGCCCTGCACTTACCTCACATCCAAAACAGGCCGCCCGGAGATTTCTGGGGGGGGGGCAGAGTGGGGTGGGAGGGGCCAGCTGTGGGTGGGATTTGGAGGTTCTCCGAATTGGCCATAACCTTAGCTATGGATTCTCCCGAACCCAGGCAAATACCAGCCCACCCCTTTATTCATCTAAGATTCAAGATTTAGTTACTTTTACTGGAGATACAATTCAAAGTTAACCAAGTGCAGTTAGAGAAGCAAGATTATTTCTGAATGGATCTTTTAAGTATAGTCTTCAGGGTCCTATTTATAGAATCACAATTGGTAATACTGGTGGTGCTCGTTTAGCGACCACAGTTGGGTCATGAAATAAAGTGGTTGCTAAGCGCAACTGTGCTCATAGTCTTATTTCAGCTTTCCTTTGCATACAGTCTTGCATAGGTCATAAATGCAAGAATTGGTCACGAAGTTCATTTATCATCACCCTCACAACGTCAAAGAGTTATTAAAGGAGTTCTTTGCTAAATGAGGGCTGTGCTTAGGTCACTTTTTCAGCTAGGCTGTGGCCAGAGTCTTCAAGATGAACAGAGGATCAATGGGTTTGGGGTGGAAAATAGGGCACTTTATGTGAAACTATGGCTTATGGACTATTCCCACTCTCAACACATAAAAATCACCCAATGGTAGCTTTTTGTCCATTATGTTCTCCTTTTGCCTTATAGGTCGGGACGGAAAATCCAAGCATTTCCTTACATGCAGTTGTGTTGAATGGGCCTCCTCATGTTCTAGAGATGACACCACCAGATGATCCACGGATGAGGTTTGTGTGGTGCTGCCTTAAACTAAGAATGAAAATATAAGATGAAGCTCTGGTATATAATCAGCTACCTTTATCCTTAGGTTTTCTAACTCTATTTTTTTCTTCACTTCCATACCCATTTTTGGATGCTGGTTGTATAATTTTGGATATTAGATAGGCTTGTCTAGTTGTTTTGGCTCAGATTTATGGCTGCTGGGGACAGGGACATAATAGTAGTCATAGAAGTTGAGTGACAAACCACACTCAACGTGAAGTCCTGATGGAACTATATCTACATGGAGGGAAGTAAGCAGAGGGGTACCCCAAGTTTCTGTGCTAAGCCCAGTACTCTTCAGTATCCTCATTAACGATTTAGATGAAGGAATAGAAAGGGAACTCATCAAATTTGCAGAGGACACTAAACTGGCAGGAATATCCAACATCCCGGTAGGTTCAAGATCCAGTATGATCTTAGCAGACTTAAACACAGGGCCCTATCTAAGAACATGAAATCCAATATAGAGAAAAGTAAGGTTTTACACTTAGGCAAGAAAAAGCAAATGTACAGGTACAGATTAGGTGAAACCTAGCTCAATAGTAGTAACTGCGAGATAAATTTTGGAGTCACAGTGGACAATCACTTAAATAACAGCCAGCTGTGTGCAGTGGCAGTCAAAATAGCCAATGCAATCCTAGGTTGCATTAATAAAGGGATAGAATCAAGATCACATAAAGTACCACTTTATAAAGCCTTAGTAAGACCACACCTGGAAGACTGCATCCAGTTTTGGTCACCACATTATAAAATAGATGTTGAGATTCTGGAATGAGTGCAGTGAAGAGCAACAAGGATGATTAGGGGCCTGGAGGCTAAAATATATGAAGAATGGTTGCAGGAATTGCATATGTCTATAGTTAAAAAGGAGGATTAGGAGTGACATGATAGCAGTGTTCCAATATTTGAGAGCCTGCCATAAGGAAAAGGGGATCAACTGATTTTCTAGAGTACCAAAAGACAAGACAAGGAGTAATGGGTGGAAGATTATCAGAAATCCAACCTAGAACTAAGGAGAAATTTCCAGACAGTGAGAATAATTAACCAATGGAACAATTTGCTTCTGGAAGTTGTTGAATGCTCCAACCATTTGTAATGATATAAGATTTCCTACCTGAGCAGGGGTTGGACTAGAATATCTCCAAAGTCCTTCTAAGTCTGTTATTCTGAATAAGAGTTAAGGCTCACTTCAATGAAACCTATCTCATCCGTCTAATAAAAACTTTAAGCACCTTCTTATATTCTATGTATTCCAAGCCACAGTTAAATGCCTATGAAGACAATGGAATCCAATGCACTATTGACAATGATACTCATACTTCAGTACCTTTTAGTCCATCCAGTATTAGTTGGGATGTTGTTCCCTTATTGTACCATCCAATAGCCAGTTTGGTCTAGTGGTGAAGGCATCAGGCTAGAGAAACCAGGAGACAGTGAATTCTAGTCCTGCCTTAGGCGTACAAGCCAGCTGGATGACTTTGGGCAATCATCAGGAAACTGTGAATTCTAGTCCTGCCTTAGGCATGAAAGGTGGCTGGGTGACTGGGGCAATCACCAGGAGATAGTAAGTTCTCGCTCCCATCTTAAACCATGAAAGCCAGCTGGAGACTTTGGGTCTGTCCTCCTCTCTCAGCCCAACTCCCCTCACAGGGCTGGTGTGATGGAGAAAATAAGAGAAGGAAGAAGTATTAGCTATGTTCAGTGCCTTGAGTTATTTGTACAAATAATAAAGGCAGAGTGTAAATAAATAAATTCTGGCTCAGATGCTACCGTAATCCAACTAAAGGAGAGCATCTTGGCCTTTCATCTCCATTCCATAAGAGGGCCGTAGAAAATTCTTAGCAAGCAAGAACAGGTGGCCCAGTTCTGTAGGGGTGAAATGCAGTAGCATCCGCTGTAGATTTAGTACTACATTGCATTGCAGCTTTATATATTCAGTATATGTTGCGACTGAAATAGTGGGGTGGAGGGAAGGAACAGGAATATTTGCTATGGCTGAGTAGAGAGAGCAAAGAAAGAGATTGTGCTTCCCTCAGTCTGAGCAAAAATAGAATGGGTGCCCTCCCGGGAGCTCTGAAGTTTGAATGGGGCAATGAGCTTTCAGAAACAGTGAAAAATACAGGGCAATGAAAGTTCATGTCTTAATGGGTCATGTTAGGAGCAACAGCAGGATAACTATGAAAGTTCCAGAACAGCAGACAACAGAACAGCCCAGGCTGAAAATGCAGGGCAAGGGGGACTACTGGGGGTCCGGTGAAGGGCTGAAGGCAGCTGTGTTTTTATGCATCTGATGGCTACAGTCAAGAGGGAAGCTCCTTCGGATCCAACTCCCAATCAAGGAGAAGGCAAGGATCACCACAAGTTTGCTCCAGGCAGAGCCTCCCTGCAAAGGGGTCATAAAATGGCAATTCCCATTGTGTTCAAAAGCTGGTCAACTCCTGGCCAGCAGAGAACAGAGTAGATGTGACGGAAGGAGTGGATTTGCTGGAGGAAGGGTGTAAATTCCAGAGGACCAAGAGGTAACTCAGTCATGTGTGAGAGAAACGGAAGGAAGACAGCAGACTTCACTTGTGAAATATATTTCTCTTGTGAGATACCTTCACTATCTGAGTGCTAAATTTGTCTGAAAAGGTAAAGGTTCTCCTTGCAGATGTGTGCTAGTTGTTCCCGACTCTAGAGGGCAGTGCTCATATCCGTTTCAAAGCCGAAGAGCCAGCGCTGTCTGAAGATGTCTCTGTGGTCATGTGGCCGGTATGACTAAATGCCAAAGGCGCACGGAATACTGTTACCTTCCCACCAAAGGTGGTCCCTATTTACCTACTTGCATTTTTAACTTGCTTTTGAACTGCTCACTCCATTATGCAGCTCTAGGGATTCGAACCGTCAAACTGCCGACCTTTCTGATCTACAAGCTCAGCATCTTAGCCATTGAGCCACCGCGTCGTCTGTAGCTGTGAAATATTTTTTTTAAATTCTGCTTGAAAGAATAACCATGTTATATTTTTGCATTGGGGTTTGACTTGCAAGAAATCCAATATCTGGACTATGGCCACTAAAGTACAAAGCTTAACACTGCCCAACACACTGGCATATAGACATATGGAAAAGTTAAAAAGGCAAATGAAAAAACTAAAACACATTCTCACCAGCAATCAACACCCAGATAAACTGAGATTAATAACAAGATAACACTAGACAAACAATCAAACTGTAAACAGAAGCCTAATCAAGAAAGCACCAAAGTCTTTCATTCTGGTGGCAAATTTGGGGCAAGAGGGAATATTTAACCTATCCAACCTACGCTGTGGCACTGTGTTTTTCTGCCAATTTATGTCTCTTTGGCAAACGACCATATTCTGTATATCCTACCCTCCAAGTTGCAGCTGAATTCTTGGGCTAAACCTTGCTGACAGCTGCACAATCTTGTTTATTATTTCTCCCTTTCCTTTCTCGATTCCGGACTCCTTTGTATGCACAGCCAATCTTTTCCAAAACGCAGGAGTTTTCTCTCAAGCAATGCAGCATATTAATCCCAATGAAAGCAATGGCTCCTTATGCATATTTTATAGCCAGCAAATGAACTCATAAAAATTGTATGGACTGTAGACATTATGAAAAGCTATTGTATGATAATTTAAAGATTGCTTTGACCTGCAGGTACCACTTGAATATGATGAGGCATCGTGGTTTGTCAGTCTTCCTGCTGGGGAGGGCTCTTTTTTTCATCCCAACCACCCCCCTTTCTCCAGTTCCAGGCAGAAAATCTGTCCATATTCAGTCTCAGATATTACAGTAAAGCCTAACACCAAATAAAACTCTTACATTCTGCCTCAAGTTTGAACGTCCTTTGTGAGATGGAATTTCTGAGATGGACAAGCCAAAATAATATCATTTAAGAAGGCATTGTCTTACTACAATGAGAAAGTTGACTAGGTCAGTTTTGAAGGACTGTTCCACTTGCAGCTTAGATATCAACAGCTAAGAGAAATCAAGAGTCTGGTTCTATCCCTTTGAAACAAAAACAATCTTTATTTTTATACCAGACCTGGATTTCAAATAGAGGGCTATCTTTTTTATAACCAGGACACCTGATCACCCCTTCAGCTGCTAAAGGGGCCATTTATAGACCTCCGTCTCTTGTGATCTGCTGTAGCTTATTAAGGCTTTTTGTTGGTCTCCATGGGCTTCTATACTTCGGCTACAGGTAATTAGAAAAACTCAAGGGGGTTGTAGGTGACTCATTGCAGACTAAAGTGTATCGAGAATCACTGGGATGATTCAGGTGTTGGAGTAGGGAGATTTAGGTCAGATATTTAATAGCGATTTGGGGCTGATTGTTTTCTCTTCAGCCCAGTCTTCTTACTGTAGAGGAAAACCACAGTAAAAAGTGCAGTAGTCCTCTACTTACATCCATTTATTGAGTGACTATTCAAAGTTAGTCACTGAAACAAGTGACTCATAACCCATACTTATTCAGAGATAGAGAGGGAGGGAGGGAGCGAGAAAGAGGGAGAGAGAAAAAGAGAGAGAGAGGGAGAGATAAAGAGGATGAGCGAGGGGGAAAGAGAGGAAGGGAGGGAGAGGGAGAGAGAGATGGGGAGAGAAAAAGGAAGAGAGAAAGAGAGGCAGGGAAAGAGTTGAAGAGAGAGGAGAGGGAGAGAAAGAGGGAGGGAGGGAGACAGATAGAGAGATGGATGTAATATTAGCATTTCAAACCTGAGCTGCAGAATTTTGCACAAAGCTGATCTGAATTAACAGTGGCATCGCAAGTCTAGAAGCATAAGCTGTTTACTGGCAACATGTGTTTTGTTACTTCACATTGTACGGTGATAGGGGAGATCATAAAGATGCTACTTGCTTGCTCTCCTGATTGCTGCAATTATTTATTTAGCATTTAACATTATAGTGTTCTCCCTTTTGCAGAACAAAAGGGAGATGATAGAAGAGATAAAAGGCAAATGTGAGCAGTGACTATTATATAATGATGCGTAGTAAAAAAAAATCACGGCTAGGCACAGGCATAAGTGGGGAAGAGCTGAACTGAACTGAATCTGATTCCATCTCAGGCTTGCAGGGCTTGGTTGTTCTCTTGCAGACATTTTGTTACCCAACTAGGTAATGTCATCAGTGTGGTGTCTTATAAGTTCTGCAAGAGAAAGCACATAGGAGACCAGCTACTCCTGGTTTTGTCCGTTTCCAATTCAATTTGTGGAGATTGTTTTCAGTTACATTGGTCACATGATCTCTACAAATGGGATTCCTCAGTTGTGGGTCATTACGGGTGTCAAACTGTGGGATTCAAACCAGCAGTGGGATTCACTTGCCAGTTCGCAAATGTGATCACACATGCACAGCATCTTCTGTGCATGCTCAGTGCTCACGCATTATGTCGGGGCTGGTGGGCGGAGCCTCCCACAGCTGCCGCTACCAGTTCACCCGAACCAGAGAGAACCAGTTGAATTCCACTTCTGATTCAAACCCTCTACTAGGAACTGATTTCATAGACTTTTGCACTTTAGATGATTTCATAAAGTACCGTATTTTTCAGAGTATAAGATGCACCTTTTAACCTCAAAAAAGAGGCTGAAAATATGGGTGCATCTTATACACTGAGTACAGCATTTTTTGCCTCCCGAAACCCCGCCCCCTGCACCAAAATGGCATGCATAGCCTTTAGGAGCCTTGCAGAATGCTCCTGGATGCTGGGGAGGGCAGAAATGAGTGAAAAATGGGCCATTTAGCTCAATTTTGTCCCAACCCCACCCCGCAGGAGCACTCTACAAGCTTCCTAAAGGCTATTCATGCCCTCCCCACTTTTTTGGGGGAAAAACTGGGCCTGTTTTCGCAAGAAATGGGCCGTTGTTGGGAGGTCTGCAGAGTGCAAAAACTTTTTTTTTAATTTGCCTCTTCAAAATCTTGGTGTGTCTTATACCCCGAAAAATACGGTACATTAGCCTTAGGAGTTAATCTGCTGCTCCCTGGTTGCAGGAAGGAATAGACACAGAAGTTATCCAAAGGGAACATGTAATCTGCCTTCTCTTAGGCCAGTGATTTCCAGCCATGGCAATTTTCACACATATGAATTTCAACTTCCGGAATTCCATAGCCAGCGTGGTCATTAAGCAGAATTTTGGGATTTGAAGTCCATACATCTGGAAATTGATGTGGTTGGGAAGCATTACCTTAAAGAGTCAGAGCAGAGAGATACAGATACAGTGGTACCTTGGTACGCAACCACTATGAAGCTCATCAAATTTGTACTCAATGTATTTTAACGTGAAAATTTGTACTCATCATTTGTTTGGTGCTCAGTTCACAAACTAGAATTTGTCCATATCAGCAGCCTTGTGACTCACTACATTATTCCTTATGGAAACAGTTTGTTTGGTACTCATCATTTCTGGTACTCATCGTGTCTCCTGGAACCAATTAACGTTGAGTACTGAGGTATCATTGTATTCATTTTTATTGTTTGATTTGATTTCATTGGTATACAATTCAACCCTCAGAGATTCTGTTACATGATGTCATGTTCATATATATATATATAAATATGTATGTATGTATGTATGTATGTATGTATGTATGTATGTATGTTATATTTGTACTGATAAATAAATAAAGGGAGACTAGTATAGATCTATTTCGAGCTAATTAGCTCTCATCAGCTAGCCATACCCTTACTGGGATTTGAATATATATATAGTGTGTGTATGTGTGTGTGTGTGTGTGTGTGTGTGTGAAAGTCATGGAAAAACTTATGTAGTATGGTATGGCATCATGGAATATCTGTATCTCAGCTCTGATGGCATCATAAAGGAAATAGTACCCGTGCTTCGCGACTAAACTATGTGATCGGGCAATGCAGGAGAAATGCATTGTTCACTTCTGTTCAATCGATTGGCTCAGTGGTGGCCGGTGGATTGAAACACATAAGGGAATATCGCTCCTGCTCCCTTGAGTTTGGAAGCAGTTCCATAGGTGGAAGGCGCAGACTTTTTGGTGAGGTACTGCCGTTTAGTACTAAAAGGAGCCCCAGACTGCTCCTGAGTAAAAGAGTGGAACATCTGCTAGTTTGAACTGAGGTAACGGAATGTGAGGCAACTGGCAGTGGGAACAGAGTTCTTTTCAGGTAGGAAGAGGGAGTGGAATGTCTAACTCCTTAGCATTGGAGCGTGTTAGTATGAGGAAACTGGAAGTTGGAACAGAGTTCTTTTCAGGTGGGGAGTGAGAGTAGAACTCCTTAGCATCAGAGTGTATTAAATACTGTATAAGAAATACTGATGATCTGATGGTCATTTTGAAAAATCCTTTCTTAGCGAGCACCTAGAAGCTAAGAAGAACATACGTGCCAAACTTCAAGTTTGTAGGCTTTACAGTCCTGGAGATTTCGTGATGAGTGAGTGGCATTTGCCTTTTATGTATACAGATATACTTTTTCAATGGATGTGTGGCCTATAGCTTTGTGGTTTACACAAGAGTGTGCAAGAGTGCACAGCAGTGTAATTCCATGAGTTCCACAGCCAGCCAAGAGGTGAAATCCATCTGTCTTAAAGTTGCCATGATTGAAAAGCACTGCTGTACAGTAAAAACTAACCAATGTATCATCTCACCAATCTTTGTGGAAAGGCAGATGATTCTGTATGGTGATCACAGACATACATGGAGATACTCAGGTAAGAGAACCCAGTTCAGAGCATAGGTCAGGTGGGGCATGAGTCCAACAATGTGCATTGTGAGGATAGAAGCTGCACGTCTTGTGTGCAGCCTTATAACACAGGTATCAGTGAGCAGGGCTTGTATCACAACCTCTTGAAACTCTTCACACATCCACCTCCAAGATTAGGGATGGACCCCTTTGACCAAAGACCATCCATGCCGTGATCTTTATGGGCCATTCCTTCTTCAAATTATCTCTTCGATCAGCTTTATTATAATCCCAAATGTATAGAAGACTTCTTCTAAAACTGCTCCTTAGAAGACCAGATCCTGAAGATGAAACTCAAATACTTTGGCCACCTAATGAGAAGGAAGGACTTATTGGAGAAGAGCCTAATGCTGGGAAAGATGGAGGGCAAAAGAAGAAAGAGGCGACAGAGAATGAGGTGGCTGGAAGGAGTCACTGAAGCAGTCGGCATGAGCTTAAGTGGACTCCAGAGGATGGTAGAGGACAGAAAGGCCTGGGGGAATGTTGTCCATGGGGTTGCGATGGGTCGGACACAATTTCGCAACTAACAACAACAATAAAATGTATCGAATGGAAACTTTTAAATGAAGAGAGCTAGATTGGTCTACTGGTTAAGACACCCAGCTAGAAACCAGGAGTTGGTGAGTTCTAATCCTGCCTGGGTGATTTTGGGATGGTCACTCTCTCTCAGCCCAACCCACTTCACAGGATTGTTGTTGTGAGTAAACTAGGAGGAGGAAAGAATACAGTATTGGGTATATTTGCTGCCTTGTGTTATTAACAAAGGGGGGATTTTTTTTAACAAAAATGTTTTAAAAATGCTCCGGTTTGTTTTTCAGGGATTATTATATAACCATGGTGAAGTGGGCAACCAGTACCAAGTTTGCAGTCAACTGGCTAAATAGAGCCCAGAATTTCTCCATTCTGACTCTCTGTGATGCAACCACAGGCGTCTGCACAAAGGTATATATTTGAATTATTATTATTTTCCCGTGAACGAAGGCTGCTTTTTCGTTTTAATTCCCAAAGTATACAATCAAACAAATAAATAAGGAAAATCCTCTACTAGCATCTAAACAATTCCTTTTTCTATGGTACTAATGGTTAGTTTTCATTTTTCAAGTCTGAAAATGGAATATAATGGAAAATACATAACACTGAAAAGAAAAAAAATATAACCAGTCTTGACAGTTCTATCCATAGAGATTCCCCCCACCCCACCTTAAGGTGCATCATGCAATTTTGCAGCTGCTTTTGATTCAAGGATATTACAACACACAAGTTTTTGTTTAAAAAAGTAAAGGTAGTCCTTGCCTTACGACTAATCACTTAGCAACTGTTTGCCATTATGATGGACCTCTCTGGGACTACAGAATTTGTATTTGCAGAATTGAATTGAATTGAATTCTTTATTGGCCAGGTGTCATTGGACATACAAGGAATTTGTCTTCGGTGCATAAGCTTTCAGTGTTCATAAAAGTTATAAGTGATAAATCATGATAGAATAGAATAGAACAGAACAGAACAGAACAGAATTCTTTATTGGCCAAGTGTGATTGGACACACAAGGAATTTGTCTTCAGTGCATAAGCTTTCAGTGTACATAAAAGTTATAAGTGATAAATCATGATGGAATAGAATAGAACAGAACAGAACAGAATTCTTTATTGGCCAGGTGTGATTGGACACACAAGGAATTTGTCTTCAGTGCATAAGCTTTCAGTGTACATAAAAGTTATAAGTGATAAATCATGATAGAATAGAATAGAACAGAACACAACAGAACAGAATTCTTTATTGGCCAGGTGTGATTGGGCACACAAGGAATTTGTCTTCAGTGCATAAGCTTTCAGTGTACATAAAAGTTATAAGTGATAAATCATGATAGAATAGAATAGAACAGAACAGAACAGAACAGAATTCTTTATTGGCCAGGTGTGATTGGACACACAAGGAATTTGTCTTCAGTGCATAAGCTTTCAGTGTACATAAAAGTTATAAGTGATAAATCATGATAGAATAGAATAGAACAGAACAGAACAGAACAGAACAGAATTCTTTATTGGCCAGGTGTGATTGGGCACACAAGGAATTTGTCTTCAGTCCATAAGCTTTCAGTGTACATAAAAGTTATAAGTGATAAATCATGATAGAATAGAATAGAACAGAACAGAACAGAACAGAACAGAACAGAATTCTTTATTGGCCAGGTGTGATTGGACACACAAGGAATTTGTCTTCAGTGCATAAGCTTTCAGTGTACATAAAAGTTATAAGTGATAAATCATGATAGAATAGAATAGAACAGAACAGAACAGAATTCTTTATTGGCCAGGTGTGATTGGACACACAAGGAATTTGTCTTCAGTGCATAAGCTTTCAGTGTTCATAAAAGTTATAAGTGATAAATCATGATAGAATAGAATAGAATAGAATAGAACAGAACAGAACAGAATTCTTTATTGGCCAAGTGTGATTGGACACACAAGGAATTTGTCTTCAGTGCATAAGCTTTCAGTGTACATAAAAGTTATGTGATAAATCATGATAGAATAGAATAGAATAGAACAGAACAGAATTCAAGTGTGATTGGACACACAAGGAATTTGTCTTTGATCAAAGTCATCATAAATACATTCATCATGAATCATAAGATACAACACTTCATGATAATCATAGGATACTAAATAAGCAATCAAAATCATACTAGGAAACTAAATAAAACATTATAAACTGTAAAAGTACAAGCAACAAGGTTATAGTAATAAGTAAAAAGAAGATAGGTAACAGGAAGGATGAAAATAATAATAATAATGCAGTCTTAGTAAGTAGTTTGATAGTGTTAGATAGTGTTAGAGGGAATTATTTGTTTAGCAGAGTGATGGCATGTGGGAATAAACTGTCCTTGTGTCTAGTTGTTCTAGTGTGCAGTGCCCTTTAGGATCCTTTTGAGGGTAGCAGTTGAAACAATTTATTTCCAGAAAGGGAGGGGTCTGTAGGTATTTTCACAGCTTTCTTTTTGACTCAAAGTTACGATGGTTAGTCCCTCCCTCCTGCAGCCATGTGACCAAATTTTAGGTTCTCAGCAACTGTATTCATGGTCATTTGCAGCATCCCACAGTCACACAACCAAATTTTACTATGGTTTGCTGGAAACCAGCATTTACTCCCAGTTTTCAGCGAAACCATCCGTAGCAAACCCTGTTAATGTTAGCCGTTCACGGGCACGTTACACTGCAGCTTTACACCTGCAGCGTTTGCTCAACAACCACCGTAAAAAAAGGGGTCATAAAGTCATTTTATGACCACCAGCATAACGTACTTGTGATGGGGAAGCTCCATTTTATAAATCACCCCTACTTTGCAGATTTTCCTGTAATTTGCACTCTGCTCCAAAGGATGTACATGAGATTTAGGAAGGAGCCATCCCGTGAAAAATACGTGTGTACCTTTCAATCCAACCCCTGAAAGATAAGCATATCTTTGTGTTAACTCCCAGTGTTTGGATTAAGTATTATCATTTTTATCACATGGCGGACCTCAGCCATTGCAACGATAGGATATAGTAGGAGTGTCAAACTCGATCAGGGTTGTGTTTGACCTCAGGGGGACCAGGGTGGGTGTGACCAGCTCGATGTCATTTGTGTTGGGGGCGCCTGTGGTCACCCAAGCACTCTGCCAGGGAAACGGGCTCCCGAGTTCCGTTTCTGACTGCGACTGCCTCCTGCAGCCCTCTGCCAGCAAAAATGGCTCTATTTTTGCTAACAGAGTATTATAGGAGGCGGTTGTAGCTGGAAATGGAGCTCGCCTTCCCGCAGCCTTCCTGAGCTCTGTTTTCGCTGGCAGAGGATCTGGCCCACGGGCCTTGAGTTTGACACACCTGTGAGATAGGAATCAAGTCCTCCATGCAAACATCCATTCTTACAGCGGCCCTATTTACCTGCTGTTGTGACGATCCTTTGGATCATCCTCGGTTCCTAGTGACCACATGGTGCAATTTTGTTGGCCATATTTTCAGAAATACTTTACTTTTGTCTTCTTCCTCTCTTTTTCCTGAGAGAGAAGGGCTGGCCCAAGGCCACCCAGCTGATTTGATGCTCTTCCTAAAATGTCATTCACTACCACACCAAATTAGATCTTTTTAAAATAGATTTGGGTCAAAGTTTGGATTGGAGAAAATCCAGATCAGATGCTGTTGGTTCACTTCCATAAGGCGACTGTCTATCAGTCTGCCTGTTTCTCTAATTCCTCAAACAATAAGACACTTTGAATGAAAAAAAAAAAAACCAAAACTACTGGCTTAAGCATCTCCTGAAGACCACCCAGAAACTTCAACTGATCCAAAACATAGTACAGGTAATCCTCGGCCTACATCAGTTCGTCTTGTGACCATCCAAAGTTACAATGGCACTGAAAATAGTGAATCATGACCATTTTTCACACTTATGACAATTGCAGCATCCCAGTGGTCACATGATTTACATTCAGGTGCTTGACAACTGACTCATATTTATGACAGCTGCAGTGTTCAGGAGTCATTTTGCAACCTTCCGACAAACAAAGTCAGTGGAGAACCTAAGTTTCATTTAACAGCCATGTTACTAATTTAACAACTGCAGTGATTCACTTAACAAAGGTGGCAAGAAAAGTAGTAAAACGGGACAAATTCACTTCACAAATTTTTCACTTGACAGCATACATTTTGGGCTCAGTCGTGGTCGTAAATTGATGTGCTGTGCTGTGATGGGTGAACCTAGTTTTCCCATATTACACCTCTGTTGTATGAGCAGCACTTACAGTGGTGGTTCTGGATGCTGCTACTGCCAGTTCGCTCAGGGATGTGCCCCCTGCGCGCTTGATGTGAGCTATGCGCCCATGCACAGTACTATACAAAATGATTGCGCATGCGCAGAAGCAAGAAAACAAGATGGTGGTGCCTATAGTGCCGCCGGGAAAACCAGTTCAGGGGCGTGGCAGGCCGAGTTACTACCTACTCCGCTGAACCGGGCCAAACTGGTAGGAAGCCACCTCTGCAGCACTGGTTTCCAGTTTCTTTCTGGGGGCACTTCAAGGTGATTATCTATCACCTTTAAAGCTCTACGTGGCACAAAGTCAGATTATCTGCAGGATCTTATTTCTTGAAGAATACCCACCCACGTACGGTGGGCACACTTCTAGACCCTTCCTCTCAATATTGCCATATGATAAGAGCTAGGAAGGCTGCCTTTTCCATGATAGTCCCTGCTCTTTGAAATACTCTGCCCCCTTAATGTTTGGTGTACCCTCGCTTTCCTAGCCATCTGTCAAGCCTTAAAGACCCAATTTTGCCCCCCAAACACTGGGAGAAAATGAGGTGACTGTATGTCAGCAGATAGACTTGGTGCCAGGTTTTAGTCTGTATGCATTTGGTTCAGGGGTGAAATTCAGTCGGTTCTGACAGGTTCTGGAGAACCAGTAGCAGAAATTTTGAATAGTTTGAAAAACCAGCAAATACCACCTCTGGCTGTCCCCAGAGTGGGGTGGCAATGGGGATTTTGCAGTATCCTTGCCCTGGAGTGTGGTGGCAATGGGGATTTTGCAATATCCTTGCCCTGGAGTGTGGTGGCAATGGGGATTTTGCAGTATCCTTGCCCTGGAGTAGGGTGCGGATGGGGATTTTGTAGTATCCATCCCCCTGGAGTGGGGTGGGAAAGGGGATTTTGCACTATTCTTCCCCTGGAGTGGGGTGGGAATGGAGATTTTGCAGTATCCATCCCTCTGGAGTGGAGTGGGAAAGGGGATTTTGCAATATCCTTCCCTCTGGAGTGAGGTGGAAATGGGGATTTTGCAGTATTCATCCCTCTGGAGTGAGGTGGGAATAGAGATTTTATAGTATCCTTCCCCTCGAGTAGGGTGGGAAAGGGGATTTTGCAGTATTCTTCCCCTGGAGTGGGGTGGGAATGGAGATTTTGCAGTATCCATCCCTCTGGAGTGGAGTGGGAAAAGGGATTTTGCAATATCCTTCCCTCTGGAGTGAGGTGGAAATGGGGATTTTGCAGTATTCATCCCTCTGGAGTGAGGTGGGAATAGAGATTTTGCAGTATCCTTCCCCTCGAGTAGGGTGGGAAAGGGGATTTTGCAGTATTCATCCCTCTGGAGTGAGGTGGGAATAGAGATTTTGCAGTATCCTTCCCCTCGAGTAGGGTGGGAAAGGGGATTTTGCAGTATTCATCCCTCTGGAGTGAGGTGGGAATAGAGATTTTGCAGTATCCTTCCCCTCGAGTAGGGTGGGAAAGGGGATTTTGCAGTATTCATCCCTCTGGAGTGAGGTGGGAATAGAGATTTTGCAGTATCCTTCCCCTCGAGTAGGGTGGGAAAGGGGATTTTGCAGTATTCTTCCCCTGGAGTGGGGTGGGAATGGAGATTTTGCAGTATCCATCCCTCTGGAGTGGAGTGGGAAAGGGGATTTTGCAATATCCTTCCCTCTGGAGTGAGGTGGCAATGGGGATTTTGCAGTATTCATCCCTCTGGAGTGAGGTGGGAATAGAGATTTTGCAGTATCCTTCCCCTCGAGTAGGGTGGGAAAGGGGATTTTGTAGTATTCATCCCTCTGGAGTGGGGAAGGAAAGGGGATTTTGCAGTATCCTTCCCCTGGAATGGAGAGGGAATGGAGATTTTGCGGCATCCTTCCCCTGCCACACCCACCAAGCCATGCTCACAGAACCAGTAGTAAAAAAAATTGAATTTCACCACCGTTGTAATATGGTTTTTATGTTTATTTTTATTTTTGATTGGGAACTGCCCTGAGTTGTCTATAAGATAGGTCGCTGTGTAAATGTTTTAAATAAATAAATATCTCCATGGATAACTGCTGAGCTGTAAATGCATTCCCTTGTTTAACTAGGGAACAGCACTAGTTTAACAAGAGTCAAGACCAAGAATAGCTTGAGTATTTGCCTTCCTCTAAAGCCTGCTCAGATGTTTAATCTCTTCTTGCTCATTCGCCGTTGGAAGGGAGTCAAATTGCTTTCTGCACTGATGAGTAAAATATAATAAATGCAAAATATAGCATAATACTTTAATTATGTTTCTTCGTTTCAGAAACATGAGGATGAAAGCACAGCCTGGCTACATCGGCAGGTAATAGAAGATATTTTTTTTTAATGGGATCAGTGTTCTTTGACTTTACAAAAGAAAATAATATTTTCACCAATGGAAATGTTATATTGTTTTCATTACAGCAAGGATTATATTTATACAGATATGAAGATTTAAGAGAAATATAAACTCACACTTCGTTGCAGATTAATTGTGGTTTTGAAAGCGTTTTGATTTCATTCTGTAAAGAGAACTGCAAAGGTTTGAAAACAGCCACAGAGCTTTCAAATGTTCAGCAAACTATTTTCAATCCAATTGCTGTTCTAAATGCACAATTTGAAAATTGATCTTGATCCTATCACACAACTCAGGAGATCAATGTTATGATTGGTTCTAATGGAGACACTTTCCCCTAGAAGTCTCTGCATTCCTTTTAATGCTTTATAAGCATTAGGTAAAGGTAAAAGTTCCCCTCGCACATATGTGCTAGTCGTTCCCAACTCTAGGGGGCAGGGCTCATCTCCATTTCAAAGCCGAAGAGCCAGTGCTGTCCGAAGACGTCTCCATGGTTATGTGGCCGGCATGATTAAACGCCAAAGCCGCACGGAACACTGTTACCTTCCCACCAAAGATGGTTCCTATTTTTCTACTTGCATTTTTAACGTGCTTTCGAACTACTAGGTTGGCGGAAGCTGTGACAAGTAACAGGAACTCAGTCCGTTACGTGATGCTAGGGATTCAAACCGCTGAATTGCCGACCTTTCTGATCAACAAGCTCAGCATCTTAGCCACTCAGCCACCGTGTCCCTATATAAACATTAGAGCTGGAATATTTGATGTACTTTCCAGTTATATATTCGAAATTCATAAAATCTCTTTGATAACATGTATTCTACAGACTGGTATCAAATATGAATGCAGTGGCTGGGCAGAAACACACTCAAACATACACAGCCTCTGAGCAAGTTTTTGACTTCTGGTGACTGCCTGGAAAAATCCTTGCAGTTTTCCTGGAAAGATTTTGGAAGCAGTTTGCCATTAACTCTTTCCTGGGTCTTAAAGAGTGTGACTGGCCCAAGGTCAGCCACCTGGCTTTGTGCCCAAGTCAGGACTAGAACTCAGAACTTCCTGTTTCTAGCCTGATGCCCTCTCCACTACACTAAACTGGTTCTCCGTGACCCATAGAGGTAGTCTTTGCTTAGCGGCCACTTGCTTAGTTGTTGCGGCAAAGTGGGGCAAGAAACCTCAGTCAGCCAGAGATGGGGCGTGAGACCACAAGGTGCAAGAGAAAACAGGTTTATTGATGCATCAGAGTTCAGAGCGTTAACACAGCAAAGTCTGAACTGCCCTGGGTAGGCCCAGGACAGGGGTTTTATACCCACCTGGATTCAGGGGGTTTACACAGGCGTGTTCTTCTTAGGAAAAGGAGGTGCAAGGGGAGTTTACATATCGGATTCATCATTATTGCACATTTTACAGTAATATGTTTGAAATGTACTTTTGGAAGATTACAGAAAGAGAAGTGAAAAAGTTAGCATTAGCAATCTCTCGATACTAAGGTTTATTAATACGCTAAATGGCAGTTTCAATCTGTTTCCTTCTGTGCCCAACTCGTGAAGCATGTTGCAACTTATGTTTTAGTAAGATTTGTAATACCTCTTAAGCAAGCTACAGAAGTCCTTTTAATATGTAGACCTAATTGAGCCTTTTATCAAGGAGTCTGGGGGCTCCTATACCCATCAGGTAGGGGGGTTCTCTACCTGCTGCCTCATAGTGACAGTTTGAAGTCAAAATTGCAAATCATTGCAATACCCGCATGGTCATATGATTGTGCTATGGGTGCTTTGCAGCTGGTTATCTACGCGAAGTGGAGCTGATTGTAATCTCAAATGTTCTCTACTACAGGTAGTCCTCGAGTTACAACCACAATTGAGCCCAAAAATGCTAGCTGAGATATTTGTTAAGTGAGGTTTGCCCCATTTTACAACCTTTTATGCCACAGTTGTAAAGTAAATCGTTGTAGTTGTTCAATGAGTAACATGTCTGTTCAATGCATCTGGCTTCCCCCGTTGATTTTACATGTCAGAACAAGAGTTACAAAGGTGATCGCATAACTCCAGAACCAGAGGTGGGTTCCTACCAATTTGACCCGGTTCAACCAAACCGGTAGTGGTTTGTGGCCTGGGTCGCTGGAACCAGCAGCAAACCAAGCCTGCCACGCCCTGAACATGTTGTTCTATGGGGGCCACCATCTTGATCTCCGTTTCTGCGCATGCGCAGAACAATCGTAATTGTACAAATTTAAATTTTTTTTTACATTTTGCGTACGTGCAGACCTATTTTTGTGCAAATGTGCACATAGTTTTGCACGCACCGAACCGGCAATAATGCCAGGAGCAACCCACCCCTGTCCAGAACACTGCAACAAATGGTGGGTTTCAAATTTTTTTAGAACCTCTTCTATAGGTGTGGCCTGCTTTGTGGGAATGGCTTGACGGCCATGTGACCAGGTGGGAGTGGCTTGCCAGCCATGTGACCGGGTGGGCGTGGCCAAGTTGTAAAATGTGGTAAAACTCACTTAACAACGCACTTGCTTAGCAACCAGAATGTTGGCTCAGGAACTTTGGCATTTGAAGTATACAAGTCTTAAAGCTGTCAAGTTACAAGACCCTTGCACCCCTAAGCCTTTAGAAAAAAAAAACCCAGGGGTGTTCAAACTTGACAGCTTTAAGACTTGTGGACTTCAACTCCCAGAATTCCTCCTCCAGTCATGTTGGCTCAGAAACTCTGGCATTTTAAGCACACAAGTCTTAAAGCTGTCAAGTTATAAGACCCTTGCACCCCTAACCCTTTAGGGGAAAAAAAACCCAGGGGTGTTCAAACGTGACAGCTTTAAGACTTGTGGATTTCAACTCCCAGCATTCCTCCTCTCGCTCTTCATCTTGATGATGTGTGGACAGGTGGGGGGAGGGAGCTGGAACCGGTTCTAAACGGCACTGTAGATTTGTAGAATCTCTTCTATAGAAGAGGTTAGAACTGGCAGGAACCCACCCCTGACTGCAACCGACATAAAAAGGAGCTGCTGATTGTCTGAATTTTGATCACATGACCATGGAGATGCTGCAATAGTCATAACTGTGAAAAACAGTCATAAATCTTTTTTCAGTGATGTTGTAGCTTCACACATTAAACAAATTATTGTGAGTTGAGGACTATCTATATGCTGCATTTTCATTTGAAATATTTTTATAAAACAGTAACAACAACAACTAGTATTTCATTAAGGGTTGCGAATCATTGAGATGTCTCAATTCCTGAGTGGGGATTATGAAACTTGGGATCGGCAACCCAAGCTACTACTCACACATTCATTTTTTGATGCCTTGAATGCCAAAGAAAAATTACTGCATGTTGTAGCTCTGCTGGCAGCAGACTCCGACAATGACGAAGTTGGGGAGGAATTTGGGTGAATATTGGAGTCTGGGGAAGGCTCTGGTGGATGATCTGCATCAGATGGAGAGATAGAGCCAGGGCCTTCTGACATTTCCCAGCTACCGGAGAGACAGCTGCCTTTGGAGGCTAATATGAGTGAGGAGGAAAAACAGCTGGGGCCTGTTCCAGATGCACATATGCAAAGAGTGGTTAGGAGAGGTGAACAATGGAGGACAAGGAGTTGGCTCAGAGAACAAAGTACAAGTGGACACTGAATGGCCCCTCCCTGGTTGGGAAATAAACAGAAGGAAAGGGGAGTGGTTGTCATAGGAGACAACAGTTTGTATTTCTGAAGATTTTGCTCATTGTGTTTTGTGCCACAAAGATGGCTTGCCAGAACTTAATTTTCAGCCTTCCAGCTAGGAGCTCATAACCTTGCAGTTATCGCAAGGAACTGATAAGGTCTGTACTACAGTTAACTCCTTGCAGGACTCTTGCCTGGACTTTTCAGTGGGTGAATGCAATGAATTCACAAGAGGTAAATAGAGGGATTTTTTCATGACAAGGAGTCTGTTTCTTGCTTCTGCCAAGACTGTGTCAAAACACTGCATGTGTTTGGATTTTGCAAAGAAGGTTTAGCAGCAACCTCTAAAATATAAACAAATTTGGTCCAGTAACTACAGCTCTTAGCACATTATTTTTGTCAGAAATGGAGGATGGAACTGTAGTCTCCTTTAAAGTAGATGTGAGGTGTCTTCTGGCTATTTCTGTGTAGACCTCTGTACGTGTGTCTGAAGCTTTTAAAAAATTTGGCCGGAAGACAACATCTTTGAAGATCAAGGTGCTTCAGGTGCCCTCAAATCTCTTCAGGGCTCCTTCCTTTGATAAAGGGTCCTACTAAAATCAAAAAGAAAACCAGATCTATTTTATTAATGAGTAGCTAGAGCAGGATCCTTAGATACTCTATTGCATGATGATTTAGTTCAGTTTGTAGCTACCACGGAAGAGACGCACATTCTCAAAGAATGAGAATTGACTCTGCTGCATTTGACATGAATCTCTCTTCCCCCCTCTCCCTCTCTCTCCCTCTCCTTCTTCCTGTCTCTCTCCCTCCCTTCCCCTCTCTCTCCCTCTCTCTTTCCTTCCCCCTCTCTCCCTCTCCCTCCCTCTCCCCACTCTTTCCTTCCCTCCCCCTCTCTCCTTTCCCCTCTCTCCCTTTCCCCCTCACCCTCTCTCTCTCCCCACTCCCTCTCCCTCTTTCCCCTCTCCTCTCCTTCTTGCTACCTGTTTTATATCATTCTTATAAACTTCATTTGCACCTTCTCCTTGTTTTGCAGAATGAAGAGCCCATCTTTTCTAAAGATGGCAAGAAGTTCTTTTTTGTCCGAGCCATTCCCCAAGGGGGACGAGGCGAGTTCTACCATATTGCCATGTCATCATCTCAGGTGAGTCTGCTTTTGTGGAGCAGGTGGGTAAGATTAAAATAAATATGCCTAAATTCTTATGACAGGATAGATTGTCTGCAGCTAAATCAGGCTCAGAATGCCCTCTGCCCAAGCAAAGCAATATCAGACTATGACCCAAAGTTTTGTGGAAGGAAAGCTGGTTTGTTACTGGTGGAAGTTGAAGGCCCTGTTGACCAGAAGGATTTGCAGGTAGTCCTCGCTTAGTGACCCAAGTCATAACCAACCCCCAAAAAACTACTTATGATGCAGATTTGAAGTTCCAAAGCTCACTCTCTTTCTCTCCCACAGTCATGTGATTGCATTTTAGGCCATTGGCAACTATTTATGGCCATTTGCAATGTCCCACAGTTCCCAAAATTTGCTTCTAGTTTTTCACCAAAAAAAATGCCCATTGCAATCAGTGTTTAATTAACAATCACCCCCCCAAAAAAATCATAAACCCAGGATGAACACATGATGACCCGCTAAGCACCCAGCATGATTTATGACAGTCATTCTCAATAAGTTGATGAACATGGTTTTCTCCTCAAAAACCACATAGGGCTGAAAGCAGTGGTGGGTTTCAGCCAGTACGGCCCAGTACGGCCGTACTGGTAGTAGCCGGGAGCAGCGGCCACCGTACGGTGGCATAGCGTGCGGCACCTGCACGACCTCCGACAAGCAGCTGGGTGTCGCAGGGGTGGTGGAGTGTCCGTGCATGCACAGCATGCATTCACGACCAGGCTGGCCGGCCCCGTGCGCAGTGTACCAGTAGCGACAGGGAGAGGAACCCACTACTGGCTGAGAGAGAAAGAGGAATTACCACAAGTCACCAGCCAGTTTTCATGCCTAAGTAGGGGCTAGGACTCACAGTCTATAAGCTTCTTGGAAGAGACAAAAATACAACAAATGCCAAAGTAGAATAAATACATTATTATGATTAGCCATCCTGGGAGGAAAATGTGAACAAATGTATTTTGTTCCCATTTTAATAGAATTTACTATTCACACTTCTGAAACCACTGTAGCAACTGTAATGTAATTCTTTCCACTTCTCTGACTTTTGCAGTGGAACTCACCAATTATTAATGCATTCAAAAATGTGTATGTTAAGTTATGTAAAGAACAGTCAGGGGCACTACAGTTTAATGTGTTAAAAATTTAATAATTGGTTGATGGTCCTCGGATCTCATCAAGTAAGACTCAAATAGTCTCTCTTTTTTTCGGAAAAAAGCTGTTGAATTTGGGGCATAATTAGAACAAAAATGTGAATTTAGTATCCTCTCTCTTGCTGCTATTTAAATATTATTTCTGGGAATTTGAGAAAGTCAAAAAGTATCAGAGCCCAAGAAAATCTGCTTTAGTTTTTATAACAGGGTTGCTCTTCAGATATTTCCCTGAGCTTACACAGGCAGTCCTCAATTTATGATCTTGTTTAGTGACCATTCAAAATTACAATCAACCCAAAAATGGGAACTTACAATCCGGATTCAAAATTCTGCCAGTTGAGCCTACAGTACTATCTTTACCAGGAATGGGGCTGCTGGGGGTTCGCACAGGTTCAGGTGAACCTCTAGCAAAGATTCTGCGTGGTTCGGTGAACCCCCAAATCTCACTCCTGAATGGCCCCGCTCACCCCTCCCCTCCCAGAAGTCTCCATGTGGCCCATTCATCATGCCAGGTAAGTGCAGGGCCTGGGCAGAGGCTCAGGGAGGGGGAAAACGGGCCTACTGGAGGTTCCGGAAGTCCAAAAATGGCCCTGTTTCTGGTCTCTGGAGAGCCTCAGAAGCCTGGGGGAAGAGGTTTTCGCCCTCCTGGAGGCTCGAGGAAAGCCTCCGGAGCCTAGGGAAAGCGAAAAACTCTGCCCCCAGGCTTCTGAGGCCCTCCAGTGAAGGACTGGCCCGCAATGAATCTGCCAGTGAAAATGGAGCTAGGGAAGGCTGCCTGCAGCCCTTGTGAGCTCCTTTTTCACTGGTAGAGGATTGCAGGAGGCCGTCCCAGCCAGAAACGGAGCTCGAGAGCCCGTTTTTGCTGGCCGAATGCTCAGGCTACTCAGCTGCCCCAACGAGTGACATTGAGCTGGCCACGCCCACCCAGGACCCCCGAGATCAAACACAACCCTAATGTGGCCCTCAATGAAATCGAGTTTGACACCCCTGCTCTTGAATATGGAATATGTTTATTTCAGGCATAAATTCAAGGCCCTTTATTTACATGGCATTTATATTTTAAGACTGTTATAGACTGCATAATGCTATTTTTCAGACTGCGGTAGAAAATTTCAGGGGATGTGTTTGTAAAAAAAAAAGGTAAATCTAATTTTCAGGGATAAGAGGTTGTGTGCTAAATCTTTCTGAAGTCCTGCTTTTCTTCTTTTTCTTGGCAGCCCAATAGCAGCAATGACAATTTACAGTCTATTACATCGGGTGACTGGGATGTGTCCAAAATTTTGGGCTATGATGAGAAGCAGCATAAAATGTAAGTAATTTTTTTTGCAGTAAAGGAAGCTGATCTTTTTTTTCCCCCTTTAACAAAGTCAGCGGTATTGTATCACTGATTTACATATGATAACATGATCAGTGGAAAGCATCTGTGTCAGTCAGCTTTCCAAAAGATGCCCTAATTAATTCATTAGCCTCGAGCCAAGTTTCAAGAGAAATCCAGTCATTTATTAGGATCACCATTTTGGCAGGACCTCTTTGCAAGTCAGATCTGAGCCTCATTTGAATTATAGCTGAACTTTACCCCTGTTCCTTCCCTTCCCCCTCCAGTCTATGTCATAAATCACATTTCCCAACGAGGCGCACCCCTCCCAAGCCTGCTGTAGTAATCTGAGATCCAACTCTAGCCAAAAGTATGCATGGAATGCACTCCTCCCATTTCCTCACCATGGCAAATTTATGAGTTGGCATTCTGCTGAAAGCCAAAAATGTGTATTGGTTTTACTTTGGTTGTGATGAAAGTCCCAATCTGTGAAATGAGCATAGGAATCACAGGTTGTTATGTAGACCCTCCTGTTTCCATAGGGCCATTGAAATAATTTCTAATGCATATGGAATGGGAAGATCTGAATTGACAGTAGTGGACAAGAAAATGAGCGAGCAGCTGAACGGGCCAATGCAATCTAGGACTTCATTAAAATTGCATTGCATTCAACTTATGGGGTTAATTCTATCCTGGAATTCATCCCCTATGAGCAATAATTTGAGGGAAGAAGCAAGTTTACATTACAAAAGCATTTTAAAAATATCAATTAGTTATACAATTATCATTATATAACACTAACATAGTAAAAGGGTTGGATCAATTCCCTGCTTTGGGACAAGTTAAGCCCCATAAATTGAATTAATAAGAGGAAGATTCAGACTGAACTTTAGGAGGAATTATGTGATAGCAATAAATATTATTTTCTGGAGATTTTTAAATGATGACTGGAAGACCTCTTCCCCTAGAATGGCTAAGCAAATTCCTGCATTGAACAGGGGGTTGGATTTTATGACCTCTGGGTTCACTTGCAACACATGCATTTTTTTTTTATTCTGTGACATTTCAAATAAAAGAAGCACTTTGGATATATCTTATTTGCCCTTTGATCTTTGTGCAGAACTGATCCGGTTGTCAGAAAAGAAAATGTAATGGATTTCCAGACTTTTTTTTTTGTTAAAAGTTGTATTAAAATGCGTTGGATGATATAATTCCTTGTGTCTGAAATGCCTTAATTTGGGGAGAAGAATGAGAGCTGTTAAAGACGATTCATTGCTGAAACATCAATCTTGCTAAGGCAGCAGTTTAAATCGGTACAATGGAAATGTTATTTTTCTGTCGCTTTGATCAACATTGAGATTCTGTGTCAGTTTCATCCGACAGCTGGAAAGCCGTGACTAATTTGGAAAGCATAATTGCACGTGACTATATTTAATTGCTTGATTTCCATGTTATTTTGACAAATGTGTTCAAATATAGTTCATGGATATGTTGCCCTCAAATGTGAAATAGCTACCATCCAAGTACAGCTTTAGCCACACAAAAGAAGAAGAAGAAGAGTTTATGATTTCAACCATCCATATAGACCCATAATTTAGAAAATGCAATATAGAGAAATCAGGAGCACAATTTGGTAGGGTGCTAGAAAACGGAGCATTGGTAGACAGAGAGGCTCAATGAAGATAGAATGGAGTGAATTTAAATGATGCTACAGTTTAAGCAATGCACGTAAGTCCTTGATATACAACAAAGGCTGCGACCAGAAATTCCATTGCTAAGTAAGGGAGTTGATAAGTGAGTCACCCCAATTACATTGCTGTTTTGCCACAGTTGTTAAGTGAGTCCTGCAGTTGTTGTATTGCATGCAGGGCTTCCTCCATTGACTTTCCTTATTGGAAGCCAGCTGGAAAGGACACAAATGGCGATCAACACACACACACACACACACACACACACACACACACACAAGGACGGACGGACAGAAGGACAGACATTGCAACCATCATAAATAATGCCAGTTGCAAAGTGCCTGAATTTTGATCATGGGAATTCTGTGATGGTTGTAAGTGGAAGGATTGGTCATAAGCCACTTTTTTTTCCGTGCCACTGTAACATCGAACAGTCACTAAACAAGTGGTCATAAGTTGAGGAACACCTGCAGCTACACTTTTTCTATCTTTTTTACTATCATATAAACCGCTAGAGCAGGGGTGACAAATTCAAGGCCTGCGGGGTGCTTAGAGCTGGTCCGAGAGGCCACTCTGGAAACAGCAAAGAACTGCACCGCACTGCCTCTGCCAGCAAAAACGGAGTTCAAGAGGGCCGCACACGACTCTCCCAGGCTCCATGTTTGGCTGTGAAAGCCTCCTGCAGCCCTCTGCCAGAGAAAATGGAGCTCGTGGGGAGGGGTTCCATGCAGCCTCCCCTGGCATCATTTTCTGCTGCAATGGCCTCCTACAAAGGTCTGCCATCAAAAACGGAGTTTGGGCGGCCCCCTGAGCTCTGTTTTCGCTGGCAGAGGACTGCAGGAGGCTGCCACGGGCGAAAACGGGGCCAAGCTCCAATTTTGCTGGCAGAGGGTTGCAGGTGGGCGTATGCGACCCCCACCCCCTCAGACTCCATTTTCCCTGGCAAAGGGCTAGGAAAACAAACTAAAAGCAAAGCAAAGCAGAAGGAGAAATGTTTCCCCCTTTTCCACTTGAGCATCTAAGAAGGGACAGGAAAGGAGAAAGGGAAAGAGGAAAGATGAAGAAGGAAAGATGGGAAGAGAGCAAGGAAGGAAAAATAAGGAAAGGGGAAGGAAGAAGAAAGGAGAATGAAGAGGAAGGGAGGGAGGGAAGGAAGGAAAGGAAGGAAGGAAGGAAGGAAGGAAGGAAGGAAGGAAGGAAGGAAGGAAAGGAGAGATTATAATGAGAGGGAGGGAAGGTATGAGGGAAGTCCTGCCCTTGGCCACCACAGGTGCCCCTGAAACAAGTGATGGCCACCCCCACTCCACCCCCACCCCCCCTGAGATCAAACACAACCCTGATGTGGCCGGCAATGAAATCAAGTTTGAAATAGTTATACAAAACGGGAGACAGAAATGAACATTTGGGAAGTACTGAAGAAAGGGAAAACCTAAAATCACCCACTTTTTTTTTCCAAACTCCCAGCCATGAGGACTAGAGACTTTCCTAAGAAAAAGCAACCTGGAATGTAGATTTTATCAAGAAACAAACACTTCAGAAAATGTTTCTGGCACATAAGAAATGTTGGCCAGCCATTTCTCACTTCTGTTTTAAAAGAAATATATGCTTAGGGAACTCACATCGGTGGAATGTTGCTCCTAAAAATTATGTGTGTGTTTTATTTTAGCTATTTCCTCAGCACAGAAGAGTTGCCAAGGACTCGGCATTTATACAGGTATGATTGGTTTTATACCAAGATAACTTTCTGACTATTCTTGGGAAAAAGACTCTTGCCACTTAGACTGTAAAAAAATGTTGCTGTCAGCTTCCCAACTTTTATTTTGGGGATATTATGATTTATCTGTCTTTGTCTTTGTGTTCTTTGTTTTTGTCTTTGTCTTCAAAAGACTCTTGTTTTTATTTATTTATGTATTTACTTTGGAGGAAGGAAGGAAGGAAGCATTCCAACACAGAATATTTTAAAGAGAACCAAATCCATTTTAAAGATAAACAACATAGCAATGCCTTTCCCGTTTATCCACCAACTTTAAGAGGATATTATGACATCACCTCCCAAATGACTGGTGTTTGTAGCATCGTAGGCAGATGAGCTACAGCCAACAGCACTGTTCTTCTTTTGTTTGTTTCATTATGCGGAAAAGGTTATGCTTGTCTGTCATCTCCTCAGATGGCAGGTGTTGAAGAAGTCCTTCCTAAAAGATCTGCAGTCACCTTCATATTCCACATGTAAACCATCCAGAATACCCTGGCAGGAGTGGGCTTCAAAAATTGCAACAACGGGTTCACTGCCCCGTTGCTGGGTGGGCATGGCCTAGTCGGCCTCCTACACCATGGCGGGGTGGTGGTGGTGTTTTCTGCCCTCCCCAGGCTCTGGAGGTTTTCCTCGAGCCTCCGGGAGGGTGAAAAATGCTTCCCCCATGCTCCAAGAGGCCCTCCAGAGGCCAGAAACAGGTCATTTCTGGACTTCCGGAATCTCCGGTAGGCCCATTTCCCACCCCTCCCCAAGCCTCCACACAGGCTCTGCACTTACCTGGCATGATAAACGGGCCACGTGGAGACTCCTGGGAGGAGAGGGATAGGCGTGGCATTCGGAGGTTTGCCGAACTGGGCAGAATCCTAGCTACAGGATTGCCTGAACCCATTAGCCCACCCCTGGGACCCTGGTCGATGCATCAATCAAGATTCAGTGCGTAGATGTGCCCCAAGAAGGCAATTTCAAACGCAGCTCTTGGATTTCTCATTGTTTTAATCAGATTCTTGTCGCAGAATGATATTTATTGTTGCAGGATCCAATCTTGTTGAGTCACTGGGGCCAGAGGTTTAGTCTTCCGAGCTTTAGGGCTCCTACTGGGGCCCATCCTCTGAGAACTTCTCTCTAGCTTTGCTTGATCTGAAAATTCAGAAGATTAAACCTCTGGGCCCAGTGACGAACACAGATTGGATCCTGCAGCTGTCAAGCATGCCTCCCTCAGCAACCAAGAAAGAAACCTCTCACTCCAATGTTTGTGGAATTAAAAGTACTTTTACTAGTTATGAATAGAGAGCAGCGAAGTAAAGCAAGGTCTGAGGCAGAAAAGTGTGAAATCAAACATATCAAACTTTTGCCCAGCCCCCTCCCTCCAATAATCCCCTTCCCATTGCCCAATCTGCATCTCCTTTAGGTGTCATGTGGGTTGCATCTCCAAGTAGCATCATCAGTTTGGTATGCAGGACAGTTGGCCTTGACCAGGTCCAAACATTGGCCATCAGCATGCACAGACGATGGTGAGAACAAAACTCCCTATTTGACAAATCCTCCTGTACTTATTTCCATCCCAA
The DNA here is from genome assembly GCF_964273705.1 of Natrix helvetica. Lineage (NCBI taxonomy): Eukaryota > Metazoa > Chordata > Lepidosauria > Squamata > Natricidae > Natrix > Natrix helvetica. Next base: position 132,034,203 of record NC_138554.1, on the reverse strand, counting down.
ATACCATGCCCTCTCACACACACCCCGTTTCCATGGCAGCCGAAAGCAAGCAAGCGAAGCAGAAGCTGACAGCAGCATTATCCTGGGACACGTATGTTTGCCTTCATTTCAGTGGTGGGTTCCGGATCCCTTTGCAACTGGTAGGGTGCAACGGGGCCGGCCATCCCCCACATGTACACACGCAGCGCGTGCATGTGTTCTTACCGCCATGATGCTCCAGCTGCTCGGCGGAGCATCACGCAGGCGCCGTATGCTCCATGTGCATGCACGGATGCCAAATTGGCTCAAACACAGGTAAGGAGGGCAGGTGGGCCCTCCAGAGCACCATACTGGAACAGCACCTGGTGCTCCCAGCAGGCACTGCTTCATTTGTTATATTCTTTTTATATCAGCACAAATGAGCCCAACTGTGGGATGAAGTGTCTTCCCTGAATGTTTTTAACCTTCATCTACCACTTTGGTCCAGTTCAAATTGATCAATAGCCCTTTTTTGGATGTCAGTCAAGGGTCAACCTCTGTGCTTAAGGAAGGCCTAGAATTTGGGTCTCCGAACTCCTAATTCAGCACATTATCCACTACACTAGTCTTTTCCACTCTTTGCAACTTTCAGATACATAGACTTCAAATCCCAGAATTTTGGAATTTCTGAGAGTTGTAGTCCACGTACCTGAATGTCACCAAGGTTGAAAAACCAAACTACTTTTTTTCACACTTGATATATAATTATGTCTTTCACCCACAGTACTTGCCTGCTTTCATTTTAGATTTTAATCTTAATTCCAATCCTTTTATTTAAAAAGGCAATTTTTTCTTCTTTTTTAAATTAAGTTTTTTATTATATTTTAATATAAACATTCCATCTTTCATTAAACAGTGTGTCGTCTGAGTACAAATATTTTGTGCAATAACAATTAAAATTACAGCCATATTCATTATTTTATCTATTCTTAAATTGATACTAATACATAATATACTATTATAACAATCCCCTTCTTAATTTATTTGGGTTTATTAATACAGTTTCCCTATTCACTCCTCTAGTTTCATTTCTAATTTTCATATTTATTCTCTAACCATTGATAAAATAACTCTCATATACTATAATAGTTAGATTCTTCCTTTTCTTTAATTACCAGTGTTAATCCATTCATTTCTGCACATTCTAATATTTTTTTAATCACATTCTCATCTCTAGCGATCTCTTCACTTTTCCAATTTTGTGCAAATACAATTCTAGCTGCAGTTATTACGTGAATAATCAAAGATACATTTTCTTTACTATAGGTTTCTGGTAAAATCCCCAACAAGAATAATTCTGGTTTAAAATCATTATGTTGTTGTATCATCTGCCAATTTGTTTTGCTTAGACCTAAAACTTTAAAAAGCTTTCATCATCTCAGTCTTCCTCTAGCTCAGTTGCTGTAGGTTGATGGCTGGCAGGATGATTTGGGGTATTGAAGGCATCAGGCTAGAAACCAGGAGATGGTGAGTTCTAGTTCCACCTTAGGCATGAAAGCCAGCTTGGTGACTGAGCGAGTCACCAGGAGACAGTGAGTTCTAGCGAGTCACCAGGAGACAGTGAGTTCTAGTCTAACCTTAGCCAGGAAAGCCAGCTGGTGACTGTGAGCCAATCACCAGGAGATGGTGAGTTGTAGTCTTGCCTTAGGCATGGAAGCCAGATGAATGACTTTGGAACACTCCCTCAATCTCAGCTCAATCCACGGGCTGTTGTTGTGGGGAAAACAGGAGGAGGAGGAAGTATTAGGTATGTTCACTGCCTTGGGTTACTGATAAAGTAATAAAGGCAGGATAAAACTTTAAAAAATGAATGAAGGAACGAATGAATGAATCTAGCCATTAGGAATACATAGAAAGCTGCCTTGCACTTTGAGAGATTGTTCACCTACCTGGCCCAATACTGTCTACTTATCCAGTTTAGTCTCCCACACCTTTTGAAATATGTGGGGCTGTAACCTCCCAGAATTCCCAGCCCACGGGGATTGCAACTCATCTGGATAGAATCAGATTGGGGAAGACTGAATTTGAGGCATAAATCACTTTGGGGTCTAGAATAGAATAGACAGAACAGAACAGAATAGAATAACAGAGTTGGAAGGGACCTTGGAGGTCTTCTAGTCCAACCCCCTGCTTAGGCAGGGAACCCTATACCACTTCAGACAAATAGTTATACAGCATCTTCTTAAAAACTTCCAGTGTTGGAGCATTCACAACTTCTGGAAGCAAGTTGTTCCACAGGTTAATTATTCTAACTGTCAGGAAATTTTTCCTTAGTTCTAGGTTGCTTCCCTCCTTGATTAGATCAAACATTAATAAATACTCTTCCCCCCTTTTTTGCTTTTTGATAATTAAGCCTCTTTGTTTTTCTTTATTTGTTACAGTGCAAGCACCAAGGGGAACTTCAACCGACAATGTCTCTCTTGTGATTTGATTAACAACTGCACTTACTTCTGTGCAACATTCAGCCACAACATGGCATATTTCCTGTTGACCTGTGAAGGTAAGCATTATGCATAATCATCAATTTATTTCAAGCTTTCCGTAAAAAAGTTGATACCACAAAAAAGTGCATATTCATTCAGAGATCATTGGGAAAGAAATGGAATACAAATGAATACAGGTAGTCCTTGACTTACAATTGTTAGTAATCATTCAAAATTACAACAGCACTAAAAAAAGTGATTTAAAACCATTCCTCACACTTTTATTATGTATTCGTTTATATTCTGCCTTTATTGTTTTTACAAATAAGGCGGTGAAAACCTATTCAACACGACCCCAAGGTGCTTTTTATCAAGAGGCAACTGGTCTTTCTGGTTTTTCTTTGAAGAGTTTTTGCTTGTCATCCAAAAAGCTTCTTCACCTCTCCAAGAAGCTGAAGAAAGTTCTTGGATGAGAAGCTGAAGAAAGTTCTTGGATGAGAAGCTGAAGAAAGTTCTTGGATGAGAAGCTGAAGAAAGTTCTTGGATGAGAAGCTGAAGAAAGTTCTTGGATGAGAAGCTGAAGAAAGTTCTTGGATGAGAAGCTGAAGAAGCTTCTTGGATGATGCTGAAGAAGCTTCTTGGATGAGAAGCTGAAGAAACTTCTGGGATGAGAAGCTGAAGAAGCTTCTTGGATGAGAAGCTAAAGAAGTTTCTTGGATGAGAAGCTGAAGAAACTTCTTGGATGAGAAGTGAAATGTCTTCAACAAAAACACAGAAAGTCCAATTGCTTCTTGAAAAAGCACCTTTGGGACAACCAAGACCTGGACGACTGAGACTCTCCATAGATATTCAACATGACCTTCTCTTCCTATTTTTTCCTCAAGAGCCCTGTGAGGTGGGTTAGTGTGTGAGAAGGATTGCTCCAAGATCACCCATCTGGCTTTCCTGGCTAACAAGCAGCTGATTGTCGGTTGGATTGGCCTCCCGACCATCAGCTGTTTGAGGCTGCAGGGATTGCCATTGCCTATTGCTATCTCCTTGTGTCCCATTTTCCACCCAGGACAGGCGGAAAATGGGCAGCATGGAGGACGAAAATGGGGCATGCAGAGGCTGAAAACAGGATGCAGAGGCTAAAAATTGGGCGTGTAGAGGCAGCAATAGGCTATGGCAATCTCTGCAGCCTGAAGCAGCTGATTGATTGAACCAACAATCAGCTGTTTGTGCTAATCAGACTGTGCTGAAACTGAAACTGAAATGGCCTGTTTGCTGTTTGCTGCAAGGAGGCAAATTGCTGGGAGGCAGAGGCAGATTTTTTTTTCTTGTTTTCCTTCCCAAAAGCTAGGTGTGCCTTATACTTTGGAGTGTCTTATCCTACGAAAAATATGGTGTGTGTGTGTGTGTGTGTGTGTGTGTGTGTGTATAGATAGATAGATAGATAGATAGATAGATAGATAGATAGATAGATGTAGACAGACAGACAGACAGACAGACAGACAGACAGACAGAAAGTCTGCAGAAGAGATTTGAAAAAATTCAAGGATGCTCTGGTGACACACATCAAAAATGGCGAGGACTTCCATAGCATCTTGAGTTTTTTTGACCCAGCCCCCTGCAGCTACCCCTGTACAAAGCTATGAATATGTATGGGGGGGGGGGGGTGTTTGCCATTACTTTAAAAGCTAAAAAAAACACCATTTAGGACCTTAAAGAAAAGAAATCTGTGATCCCCAGCAAATGCCAGAAACATTTGTCTCTGTTATTGACTCGGAGAATATTACTGGCAGCACACAGCTTTTAATTACAGCCAGGGATTGAAAAGTGCTCCTGGCGTCTTTGTTTATTAGTATGATAATAAGGGCCTTGGTATATGAGATTTCAATGCATTAAAGTGATCCATAATTCATGGCCTAGCGAATAAAGAGATCCCGGAAGCCATATGCTGGGGTGGGAGGGGGGGGCCGCAGGGAGGGGAGATCTGCTCTTGCCAATTAGCCCCTTTGTAGCATCCAGGGGCTGCGTGTGATCTCCATATCTCCAGCTGCTCTTTTAAATCATTCATCATTGCTGGAAAGATATCCTGATGGAGACTGTGGAGCATTTTTATTGTTGGTTATGTAGGAAAATATTTGTTTCTCTGAAATTTTTTGAAAATATTTGAAGAAGAGAGCTTATTTTTTTCTTTTTAACTACTACAAAAAGAATAAAACAATTATTTCCTTATCACCTTTGTTTAAAAAAAAAACCTTCCCCACATTTTTGTTTCTTGATAGTTATCCCAGAATACCGATTACTCATTATCGTGATTTTTATTGGCTTTATTTTATTTTATTCGTTTTTAAATTTTATGTGCTGCCCAACTCTGTTGTTACTCCTTTAAATAAAAATAAAAACAGGCATGCAGACTCTCACAGTGCTTTGGAAAGGCAAAAACAGGATTTTCCAAAAACATGGAAAATTAAATTTTCAATAAAATTAAAATTTTAATTAAAATTTAATTATTTTAATTGTTTCCTTTGGCCCCAGATCTATGTGGGTGATAGATGGATGGAAAATAGCATTTCTTTTAAACGGCACCATTGCAGTGCGACCATTATGTAACTAAGTGAAAAGTAGTGGCGAAAGAAAAGTCTAGACTTATAAAATAATTTTAATATTATTTCTAACTATTAATCAGTCTTTTAAATGATGCAAACAAAGCATCATCTAAAAGCATTTTTTTTGGCCATTCCCTGAGCAACTGAATGCTTGACTAGAAAAAGCTATCATTTTGTATGTTCTCACAGTATGGATTTTCTTTTCTGCCAACATCAAATGAAATATAATTGTGGGTACATTTACACCTATATTAAAATGTGGGAGATGGGAAAAGGGTCAATCACTGAATGAAAGAAGAGAGAGAGAAATATTGATTGCAAGGTTACATTCATCTGGAAGTAACATACATGTGTACACACAAAAGCATTTTGTATTCCCAGTATTTAGAGGTGTTGAATTTGGCTGTTACTCGGGAAACCATAAATACATGAATGTTTGCAAGGAAAATGTTTTGCAGTGTAGTGGAACAATATTTCAGAAGGGCTGCACATTAATTGATAAGCTTGATTTCTTTAAAGCTTCCTTAATTGTCCCGTCCCCCCCGCCAGGGTTTTCCTCAGTTTAGAAAGGACTGTGCAAAAGCAGAAAACAGGTTGTGAGATGAAAACAGCTATATAAATGTAGGATAACTAAAGAAAATACAGTCCATAGATCTCAAGGGAGCATGCAAATGTCTTTAGAAAGATTGGTATAGAATAGCTCAGAAGTGGGTTCTTACCGGTTCGGACCAGTTCGGCAGAGTAGGTAGTAACTTGGTCGCCCACACCATCGAACTGGTTCTATCTGTGGTGTTGTAGGCTTGTTTTTTGCTTCTGCGCATGCACGCATAGCGCCCATCAAGCGTGCCCATGCCTAAAGCACGTCCCTGAACGGCAGTAAAAGAATCCGGAACCCACCCCTGGAATAGCCCATAACAATTTACTCAGATTTTGTTCTGGAATAATGCTTATTTTTAATCATGTAGCATTCCTCTGTCAACTTAGGAAGAAAACAGTCTTGGTGCTCTTTAGAAAATACCTCTTTTTTCCAGACTCAAACTTTCCTCCCTCCCCTTCCCTCTTTTTATCTCTTGTTAGAAGACCCCCCCCCAAAAAAAATTCCTTTTACATCTCAGCAATTTTGATGGAGCAAAATGACATTTCCCATTTGATCTTTAATTGAAGCTTGGATATCCTAATTCCATGTTCTATATTCTGGCTATCCAGAATCTTTGTTGCTCTTCTGTACTTCAAAATAGAGGTGCTGGGCCTGGCCTTTGAAATACTCTTGAGATTAAGGCACTTTGTTTTTATGAAGCTGCCAGAGGTAACTGCAGGAAAGGGTATATTAAAAAATCCAATGGCCAACATAACTGCACAATCAAGCTCAGCTCATTTTTATACACCTGTTCTAGTGCACTTAAAAAGAGGTGATACAGGTAGTCCTAACTTATGAGCACAATTTGGACCAGAATATCCATTCCTAAGCAAAGCGGTTGCTAACTGATTTGTGCCTGACTTAATGACCTTTAGCCCTAGTTGTTAAGTGAATCACACAGTCGTTAAGTGAATTTGGCTCCCCCACTAACTCGCCTTGCTGGGAACATAGCAGATAGCAATCATAGGATGCCAGTACAGCCATTGTAAATACATGCCAGTTGCCAAGCAGCTGCATTTATATCGAATTGCCTTGCTTTGCATTATTCATTGTTTTTAATTAAAGAAGGTTAAAAAAATAAAATGGAGAGAGCAAAGCGACATGGCAAGGGCAGGGACCATGTCGAGCACCTTATTGGGGCTTCAAATCCAAATAAGTGTTCTTGATATTATTTACTGTATTTTCCGGACTATAAGACGCACCAGAGTATGACGCACCAAGATTTTGAAGAGGTAAATTTTTTTAAAAAAGTTTTTGAACTCTGCAGGCCTCCAAAACCCTCTGCATGCCTCATTTTTTTGAAAAACGGAGCATGCAGAGAGTTTGAGAGGCCTGTAAAGTGCTCCCGGGGGGGGGGGGGCAAAACCAGGCAAAAAACGGCCCATTTTTCTTGAAAATGGCCCCGTTCTTTGCACAAATGGATGTGAAGGGGGTTTTGGAGGCTTGTAGAGTGCTCCTATGGGGGGGGGCAAAAATGGGCAAACAAATGGTCCATTTTTTGATCGTTTTTGCCCTCCTCAGCCCCCAAGAGCACTCTGGAGGCCTTCTAAAGGCTATGCACAGCCATTTTTGCAAAGGGGGCGGGGTTTCGGAAGGCCTAAAATGCTGTATTCAGTGTATAAGATGCACCCAGATTTTCACCCTCTTTTTTGGGGATAAAAATGTGTATTTTATACTCTGAAATATATGGTATATAGCTAGCCTCACAATTACAAGTAGTCTTGACTGTAATTGTGGAGCTAGCTACCCATTATAACCCACAATGGGAGCTTCCCTACCACTGGCATAATGGCAGTCATTTTTTAAAAATGTTCACGGCAGTTGTTAAGCAAACTGTTAGATAGGGCAATGAGAAGGCAATGAGAATCCAGCAGCAGTTAGGTCTGGCAGCTCTCCTTTTATAGGGAGCTGTAAGACCTCTCAACCAATCAGATTGAACCTCTGTTCCCGCCTAAACAGAGGACTGGAGTGGAAACCACAGTAGCCTGTGTTAATATCTAACACAAACACTGGTTATAACGCAAACGGCATGTCCTTAAGTGAACCAATGATTCGCTAGGAGTGCCGTTTTACTTTAAAAAATCAAAGTAAATGCCAATTTTCACCAAAACTCTCTTGAAATATGACCACGTGACTGTGGGACACTACAAGCAGCTGTAAATACAGTCCGACTTCTGAGTGCCCAAGGTTCGGGCACATGGCAATGGGGGTGGGGGGAAACTATCTGGGTTATAAATAGTCTCTTGGGAGGTCCTCCATAACTTCAAATAGCCACTAAGTGACCAGTCACAAGTGGAAGACTATTGTCGATAATTCAGGGCTATACATTCCCTTCCTTTGACCACAAAGATTCCTTCTTTATTTTCATTTCATGTGCTACTCTAGGAATATATGGTTTGGTTGCCATTTTTGGGGTTGGAAGTCCCATTTGGAACTTTCAAGCATCTGGGTGCTATGGGTGGCTTTGGCTGATCCATTGAGCAGGTGGCTGTAACACATACATGGCCATTTGAATTGGTTCAAATATAACCTCTCCTGTTTTGATTTCTGGATCACTTTATTTATTTTAAACAGGGGTGGATGCATTTTGGTGTCTAGGCAGCCATGGTATTCTGTCCGTTTAGACCGATCCGCCCGAACCGGTAGCAGAAATCACCTGTGGACCTGCCCATCCGCACCGACACTATGCTGTCCTATTGGCTGCTTAGGAATTCTGGGAATTGAAGTTTAGCGACGTGTGTGTGTGTGTGTGTGTGTGTGTGTGTGTGTGTGTGAGATCTGCACCTCTATAACTGTCTGGTTTGGCTCTGCAACCAGGAAAAACATTGGCTACCAACCTGCCTTCCATTGAGGACCTGTACACGGCACGAGTCAAAAAGAGGGCCATGAAAATATCTACAGGCCCCTTACATCCTGGGCATAAATTGTTTCCAGTCCTACCCTCAAAACGAGGCTATAGGGCACTGAACACCAGAATGGGGGGCCGGGCACATGTGCAGAAGGGGTGTATGTGCCCACAAACCAGTGGACACAAAATATGAAACCCACCGCTGTGTCTAGAAGATTGCATTTTTTTTAAAAAAAAAAGAAGGCAACATCACTGTAAACAAAGTTGGCAGGAAGCAGTGCTTAAAGATCCATTTATATCCTGCTAAAAATGTTTGCATTCTTAGAGCTTTACTTTCTCCTTTGCACAATGAGTTATCTGAGAAGTATAATCCTTTGTGTCATATACATAGTACCACATTAAAATAATCTAAAACAAATTATTTTAATTTTGTTTGCACTAATTAAAATATTGACAAATTAAAGAAGATGAAGCAAGTGGCTGCTCCATTGGGAGAGTCTGTCTATCTTCCATGTTTTTGGTTGGTGCCTATTAATTATCTTTGGGCAACTGTTTGCTTAGATCAGCTTTCCATGTAATAGGGCAGGGATTTAACATCTAGCCCTGAATATCACTTTAGATGCATTTTCTTAAATATAAATGCATTTTCTTTCTTTCTTTTCAAGGTCCACGAATTCCAATGGTAACTGTCCACAGAACATCCGATACAGAAAGTAAGTACTTGCAGGGGAGGGCTTTTGAGATTGGGAGATCTTCGAAAGGAAAGACAGCAGGCCCAGCAGAGATCAAAAGACAGGGAGATATCCCTAGTTCCAATGAGTAAAAAGCTAAATAATATTTAATAATAATAATAATAATAATAATAATAATAATAATAATAATAATAATAATAATAATAATAATAATAATAAATTTGAATTTATTAGCCGCTCCCTCTCCAGACAGGACTCGGGGCGGCGTACAATAAAACATATAAAACATAAAACATATGTGCAAACACATAAACATCCAAATACACACATATACAAAGACATACATGCACGGAGGAGGTAACAAATTACATCACATTTAGACAGTTAAAAGTCACCATTAAAATACCCCATTAGTAATACCACAATTTAAAATTTAAAAGGACTGTCAGGAGGAATAAGAAAAAATTTACGGTTGAGCCAGGCCAGATAATTGAAAGAGGTGGGTCTTCAGCTGTACATGGAAGGAGCGGAGATCGGAAGTAATCCTGATGTCACCGGGGAGGTCATTCCACAGGGCTGGGCCCATCACAGAGAAGGCTCTGCTCCTGGGTGTCGCCCCCCGACACTGTTTAGCGGACGGCACCCGAAGAAGTCCCTCTCTGTGTGAGCAGATTGGTCGTAGGGATGTATGGGGCAGGATGCGATCCTGCATGTAACTAGGTCCTGTGCCATGAAGCGCTTTAAAGATCATAATCAAAACCTTGAAACGCACTCGGTAGACTACAGGAAGCCAGTGCAGCTCGCGCAGGAGAGGTGTTACAGGGGAGTATCTAGTCCTCCCCATAATCACCCACGCGGCCGCGTTCTGGACCAACTGCAGTCTCCGAGTGCATCTCAGGGGAAGCCCCATGTAGAGAGCATTGCAGTAGTCCAGGCGAGACTGTCAGGGGAAAAATGCCCTGGGGAAATCTGAGATCAATGGACCGAGGCTGATTCCCTTCCGCATATCTTTTGAGATATTAAAAAGTAAAATAAAAGTCTTTGACAAGTATATTCTAATTAATAAACAAACTTTAATACGAAAATAATAAAAGTAAATGAAACAGAAAATAACTAATTGTTACATTTTGATAATAAAAAGCTCCGGTTGCCAAGTTGGCAGCCGAACAAAGAAGAAAGGAATGTGGAATGTGTAACGCATGCGCAATAAATCACTTTCAGATAAGAACTTTTATGACCTGCGCAATAACTCTTTCTTAGTTTAACTCTTGAGTGTCAGTTCATGCCTAGCAAACTTTTTAACATCGTGACACCCCTTCTTTTGCTAGTCTGGGCTGACGTCATCAAATCATCAATTAAGGCACATCTTCTTTCGCAGATATTCGTGTTGATTTGCGGCACGTGGTTTGTTAAGCATGTCTGCGATCTGATCATGTGTAGAAACATATTGCAATTTAACAAAACCTTGCTTAACTAATTGCTTTGTGTTTTGATAACGAATGTCAATGTGTCTGGACCTAGAACCTGTAAAATGTGACTCAGAAATATAAACCACAGATACATTATCTTCCATCAAGGTGATTGGTCGAATCGGACGTGTCCAGATATCTGTGATCAAAGCATCAAACCACGTTAGAGAATTACAAGCATCTGAAACACAAGCATATTCAGCTTCAGTAGATGAACATGAAACAAAACTCTGTTTTCTCACTTGCCAGTAAACAGGACAACCATTTAGGAACATCATGTAACCAGAAGTGCTTTTGCGTGACTTCTTGTCGCTCGCCCAGTCGGAATCAGAAAAACAAATCAACTTTGGTTGATCAGTGTGTGTTGGTTCTAGCAATAACTTCATGTGTTTAGTGTGTTTTAGGTATTTCAACAACTTCTTAATGCATGACCAATGAAATTGTGTTGCCTTACCTACGTGTCGTGATAAAAGATTAACACTAAGTGCGATGTCAGGTCTGGTCCAACTACTAATGTATAATAGTGAACCAATGACTGAACGATAAAGTGTTTGATCCTCGAACTCAGGACTTGGTTCATGTGTTAAGTTGTGAAAATCTGTTTGCATGGGTGTCTTTGTTGTGCTAGCATCTTTCATGTTGCAATGATGTAGAATGTGGTCAATTTTCTCCTCTTGTGAAAGACTAAACCCCTTCTGTGTCTTTTCAATTTGAACACCTAAATAAGTGCTAATGTGTCCTAAAGATTTTAGTGTGAAGTATCTCTGCAAACTTTTAGCAAAAATCTCACTCATTTTCTTATTTGGACCAATATAAACAATATCATCAACATAAACAAGAATTATCTCATATGCATTGTTAGATCTTTTTGTGAACACGCATTCATCAGTTTCGGACTTAATAAAGCCCATTGAATTTAGTTTGTCAGTAAGACATAAATACCACATTAAACCTGACTGTTTCAGACCATAAAGACTTTTGTTCAGGAACCAGGTATCCCCTTCTTGCTTTCGGAATCCTGGAGGGCTTCTGACGTAGATCTCTTCATCTAGGTCTGCATGTAGATAAGCTGTGTCCACATCAAATTGAAAAACTTCTAAACCAAGAATAGTTGCAGTGGTTAAAGCAATTTTTACACTTTCAGTTCTGACTGTTGGTGAGTAAGTGTTTGTGTAGTCCTCAGGATAACGTTGAGCGAAACCCTGAGCTACAAGTCTGGCTTTGTATAAAGACTCACCATTCGGTTTCTTCTTGATTCTGTAGACCCATCGGGTGCCAATGACTTTCTTGTTTGCTGGAGGTTTTGCAGGTGTGAATACATTAAGTTTCTTTAAACTGTCCATTTCATCCTGCATTGCATCGTACCACTTGTCTTGTTCTGAATCAGGAAGCTGTTTGATTTGTGTGAATGTCTCTGGAGGAAGAGTAACATTGCAAATCAAAGGTAATGGTGACTTTGTCAGTTGCCATGAATAACGTTGTGGAGGGATTCCTTTTGTGGCCCTCTTGGAGCGTCTAGGAACATCAGTCCAGTCTTCTTCTTCTTCATCATCATCCGCGTCCTCACGTTCGTCGCTAGCATCAGCATCCGCGGCTTGCGAAGACGGAACATCAGGTTGTGAAGAACTGGTAGAAGGAATATCTGCCTGCGAATTGTCATCAGGCTGCGTGGCATCTGGAACACCATCTCTAGGAAAATAAACTTCAGGATCATTGGAATGAATCCTGGACCAGTCAATATCTTCCTCAAAATTAGCAGATTGTGAAATGACAATCACATGTTTAGTATCAATGAATTTGAGTCATTTTGAGTCATCATCAATACCCATAAATCTCAGTCTCTTTGGTCCTTGAGTTATAGGAGTGTTCACCATAGCATATGAACCAAAAATGTGGAGGTTCTTGAGATCAGGCTTGTAGCCATACAGCATGTAGAAAGGAGTTTGATTGATTACACTGCTCCAAGTACGCTTGACAATGTAATTTGCATATTTGATTGCTTCACCCCAGTATGCGTTACTGAGATTGGCATCTTCTAGAAGACAACGCATCATGGTTTGTAGAACCCCTTGTCTTCTTTCTACGACTCCGTTATGAGCCGGTGTATATGGAGCAGATGTCTGATGAAGAATTCCATTCTTACGTATCCAGTCCTGGAAACGCTGAGACATGAATTCTGCACCACGGTCACTCTGGATTCTGGCGATGCGAACTTGGTATTGTGTAGAAACAAACGCTGCAAAGTCTTTAAAGATCTGAAAGGTCTCAGATTTCTCTCTCATAGGATATACAAATCCATATCTAGAATGATTATCTACAATTGTTAAAAAATACTTTCTGCCACCAAGTGTTGGTGGGAAAGGACCCACTATGTCAGTGTGTACCAAATCAAAAATGCGTGTTGACAGGCGTGTAGCGTGTTTGGGAATTGCAGCCGCCTTGGATTTAGCCTTTTTGCAAACCGCACAATCCAAAAACACCTTACACCCCTTTAGATCCAAACCTTTTGCAAACTCCGGCATCTTTCTAAGAACACGGAAACTGGCATGTCCCAATCTTCTGTGCCACTTGTGAATACACCTGGAATGCAAAGGTTTACCAGTTAGTGAATTCTCAACATTAACAGTTTCATGAGGACCCTCAGGCTTGCTCTGAGCAACCTGTTTCTGTTTTCTTTGTTTGTTGGCTTTAGGAGCCTTTGGCACAGTAACGTTTTCTCTCTCTGGGACAACTCTCTCTGGGTCTACGTTGTGCCTTTTTGGAGTTTGCATACTTGCCTGTGCTTGCCCTTTAGGCTTTGGCTTTAAGTAATAAACACCACCAATCAGCATGGTTTCAGCAACAATATCTCCATCTTTAACCAAGTAACTTGCTTTTTCGAGGTGGTGAACCTGGAACTTTAAATCTCTAGACAAGTGACTTTGACTAAGCAAATTACTGGTTGCTGAAGGTATGTAATAAACATCAGGGATGTGTGTATCGAGTTCTTCAATGTAAACAGTTCCTTTTCCCATAACCTTGCAAGTGTGGTTGGTGAAGGAATACAGTTCTCGATACTCGGGCTCTGGCTCACCCATCTCTGTGAAAAGTTCCCTTCTGTGGGTAACGTGCACAGCTGCTCCACTATCTAAAGTCCACAAAAGACGTCTGTCGAACTTTGGATCAGGTTGTGGAACGTTGGTTATGGCCAGTGTCACAAGTGGAGCTTGTGAATCACGCCTTGGACCACGACGGCCTTGTCTTCCGCCTCTACCTCTGCCTCTGGAATCTGTTCCTCTGGGCTGGTACGTGGCGGGAGCTGGAACTCGTTGGGGACAATCCCGGGTGTCATGTCCCACACGGTTGCAGGTGTAGCATTTTGGCATCCTTGGAGCGTAGCCTCTTCCTCGGAAGGGACGTCTGGCTGGAGCCTTCGATGCTGGAGGTCGTTGCAGATGTGGTGTAGCTAACCTGATAGCTTCGTCTTCCACTAAAAGTCTGCAAACGTGGTTAACTGTGCGTTGAGCAATAGGCACGTAGTTAATCTTTGCAACAGCATCTTTCCATTCATAATTCAATGAGTTAATGATGATGCTAATCATTTGGATATCATCGATTACATGGCCATTTTGTCTCAATTCACTTCTCATTCTTTTCAGTTTGGTCAAATGTCCACCAATTCGTTCACCAGGTTTCAACTTCGAACCATGGAACTCAGACATGAGCAAACATGAAGATTCAATTGAAACGGGCCTGTAGCAATCTTCCAAAATAGCCCAAATTTCTTGGGCAGTTGCATCAGGTGGAAAGATACCTTGGATCTCAATTTCCATTGACATGAGCAAAGTCGTGATTGCTCTGTTTTCCAGGTCTCTCATTGCAGGTGTCCAGGGTTGAGGAGGAGGATTAAAAACCATGGAATGTGTGCCTTCTCTTCGAAGCAAGAGCGCAATTTCACTGACCCAGGCTTTATAATTCTCTCCTGACTCCTTTAATTTGGACTCACCAGTCAAGGGGGTGACTGTGAATACCTGCTGAGGAATGTGGATCGGAACAATTTGTTGCGCAGGTTGCAAAATTGGTTGTTGAACCAGGGGATGCTGGGGTTGCATCATTGGCCTTTGCGTGGCAACATCAAATTGGCTTCCTCGAATTCGCCTTTGACTTTGCCTTTTTCCATCTAGGGAGGATTCAGCACCGCCAGGGGGTGTTGAAGACTTAACCTTTGGGGGCAAAGTTTTGGCTTCTAAAGGGCTCATAGCCAGATCTCTAAAACTCTGGTGCAACTGCTTCATCTTTTGCTGTAATGATTTTTCTCCGCCAGCAGATGGCAGTGCAGCCTCACTTTTTGGCTGCAGTTGTCTATACGTATGCGGAAGTTCAGTTGACTCAAAGGGACCACGTGACCTCGGTGACGTGTACATGTCTCTTTGTTCTAATTGACCAATGAACTCTGTGGGGTGTGTCTTAGGCTGTTGTTTTGAAGACAAGATGGCGTCCTCAGACATTTTGGGAGTGGGGGAGCTCCTCCTACTTCGCTTTATCTCCTCAAAGCACATTCTCGCCTCCCTAGCATATTTTTCGAAACGTTCTATTTGATCAAGATAGCTTTGCATTTCTTCATCAACATCTGGGTGGAATTCATAAAATCTGCTTTCTGCGTGGGAGGATTTTTTTTTCTGCCGGCAGTTGCCATTCATCAATCGTTTGATAATCTGCGAGGGTCTGGGAATGGAGTGGCTCTGGCAGAGTGGGAAGTTTTGGCTTGGCCCCCAAAAATTCATAATCTCCTGGAGATATTTTAGAAGGAGGAACCACTGACCTCGTTTCGTGGATGTCGCGTCCTGTAGCTCCTTCCCCCACATCTGCCTCGGCACCTGAAGGAATTTGTTGTTCCTCTGTGTCTGATGGAATGGATTCTTTGTCAGAAGAAGCTGATCCGTCTGTGCTTGCCCCATCTTTCTTTTTCTTTTTTTTCTTTTTCTCCGACATTGCTAATTAGGCTTAGTCGGTTATCTTTAGATAGCATGAAGGGAAAATACAGCCATAAATTGTAGCCATCTCAGCTGGTAAGTTGTCGACCAACCTCTGCATACCAAGTTGTCAGGGGAAAAATGCCCTGGGGAAATCTGAGATCAATGGACCGAGGCTGATTCCCTTCCGCATATCTTTTGAGATATTAAAAAATAAAATAAAAGTCTTTGACAAGTATATTCTAATTAATAAACAAACTTTAATACAAAAATAATAAAAGTAAATGAAACAGAAAATAACTAATTGTTACATTTTGATAATAAAAAGCTCCGGTTGCCAAGTTGGCAGCCGAACAAAGAAGAAAGGAATGTGGAATGTGTAACGCATGCGCAATAAATCACTTTCAGATAAGAACTTTTATGACCTGCGCAATAACTCTTTCTTAGTTTAACTCTTGAATGTCAGTTCATGCCTAGCAAACTTTTTAACATCGTGACAGAGACGTCACCAGCGCATGGGTGACTGTGCGTAGGGCATCCCGGTCCAATAAGGGGCGCAATTGGCGCATCAGGCGAACCTGATGGAACGCCCCCCTTGCCACGGCTGTTACATGGTCATCCATGGACAGCCGGGCATCCAGGAGGACGCCCAAATTGCGCAACCGTTCCATGGGGGCCAGTTGCTCGCCCCCAATGGCCAGAGATGGAAGCAACTGGTTGAACCGGGAGGCCGGAAGCCACAGCCACTCCGTCTTGGAAGGGTTGAGTTTTAGTCGGTTGCCATCCATCCATTTGCGGATGTTACCATATTTTTCAGAGTATAAGACGCACTGGAGTATAAGACGCACCAAGGTTTTGAAGAGGCAAATTAAAAAAAAGTTTTTGCACTCTGCAAACTTCCCAAAAACAGCCCTTTTTTCACAAAAATGGGCCTGTTTTTTCCCCCCCAAAAAAGGGCATGAATAGCCCTTAGGAGGCTTGTCGAGTGTTCCTCCAGGTGGCGGGGGCGAAAATGAGCAAAAAACAGCCAGTTTTTCTCTAAAACTGGCCTTTTTGTAAAATAAATGGCATGGATAGCCTTTAGGAAGCTTATAGAATGCTCCTGGGGTCGGGGGGGGCAAAATTGAGCAAAAAGGAGCTCTGAAAGCCAACTAAAGGCTATGCATGGCGATTTTGGTGAAGGGGCGGGGTTTAAGGAGGCAAAAAAATGCTGTATTCAGTGTATAAGACGCACCCAGATTTTCAGCCTCTTTTTTGAGGGAAAAAGGTGCGTCTTATACTCCGAAAAATACGTTAGGTTTTTTTTGTTTTTTTAAAAAAGAATTTTATTGGTTTTTACAAATATTTATAGGAAGGGGTAGGTAGGTATACAAAATTTTGACAGCTACATCGTGCGAAAGGTAGAAATCCCCCCAAATCTCACAACTTTTACAGAAAAAAAAGTAAAGATCAAAAATTAAAAGATAAACATTGGCAGCTTTTTGTTTTACATTATATCAACAATATATTCAATCATCTTATATGTCACTTCCAACAATTACATGATAACAACAATTGCAATAATATTTCAAACTTATTTTTGTGACCTGAGTGTTCTCGATGTTGCTTCCTCCCCCCTGTCCTCTGGCAGAGCCATGGCCTCTCCCCTCCTTCATATCTTGTGTGCTGCCCCTGTTCCATCTAGAAAGGCAATGTGTTTTTTAATGAAGGCCTCTGCCTCCACAACTGTGTTGATTCTAATTCTATTGCCCTCCCAAAAGATCAACATTCCTTCTGGCAATAACCATCTAAACCAAACTCCTTTATCATATAATTTCTTTGATAAAGAGGAATATTTCTTCCTCTTATCTCTTACTTTCTTCGGAATTTGTTTAAGAATGGCTATTTCTTTGTCTTTATATTTTAATGGTCCCCCCCCCCCTCTGAGCTCCTAAAACCTCATCTCTTGTAGTCTTTCTAAGAAATTTAACATGTACTTCCCTTGGAACATTGTGTGTTCTAGCATATGCTGAATTGATCCTATAAATCAAATCAATATCCCACCATAGCTTTTGTTTGTCTCTTTTAATGTATTCAGATAAAATTGTGGTCATAATCTCCTTAAGGTCTTCATTTTCTGTCTCTGGTAAGTTCTGAAATCTAAGAAAAAAAGACATTCTTTCAAATTCCACCTTTATCAAATGATTTTCAAATTCTCTATTCCCCTTCTGGACTGTCTTAAACTCCTCCCTCAACCCAGTCGTGTCTTCCTCCAACACACCTATTCTCTGTTTGTTTTGTGTTGCTTGTTGTTGCATTTCTCTGAGCTGTTCATTTAAATCTGCCAGTTGTTTTTTCAGTTCGTCCTGTCCCTTCAAAATAGTTTGAAACATTTGGGCAACAGATAAGTCCTTTGAACTCTCTTCAGTTGTTTTAGGTTGTAAAAATGAAGCCATTTGTGTCTGTTGTGTAATCGGACTAGACGTAGAAGATGTCGAGGCCGAAGATGCCTTACCAGGCGATGGCTTTTTAGGTCCCATAGTAAGTTCAGAGATAGCTATAAGTCTTATGCAAAAGAAATGGCGTCTGTGGAATGCACAGCTGGGAGACATCGTGGAGGCAAACAAGCCAGAAGTGAAAGTTAATCCTCCTGTACAGCTGCAAGCCAAAGGATAAGAGTCAAATCCAAATCCAAGGGGACCACATAAGAAGAGAGGTTCCAGGAGATCTCCGGGGTGTAGAATAATATAAAGCCAGAAATTCTTTCAAAGGGGAAACTTCATTCGTAAAAGCAAAGAAGAAGGAGGAAGTTGGCCATCTTGGCTCCGCCTTCATAAGGGACCAGGGAGCAACATGTCCAAAGTTTTCATAAGGTAGTTTATAAAAAACCACTCAGCAGTCATCCCTTGCAATTGTAGCAAAAATCATTCTCCCATTGTTAGAGGAAGTGAAAGTTAGCTTTTAACTCTCTCTCTCTCTCTCCTCCGAGAGAGAGAGATATTCCAAGTGCCGCTTTTTCCGAGGGGGGGTGGAAAATCCCCCCCTCCAATCTTAACACTTCAAAAGATTGAATCCACAATTTGGAGAAGCTGCTGTTCATCAGTTAAATAGATTTACAGAAGATTGAGGGAAACCTCTCACCTCACCGCTCTTCAGCTGTAACATCTAATTGATTCTTTCCTTCCGGAATCCAATCGGCGAAGGTGCACAGCGACAGCGGAAAATGCCACCATGCACCCCCCATGCTCCCCGGCTCCTGGGGCGAGGCTGGAAACCCCCCTGCGGCTGCCGCCGATCCAGGGGGTCCCAACAAGCCGCCCTGCGGCAGGGAGCCCCTCCAAGGCCCCCTGTGCTCCTTAAAGGAGCCCACCGAAGAGACGAGCGGCAGACGCACACGTCCGTCGCCTTCGGGGACCAGAAGTCATCTCCCGAAAAATACGTTAGTTTTATTGTGTGAGATAAACCTAGAGAAATTGGGGAAATAGAATCACACAGCTGGTCTTTCCATTAGGTAAAGAAACACGCAGTATATCTGATGTCATGTTTAATGGTTGCAAGCCAGCAACCTAGATGCATGTAAGACTATGAAAATGGAATAGGTCCATGCTACCTGAGTAACCATCTCATCCAGTGGTGGGATTCAAATAATTTAACAACAGGTTCTGTGGGCATGGTGAGGTGGGTGTGGCTGGGTGGCCATGTGACTGGGTGGCCATCTCAATGTCACTCAAATCAAGGGATGCCTCGCCTGGCTCCTCCCCTCCCAGCCATTCCTTGTCACACCCAGCCTCAACGTATCTATAGTTCTGCAAAATTGTTGTTGATCTTTTTTCAACTTTATTATTTACATAATAGATAATGCACCAGATTTGGGGGGGCAGGGGGGAGTTCTGATAGTCAGTACTGCCGGTTTGCTCATGAGTGCACCACACATGCTTGATGCAAGCTGTGCATGTATGTGCAGTGCAATAAAAATTGTTATGCGCAGAAACAAAAATCAAGATTTGATTTTATGGCGCCACCTGGTGAACCAGTTCGGAGGTGTGGCAGGCCTGGGTCTCTGCCGGTTCCAGCAATCCGCGCCACCAAACTACTACCGGTTTGGCCAAATTGGGCCGAACCTGTAGGAACCCACCACTGGGATGGGGAGAATATGTAGGCTAAAGAAAATAAAGTGTATGTTAGGTTGAAGGGACAGGGTGGCGACCACAATAAAAGAAGATCTATTGGCCTGACTCAGTTCATAAAATAAATAAATGCCAAAATCAATAAACGCACACGGGCAAGCAGGAAATGCTGTAGAGCAGATAGAGGAACTAAGGGCAGAGAAGGGCAGAGAAGCCACTTTGGGGAAGATTGCAGAGAATGAATGAAAGGTTATTGGTAGAAAGATAGAAAGCCATTCTCCCTGTGGTCTCTTGTGCATGTGATTAAGGACGCCGATGGTTTTATTATGCAGGCCAATCTTGCTGTAATGAATAGAAGGAACTATTGTAAGCACCCCTTATTCACAAAACAGTTCTATTCCATAATATGAGAGCCTTCTACAATAATCTGATAACTGTAAATCCCACCCAATATTACCATCTGCTTATATTTAATTAAGGACTGGTTGTCTGAACAGCGCAGGCAAGAATTCCCAGTGGGTGGGAGGTTTTGGGAGATGCATTCGGGAATCTCTAAATCTGTCAGCCTGCTCTTATTTCATCTGTCCTTGCTTTTCTGCGAATGCAATTATGAGAGCAAACAGGACGGCTGCTCTCGGGTCCCAGACGGGCCAGCCTCCTTTTGCTGATAAGGCTAATTGGGCAAGCGATAATTAAATGAGGATTCCAACATGCAGTCAGACTTAATTGTCTGATGCTTTGGCATTTTCGCTGGAGTTATAATTTCAACAAAAATGAGAGGGAGATTTTCCAGGAAGAACTTTAACATGGAACCATTTTACATCTTCTTCTCTGCCGACACTGTACTGCTAACCAGAGCATACAAAGCATTTGCTAGACCAATTCTCGAATACAGCTCATCTGTCTGGATCCCACACTGCATTTTGGACATTAATACAATTGAGCGAATCCAGAGATATTTCACAAGAAGAGTCCTCCGCTCCTCTGCTTGCAACACAATACCTTATGCCACCAGGCTTGAAATTTTGGGCTTAGACAACTTAGAACTACACAGCCTTCAGTCTGACCTAAGCATAGTACATAAAATTATCTGCTGCAATATCCTACCTGTCAATGATTTCTTCAGCTTCCACCACAACAATACACGAGCACACAATAGAAAGAAGGACTAGGGGAGACATGATAGCAGTGTTCCAATATCTCAGGGGTTGCCACAAAGAAGAGGGAGTCAAACTATTCTCCAAAGCACCTGAGGGTAGAACAAGAAGCAATGGGTGGAAACTAATCAAGGAAAGAAGCAACTTAGAACTTAGGATAAATTTCCTGACAGTTAGAACAATTGATCAGTGGAACAGCTTGCCTCCAGAAGTTGTGAATGCTCCAACACTGGAAGTCTTTAAGAAGAGATTGGACAAATATTTGTCTGAAACGGTATAGGGTTTCCTACCTAGGCAGGGGGTTGGACTAGAAGGTCTCCAAGGTCCCTTCCAACTCTACTATTGTATTGTATTGTATTGTATTGTATTGTAATAGATACAAAGTCAAGGTAAACCGCTCCAAACTCGATTGTAGAAAATATGACTTCAGCAACAGAGTGGTCAATGCCTGGAATCTGTTACCTGATTCAGTGGTTTCTTCCCCAAACCCCCAAAACTTTAACTTTAGACTGTCTACTGTTGACCTCACCCCATTCCTAAGAGGTCTGTAAGGGGCATGCATAAGCGCACCAACGTGCCTACTATCCCTGTCCTAATAACCCCATTTGGCACCATGGCACCATACCGGTTGCAGCAAGATCCGGAACCCATCACTGGACTGCACCCACCCACAGTGACAGGCAAGACACTAGAATATAAACTGACAGCAAACATAACTCCTTGCTAGCACTGATGATGTTACCTAATTTGGGTAATGAAATGTCTGCAAGAAAGCGTCAGCTCAGAGAGCACCAAGGATCCCACTCCTGGGTGGGATTCTACCAGTTCAGATTAGTTCAGGTGAATTGGTAGCTCCGACGATCAGCTGACAGTGGACCGGTTCGCTCCGATGATCAGGTGGGCCTGCCCATCTGCCCCTGCGCTATACTGACCTATGTCTTCTCAGCTGATTTGCATGGCGGAGTGTTTTGCTGCACCTCAGCTGTGATACTCCCCAGCAGTAACGCAGAAGGTAAGTATTCTTAACACTGTACGCGCAAAGCACTCGATCATCAAACCAGTTGTTAAACTGGTAGGATCCCACCACTGACCCTATTAGCTCTCAAAGCTGTCCTCCAATATGAAGAAATGTGTATAGAGCAGTGGTGAAATTCAATTTTTTTACTACCGGTTCTGTGGGTGTGGCATGCTGGGCGTGGCAGGGGAAGGGTACTACAAAATCCCCATTCCCTTTCCTGGGGGAAGGATACTGCAAAATCCACATTCCTTCCCCACTCTTGGGGGAAAGATACTGCAAAATCCACATTCCCTCCCCATTCCTGGGGGAAGGATACTGCAAAATCTCCATTTCTTCCCCATTCCTGAGGGAAAGATACTGCAAAATCCCCATTCCCTCCCCTTTCCTGGGGGAAGGATACTGCAAAATCCACATTCCCTTTCCTGGGGGAAGGATACTGCAAAATCCACATTCCTTCCCCACTCTTGGGGAAAAGATACTGCAAAATCCACATTCCCTCCCCATTCCTGGGGGAAGGATACTGCAAAATCTCCATTTCTTCCCCATTCCTGAGGGAAAGATACTGCAAAATCCCCATTCCCTCCCCTTTCCTGGGGGAAGGATACTGCAAAATCCCCATTCCCTTTCCTGGGGGAAGGATACTACAAAATCCACATTCCTTCCCCACTCTTGGGGAAAAGATACTGCAAAATCCCTATTTCCTCCCTATTCCTGGGGGAAGGATACCGCAAATCCCTATTCCCTCCCCATTCCTGGTGGAAGGATACTGCAAAATCCCTATTCCCTCCCCTTTCCTGGGGGAAGGATACTGTAAAATCTCCATTCCCTCCCCATTCCTGGTGGAAGGATACTGCAAAATCCCTATTCCCTCCCCTTTCCTGGGGGAAGGATACTGCAAAATCTCCATTCCCTCCCCATTCCTGGGAGAAGGATACTGTAAAATCTCTATTCCCTCCCCATTCCTGGGGGAAGGATACTGCAGAATCTCTATTCCCTCCCTACTCTGGGGCCAGCCAGAGGTGATATTTGCCCGTTCTCCAAACTACTCAAAATTTCCGCTACCGGTTCTCCACAATCTGCTGAATTTCACCCCTGGTCTAGAGTCCTTGGTGCTCTCTGAGCTTGGTTGTTTGCTTGCAAATATTTCATTACCAAACTAGGTACCATTAGTGGTACAAGTACAGGCAGCAAATCTCACACTCTTTCATGCTGATTTTGTTACCTAGTTCAGTAATTAATCAGTGAGCAGGAACTCAAATGTATTACACTTTTGCAGCGGGGAGCCCTGATATCCCGAGCCAAGGAATATCCAAGGAAGCAGATCAGTTTTTCACTGTCATTCTAAAGGCCTGCAGGGCTCAGGCCAATTATATGTCTGGGATAGATCATCCCAAGGGAACAGGTGCCTCCCTAGAGAAGGCATGACTCCCAGGTCCCATAGCATTACTGCATAGGTAGTCCTTGATTTCCAACCATTTGCTTTGTGCCCATTTAAAGTTACAACAATACTGAAAAAAGTAACCAATGACTGGTTTCCAAACTTAGGACCCTTGCAGCATCTCCATGGTCACGTGGTCAAAATTCAGGCACTTCACCAGAATCATGTGATCCCCATTTGCAACCTTCCAACCGGCTTCCATCAAGGAAAGTCAATGGGGGAAGCCAAATTTGCTTAACAGAAGCACAGTCCACTTAAAAGCTGCAGTGATTCACTTTTTTAAAACAAAAAGCTTGCAAAATGGGGTGCAACTCGATTAACTGCTGTCTTGACAAGCCATGGAAACTTTGGGCTCAAGAAGCTCCCTAAGAAGGTTGCAAAGGACAGTCCTAGGACCCTGGGACACTGCAAGCATTATAAATACTCAGCAGTTGCCAAGCACCCAAAGTTTGATCACCTGACTATGCAGATGCTGAAATGGTCGTAAGCGTGAAAGCTGGTCATAAATCACTTTTTTTTCAGTGGTGTTGTCATTTTGAATGTTGACAAAATGAATGGTTGCAAGTCAATCATCTGCTGCTCTCTACATAGCAGCTCCTCACTGCTCTCTTTGACATCCAAGAGTCTACAGTTGGACAACGGTATCAGTGGTGGGAATGGCCAATGCCATGGGCAAGGCATCTCCAACATCTGCCTGGTATGGATCCTGCTGCTGTAACCAGTCAAAGCAATGCATTGAGAGAGTGTCCCTTGTGCTAAATTCTCCAAAACAAGTGACTAAATCCTACGAAATGAACCTCCCTCCTGCTGTCCTGTTGTAATGGAGTAAAATAATTTCCAAAGAAGTAGAAACTGCTCTTTTCAAAACGACTCTAACTTCAAACCTTCCATAATGGAAATTCTGGACTTACTTACTTTCTTTCTTTCCTTCTTTCTTTCTTTCTTTCTTTCTTTCTTTCTTTCTTTCTTTCTTACTTACTTACTTTACTTACTTTATTTAGATTTCTAGACCGCCCCCTCTCCCGAAAGGGACTCGGGGCGGTGTACAGTCAAATTAAAACACAAATACATAGGAATAAATATAAATACACAAATCTTAAATTAAATGAGGAGGTTAGAAGACTGTATCTTAAAGTAAAGCAGTTAAAACCTTAAAAACATCCCCAATTAAAACCCAAACCCAATTAAAATAAATCCCCGGGAGGTAAAACTAAGAGAGTGCCAGGCCAGCTGATTGAAACAGGTGAGTCTTTAACTTTTGACGTAAGGAACGGAGGTCGGTGGTGGTTCGAATGTCGGGGGGGAGGTCATTCCAGAGGGTTGGGCCCATCACAGAGAAGGACCTACTCCTAGGTGTCGCCCGCTGACACTGCCTAGCGGACGGCACCAGGAGGAGTCCCTCCCTGTGTGAGCGGATAGGTCGCAGGGACGTGTGTGGTAG
The DNA here is from genome assembly GCF_964273705.1 of Natrix helvetica. Taxonomy (NCBI): domain Eukaryota; kingdom Metazoa; phylum Chordata; class Lepidosauria; order Squamata; family Natricidae; genus Natrix; species Natrix helvetica. The sequence continues at coordinate 132,009,410 of NC_138554.1, read as the reverse complement.
GATGCGATCCTGCAGATAACTAGGTCCTATGCCATGGAGCGCTTTAAAGATGGTAATCAATACCTTGAAACGCACCCGAAAGGCCACAGGTAGCCAGTGCAGCTCGCGCAGGAGCGGTGTTACGTGGGAGTAACGTGTACTCCCCATGATAACCCGCGCGGCTGCATTCTGTACTAGCTGCAGTCTTCGGATGCGTCCCAAGGGAAGCCCCATGTAGAGGGCATTGCAGTAGTCTTTCTTTCTTTCTTTCTTCCTTCCTTCCTTCCTTCCTTTCTCTCTCCCTCCCTCCCTCCCTTCCTTCCTTATTTTTCTTTCCTTCCTTTGCTCACTCCTCCTTCCTTCCTTCCTTCCTTCCCTCCTTCTTTCTTATTTATTTATTTTTCTTTCCTTCCTTCCCTCCCTCCTTCCTTCTTTCCTTCCTATATTCTTTTCCTCTTTCTTTCTTATTTATTTTTCATCCTTTCCTTCCTTCCCTCCTTCTTTCTTTTTTATTTTTCTTTCCTTCCCTCCCTCCCTCTTTCTTTCCTTCCTTCCTTCTTTCTTTCATTGAAATAGTGGCTCTTTCAGTCAGGGTATAATTATTTATTTCCTCATCTGATAGGACGCTCTTTCCTATTCCTTCTTGCAGAACTTTTTGATCTCGAAGTAAATGCCAGAGTGCAGCAGACAGTCGCAGAACGACAGATGCCCAAGTGGGAATATCTTGATATCAAGATTCAGGATTACAGTAAGTTACTCTGATTATTTCCATTGTTGAATTTAAGGGCATATAACCTCTTTAATTTAGAAAAACTCATATTCTAGTGGGGCAGTTTTAAAAAGAAAGAAATAGATAAAAGCATAATGCCACTTAAAAAATCCCCTAAAATAGAAATTTAAATCAATTAAGATGGGTAGCAGCCCCCAATGCAAAAGCAGAATGTATCCATAGCTATAATATAAGAGGATCAATAGAGATCTAGCAACCCAACATTTATTTACTTGTTTGTTTATATTCTGCCATTATTATTTTTTATAAATAACTCAAGAGCAGGTCTAAAATTCACAGTCTCCTGGTGATTGGCCCAAAGTCACCCAGCCAGCTTTCATACCTAAGGTGGGACTAGAACGTCTGGTTTCTAGCATGCTGCCTTAACTACTAGATCAAACTTGCTCTCACAAGACATTGTTGTGTGTTTTGATTCCATGCCATGTGTTAATCAGCCTCCCAGGCTTAAAGCTCTTATTACTTGCCAAGAATGTCCCCAGAGAGGTCAAAAAAGTTGAGCGTGATCAAACAATTCATCAAAGTCACACCCGCTCCCCCCCCCCTTTTATTGTTGAGCGGTACTGTGTGAAAACGTATGGGGGTGTCCTGCATACACAGTTCAGGTTGTGTTTCAGGTTTCTATCCTGCAGACACCCCTGTTATTGTACTGCTTCCATCATGGGCAGAATAAATATTTGCCATCCTGTTGCCCATCTGCCTTGCCTTCTTTGTTTCTATCTTCCCCTTCCCTTGGTAGGCTGAAAAGATCTCCTTGGTAAAGATATTTTTCATTGGTTAAGAAATGGAGGTGTCAGCAGAACCAAAAATTCATGTCAACGTAATGAAAATGACCATCATCTCACAAGATTCTCCCTTTTTTCTACACGTGTGCGACATCACAGCACAGTTACTGAAGCCCCAGATTTTTTGTGATTTGCTTTCTTCATTGGTCAACTCCACCACCAAGATACTTTGGCTAACAGTCATTCGACCAAAGGATCTATTCAGTTACCCTGTCTCCCCAAAAATAAGACCTCCCCAGATAATAAGCAATCAGGTTTTTGAACACATGCGCTAAAATAAACCCTCCCGTTGAAAATAAGCCCTCCCCTAAAATATTCAAATGCATGCACAGCTGGTCCCCGCCATTTCCTGGGGGGAAAGGGGGTACATGCCCCACAGGCCACACATGCACCTGCCATCCATGCGGAATGACCTCGTGAAGGTTGCTCCTGCAAACCCTAGTTACTGTGCCCCTTCTCTTAGTGGTGGCCGCAAAAAGAGTGCCAGTCTCAGAAACCCTAGGGCTGGCAAGAGTGTGCCAGAAACAGAGAACAGAGAACTTCCGGCCCTCTCTGGATCAGCTGATACACGGGCCACGGTCAGAGACTAAGTGGCCTTCTGCATCTCAAAAATAATAAGACCTCCTTGTTTTCTGAGATATCCACCAAAAGTATTTCGCAAATCATATCATTCTTGTTCCTACAACCTGAATCATCTCCAAAGGAGGCTTCCTGGGATGATATATACCCTATTTCCCTGAAAATAAGACCTCCCCGGATAATAAGCCCAATCAGGCTTTTGAGCGCATGCACTAAAATAAACCCTCCCCTGAAAATAAGCCATCCCTGAAAATATTGCAACACAGCAGCAGCCATGAGGTAACCACACTCACTGCCTTCTGCATCTCAAAATAATAATAATAAGGCCAAGCACTTATTTCGGGGGGGGGGGGTAAAAAGAAAATAAGACCCTGTCTTATTTTCGGGGGGGAACGGTAATAGAAGAAACATACATGCTTCTATCATTGCCCTACTGCAATTCCCATTTATATTACGTTTGGCACATTTTTCTACTTTCAGATTTCTGACAAACCCACTAAAAATCACATTGGAATAAATTAGAATAGGTTGGTAAAGAGTTCAAAGAAATCTGTTCCCTATTCAAAACTCCTGCAATTACTGAAGTTCCTCTTGATTTAGGAACAGTCACTTAGTGACTGTTAGACGTTATGAAGGACTTGCCAAGAGGGACTTACAACTCACTTTTGAAATTCTAGAATTACCATCCTCTGTCGACACGTGAACGTATTCTGGGTGCTCAATGACAGGCCTGCATTTAGTGACATTTGTAGCACCTCATAATCACAGGAAAATAGTTTATGATATTTTTGCCATTCTTGCATCCCAGAGGCATTTTACGAAACCATACCATGCCTTTCCATCATTCCTGTTCCAATAACTTTGTGGCTGAATCATAATTCAATTCAGATCAAGTCAATCACATCTGGATTAATCCCTAATTGTGATTTTCTTTAAAGAATAACAGAGTTGGAAGGGACCTTGGTGATCTTGTAACCCAACCCATCTGTCCAGCAGGAGAACTTATTCCATTCTGGGCAAATGGTTGTCCAATTTCTTCTTAAAAACCTCCAGTGTTGAAGCACCCACAACTCCTGGAGGAAAACTGTTTCACTGATAAATTGTTCTCGCTGTCAGGAAATTTCTCCTTAGTCCCAAGTTGCTTCTCTCCTTGATTAGTTTCCATCCTTTGTTTCCTGTCCTCCCTATAAGTGCTTTGGACAATAGATTGTCCCTCACTTCTTAGTGGCAGCTCCTAAAATATTGAAACACTGTTAACTTGTCACCCCTAGTCCTTCTTTTCAGTAGACTAGACATATTCAATTCCTACAACTGTTCTTCATATATTTTAGCATCCAGCCTACTAACCACCTTTGTCGCTCTTTTTCTGCACTCTTTCCAGAGGCTCAACATCTTTTTAATATCGTGGTGACTAGAACTGGATGCAATATTCTAAGTGTGGTCTTACTAAGGCTTTGAAAAAGCAGTACTAGAACTTCAAGTAATCATGATTCTGTTCCTCTGTTAATGCAGCCTAGGATTGCGTTGACTTTTTTGGCTGCTGCCACACACTGCTGGCTCATATTTAACTGATTGTCCACTAGGACTCCAAGAATTGTCCTCAAGAAATCCAAAACCAAGATGCATGGTATAAAATTCAACACATATAATGGGTATAATAAGTTAACTTTTCACCTTTAGCATTTGCTAATGGGAAAACCCACAAATATGAAGTGGTAATTATAGTGCGCAATTCCTTCTTTGTGATCCTAAAAGATTTACAAGAATAGCACTTATTGCTTAATTCTCTATATTCTGCATTCCCAAGGGATCTCCATGTGAATCATAGCTACAAACCCATTCTCTATTACAAGTCTCATACAACAATAAATTGGACCCAATGAAATAAAAGTCTTACCACTAAAACTCATTTTGCTGTTTACTACCCTTCAAATGCCACTAATTCGAAATTGAATTGCCATCCTTTTGGTAAATTAGCCCAGCGGTTCACGTTTTAAAAACCAAATAAAAGTAAGGATAAGCTTGGGAGCAACCTATTTATGCTTGTGCCAATATACATTTGGGAAAAAGCACACTTAGCTATTACTTCAAGATACAACTTTCCATAAAGCAACTGTTTTCTCTTCCGAATTCATCCAATTTATACCATTTCAAGGGGCAAAGGAGGTGACAGTCCAGCCCCTGGAGTTTAAATGCCCTTGAAGAAAATCTAATCTTAAATCTGTTGTGAGGAGAAAAAAGAACAACTTTATTCCATTTTAGAGAAGAGGGTTCGCATTTTATTTTGAGTTTCCCCTTCCTTTGCTCTCCTTGCAAACATTGCTTGATAGGGCTGACATTCCTCCACCTGCTGAGAGGAGGAAAAACACACATCAGCGCACCCTAATTGCATGTTTGATTCATGACCAAGCGCCTCGGAGAACCACCTTGTTAGATTGTGTGGTCTTTTGTGTAGCAGTGCCAATTTCCTTTCTCTTCTGCCAGGGTGTTATTTGCAGAGCCATTCTCTGTAATGGCATTTCGTTCCCACCAAAAAGTACCCGAGTGTTCGAAAAAGGAAAGAAATAAAAGGTTGTTCTTTGTAATGACAGCCTTCCTGTGCTTAAATGCTTCTCTCCTCCTTTCTTCTCTTTTCTTCTGTTTGCAGAATTGCCACTGCAAATTTTAAAGCCAGCCGTTTTCATGGAAAATACGCACTACCCTTTGCTCCTCGTTGTGTGAGTAATGTGAACAATGGTATAATTTCCCAGTTAGAGCCAGCAATGCCAGCCAAGTTGACAAGAGGGATATTTCAGGAGGGTAAGGATATGGCTTTTCAAGGATATGGTGGAAACTTAGCAAATAGGGAGGTGGCTCTAGAAAGAATACTCATTTTGATTATTTCCTGCCTTTATTATTATTTTTCAAATAAATATTTTAAGGCGATGAACATGATTTATAATCCCACCTCTTCCTGGTTTTCCCCAACAATCCTGCAAATGAGTGGGCTGAGACAGAGAGAAAGAGAGAGGAACTAGCCCAAAGTAACCCAGCTGGCTACCATGGCTAAGGCAGGACTAGAACTCATGGTCTTCACAGTCAGCCAGCTGTTTTCATGCATAAGAAGGGACTAGAACTCACAATCTCTTGGTTTCTAGCCCCAGAACCTTCCCCTGGAGACCAAACTGAGCTTGCTGCTGGTAAATGATGTTTTAAGCCAAACGGAAAAAAAGAAGAATGCCCCACAACAGAATTCAATATGCTTGTTTTGGGTTGAGAACAGGGGTGGGCTACTATAGGTTCACCTGGGTTCGGGAGAACCTGTAAGTAACATTATGGCCAGTTCGGAGAACCTCCAAATCCCACCCCTGGCTGGCCCTGCCCGCCCCGCCCCGTCTTTCCCACCCCTCCCCTCCCAGGAGTCTCCACACAGCCCGTTTTGGACCTGAGGTAAGTGCAGGGTCCACGCGGAGACTCAGGGAGGGGGGAAAACGGGCCTCCCGGAAGGCCTCTGGAGGCCAGGGGAGGCAGTTTTCTCTCTCCCAGAGGCTCAAGGAAAGCCTCCAGAGCCTGGGGAAGGTGAAAATCCCCCCCCGCCATGGTGCAGGAGGCCAACTAGGCCATGCCCACCATGGCCACACCCGCCCAGCAACTGGGCAGAGAACCCGCTGCTGAAATTTTTGAAGCCCACCCCTGGGTGAGAGTGTTATGTTCCTAATGTTGTTTCTTTACTTAGCATGGTATGTTCAGATCAGTGACGTGCGGTCAGTAGAGGCAGGGGAGGCAGGGCCTCACCTCTCTTCATGGAATAATAGTATATAATATTATATACTATATATAATATTATATACATCCGTCCGGCCGCGCCCGGGAGACGTGGAGGGAGCAATGTTGTCGGCGCCTCCGGATGACGAACCAATCGCTTGCTTTCGTCATCGGGAGGCCGACAACATTTCTGCCTCCACGTCTCCCGGGCGCCGAAGCAGTCCGGCGAGCGAGCGAGCGAGGCAGCGAGATCTTCGGTCACTCGTCCACCGGACTGCTTCCGCATCTCCCGGGCGCGGATGGACGAAGGTAGCCAGAATGGCGCCGAAGCAGTCCGGCGAGTGAGGCAGCGAGATCTTCGGTCACTCGTCCACCGGACTGTCTTGGCGCCATTCTGGCTACCTTCGTCCATCCGCGCCCGGGAGATGCGGAAGCAGTCCGGTGGACGAGTGACCGAAGATCTCGCTGCCTCGCTCGCTCGCTCGCCGGACTGCTTCGGCGCCATTCTGGCTCCCTTCGTCCATCCGCGCCCGGGAGATGCGGAAGCAGTCCGGTGGACGAGTGACCGAAGATCTCGCTGCCTCGCTCGCTCGCTCGCCGGACTGCTTCGGCGCCATTCTGGCTCCCTTCGTCCATCCGCGCCCGGGAGATGCGGAAGCAGTCCGGTGGACGAGTGACCGAAGATCTCGCTGCCTCGCTCGCTCGCCGGACTGCTTCGGCGCCATTCTGGCTCCCTTCGTCCATCCGCGCCCGGGAGATGCGGAAGCAGTCCGGTGGACGAGTGACCGAAGATCTCGCTGCCTCGCTCGCTCGCTCGCCGGACTGCTTCGGCGCCATTCTGGCTCCCTTCGTCCATCCGCACCCGGGAGATGCGGAAGCAGTCCGGTGGACGAGTGACCGAAGATCTCGCTGCCTCGCTCGCTCGCTCGCCGGACTGCTTCGGCGCCATTCTGGCTCCCTTCGTCCATCCGCGCCCGGGAGATGCGGAAGCAGTCCGGTGGACGAGTGACCGAAGATCTCGCTGCCTCGCTCGCTCGCTCGCCGGACTGCTTCGGCGCCATTCTGGCTCCCTTCGTCCATCCGCGCCCGGGAGATGCGGAAGCAGTCCGGTGGACGAGTGACCGAAGATCTCGCTGCCTTGCTCGCTCGCTCACCGGACTGCTTCGGCGCCATTCTGGCTACCTTCGTCCATCCGCGCCCGGGAGACATGGAGGCAGAAATGTTATCGGCCTCCCGATGACGAAAGCAAGCGACTGGTTCGTCATCTGGAGGCGCCGACAACATTTCTCCCTCCGCGTCTCCCGGGCGCGGATGGACGAAGGGAGCCAGAATGGCGCCGAAGCAGTCCGGCGAGCGAGCGAGTGAGGCAGCGAGCGAGGCAGCGAGATCTTCGGTCACTCGTCCACCGGACTGCTTCCGCATCTCCCGGGTGCGGATGGACGAAGGTAGCCAGAATGGCGCCGAAGCAGTCCGGCGAGCGAGCGAGCGACGCAGCCTGATCTTCGGTTGCTTCCAGAGCCGGAGCGGGATGGAGCAGCCATCGCCTTGGAAGTGAGTCGCGCGGACGGAGCTTTGGGGCTGAGGAGAGAGGCAGAGACGGAGGGAGTGGGGGGAGAGGAGCCGCCCCCCTCAACCCCCAGGCAATGGGGAAAGCTTTCCCGAAATGGGGGGGGTGTCGCGGGAAATAAAAAGGGCGCGCGCTGGGAGGGGACGAAGGAGGCTTTGGCGTGCCTTAGAGGCGGGCGGGCAAGCAACGAAAGGAGCAGTGAGGGCGGGCGGTGGCTGCAGGCGGCAAGGCTTGAGCGGGGTGAAAGGGACTGGTGCCGGTGGAGGAAGTAATGCTACGCCGCGGTCCCCTTAATGTTCACTCAGGAAGGCGGAGAACGAGACCACGTGGTCTGCACACGTGGTCTGCACACGTGGTCCCATTCCCCGCCTTCCTGATGACGTCACCAGCCTCCCCAGCCATAACCCTCACCGCACGTCACTGGTTCAGATACATGCATGTTTGGACACAGTTAACAGATATGAAGTTTGGCGATGCTAGCCAGGAAACCTGGAGGCCAAAGGGAGGCTTTCCTGGGGGTCTAATGCCAGAAAATTTGTCCCTTGGGCTAGATCAGTGTGTCTTCTCTCTTCTCTAAAAATCCACAGGATCTTTATGTGAACTATCTCTCTCTCTTTGCTTATAGCTGAATCAAATATGATGTACATAGATTCTAAACTGTCAGGCTTTCTGGAAAGAATTGGCGGATTTTAAAAAAAAATCAGGACAGTGGCTGCAATCACACAACCAAAGACCCACAGTAGTCCTCAACTTATGACCAGTCACTTAGCAAGTGTTTGAAGTTTCGACAGACTTACTGGAACTCACTTACAGCCATGTGCAGTTTCCCACAGTCATATGACTGTTTTACAATGGATTTGCTGAAAACTGGCATTGACTTCCATTTTTTTGGCAAAATCATGCCCATTGTAGACTATTGGTTTGCTTAACAACCGCAACCTTTGCTTAACGACCGCCACAAAAACAGTCGTAAAATCAGATTGGTCACTTTATGATTGTTATATCTTACAAGGACTGAGGTTATTGTACAAGTATTTGACAATGCAAAGGGCTCAATGCTATTTTTTTTTAGAGGGAGGCAAGAATAATTAAGCCCTATTAAAAATCAATTGTAAAGGTGAAGGGAGGGCCTCTCAGGGCACCAACCCACCCCATGGCTTCATGCTCCTTTGGGGCTCCCCATACAAGCAGGCAGAGCCTATGTTTTGGCTTCTTTCCCAAAGGCCAGGAGACTGGCAGTCCTACCTCACCTCTGGATGGAGATGGGCGGTTCTAAAATGCAGTAAATAAATATATATTTAAAGTGTCCAAATGTGTGCCAGTCTAAAGGGAGGACAAAAACCTCTTTCACAAACCCACTTACTTCACATCAAAATTATCTCTTGAAAAAAAATGTGCTTCATTATGCAAATACCCAGGGAAGATTGGTGCTCATCAAGCTAACAACACTTGATTAGGACTGCCTCAGAATGAGAAAGCACAGCTTGGGTGGGCCCTAAATGAATGTAAATCACTCAATCTGAAAGAGGGAGGAAGAGAGGGAAGGCGAGAGAGGGAGAGAGAGAGAGGGAGATGCACAGATAGTTCTGTAAGGCAGTGGTGGGATTTAAAAACGTTTACTAATGGTTCTGTGTGCTTGGCTTGGTGGGTGTGGCATGGCATGGTGGATGTGGCAAGGGAAGGATATTATAAACTCTCCATTCTTTCCCCATCCAGGGGAAGGTTACTGCAAAATCCCCATTCCCTCCTGATCAGCTGGGACTCAGGGGGCAAACAATAGATGGGGCGGGGCCAGCCAGAGGTGGTATTTACCGGTTCTCCAAACTACTCAAAATTTCTGCTACCGGTTCTCCAGAACTGGTTAGAACCTGCTGAATGCCACCTCTGATGTACGGTCTCCAACTAGGCTGGAGAAGATGTTTTTCTACCACCACAGAGCTATCAAAAAAAGTGAAGAAGAACGAGTTATCTTGGTTTCCTGGTGGATGTAAGTCTAAAAAGTTTCAGAGTCAAATTTAAAGGTGGGAATTTGACCACAACCTGTATAACGTCACACTGACGTCTCAAACAGATTTTAAAGAGTTATATGATTTTATCCTAAATGTTGTACTGAAATTTCTGATACAATGAATTCTCATATAATACAGGTAATCCTCAACGTACAACCACAACTGAGCCCATTTTGATTTCTATGAAAGAAGTAATTAAGTGAAATTTTCCCCATTTTACGAACTTTCTTGCCATCGCTATTAAGTGAATTATTGCAATTGTAAAGTTAGTAACACCGTTGTTAAATGAATGGCTTGCCCAACTGACTTTCTTTGTTAGAAAGTCACAAAAGATGATAACATAACGCTTGGATCCGTCAACCGTCATTCCAGTTGCTAAGTGTTGGAATTTTTATCATGGGATCACGAGGATACTGCAATGGCTGTGTGAAAAATGGTCTTTTCACAGTGTCATTGTAATTTCAAACAGTCATTAAATAAATGCTTCTATGTTGAGGACAATCAGTATAGCTCCCGCAAATTCTCTTGCTAAGGATGCTCATCATAAGTATGGTCTAAACTACAAACTTCTACATGCTAATGAACTTTAATCAGTTGATGTGTTGAGGACACTTTACGCCCGTGAACCCAAAGTGAACCTATGGCACACAGAGACCTCTTTGTGGGCACGAGTGCCATTGCCAGCTGCTCTTCTGGTTTCCAGCACGCACATACACGCCGGCCAGCTGGTCTTCACAGGTGCCGGAGCACCAGAAAACGACCTGAAAATGGCTTGAAAAAAAACACCCTGAAAATGGCTTGAAAAAAAACACCCTGAAAATGGCTTGAAAAAAAACACTCTGAAAATGGCTTGGAAAAAAACACTCTGAAAATGGCTTGGAAAAAAAACACCCTGAAAATGGCTTGAAAAACACCCTGAAAATGGCTTGGGGAAAAAAATACCCTCAAATGGCTTGAAAAACACCCTGAAAATGGCTTGAAAAACACCCTGAAAATGGCTTGAAAAACACTCTGAAAATGGCTTGGGGAAAAAACACCCTGGAAATGGCTTGAAAAACACCCTGAAAATGGCTTGAAAAAAGGTTCTGAAAATGGTTCGAAAAACACCCTGAAAATGGCTTGAAAAACACCCTGAAAATGGCTTGGGGAAAAAACACCCTGAAAATGGTTTGAAAAACACACTGAAAATGGCTTGGGAAAAAAACACCCTGCAAATGGCTTGGAAAATACCCTGAAAATGGCTTGGGAAAAAACACCCTAAAAATGGCTTGAAAAACACCCTGAAAATGGCTTGGGGAAAAACACCCTGAAAATGGTTTGAAAAATACCCTGAAAATGGCTTGGGAAAAAAACACCCTGGAAATGGCTTGAAAAACACCCTGAAAATGGTTTGAAAAATGCTCTGAAAATGGCTTGGGGAAAAAACACCCTGAAAATGGCTTGAAAAACACTCTGAAAATGGCTTGGGGAAAAAACACCCTGGAAATGGCTTGAAAAACACCCTGAAAATGGCTTCCGGTTCCGGCGGCTGACCGCGACGGGCAGGCTTTGCTCGCCCCGCGCTTTCCCGCTGGGCCCCTCACTCCTTGGGGGGCACAGGACGCCCTGTAGAGGCTCCTGCCGAAGGGGTGGCACCGCGGGGGATCCCCTGAGTCGGCGGCGGCCGGGGGGGCCCCGCATCGCCCTAGGCATCGGGGAGCATGATGGGGAGGCGCCCCGGTGTCTTCGCAGCGAGGCAGCTGGAAGAAAGAGCGATCAGAAGGACGCGGCTGCGGTGCGGTGAGGCGGAAACTTCTCTCCATTCCTTTTGCTTGCTTGAAAGAAATTGCCAGCTACTTAGAACTTTCTTTCGACTTGGTTTAGAGAAGCACGGCTGGAGGGAGGGGGATCTCCCCCCCCCTCGGACAGGCGGCTGTAAACTATTTTCGCTGTCAGCCCTATAGGAGGAGGCAGGGAGAGAGCCAACTAATGACGCCACGCTCATAATAAAGGCGAATTTCGGATTTAACCTTACAATGGAATGGTGATCTGGAAACTTTGAAACTTTTGTTATGCCTCCTAAACCCGAAGCTGGCAGGGCAAGATGGCACACTTCCGTTGTCTTTATAAACAGTGAAAACTGACTCCACCTATAAATCTTCAGGCTTCCGGTCTTTGTCTCCGTGCTACTCAGATAAATCTCTTGCTGACTGTGACTTTTTGGACTCCCTAGAGTGAAAAATTTTACTCTACTGCCAGTGTGACTAGAAAAACCTCCTTCTGCCTGGACCTTTAGTCTCCTGAACTCTCTTGGCGGTTCTACCTCTCTGACTGATCATTCTCTGCATTGACTGAACTCTTTATTGTATATATAATGTCACGTAAAAAACCACCTCCTGGGAAGCCTGACTTTGCTGCCTCTGCCCCGACATCTACAACATCCAGTCCCAGTACACAATCAACGATAACCTCTTTGATGCAGCCTAAAACTACTGAGACTAAATTCCAACAAATGTTTCAACAAATTTTACAGGGACAAGAGGAGATAAAAAGACAACTAAAAGAGATGAAAGAAGAAATTAAAGAGAACCAGGACCAGATCAGTAAAAACTCACAGAGACTGGATCTTTTGGAGGGGGGGACAGCTGAGATGAGGGGGGAGATGGAAGGGGTGCAGAAGGGGAACAAAGAACTTGAGACCCAACAGATGAAAACAGAATTTGAGAGAATGTCCTTTTATCTTAGATTTCAAAATGTGGTAGAGACAGATGATGAAGACATAAGGGACATTATGACAAGCATTTTGGCTGAATACACTCAGAAAGAGAAGCAACAGATGGGGTGGGAACTAGATCTGGTTTATAGAGTGAACTCGGCACATGCTAGAACACACAATGTACCCAGGGAGGTACACATTAAATTTCTCAGAAAAACCACAAGAGATGAAATTCTGAGTGCACAAAGGGGGCAAGCTTTGAAATACCAAGATAGGGAAATAACCATTCTGAAACAGATCCCCAAGAAAGTGAGGGAGAAAAGGAAAAATTATTCGCAATTAGCGAAGAAACTTTACCACAAGGGGGTGTGGTTCAGATGGCTGATGCCTGAAGGTATGTTAATATTCTGGGAGGACACAAGAGCTAGAATTAATACACCCATAGAGGCGCAGGCCTTTATGGAAAAAAATAAAGCACTCCTAGATAAACCAAATGATCTCACAACAGACATACAGGACACGGGAGGGGCTGGAGCTCTGCCGGCGGGGGTAGAAGGGGCAATACCGAGAAAACTCAGATCACAAAAATGAGTAAGAAAATCTGCTTGACATAAACTGATTGAAATTATTAACTGAATTTATATGCTGACTATATATTGCTACTTAGTACTGAACTTTGTGTAAATGTATACTTTGAGTATGGAGGGAGGGGACACCTGCCGCACACTGCAACTGCCAAAATTTGTAACCTTTCCATTACCCCTTTCCTTTTTTATTTTCTAAAAAAAACAATAAAACTTTGTTTCAAAAAAGAAAAAAGAAAAAAAGAAAAACACCCTGAAAATGGCTTGAAAAACACTCTGAAAATGGCTTGGAAAAAAAACACCCTGGAAATGGCTTGAAAAACACCCTGAAAATGACTTGAAAAACACCCTGAAAATGGTTCGAAAAACACCCTGAAAATGGCTTGAAAAACACTCTGAAAATGGCTTGGGGAAAAAACACCCTGAAAATGGCTTGAAAAACACCCTGAAAATGGTTCGAAAAACACCCTGAAAATGGCTTGAAAAACACCCTGAAAATGGCTTGAAAAACACTCTGCAAATGGCTTGGAAAAAAAACACCCTGGAAATGGCTTGAAAAACACCCTGAAAATGGCTTGAAAAACACTCTGAAAATGGCTTGCGAAAAAAACACCCTGAAAATGGCTTGAAAAACACCCAGAAAATGGCTTGGGAAAAAAACACCCTGAAAATGGCTTGAAAAACACCCAGAAAATAAAACAGGCTGTTTTTCGTGCTGTTTTCATGCTGTTTTTTGGCCATTTTGAAGCCAAAAACAGCCTGAAAATGACCCAGATAAGAGCCTAAAAATGGCCAGAAAAACAGCCAAAAAACAGGCATATGTGCACGCCAGCCAACTGGTGTTCAGGTTTCTGGTGCTCGGGCACGCGCATATGCACAATGTGACACTCGATGCCAAAAAGGCACTCAGTGCCGAAAAGGTTTGCCGTCACTGCTTTACTCTGACTGACTTAATGTGGCAGATTCTTTTGGAATATCTTTTTTTAAATAGAGTTTTTTTATTTTATTTAAACAAATAACACACAAAAAGAATCATCTTACATCTTGTAGAAAGTGTGTCAATTGGTTACAAATACTTTTCTTGCATCTCTTCCACAGTCATTACTTATAATTCATATGTGTTTTAAGTCAAAAAAAAATTAAGAATCTTACTTTCAGCATACCACAATTCTCATTTGACTAAAATTGTTTTAATGTCCCTTTGCCCAAAATAGTCCATAGTTAAAAATACAACCACATAATGACATTTCGTTAATTATTACAAAAATCACCCTTCACGTTCTAAATAAGAATTAATTAGCAAAATTTCTAAGCCTTTTTTTCCAAGTCACTGTTTACAATTTGTATCCAAATTCCTTTTGTTAGGACAGTACAGATACATATCCTTAACAATATCCATTATTATTTCATTATTATTGTTATAATTAATATTTGTTAACAGGAAATCCTTTACTATTTATATCCAATTTCTTCTCATCAAGCCAACACATATATGTACCTTGTTGTCATTATCAATTATTTATTTATTTATTTAACATAGCCATCTAAAAATTACTAAACTATTGCTTACATATTATAAAACTTAATTTATTTTTTGTTATCAACTTTCATATCTCCAGTAACATTACCCCTTTATAACACATTCAAAATAAGGGTTAATTAGCAAAAATTTCTAAGCCTTCTTTCCAAGACACTGTTGGCAGTTTGTATCCAAATTCCTTTTGTTAAACCAGTACATTATATATCATTAACTATATATCTCATCATTTCAGTATTATTATTATCATTAATATTCATTAGCAAGAAATTATTTACTATTTATATCCAACTTCTTCCCGTCAAACCCACACAAATATTTATCTTGTTGCCATTATCAATTATTTATTTAACATAACCATCTAAAAATTACTAAGTTACTAGTTACTAATCACAAGGCTTAGCTAATTTTCTATAGTCAACTTTTATATATCAACTTGTATCCTTCCAATAGGCATACAGTCTTGTTTCTTTTGCCATTTGTGGAATTAGTCTTCTGTTTATTTCCTTAATAAAGTTTTTATGGAATTCTCTCTGCACTTTATTGCATCTCTCAGGTAATCTCTGCTCCCTCCATTTACTGCTTTAATTAATTTATCACAGACAATCACAGTGGTGGATTCCTACCGGTTTCACCCGGTTTGGCCGAACCGATAGTGGTTTGGCGGCGTGGGTTGCTGGAACCGGCAGCAACCCAGGCCTGCCATGCCCCCGAACCGGTTCTCGGATAGATGCCGCCATCTTGTTTTTCTCTTCTGCACATGCACAGAACAAATTTTATTGCATAGCGCCAGGGTGGGTTGCTGCCAACATTACTGCCAGTTCAGTGCGTGCAGAATTTTTGTGCATAAATAGGTCTATGCATCTCAAAGCATTAAAAACTGGAAAGAAATTATACTTGTGCAATGAAAATTGTTCTGCACATGTGCAGAACTGAAAATCAAGATGGCACAGCCGTACAACAACAGGCTCGGGGGCATGGCAGACCTCAGTTGCTGCCAGTTCCAGCGGCCCAAACCGCCAAACCACTATCGGTTCACTCCAAACCAGTCCGAACCAGAAGGAACCCAACAATGCATAGCGCGCGCGCAAACCAACAATAGTGCCTGCTATTGTTCAATCCTAGACAATCATTTTTTGGTCCAAGAAAGAAGAACAGGGAAAAAGGCAGGATTTGGGATGGAAAGTCAGACAGACTTTAAGTTTGGGAAAGAGTCTTTCAGACTGAGCAAGAGGCAACCAGCTATCCCCGCATGGCGCAAGTTGGACTTGGTCATTTCCGTGGCCTCTTCCAACTCACTAGCGTCCTGTGGCAGTGATGGCTAACCTTTTTGTCATTGTGTGTGCCAAAAGCACACATCCCCACATCCCATTTTGACCTAGCAGGCCTTCCTGGGACAAAAAATGGGGCGCAGGGGGAGTGCTGCACCCTTTTCCTCTTGTGCACGTGTGCAGAACCCCCTCCCCGTACATGCGTGCACATCTCCCACATGTGCCCCACCCCCTGCCCATGTATGGCAGAGACCCGAAAATCAGCTGGCCGGTGAGAAGGACGCATGCATGCGCAGTAGAGCTGACCTGGGGCGATAGCTTGCCTGCCCATGGATGCCATAGGTTCGCCATCACAGTTCTAGGCATTAAGTATAATCTTTATTGCCATTGTACTTAAATACAACGAAATTGGTTTTAACCTCACTGGTGGAAAATTATAGCAGAAACGAAAAAAGATAGAAAAAGGAAAAAAACCTAGCGTGTGCATGGAGTGATTGTGATTGTATTTAAAAGTCTCTCAGCCCAAGGATAGCAACCATCTTTAAACCTATTTGTTCGGCTGGCTATACTTTGATGTCTTCTGCCCGATGGTAGAAGTGCAAAGACACACCAAGGAGTCTACGGAAACCCCGCTGGTGGTGAGTTTGCACATAGAAGATTGTGAGCTTCCAGTGTGTAGTAAGCCTTTCTCCGCAAACAAAAATGAATATATGAAGAATATATGAAGAACAAGATTAAGAACGGTTGCAGGAACTGGGCATGGCTAGTCTAGTGAAGAGAAGAACCAGGGGAGACATGATAGCAAGGTTCCAATATTTGAGGGGCTGCCACAGAGAGGAAGGGGGTCAACCTGTTTTCCAAAGCACCCGAAGGCCAGACAAGGAATAATGGATAGAAACTGACCAAGGAGAGAGATTCATCCTAGGAATAAGGAGGAACTTTCTGACAGTGAGAGCAATCAACCCATGGAACAGAAGTTGCCTTCAGAATTTGTGGGACCTTCATCACTGAAGGCTTTCAAGAAGAGATTGAACTGCCATTTGTCGGGGATGATGTACAGTCTCCTGCTTGGGCAGAGGGTTGGACTAGATGACCTACAAGGTCCTTTCCAACTCTGTTAATCTATCTAAAACGAACAAACAGCTATATACACAGAAGCAGAGGGGGGAAGAATTGCAAGGGCATTCATTCACTATTACGAAAATAGATGTAATACAACATCTATTTTTGAATGATTATTTATCTATATAATAAAATAATATAGATATAATGATAGAGTTCTTTATTGACCAAGTGTGAACTTGTTTATTTGGCCACATAAGAATTTGCATAAGCTAACTGTGTATATATAAACAGCAAGTGATAGATCATAGGTCATAATCATAGACAGTTGTTGTTTGTAACTTAATCATAAGTTACAAAAAACAATTGATAAATCATAAGAATCCAATAGGAGAAGATAGTAGGAAAGATGAGAAAGGAGACAGTTGTGTGGGAATTAAATGTTTCAGCAGAGTGATGGTATGGGGGGGGGGGGATAAAACTATCTTTATGTCTGGATGTTTTGGCGTGCAATGCTCTACAGCTGCATCCTGGGGGGGAGAAGTTGAAATAATTCATGTCCGGGATGTGAGAGGTCTATAAATATTTTCTCAGTCCTCTTTCTGGTCCATGCAATATACAGATCCTGGTTACAATTGTTTTTTCTGCAATCCTAACTATCCGTTAAAGTATTTTTTAAAGTTTTTTTACTTTTATTTTCATTTAAATATCCACAAGTATACTATTACGTCTTAACAAACACTATTATTATTTTTATCCAATATTATGTCCGTTCCTCTCACCATCTACCAACAACCTCTAATTTGCTCTTCTGCTTTCCATATATCCTTGCTATTTTCTTCTACCATCCCTCCTCTTTTTTCTTCTCCATTTCCCCTTCCTCTCTCCTCTCTCTCCTACTCTTTTCCTTCCCTCTGCTTCCCTCTCTCCTATCCCCTCTCTTCCCTTTCTCTCCTCCCTTCCACTCTTCTCTATTCCTCTCTCCACTTCATCTCTCCATTGTTGTACAAATGTGGCTATTTCTCTTATGGTGTATTTTAGCACCTGAGCAGACTCAATTTAATATTGATGATATTAATCATCCCATTCCAGTAATCATCTTTCATATTAATAATTTTACATACATCCTCCTTTTAAATGTATACATATATTGAAGACTACACCCGTCCTGTTTGGTTGCTGTGCCAAACCAGACAATTATTGAAAGGACAGACTCAATAATTCCTTGGTAGAACTGTGGTCAGTAGATCCTTGGGCAAAAGCCACCTAGATGACTTTCATGGCTAAGGCAGGACTAGAACTCACAGTCTCCTGGTGATTGGCCCAAGATTACCCTGCTGCTAAGCGTGGGACTGGAACTCACAGTCTCCCAGTTTCTAGCCTGGTGTCTTAACCACTAGATCGGGGGTGTCAAATTCGATTTCACTGAGGGCTGCATCAGGGTTGTGTTTGACCTCAGGGGGCCGGGGATGTGTGGGCAGGGTGGGCATGGCCAACTTGATGTCATTCATCAACGCTCCGTTTTCGACTCTGATGGCCTCCTACAGCCCTCTGCTAGAGAAAACAGGGCTCAAGGAGGCTACGTGTGACCCACCCGGGCTCTGTTTTCAGCCACGATGGGTTCCTGGAGCCCTGGGTCAGAGAAAATGGAGTTCGTGGCCCGTCCACTAGTGTATTCTCTTCACCACCAGCACCAGCCATTTTTTTACCCCCTGGTGTTCTTCCTGGCCCTCCTGTCCATTCTCCCACCCTCCCAGCAGTATCACTAAGTTGTTCTTCTGTTTCAGGGACGGGACTCCTGGCACCCAAAGCGTTACAGAAAAGTTTCAAGTGAACTGGGAAAGTGTCATGGTCAGCTCCCACGGTGCCATCGTGATGAAGTTTGACGGGCGTGGAAGTGGATTTCAAGGGACTAAACTCCTGCATGACATCAAAAGAAAATTGGGCACCGCTCAGGAAAAGGATCAGACAGAGGCTGTTCGGTGAATGACCTTAACTCACTGAAATTGAACTAGTTGTATGCTCAGCATTCTTGCAGTGATTTATTTAAAAATACTAAATCATTTGTAAATTTTTGGAGAAAGGCAATCTGAGCACTGAATCAAAAGGCAGCCAAGGAGTTCAAATGTACAAGTGTAATTTCTCCCTTTTGCAATTTGCACTTCTACGTATCAAGGCAAAACTGGGCCTTGCTATCGTTAACAGGAGTTAACTTGAACATAATCGTATCTTCTTTGCTTTTGTTTTTTCCAGGACAATGCTGGAAAAGGCATTTATTGATAAGACTCGAGTTGCTGTGTTTGGGAAGGTGAGTGTCCTTGAAACACTGCTATTCACCCAGAGTTGATATTCAGCCGGTTCAGAGCACTTCAGGCAAACCAATAGTGGCGACCTGCAGATGGCCCGCAACACACACACACCACCCCGGCTCTATGCCATCCTATTTAACCACATTCTCTAAGCCACGTGCATGCATTTAAGCTGCGCAAGAGAGTAAAGCACATAAGCAGAAGGCACGCTCACAGTTTTGGTGTACGGCGAGCCAGTGGTAAAATTATGTGAAACTCCCTTCTGTATTCATTGCTATTCCTCCAGGATTTTGATCTGCAGTTTGCTGGACAAACTATGTTTAAGGTTTATTCTGAGAACCGTTGTGATGTTGTTGGGAGGCTATGAAGGTGTAGGACCTATAAATTCTAATCCTACTTTAGACACAAATGTAATTGGAAAGGCAAACCACTCCTGAAAAATGTTGTGGGCCTCAAATGTTGCCCACAAATGTCCACATACACACACAGGGACAAAGACTTACCAAAAAAGGGGGGAAGGGGGGAAGACGACAAAGATGGTTATAAGGTCTTCAATAGGGATACTAAGGGGCTGCAGGCAGGATACAGACTTTGCCCCACTGCATTGAGGGAAAGCCCTAGTAGCACTAATCCTGCAAATTATGGGGCTCAGGCCTCAGGGATGAGCAAACTGCCCAGTTCTGGTGCCCCTTGGATAGCAGCCTCTCCCAAAATGAAAAAGAAATCGATGAAAACATGGATGTGAAGTCTGTAAAGAAGGTCCTTGAGTTACAACCGACCATTAGCAACCTACTTGGAAAAAGAGAGTTACTATCAGTTCTGATGGTCAGGTCAACTCCCACTCCCATGGTCACATCATCACAGTTTGGGCGCTCAGCATCGTCATCCTTCACAGTGTCCCATAGTCCCATGAACATGTTTTGCTGAAAACCAGAAGTTAATTCCAATTCTTATCAAAGCTGAGCCACAGTGAACAGTCAGTTCATTTTACGACTGTCTCGTTCATTTAATTTGCTGCAAAAATAAAAGATCATAAAATCAGGTCACTTGCATGACCGACTCAAATTCCAACTGTCCCAACATACGATGGTAATTGGCAGGCGTCATTGCAGTCATATGTCAAGCACTATCCGTATTGCCTTCTTGAGATTTTGGTACTCCAAGGTTCCAGGACATGATTTACTAAAGACATTGTTACTTCTTAAGTATTTGAAAAGGGGCAAAGCAGAACTCCATGGAAATTGAGGGTTGCTTGATTATTATTTTCCTTCTGCATGTCCCCCCCCCCCCCCGCCACTTTCATCTCTTTTCCTCTTCTCTTTGCTCTCAGGATTATGGTGGATACTTGAGTGCCTACATCCACTTTTCTGGAGAAGAAAATAAAGACCCAACCTTCTCGTGTGGGGCTGCCGTTTCCCCATTGTCAGACTTCAGATTGTATGGTAAACAGCGATCTCATTGGGCTGATAGGAATAAAAGCAGGTTTTTCATTGCATGGCGTTGAATCTTAGCATTCTGCTCTCTAAAGCAGGTTTGAGCTCCTTAAGGTTGCAAACATTAATATTAAAATATGCAGTCCAGGCCTGTGAAATGTCTAAGTGGAGGCTTTTCTCTGGCTGAGAAAATAATGTGAGGCAGAGGCTAAATAAGGAAATTGAGTGGAACTTTAGAAGACAGCCATAAGTACTCATCTGCCTGCCTTAGAAATCTGACTAGCTTTGAACAGTTTGCAGTACTGAGTACAAGATAAAGCCATCCGAAGCAAACCTATTACATTTCAGAAAGTCCTGTGCTAGGAAGACAACTAGGGCTCAAATCTTCATGGGTTTTTTTCCCCATTATCAGTCTGCTTTGATACTCAATGTATCATGTTTTCCAGCTCTGCTGATGAGAAGCCCCTCGTTTTTGTTGGGCTTGGTGGAGAATGCCTTGCTTTATAGGAAGGAAGGAAGGAAGGAAGGAAGGAAGGAAGGAAGGAAGGAAGGAAGGACAGACAGGACAACAGAAGGAAGGAAGGACAGGGCAATGGAAAGGAAGGAAGGACAGGGCAACAGAAGGAAGGATTGGGAAGAGGAAGGAAGGAAGGACAGGGCAAAGGAAGGAAGGAAGTTAGGAAGGATAGGGCAAAGGAAGGAAGGACAGGGCAACAGAAGGAAGGAAGGACAGGGCAATGGAAAGGAAGGAAGGACAGGGCAACAGAAGGAAGGAAGGACAGGGCAAAGGAAGGAAGGAAGTTAGGAAGGATAGGGCAAAGGAAGGAAGGAAGTTAGGAAGGATAGAGCAAAGGAAGGAAGGACAGGGCAACAGAAGGAAGGAAGGACAGGGCAAAGGAAGGAAGGAAGGAAGTTAGGAAGGATAGGGCAAAGGAAGGAAGGACAGGGCAACAGAAGGAAGGAAGGACAGGGCAAAGGAAGGAAGGAAGGAAGGAAGTTAGGAAGGATAGGGCAAAGGAAGGAAGGAAGTTAGGAAGGATAGGGCAAAGGAAGGAAGGACAGGGCAACAGAAGGAAGGAAGGACAGGGCAAAGGAAGGAAGGACAGGGCAACAGAAGGAAGGAAGGACAGGGCAATGGAAGGAAGGAAGTTAGGAAGGATAGGGCAAAGGAAGGAAGGACAGGGCAACAGAAGGAAGGAAGGACAGGGCAATGGAAAGGAAGGAAGGACAGGGCAAAGGAAGGAAGGAAGGACAGGGCAATGGAAAGGGCAACAGAAGGAAGGAAGGATAGGGCAAAGGAAGGAAGGACAGGGCAACAGAAGGAAGGAAGGACAGGGCAATGGAAAGGAAGGAAGGACAGGGCAACAGAAGGAAGGAAGGACAGGGCAAAGGAAGGAAGGAAGGACAGGGCAACAGAAGGAAGGATTGGGAAGAGGAAGGAAGGAAGGAAGGACAGGGCAAAGGAAGGAAGGAAGTTAGGAAGGATAGGGCAAAGGAAGGAAGGACAGGGCAACAGAAGGAAGGAAGGACAGGGCAAAGGAAGGAAGGAAGGAAGGAAGTTAGGAAGGATAGGGCAAAGGAAGGAAGGAAGTTAGGAAGGATAGGGCAAAGGAAGGAAGGACAGGGCAACAGAAGGAAGGAAGGACAGGGCAAAGGAAGGAAGGACAGGGCAACAGAAGGAAGGAAGGACAGGGCAATGGAAGGAAGGAAGTTAGGAAGGATAGGGCAAAGGAAGGAAGGACAGGGCAACAGAAGGAAGGAAGGACAGGGCAATGGAAAGGAAGGAAGGACAGGGCAAAGGAAGGAAGGAAGGACAGGGCAATGGAAAGGGCAACAGAAGGAAGGAAGGATAGGGCAAAGGAAGGAAGGACAGGGCAACAGAAGGAAGGAAGGACAGGGCAATGGAAAGGAAGGAAGGACAGGGCAACAGAAGGAAGGAAGGACAGGGCAAAGGAAGGAAGGAAGGACAGGGCAACAGAAGGAAGGATTGGGAAGAGGAAGGAAGGAAGGAAGGACAGGGCAAAGGAAGGAAGGAAGTTAGGAAGGATAGGGCAAAGGAAGGAAGGACAGGGCAACAGAAGGAAGGAAGGACAGGGCAAAGTAAGGAAGGACTGGGAAGAGGAAGGAAGGAAGGACAGGGCAAAGGAAGGAAGGATGAGGTAAAGGAGGGAAGGAAGAACTGGGTGAAAGAAGGAAGGAACGAAGGAAAGGGAAAGGCAGAGCAAGGGAGGGAGGGAGGAAGAAAGTTGGTGGGAGAAAGGAAGGAAGGAAGGAAGGAAGGAAGGAAGGAAGGAAGGAAGGAAGGAAGGAAGGGTCTAATATTAAATCAGTGCAACAACTATCCTAATTGTTATTTAACTTTATTATTTTGTTCAAAATCTTCTCTCGGTCAGTCACCTTCTGGATGTGTTGTACTTCAATACCCAGAATTCTTTATTCACTTCCAAAACAATTCTGGGAGTCCGAGTCTCTTGCTCCATCCACCAGGAATGGCTGCAAGATATTGAGATGATGTCTCAAATAAAAATAACTAAAGAAAAAAAAATGGAAAAACCTTGAAAAAAATGGAGGCCAGAAATGCCAAGACCAATCTCTCTGGGATGAGACTTCACTAGTCATGTGCCATATTTCGGAAAACTGTCCCATTGATGAAAATTGCCTAAATATCCTGCCTATGGAGTATTTTTAGCATTACCCTTTGTCCAAATATGTATAGTTTTCAACCTGTGAGGCAAAGATTCAACCACAGAAAATGCCATCCAAGTTTAAGTATTTTTATATAGTAGCTTGAATTTAAATTTCGTATCTTTTCTTTTCTTCCCTCAGCTTCAGCTTTTTCAGAAAGATACTTGGGATTACAAGGGTTGGACAATAATAAGATATATGAGGTAAATCAGGTTAACTGATGTGATTTATTTACTTAGTTGTTCAATAAATATTAATTTATTAAGCGCAATGCTATTTACAAGCAGACGATGGGGATGGCAGTAGTTAGAATGCATTATTTATTTATTTATTTATTTTATAAGCTTTCCTTCAGATCAAAATAGGATCTTGCATTTCATATTTTTGATTATTTGAGGAGTTAAAATACACATCAAGAATCAAATGGCAAAACCTATAGTGAATTAGTTCATTTCAGTCATTAACCAGCTCTCTTTAAACTGCCTTCCAGTTTGTTTAAGACATAATCTCCGAAAGCGCAAAATCACAATGTATTGAAATCACGACAACAAAAAATAATGATAATAATAATAATATGAAAGCATAATATTAAGGAAGGGGATTCTAAATGTTATTTCTTTTTTTAAAAAAAATCTTTATTTTTCTTGATATAATTTATTAATTAATTTAAAGACAAGGATAAACATTTTCATTAAAAAATATGATATCAAAAGGGGGAATAGAATGGAAAGAGAATAAAGTAGAACACAACAGAATAGAATAGACTAGAAAGAGAATAGAGTACAGTGTAGTACAGTACAATACAATGTTTTGTTGGCAAAGTGTGATTAGACACACAAGGAATTTGTTTCCAGTACAGAAGCTCTCAATGCAAGCAATAGAGTAATAATAATCACAATAATGATACCAATAAAAGGAGGTAGCAAAGAAGATAAGAATGTTAATAACAATAACAAAGCTATACTGTACTATGTGGGTAAATATCTTTAGAGAGAAGACAGTGGTGTGCGAAAAGTGTTTAACAGAGGGATGGCATGGGGGCAGGGGAGAACTATCTCTGTGTCTAATTGTTTTGGCATGCGATGCCCTATAACACCATCCAGAGAAGAGAAGTTGAAACAATTTATGTCCAGGATGTGAGGAGTCTTTTACATATTTTCACTGCCCTCTTTTTGACGGGTGCAGTGTACAGATCCACAATGGAAGGCTATTATTTTTGCAATTAATGGTTTCAATTATTTTTTCTGCAGTTCTAATTATCTGTTGAAGTCTGTGTGTGTCTTGTTTGGTTGCAGAGCCAAACCAGACAGTTATAGAGGCACAAATGACAGACTCAATAATTCTTCTGTAGAACTCTATCAGAAAACTAATATTTTTTTTGTGGAAATAACAATTTAATAGTTTCATAAAATATATACTGCTTTCTATAAGTATCACAGAAGTGGCATACAGAAAAAGGGGGTAGGACGCAAGACAAAACGCAAAATACTCTGTTATAAGTGCTATGTTGATTGCGGTGATTGTTATAAAGTGTCTATAATATTGAAAATTATTTTTTCCCCTTTCTTCTCAGATTACTAAACTCTCTCATCGAGTCACATCAGTGAAAGACCAAAACTTTTTGATCATCCATGCGACAGCTGATGGTAAGATTATATGAACCAAGCCTATAGACACTCCCCACTCAAATAAAGCAAAATAAAAGCTTTATTTTACGCACATTAAATGTTTTGTTTTGCGGGTTTTTTTGGTAATTCAATTATTTACTTCCTGGGACTTAATTACTTTAATCTATTTTACAGAGAAAATTCACTTCCAGCACACTGCAGAGTTCATTACTCATCTAATTAGGACAAAAGCTAATTACAGTTTGCAGGTACCTTGCTGTTACATAATCATTTTTTAAAAAACAAATGTAGTTTCTCCTTCTCTGTCTCTCCCTCCCCCGCTCCCCCTCTGTGTTTATGTATAAATGTATGTATGTATGTATGTATGTATATACCAGTATCTATGTTGTTCACAGGATATTAAAGCCAGTTTGGTCTAGTGCAGTGATGGCTAATCTTTTTGTCGTCACATGCTGAAAGTGCGCTCCCAACATGGCATGCACATGCCCACACTCATAATGCAATGCCCACATGCCCTGCACCCTGTGCGTGCATGCACGCCCCCGTGCACCCCCAGCCCCCCACGCATGCACACATGACCCCCACGCATGCGCACATGACCCCACACACATGCACACACAACCCCCACGCATGCGCACGACTCCCCACGCATGCGCAATGACCCCCATGCATGCGCACACAACTCCCCATGCATGCGCACACAACCCCCCACACACGCGCACACAATCTCCATTCATGTGCACATGACCCCATGCATGCGCACATGACCCCCACGCATGCACACACGTCCCCCATGCATGCACACACAATCCCCATGCATGTGCACACGACCCCCCATGCATGCACACACGACCCCCCACGCATGCGCACACAACCCCCCACGCATGCGCACACAACCCCCCAGGTCCATTTTAGGTAGCTTCCTGGGAGCAAAAATGGGTCATGCACGGCGGAGACCCAAAAATCAGCTAGCCAACGGGAGGCGCACACACGTGTGATGGAGCAGAGCTGGTTCGAGGGCTCACATTCCCTTAAGGAGGGTTCTGTGTGCCATATGTGCCATAGGTTTGTCGTCATGGGTCTAGTAGTTAATAGTAATACTCACCACTAGACCAACTGGCCAAGTAATAAAAGCACAATACAAATTAAATTTATATGCATGTATGTATGTATATGTATGTATATATGTATATATTGCTTAAGAATCTCTGTGCAGTTGGGTGTGTCAAAATGAAGCTTGGTACTATGCCATCTTGGCGTTTTCCCTTGGATCTTGGTTTTCTCTAATTATTTTAGAGAATTTGCCCAAATTACAGTACTAAGCACTATTATCTTGGGAATTTCATCACATACTTTTATTATGTTAGAAGAAAACAACAACAACAAATTTAGCATATTAAATTTTTTGGGAGGGAGGGAGAATTTATTTAAACAACACATTCCAAAGAATGTATTAATAAGAAATGTGTTACAAATTGCTTATTTTTAACATATTTCAGAATACAAAGTATATAAAATATTCACATGCCAAAAAAATAAAAAAGTAAGTAAGAGCAAGGTGGTTTTAAAAAGACTACTGTATTTAAGTTTAAAAAAGAAAATTGTGGGTTTGTTTTACAAAAGAAATTTCCCTCCCTTCTATTTGCATCCTGAACAACAGACCAGAACTTGACAGCAAAGTTAGAAATTTTGTTAGTTTCTATTTAATTCCTCAAAACTATATTTGAACTATAGGTAGTCCTCAACGTATAACCACAACTGAGCCCAAAATGTCCATTTCTAAGCAAGGGTATTGTTAAGTAAGTTTTGGCCCATTTTACAACCTTTTCTTGCCACAGTTGTTAAGTGAACCACTACAATTTTTAAGTTAGTAACACGGTTGTTAAGTAAATATGGCCTCGCCATTGACTTTGCTTGTTGTAAGGTCACAAAAGGTGACCACATGATACTCCTATCATTGTAAATATGACCCAGGCCCCAATCATTTAAATTTTGATCCCATGACCATGGAGAGGCTGCAACAGTCATGTGAAAAATACTCCTAATTTTTCAGTGCCACTATAACCTCAAACAGTCACTAAAAGAATGATTATAAGTTGAGGACTACTTGCATATAAACCTGCCTTGCTCTACATATCCTATCCCAACTCATAGTTGTGAGTAATTGATGATCCTCATCAGTGGTAGGTTGCCAATTTTTTCACTACTGGTTCGGGCGCGATCCCATGCCTGCGCTTTATGCAATGCTTATGCACAGAAATGTGCACAGAAATAGGTGGGTGAAGCCTCACGCCACCGCTACTACCTGTTCGCCTGAACCAGCCCGAAACGGGAGCAAGCCACCACTGATCCTCAGACTTTGATCAGGGACATTCAGATGAAAGTCCCCAAAAAATCAAGTTGCAGGCCTCCATTGTTTGATTGAAAGCCCGCCCCTTTTTATTATGCATGTGGTGTGTAAACAAGGGGCGGGGCTTCAATCAGGCAGCTGTGGCAGCCATTTTGTTTCTTGGAGGATGCTCCGGCTTTGAAGAAACACTCCCCATCCCCACAAAGATGTGAGACCCATCTCAACCATGATCTTTTCCTTGCCAGATTTACCCCGACGAAGGTCACTACTTCAACAGCCCAACCCTGGAGCAGCACTTATACAAGTCCATTGTCAATTTCTTTGTGGAATGTTTCAAAATCCCGGACAAAGCCCCAGTGGTTTCCACGAAAGAAGACGAGGATGAAGATTAACTTTTCTGGGCTTGTGCTGAGAAGCACAAGGCGACTTCTCAAAAAAAAAAAAAAAGATATGCAACTAAATCCTCCCGATTTCCCTTCCCTGAAGAAAGGAGTGTTGTGTGAGCATGTATTTAAGGAAAGCGAAAACAGAATAGCAGTCCTGGTGCTGGTATCGGAGCTCCTGCCTTCTCAAACGGAAAAATATTTAAGCATGAGGGACTCAGCAGGCGCTGCTGTTGAGAACCGATCCCTACGAACAAAAATGGCCGCGGTGTGATTTCTGGTTAAAGACTGGGAAACGGAAGTCTGAAGGCGAATTCGCCCAGATGCCCAGAAAGCAACCCTTCCCGTTACTCAAATGCAAGTCCCAGAAATGAGTATAAAACCCACCCTCTGTCTGTGTTAGGGGTCCCTTATTTAGCATCTCATTGTTTCCAATAAACGAACCATCCATGGAATAAAGATTATAGCACAATTATTTTTCGAAGGGTACTGAAATTGTGTGTTGTTTACCTGTCGTCTTCTGCATTTCCAAGGAATTAGGCATTTGCTGCAGAACTGCTCAGTTACACAGGCATATTCTTTGTATAAACACCGCTGTAGCTTGACTAACCACACACTGTACAGGCATTTCTCTATATATAGTTTTTAGCTGTCATCCTCTTTTCACTTCAGCCTTGCTCTACTAAAACTTTGTTGCTGCAATGTGCTCTAGGCTTTAAGAAAACCCCTTTAAGGCCTAGAGAGCCACAGGAGTTCCCGCTTAAGATTTTTTTTTTTTTAGATATTCTGGAACTCTTCCCTTTTGTTTCTTTAATGCTCCCAACAGCAATTTAGATTTATGGATTTGAATTGTCCAATATTAACCGATATTTTGTCCTATGCTTTTTTTTTTTTTGTCCTTTTTTTAGAGGGACAAAGTTAGCTGCATGACTGGTCATCATCCTACAATATCCCCAAGTTGCTAGTCCCTATTGTCGCGGATTGGCAGGGTTGGGAAAATGTGAGAAGTTGCTCTCAAAAGATCATGTCTTAATCGTGCTTGGAGTGTCTCGTATCAGCAAGTGAACACAAAATGGAAATTGCTTCTCTTGAATTGCTTCTCTTGCTTTTACCAATAGCTACAGCTTCTGTCATTTATACTGTTACCTTCATAATATTATACGGCTTTTAATTAGTCCTAACACACTGCCTTATCTGTACGTTGTGTTAATGTAATGATAAAAATCTGGGTTGGGGCATTGCAGGTTTGTCTTTTTTTTTTCCCCTTTGATTTTTTTCCCTCCTGGTATTTTGAACACAGTCATTTCTTTCTTAAAAGTTCAGAGGAGACAAGATTAAAACAGTTCAAAAACTATCCCCCAATCCATATTTTTATTCCTGGAATTCCTCTTTT